>NC_083470.1:10572500-11772500 GCF_030014155.1 Tachysurus vachellii
CTCCTCAGGGATGTGTCCTCTCCCCACTTCTATTCTCCCTCTACACTAATGCCTACACTTCAAGTGACCAAACTGTTAAACTCCTGAAATTTGCAGATGATACTTCGCTCATCTGTCTCATCCAAGATGGCGATGAGTCTGCATACCGGCAGGAGGTGAAGCGGCTGGTGCTATGGTGCAGTCAGAACAGTCTAGAGCTAAACACCCTCAAAACTGTGCAGATGATAGTGGACTTTAGGAAAGACCCCTCACAATATCCAACAGCCCCGTGTCATCTGTGGAGGCCTTTAAGTTTCTGGGCACTACCATTTCCCAAGACCTGAAATGGGAGTGCAACATAAACTCCATCATCAAAAAGGCCCAGCAGAGGATGTACTTTCTATGCCAATTAAGGAAATATGGCCTGCCACAGGAGCTGTTGATGCTGTTCTACACTGCAGTCAGACATGCAATCTGTCCTGTGCACATCCATCACCATCTGGTTTGGTGCAGCAACAAAACAAGACAGGAACAGACTGCAACACACGGTTAAAACAGCGGTAAAAATTACTGCCAGAAACCGGGCAGTGACCCTTCGCACCCTGGACACAACCTTTTTCAGCTCCTCCCTTCTGGCAGGTGCTACAGAACTTTGTTTACTAAAACTGCCAGACACAGGAACAGTTTCTTTCCCCAGGCCCCTTATCACCCTGATTAACAACTCACCATAATTATATTCCCTGCTTCATATCTATAAGTACTGCATTATCAGGACTGTCAGTCATCACATCATCTTTATATATATTACACACACTATTGCTGCTGTATATTGTACAAAAAGCATAATATTGCACAATTTTGTTATTTGCACTTCCCACACTTTATGTACATAACTGATCAGTCATATATTCTGTATTCATATTTAATACTCGTAATGTCTGTTGTATCACATCTGCATTGTCTTGTATAGTCTGTATTATCTTGTATAGTATAGTGTTATTTATGTATGTACTTTTGAGAGTCACAAACATCTGGAACCAAATTCCTTGTGTGTGTCAACACATAAACCGGATTCTGATTCTGACGATACTCAATTTGCTGTCATCATTGCCATTATGACAAATTCTACACACTACCTTTTATCATACTTGTTTCACTATAGAACATTATATATCGTCGCTGTCGGGCGGAATCCTCATATCTCCAAAACCATTACTTTTCAGGAAATTTAAAAAACGCCTTACCTTATCTGCAGTGCACAGGGTTAGTCCACGTTGGACTCAATGTTTTGAAGACATTTACCTCAGAAGATGTGTTGATTCGTTGCGACTCTTCTTGAGGAGAAATATGCCACGAAGCTCTCCCGCGGAGTGAGGAAGAGGTGGACAGTTGAAGTGTCCAATGGAGTTATGAGATTTGCGCTCAAGCTATTTTCAAGACTTTAGATTGGTTAATAACTTGTAAAAATAACAGACCCACTTGGGGACTGACCAATAGCATCGATATGTGAAAAAATATGAAATTGACCAAATTTGGACCTATGAGGTTTCCGCCCGACAGCGTCAATATGTATATATATAGTTATTGTATCCAGAAAAAGACTTAGAAAAACATTTCAGCTAAATGAACCAAGTATTCAAAAAGAGTGTAGCGGCGCTAATAAACATAAAGTTATCATTTTCTGCAGTTCAGCAACTCCGGTATTCTAAACTTGACCCACCTAGGCTTATTTAGCAAATCCTGTTTTGCAGCTTGTCCTATCACTTGGATTGATGCAAATGATATAGCTGAAAGCAGTCCATTGCACCCGAGACTAGGTTTATTAAAAGGGGAGAGTTTTCACAACGATTACTCACATATTATTCATTTTACAGACCCTCTATGGTTTTAAAAAGTTGTAAAATATGATTTCTATATTATTCTTAATGGATTAAATTGAAAATAGATGCATCTCAGAGTTCTAGATGTTAATCATAAGTGGTAACATCAAGCCACAAACTAACCACTAAGGGTTAAGTAATAAAATATATAGAAATTTTGGTTTAATACCCCTGGCATAAACCCAAAACCAATCCGTCCATTTTCTGTAGGACTTACCCTACACAGGGACTCAGGGCACAAGGTGGGGGACACCCTGGACAGGATGACAACCCATCACAGGGCACAATCGCACACACACATACAACACTTTAAACATGCCATTCAGCCTACAAAGCATGTTTGTGCACTGGGGCCAGAAACAGAAGGTGTGGCAAGATCGAGTCAAAAGTTGCACGAGGTTTGGTTACATTTAGTGGGATTCAATTTAAGCAAGTTAAAAAATATAATATAATCAATATAATCAGTAACAGAGACCTACTGAAGTGGCAGTACTGTTGTAATGTAATGTGTTCATGTTCATGTATCACTAGATCTTGGACAAATCCCAGTAAAAATATTATAGCAGCAGTAGGAATATGGGAGACATGATTTTTGGTAATTGTCTACCAGTTTGGTAATTTGGTATTTCAATTTGGTAATTGAGTACAGTATATGCCATCTGTTGATCTGCATAACATAGGGACCACCACAGGAGCGCTGCTGACCAGACTTTAATGACAGATAGACAGTTAACATGACTAGAAATAAATATACACTAATACACTAATCACGAAGCTGTGAAAATAAAACACGCAGAATAACAATAAATTAATAGGCCATGTGCGAGAATTTATGCCGTCAATTGAAAACGTGTTTTATGTACTGTAAGGAAAATAGGAAACATCTCAAAAGACTTTGCTGTGAACTCAATCGTCATTGTTTTCTGTACAGCAAAGACAGAGACATGTTACTGTGTGTTGCTGTAGAATGCCTGGATCAAAAGCTGTCTTTACTGAAAACTTTCTCACATGTGTATTTGAGGTTACAGCATCGTTATTCTATTTGCTTACGGTGTCTTCCGCGAGCTTTATTATGACATTGTAATATTGCTAGATTGATATTTTTGGTTGTAGTGTTTTTCAACCAAACAGTGACTAATGTCAATCCTGCTGTGACTCATTCAGGCGGCATATACAGTACTGTGACCTGTCGCTATCACTGCTGTGTAAAAAATAGCCCACGACTCGAATAATATCAACCCGGGGTTGGTACTATGGTGACACCCTGGGGTTTTTTTAGGAAGGGAATAAATTGTGCATAGCGGTGAATAGCAGTTTGTACACATGTGTGTGTCCGATTTGAAAGACATACAAAAAAATAAAAGTATTCCAAAAGTAGATGTGATGGTATAATATAACCAAATTGTTTAAGTCTGCTATTAAAACCTGCAGCTGTGTTTTTGAAACATCAACACATCACCAGTAGATGTCAAAAGACGTGCAAGAACTTTCTGCGCTCTGACTCACAATAGATCCAACACAGTGAACTAAACACTGAGGCTTTGTGTTGCTGTAGCCCTGTTCAAACCTGGTATTAACATCTTTCTCGAGAGTTCCAATCACAAGTGGACAGCAGTAGCGGTAGAAAATAAGTGAGAGTGAGAGTGAGTATCAAAAGCATGGGTTAAAGTCTGAGGTTTACAAGTTTCGAGTTCGATTACGAGTTCCGCTGATTTACTCTACATCAAAAAAATATCAGTCCCTCACTATGCAACTCTACTGAACCTGACAAGAGTGCACACAGCTAAAAACTCTAATATATTATTAAATATCAAATTACATGTTAATAATGTTACTGCATTTGTGTTTCTAAAATTTTCTTACCTAACAGCAGATTCAAGCTCATCTTTGGAGACTGATTTGTATTTTTTCTGATCATGTAATCCCTTTATGGCTTTTGTTAAGGGCCATAAGTATGTGGACACCTGACCATCACAACCCCCTGTGCTTGTTGAAATCTCTTTCCAGATTTAGTCCATGCTTTGCTATTATAATAAATTGGAAGGCTTTCTATTAGATTCTGGAGCCTAGCTGTGGGAAATTTTGGGCATTCTGCCAACAGAACATTACTGGCACTGATGTCAAGTGAGAAGGCCTGGGGTGCAGTCGGCATAGCAGTTCCTCCCAAAGTTCTTCAGTAGGGTTGAGATCAGGGCTCTGTACATGCCACTCGAACTTCTTCCACTGCCACATAATCAAACCATGTCTTCATAGAGCTGGCTTTGTACACAGGGGCATTGTCATGCTGGAACAGGTTTGGGCTTAGTGCCAATGAAAAAAAAAACGTAATGCTACAGCATACAAAGATAACCTACACAATTGTTTGTTTTCCAGTTTGTGACAACAGTTTGGGGAAAGACCCACAAATGGATGTGATGGTCAGGTGTGCACAAAGTTTTGGACTATAGTTTAACTATCTAACATTTCCTATAGCAGTGCTGCCCATCAGCTGAACATATACCACCAAACTCTATAAACATTAAAGCCTATCAAACCGTCTGAGCAAAATTATATTGAAAAGTGCCATCCAATCATTTGACTGTAATTTAATCAATAGAATTTAAGCAACACATCTAAGTTTTTTTATCAACCTGTTACGCATGTCAAAATCATGGCTTGGCAAAGAAAACTCAATGCTGCATGAAAACTGCAAACCTAGCAACACCTGCTCATAGCAGTATTTAGCATTCGCCACTTGTGATCCAATCACCCGGGGCCTGTGATCACACATTCTCTTTGCAGAAAACATGTGTCTCACTGAAATTATTCTGTATATTGAACTGGCCACAATGGAGGCATTAAATCCTAACGTATTACAGTTAGTGTTGTTGAAACTTACCACCAAGTCCCAATTGTTCAGCTCTAGGAGAGTGATTGCCTCGGCAATATTGTCGATCCCGGTGCATGCCTGAAAAAACAGCAAGCAGACATGACTTCCCAAAGTACAGCAGAGGTCTATAAGAGATATTATCACTCTTAGCACAGGTTCTAGCACATAATAATGATCTACATTTGAAAACCACAATACAACAGTAAGTTTATATGAGCAAGAACTTTATATGAGCAATGCTCAGTTATAACTGCTCATTTATATAGAACTGTGTATTAAAAAAGTTAGTTGAGACATGAAAACCTGAATCCTGCCTTTTTCATCCTTTACACGGTTGTTTTTATGTGGTCACGTGACCGGGTGTCGCATTTTCAATACACTGAAACCTTGTCCAAATCTAACAAACCTAGCCTTTTATTTCAGCCTCCCACACACACTAGATTTATAACTATTATTAAAGAACTATTATTCCAACCAGGCAGCGAACTCTTCTTAATTGTCCTGTTTATAAAACAGCTCTGTGGACGAGTAAAAACAGCTGTCTTATCATGAAGTAGTGTTTAGAGCTACGCTAGCTAAAATGTCCAGTCATAGCTACGGGGCTAGTTGTAGTTACGGCTTCTTCAATCATTTACCAGAAGCTCATGAGAGACTGAGTGAAAAACAAGTGCTACAGCTAATACTGTATTCTCCTTAAACGCTGCTGAACAATCTTTTCTGCAAAACCAGAACAACTCAGCAGCGTCAGTAGGTTCGCCGGTTGCTGTCAAAGACCAACAATGAAACAGTTAGCCATCAGCGCTAAGTACAGAGCTTTTAGCCAATCAATACTCTTAAGTATTATTACTCTGACAGTCCGAATTAGCCTCTGGTTTGTCGTGTGTGGTGTTAAAGATATCTCATAGTTGTATGAATGCTAAAAAAGCCCATAGACGGTATGTCAAAGGCGTTAGCTTGATAGCTGCTAACAAATGAACTGTCAGTGACATCGCAGCTATAGCTAGCTGTCTATCTGGTCTCGTCACACCACTGTTTCTATAGTTACTGCGCGTGGAACGTTTAATAAACCTCTTGCTTCAAGTCAGGCACGAAGTTTAGTGAAGGTTTTCGATCAGGAGAGAAAACCTACCTGAAAGTCAGCCAGAATCATCTCTCTGTCCATGTTGCTACCGCTGTCGGAGGCCATTGCAGTGACTGGCTAACGCTAGCTAGCTGTTGTTTAGTGCCGCTACAGCTGTGCTCAGCTCTGCTCCCTCTCTTCGGTCCCTTAAACGCTCTGACACGCAAAGGATAATACAGGGACTACAAACAACGTCGGCTTTAAATATTGAACCACATATGAATTCAGTACAACAGAGAACCCAGGAGCAAAACCAGCACTTCAGGCCCCACTTCCTAATCTGTAGTTTTTTAAAAGATTTTCTATTAGTCACTTTTTTTTTATCCGAAGCAACGGGAAACAACATACGGCAGTCGCGAAGAGCTGTCGTAAAACGAACCGAGGCCCAAAGGCAGAGCTGTCCGAATAATCGAGATCACATAAGAATGCTGACGGTCCTCAGTTCTTAAACTAATGATTCCTATTTCGTGCATATCCTCATAACAAGGTGCTCACGTCGGTATATGTCCATTTATAACATGCATATTTGCTTTCTGTACCTGCATTTTTTAAGACAGGTCAATCACTTTTATTAAAGTAGGCCTTAACCTGTCTATTAGACACTGACTACAGGGAAAAATACATTTTATGGGATTACTTTAGTAATTAAGTATTTTATACATAGCCTGCTATTCAGTGTATGGACTCCACTGTAGGTTAAGACTACAATGGTCAAGTCCCATATACCTATATAATAATACAGCTAGAATGATCACCCTTTAATCATGACCATATCATTTTATAGCATCTAATACAAATGGTTATTAAATTTAAACTTGATAGTAGCTATCAAATATAATATTATTGTGCATTATCTTGAATGTGTGTATTACATTTTTAACTACAGTACTATCATGTTAGTAAATATTTAACAAGAACTGTAGAGTGATTTTACAGCATTACATTGGTAACTAAATGTATTGCTTATATACCAGTGATACTAATATAGGGTTGTTCTGCTGCACTAAGCTTATTGTGTTCAATACTTATTTAACCATGATACTATAAATGCTTTTCTACAGTGCAATATACATATTACTTTTATTGATGAGTATGTAATTAAGGCAACTATGCTTATTTTTCTATGATGCATTTTATATATGGTGTATAGTGTATTGTTTACGATGTGTAGCGGTTCATTACACGTTTATGTTATTACAAAAATGACATTTTATATGTTACTGTAAAACAACCCGTATGTTACTACAGCGCATTACGATAACTACATTCAGCTACATATATAACCATGATAGATATTACAGTACATTTATTTATAAATCTATGTTTATTATTTATTTGATCATGATTATTATGTTTACTACAGTGCAACATACAATGTACTATCATGTTCAAATATGTAATAAATGCAGCTACCATAAATTTATTATACATTGAAACATAGAATTGCAATAGTTTTACTGGTGCATAATGTTTTATATATATATATATATATATATATATATATATATATATATATATATATATATATATATATATAAAATGCTTGTAATTACCATGGATATATATATATATATATATATATATATATATATATATATATATATATATATATATATATATATATATCCATGGTAATTACAAGCATTTACTACAGCATGTACAGTGTAATGTACAATATATCACCACGTTCAAACAGTCTGTGTAATCAATGGAACTACTGTACATTTATTATATATTTAAATATAATATTGTGTTTTTGTATGGGACACTATGGGAACTTTGTTCATCACACATTTGACTACGATACTACAATTCAATAGTTCTGGCATAAAGTGGTACACTACTTTTTATATGTTAAAATACACTGCAATAGCTTTAGCCTGGTGTAGTATGGTAGTCTGTCTAATACATATAAAATAAAGATGTAAATATGTAGTATGGTAGTCTGTCTAATACATATAAAATAAAGATGTAAATATGTAGTATGGTAGTCTGTCTAATACATATAAAATAAAGATGTAAATATGTAGTATGGTAGTCTGTCTAATACATATAAAATAAAGATGTAAATATGTAGTATGGTAGTCTATCTAATACATATAAAATAAAGATGTAAATATGTAGTATGGTAGTCTATCTAATACATATAAAATAAATATGTAAATATGTAGTATGGTAGTCTGTCTAATACATATTTAAGTACACTACGGTAGTTTTACTCTGATGTAGTATGGTACTCTGCTAATTAAAAATATGAATATATATTTTAAATATTTGTTTTACTGTGGTACACAATTACACATTTAAATATATTACAATATTATTATTTTGCAGTGTTGGTTTAAGGGCCTGGGTTGTGATCGGAAGGTCAGGGTTTAAGCCCCAGAGCTGCCAAGCTGCCACTGTTGGGCAATTAAGCAAGGCCCTTAACCCTCCCTGCTCCTGAGTGGGAATATGTGAAGAAAAGAATTCCACTGTGCTGCAATGTATATGTGGCCATAATAAAGGCTTCTATGCCACAATTTCATTTTATTTAACTTTCATTTTGGTGTGTTTTTTTTTTACCCAGTTTATTGCACATTAAGTTTAGAACAGTAGTAGCTTTACTTTGGTGTTGTATGGTCGTTTGTCTATCACATATTTAAACTACAGTCGTTTTTCTCAGATGAAGTACAGCACTCTGCTTATTATATATATATATACACTTACTGTAAATATACTAGAAATGTTTTACTTAGTTACACCATAGTACTTTGCCTAATACATTACACATTTAAGTATTCTGCAAGTGTGTTACGCTGGTGTATGTAGTATGATTCTCTGCTTATAGATTAGATATTTAACTATGATTCTACAATATAGTAGCTTGGGGATATATTGGTACACTGATTATTAAATATACAATAGTTTTACTTTGGTGCCCTCTGATACTCTGTTTATTAAGTATTTTAATTATACTACTTTACTTTTAGTCTAATGGAACATTGTACACCGCTTATTGTGTATAGAAAAATAGCGCATTAGCTTTAGTCTGCTGTAGCTTGTGTACTCCTAAGGCTAGGTATATTTACCCAGAACACCGCTGTATCAAAAGCAGCTCATTTTGCGCGTCACACTGGATGAATGATTTGCTGCGTAAATGAGCTTCGTGTGAATTGATGTTCGATACTTTCTTCTCTTCGTAAGGCTTTGAAAGGCAGCAGTAAAGTGCATCTCAACGTCTCCTTGATGTTAACACAGTACTGAGTCCCGCCTTTCCCTGCGTCTGTTAGTCAAACTGGGCGGAAGTTTCAGTCCTTTATTTCAAAAATTGAGTGATGTCAAACAACAAGAGCGCATTCTCTCTCTCTCTCTCTCACACACACACACACACTCTGTGTCTATGTCTCTCTCTCTGTCTCTCTCCAACGTCAACTGCGTACAAAAACAGCTTGTCGACAAGAAGATGTTCCGTCGCCACGCCGATTCCATGTAGGTTATATGATGCTTCTGCTCCTTCAGGTGGTCGCGATACATACAGTGTGCCAGTATCGCGTATTCTCCGGAATACTAACGCAGTGCGACCTAGCGAGCATTGCGTCCTCACAGCATGAGAAGGTGTTGCAGTGACACAGGACTGTTTTCCCTCAGACCAAAGCTCGTTATCTGTGTAATTTATAGACTTGAGAGAGCTTACCTGCTCGAACGTATCGGTGAAAACTCAAGTCTAAACCTAAGCGCTGTTTAAACCACAACTCAACCGACTGCGGCTCAGTTTGAAATGGGCGGGAAGCTGTAAGAGCTCCCAGCGCTTGTCTCTTCTGACAGTCATTGGACGGCTGCAGCACGGCGCCGCTCGTTGCCTCATTTGTTCTTTCATCCGATTTCAGTCGTGCGATTGGAGGCATCGAGGGGCTCCTTTGAACTCTAGATGACAGCAACTGGATGGCAGTTTTTGTAATAGCGTGCACCTGCATATCAGGACTATTCGAAGTGTATTTGTGACTTGCAGATCAGCTTTAGATTTCTCAGCACTTCATGTAGGGGCGCCAATTTTTTCATCCGCAGCTGCGTCATGACATTTGGGTTTCATCTGAACTGATTTTTCTTCTAAAGGCTTTCCAGTATTTTTACATTTTTTTTTTTTTTTTTTTTTTTTTTTTTTTTTTTTCAAGTGGATGCAAGACCAGCACGACTGTACTAACAAGAGCCAGGCTGCTGGCTGTGTACACGCGCGAAGCAAAGACAAGGACGCAGGACAAATCGTCATTCTGAATTTGGCTCGTGCGTAAAAACAACACATTTTCGGCCGGTGGTAACTAAAAGCCTCCTCCTTGGATAGAGATGGCGTGATATCCCTGTTTTTTCCGCGCTGAGAGCGATCTCTACAGTGGGACGATATTAAGACTGAGGTGGGCGGACCTTGGCATAGGACCATTTTTTGTAGGGGGGCTGGAAGAAGAGGCTATTTACTACAGATCCGTGCTGATTTGCGTTACAACTAAGATTGGGCTTAAAAAAAAGCAACATCACAAAGTTCAAATTGAATCGGTTACCATTTATTTTCCTTCACACGCTCAACATCTTGTGAAGATCATGGCCGAAGCCCCAGATGTAAACAGGTTGTCTACTGCTGCTGCAAGAGGAGACTTGAGAGAGACTGAGCAGATTCTGGAGAGCAACATGAGCGTGAATGCGAAGAACATATTCGGCAGGACACCACTGCAGGTTGGAGAACATCACAAACTACTTCCACTTAGGTTTCATCATGCTTTTCTTTCTTCCTTTTTTATTTGATCTAGGCTGTCAAACCCTTAGTATCCTGTTAAAGTTTATTTAAGCATCAGTCTATATTCGCTCGAAGCTCCACAATTTTAACTAAATAAACAGCCATCTGCTAGAATGCTTTTGTTATAACCATATATTTGAAACTAAATTTTACTATATAGGCTAATGGAATGCATATTTTTGTGTATATGTATATTTTGGATTTTTTTAGATTGCTACATTATTTGGCTATTGCTTTTTTTATGACCAGATATTTACTTGTCACGTTTTATTGCAAAACACTAGTAAATATAACATATAGGCTAATGGAATGCATATTTTTGAGAATAGGTTTGTTTTTGATTTTTGAGAACTTTTTTAAGCTGCCACTACACTGTAGAATTATTAGTGCATGTCTTAGATACATCCCCAAATATTAAAAAAAAAAATAATAATACATTTTAGCTGTAATTATATGAATATAAAATATCCAAATCTGTGATTTAGATATAATTATTGTTATTTATCTATTTATTTATTTATTTTGCTTAGTTTGATTGGGGCCTAGATAAAAATGGTGTAGAAGAGCCTCTCAATAATCTCTTTCAACACCACAGTCCTTAATATTATGATTTTATTATATATAACAAATATATATTGTTTGACATATATATTGTGTGTATATATATATATATATATATATATATATATATATATATATATATATATATATATATATAATATCTATACACATTTATAATATGTTTTTTGTAAAAGGTAGTATAGTATAGGATCATTTTCATGTATTAGTATCAATTTAATGAAAGGTCGCATGTGCCCCATATCTTATAGTGTGTTGACAAGCGCTGGTCAATATGAAGTGCAGTGCTTACTCATATACTGTATTTACACAAAATTGTTTCAGCTTCAAAATTACTAGAGCCACATATGTTTAGGGGAATCCCGCATGTCGTGCCTACGAATATGCAGCTTAGTTAGGCTAAGCTAACATTGCTAACAGCTTGTATGGTCTATGGCTAATAGTTTACTTCAGATTTATTAGTTGTTTATTCACTGGTTAGGTTATATAGTTTGTTCTTAATATTTCTCAAGCAATAAGCAATTTTTTCTGAGGATATTTCTGAGCACTCAGGAAAACAAGCCCAGCTTTCTTAAAGCACAAATGAGAATCTTTTTTTGCAGCTTTTCAAAAACCAATTTTTATTATTGCAATGTATTAGTGTTTTTAAGAGAAAGTTAGCAAAGCTTTTGATTTTAATTTTGCTGGAAAAACCCTAGAAACTGTACAAGCCAATACAGTTAATAATGTTGAGATAGGCCTAGCAGAATATATACAGAAAGGCCTACAAATTTTAAGAAGTGCCCTTTTTTGTCCTTTTAAACAAGTCAGGACCATGAGATTTTAAGAATGGACTTTAAAAGCAGAATTACTTATTTCCTGATGAAGTAGGTTGCAAACTACATGTAATGGTCACAGGCTGTTATGTTATATTTACAAATACAAACTTATGGTTACTTAAAAAAAAGCGTTTAGATTCATTTTCGTTTTGATAAGTGACAACAACATTTGCATATTGAGATTTTTTTAACCAGCATGTTTTTTTTTACAAATTAAAAAAAAACACCTGCAAAAATAGATAATTTTTGATGTAAAAATGTCGGTAATATGCTTAAACTCATTCTTGGAAAAATGCCATTGGGTTTGTAACTTATTTTAACATTAGTGCGTGTATGTGCATGAGGTGTAACTCTAAAGTATTATTGTGAAAGCTAATAAAAGTACTCTAGATGGGAACCGCCCCAGTCAAAAGAAACATACAGTTTAGAAGGTTTAACCTGATAATGTAGTGTACTTAGGCCTAATTTCGTTTTTGTTGGTTTTACTGCAGTTTGTCTTAAGCGTGACGATGTTGTACTAGATTTTTCTTTTTTTACAGGTGGTGAAACTTGGCTGTCCTTCTGTAGCGGAAGCCCTGCTACGCGCGGGCGCTGATCCAAACGTGCGCGACCCGTGCGGGGGACTGACGGTAACGCACGACGCGGCGCGCGACGGCCACACGGACACGCTTCAGGTGCTGTTGCGGTATGGAGCATGTGTCAATCTCCAAGACGACGCTGGTAATCTGCCGTTGCATCTGTCGGCTCGCGAGGGACATCAGAGCGCAGTGGAGATCCTGATGCCGCTTACCGAACACCCGTTTCTGCCCAACCATGCGGGTTTTACGCCCCTGGAGCTTGCAACACACCACCATCGAGACAATACGGCACGCTGGCTAGAGAACTACCTGTTTGTGCCATCACAATCAGATTAGGCAGAGGGCCGCCTGCTTTGTGTTGTTACAGAGGTAGTATAGAGATATATGCTGAATGCGCCTTTTGGTAGTATTAGAAAATATTCAGCTAACTACCTCCTTTTGAAATTGTGAAATTAAGAAAATGAAGTTGCAAGAAAAGAGTCTGAACGAAGGCCATTTTCAAGCACACAAAAGGCCAAACGTTTTTACAGGCCTAGGCTGCTTTCTATTAGTTTCCTGTTAAATACAATAATCTTTCATCAAAGTGTTAAAAAGTTAAATTGTTTCGATTTTAAGGGACATTCAGATTAATACATTTTTAATTTCAGGTTAACATTTATGTCTAAAATCGCTTCCAAACCCTCCCAGAACTAAAGGTAAACTGTAATGGAACTAATGATCAAATGGTACTTTTCCTTGTTGGAGGTTGGTACCATCAAAGCTACACGTTTTGTACCGAAATTATGTATATTTATATTCCGATAAGTTCTTGCAATGTACATTTTACTTAGCTTTTAAAATAAATGTACACTTTCGGCATTTAGCAGAAGCCCTTATGGTTCACCAGGTCAAGAAGAAGAATATTATCAGAATTCTCATGGGAGGTAATATAACAACACTAAAATATAATATAATATAATATAATATAATATAATATAATATAATATAATATAATATAATATAATATAATATAATATAATAGTAAAATAAAGTAGTAATAATTAATTCATGAATTTAATATGTATCTTTGAACCTGGAACCTGAATACAATCTTTGAAATTTTTTAAGGGAAATAAAAAATGGGCCTTTCTTTATATGCAAAGGTGTAAATATTTTGGATATCAACCAAATCCCCGAGGAAAAGTACCCCTTTCTTTCTGAGCGTATAGTTCTAGAGCAGTAAAGACCCATTAATTATGCATCCTAAATCATTTAAAGTCATTTTGGTAATTAATAAAAAGGTAATAAACAAGTCCACTTGACGGTACCACTTTACATCCAGTGTATCTGATGACCTGAAATATCATCATGTATAAAAGATAACTCAATCCTGCTTCGAGATATTTCTCTTCCCTATTTTACTAAAAATAATTGCACTAAAGGTCTCTGAAGGCCAGAAGCATTTCTAATTTGCTTTGTACTTTTTTATTTACTTCCGTTTGCAAATAAATTGCACTTTTGCTTGCATTTTGATATTTGTAAAACTATAACTGTGAACGAATGTGTTTTTGTTGTAAACAAGTCGTATTTTTTCAAAATAAACCAAAGACCAGGATACACAATTTCCAAAAAGGACAAATCTGACTTCTTGCCTTTAGACTCACACTATTTCTATACAATATCACTTTGTTTTATTTAACTGAGCTGATTTCCAACATAATACTATGTCACAATGCAATAGATTAAATTAGACGAAGCATACTTGAACGTTACTAATGGTTGTATCTTTTAATTATATGAAGAAATACAATGCTTGTTTCTAAATGTGTGTTGTTTTGATTATTTATATCAGTTTAATCAAAATTCATCTGTGGTGATGATTGAGTACATGTTCTGTGTGCTATACTTTAGATGGATTTAACCTTGATAATCTTAGATCATAAGTAATATCCATGTTAAATGATCCAGCCAGTAATGTTCAGTTTTTATTATAACATCTTGTGTCCTGTTACCTGTATGACTGAAATCCTTTGTTTCCAGCTGTTTTGTTTTGAATGTACAATGAATCAGATTACATATCTATAGACGAGGTATCACGGTTTTATTTTTACACATCAAGTGCAAATGATTTTGTCTTTGCTTACTTGAAACGAAAACAGCTCTGAATGAGTTTGTGTGGTGTTTATTTCATGAATGGAAACTCTAAAGGCATCAGAAAGATTCATCTGTTTTCATCCTGCAGCTGTATGTTAACTCCCTTAATTTATCTGAAATCTTTATTTTACGTGCATCAATAACCTGACTTGTTTTTATATTTAAGGCTGTGCATTTACATTTTACAGATTAAAAGCAAGAAGAAAAAACGGAGTGATTACAAAAACAAAAAAAATCCCCGACAGCTTTGTGTGAGGAAGTAAAACAAAAGCAGACTCCCGTTAGATCGGACTGAGGAAATAGCCTTGTAGCATTAGTCTATATATGCTGTTCTGTGCCAAGACGTTTCTGGTGCGGAGAAAAAATTCCATCCGTGTTATTCTGGGATATTGATCCAATTCATACAGAGAGTACAACGAATTTCGGTGTTTTTTGTTTGAGAAAGTAAAGATGACACTGAAGGTGCTGCGCTTCCTGGTTGCGCGGCTCACGTGCTCCATCCCTTATAAACATGCACAATACTAAAATACACAATACACAATATAAAGCCTATTATTAAATATTTATCTCGATAGTATTGCTATATTAAAGAAACCATTCGAAGCCTGGGATATCTAAATATCCTATGATAACCTAAGATGTTTGCAGCCCACAATAAAACCCCAGACATGGTTCCTTTAATAAACAGCTTTAGTTTCATGACTCTTCTGTAGGCAGAAACACCTGCGAGTGATGTGAAATGGTTTGTCGACTCTTTTTCTGTCATTTGGCTATATCACAATCATAAATCTTTCATAAACAGGCATGGTAAGTACATTACTTGAACAGTTTTAGGTTGATGATATCCTGAATCTGTAACCTAGTGATCCAGTGTTAATGTATTCATTGATAGAGACTCAAAAGCACTGGATAAGGGCGTAGGCCAAATGCCAAAAACTTCATATGCTTCATATATTTTACACTTTTCTTTCCTTTAATATGTTCACAGCTCAGTCATCTCAAGCTTACTTTTCATAATTGTGAAAGTTTATATGGTTTATTTGACATTCATCAGATTACTAAGGCATTACACACATACAAGACACAAATGCACTCTATCCAGTTGTAGAGACCTACCTGTAGTAATTGGTCACTTTTATTTTGGGATCAAATTTTAGAGCAGCACCCTGAAATGTATAGCTTTTAGTATGTCTTTTTAAAAGAAAGGGCATCTAGAGTGTCTTTACATCTGCACTCTATGTAATTACAGTCTAATTATGTGCCTTAAATTTTTTTTTTTAACATTACACTATGCATCTATTGGGGTGTTCTTTGTGCTGTTGCCAAATAATATCCCTAAATTTCCCAAACGTGTAAACAAAACCGAAACACAGATGTGGCTGCCATTATAGATTAGTTTTTCCATTTTTGTCCTTTTCTTTAACAAAGTGTAGACTTGGGGGCTTTAATGTTTCTTTGAAATAATCTTTCTTCTACTCTAATCATTTACCTAAACGCATTTCCTGTGTCAACCTTCACATTTATTCATGTGGGTCACTTTTTTTTTTTAAATTCTGCTTTGTTTTGTTTCTTCATACAGCATGGAAAATGTTGCCTTAGACTTTACAATTAAATAAACTAGTCCAAATTCCTATTAGGCTCTATTGTTGCAGCAATGCTTTCACTGTTATTTTGCTGGATTTGCACTGGTTGTGCATAGAAGATGGTGTACTTTTAGATATTTCTGCATAATTGCTCAACTATGTTGTTATGCCTTGTCTAATATTTACTCCATTTCAAAATCTTTACTCAAAATTCAAGTTTTAGGAAAATCACGAAGGGGCCGGTTAAAAAAAAGATTAGTTTTATATAAAATACAGCTTACAGTAAGACAGTTAAAATGATTTAAGAACCTTAGAAGTCTTTTCGTTAATACTTTACCTTTTAAGGCCTACGATTTATGACTTCCCCCAAATGTAACAGATATGCAGTCATTTGAAAGCCTTCTTTGTTTCGGAGTATGTGATATGCCACTCAAGTACCCATGAGGTGGTGAAGCATTGCACAATTGACATAGTTATTATTCTCTAAGGACTGCAGAGACCACACATGTGCCTGCTTCTCCCAAGTTATGAGGGGAGTAGATTGTGGTCACATGATTGACAGGACACCAAGTACTTCAAGTACCATGCTTCCTCTCTTACATACAGGCATCTGTGCAACAACGAGAGAAGCTTATGGTAGCATTGTCAACATTGATCTATCTATCTATCTATCTATCTATCTATCTATCTATCTATCTATCTATCGTGTATAACATTTTATAGTTAGATTGACCTATATGGCCAAAAATATGTAGACAAATGCCCATGATGGTCTTCTTTAAACTGTTGTAATAAATTTAGAACACAATTCTATATAATGTATTTGTATGATGAATTGTGCATGCCAAACTTGCTCCAACATGTCAACATGCTATGCACAAAGCAAGCACCATGGGGGCATTATTTTCCAAAGCTAGTGTTAAAAAACACAGGTGGCCTCCACAGAACCCTGACTTTAACCCCTTTGAACACCTTTGGGATGAAGTGGAATGCCACCTCACGTAACACTTGTACCTGGTATTCAAATAATACAGCATGGGTATCATGCATGGTGAAATATTTTTGCTTAGGCTGAGATTAATATTACATAGAGGCATTATTTCGTTCCAATTAATAACATATTATGATAAGGTCACCGTGGCAAGAAAAGGCCCCTGCATTGCAGATTAAGATTCCCTGTCACCAACCCTGTAAAAGTCACAGGTCTGACAAGATAATACTGTTAATTCTGCTAGCCAAAAGATTCAAATCTGATAGCCCTGATCTAGGACGAGGCCTAATGCAGTTAGCAAGTCTAATAACAGACAGATCAGAGGTCAGATTTCTACCAACATATTTTTTTCCATGCAAATTAAAAATTTAAAGATTAAAGAATAAAGATTTCACTGCAGCTGTACTTTCAAAATGACTGAATTGGAGGAAGAAGAAAGACAGGAAATGGATCTAAACATCAAAAACACTTAGAAGAAATTAATAAAACAGCACAATCATCTCCATCTAGTGGACGATAAACGCTACTAAAGTTTGAGTCAAGAATTGATCACAGGTTTAAATCATAACAAAAACTGACCAATGCTGTTAGAAAGAGATGTTTACAGGAAATACACATAACTGAACAAAAATGGACTGCTTAATGTGGCTTAAATATATTTCAAAATGTCATTTAGATTATAAAAATATATCATTTGCATGCAACATATACAAGACACTAAATAATACAGTTAACACTTTCATATATATTTTTACTTGTATCTCTGCATAAAAAACAAATTACTCTGAACTGTATTTATTGTACACACAGTGGTAGTGATGTTCATGTGCATTGTGAAAGCAAGGCAAGGTCTGTGTGGCAGTGTTGTTGGTGTCACTTTTGCTCCTTTGCCCTCTTGATGCCAATCTCCAAGCTCCAGGAAAAACCACATTGCTCAACTAGTCTAAGGCAACATGTTCCATGCTGTGTGAAGAAACAAAACAAAACTAAGTTTAAAAAAAAAGACTTAATTTTGCATAAGTGACCCACATGAATAAACATGAAGGTCGACACAGGAAATGGGTTTAGGTAAATGATTAGAGTATTATTTCAAATAAACATTAACACACACACACACACACACACACACACACACACACACACACACACACACACACACACACACCAGTCTACATTTAGCTGCCTATTAATAAGGAATGAAAGCATCACACAGACACAACATGCACATGCACACTTTGTTAAAGAAAAGGACAAAAATGGAAATTTAATAGCAGCCACATCTGTGTTTCGGTTTTGTTTACACATTTGGGGAAATTTAGGGATGGTATTTGGTAACAGGACAAAGAACACCCCAATCTCAAGAGCAGAGAAACAGCACAGAAATTTGAAGTTCCACTTCCTTTAAGCATGACAATAACCATCTTTTACAGAACTAACACAGAGCGGAGAAAAATAGAACACTATGGGGGTTTTTGTGCTTCACCTTCAAACATCAGAGAGAAGAACGGAGGGTTTATATCTGAACAATAATATCAAGGGACATTTTAAATTGAAAGATCAACTAAATTTCATGTCATTGCATATCCATATCACTCAATTCATTTCACATTTGTATCTCTTTATTCTCTTTTTTTGTTGTTTTACAAGAAAAGGTCAAATGGAGACACAGTATAGAGTCCAAAAAAAAGTAATGTTTCAAGCTGCTGGCTAAACCAGAGCCATGGTGATATAAAAGTCACTTCTTTCTCAAGTCTTATAGATTTGCACTCTTTATGGTAATGCTTCATGAACTTCTAATGTCAAACGTGATTAAAATAAAAATTACTGTCATAAAATAATCGATATGTACAATTAGATAACACAGTAACAGAACTGTAAAGTATGTGATTTAACATGAATACAAATGCACACAGAAGAAAAAAATCATCACACAGACACACTGCAAATAAAAGTGCCAAGTTTATCGTGTGATAACTGAAATAATTTCCGGTTTCTGAGTCATTATGGTGTAGAGTTAAGTAGTTATGAATAACAGGATTTGGATTACACAAAAAAAAGCATCCCAGAAGTTTATTTTTAATGCACACCAGAGTGTATTATTGCACCTAGTAATCGCTGACTAACAAAACAACAAACTTCATACACTATTAACCAATAGTTAGAATTATTCCTAGTAAAAACATCTCATTTTTGAAGGAAAATTAATGCACATAGCAAAGACAGGGCTACAGCCCATCCCCAACTTAATTACTCCACTGCTCTTACATTTAAATAAATTATTTGATTCTGGTAATAGACAAGCTGTAGCATAATTATAATAAAAGTATACACACAAAAGAAAAAAATGTTGAGCTAATCTAACAGAGTCTTTACTGTAATCCAAAGCAATGTCATAAAAGCGGTAAAAATGGATTGATCATACAGGATTCACAGCCCTGATATATCAAGTCGTGTTGGTCCTTCGAGAGACCAAAAGAGATGAACATCTTACAAATGAAGCGTGCGATTCATAGTGATCACCATATGCTATAGCTCTTTTATCTAAAGTTCTTACAGAAATCTATCACAGTCATTCACATGATTTTGCCTTCATTCTTTAGTAAATAAGATGCTCGGTCACACTCGGGCAAGTGATTCATTTGACCAGTCAAGAACTCTCCACCATTCGGCTCTGAAAAACGTAAACGCTTTTTTAACACCATATAGGACACTGTGCCATGGTGGGGTAAATATTAGGTGCTTGGTTGGATTTCTATAAACCTTTATATTGTACAGGATCTAATTTGTCCCCCAAGACCAAATTCTAAGACTGCTAATAGCAGTCTGTCTTAATATACTATATGGCCTACCAGTGAAACAGGAACTGTTAACATCTTTACAGGGTTTTTAGAGAAGCAGCAGGAAAATAAAATGGTTCGCAAAAAGGACCGCATCGTATCAAATAAAAAAAAAAATTCAGCAGCTCTTTGTTATATGAAATGGCAACACCATAAATGGGTGCACAAAAAAGAAAAAAATAATACGAGGTTTGGACCATCACGTCATTCTAGCTTTACTGCACAACCAAATGAATGGCACATCTCTGTTGTATCACATTACTCAGGTATATAGAAAAATTTGCATTTAAATTTCACTTGCAAATAGGCATTCAACAATGGGAATCATTTACTTATTATATCAACATTATATCAACAAGTGTGTGATGTATATAATGTAAAATGATGTCTAAATAAAGCTTAATTCTGAATGCAAACCCTGTTGTCTATAGTTAGCTGAATACAACATGCCATCAACTGATAAAAGCAGTGGCAGAAAGATTCTCTCTATTTCTGTGAGCAAACTAGCCTCGTTAGGCAAATAGGTTTGTTTCTCATTTCTCCAGGCCTCGTGTCCTTACTTGCGACAGTTCCTTAAAGGGAGGAGCTAAGAAGCAAGGAAAGGAAATGATGAGGCACAATTAAAAAAAACAATGACAATACACAGCTCATAAACTAATCCCCATCCCATTTAATCAATTCCCACTCTGCATCACTGGTAGGCCCACCTTAATGCCATGTTCCCTACTGGACACATTTTGGATCACAACTGCAAATATGTAATGTACTGGTAAAATGATTTAAACAGTAACCAGTTTGCCCAA
The DNA here is from genome assembly GCF_030014155.1 of Tachysurus vachellii. Classification (NCBI taxonomy): domain Eukaryota; kingdom Metazoa; phylum Chordata; class Actinopteri; order Siluriformes; family Bagridae; genus Tachysurus; species Tachysurus vachellii. The sequence continues at coordinate 10,593,439 of NC_083470.1, forward strand.
ATAGTTATTGGAATCACTCACTGTATTTAAATCCTATTAAATGGTAGGCTACTTGCTGCAGCCCTGAAACACCTACAATACCATGCTAACTGCAGAGCCTTGTCCTACTGGTGCTTTTATAATCATTTAAGTAATCTGTAACCTGTTTCCCTTAAACGATTGCTATATATATATAAATATTTATATATATACATACATATATATATATATATATATATATATATATATATATATATATATATATATATATATATATATATATATATATATCCCAAATGACAGCCGGCAGCCTGCACATTAAATTCATAGTAAGTTTCATTTTAAATCCATGTGCCAAAACAAAAAAAAGAGTTCACAGTCAAGTTAGTTGGATGTTGTCTGTTTGCATTGTCTGTTATCTCCTAAAACAACAAAAGAACAAATTTTTAATTTGTCTTCTAATTCCCAGCTTCCACCAAAGCATGTCCCACAGCAACTGGATACGGATAGTACGCTTAACAGGAAGCCTAGAGGCCGGGAGCTGAATGGAATGAGTTCAAGGAGTAGTACACGCCCCTGCATGTAGAACAAGGCGCTCTGTGGGGAAAGATGTCTCTGACAAGTGCAATTTTCACTATTTGTAATTTAGGTGCAAGCATGTTTCATTTTTTTTTCTTCTGAGCTGAAATTCTGACAAGCCCTTATTGGAAAAAGAGCAGAAAGAAAGAAAAAAGAGAGAGTCACACCGCAAAGAATTACACGAGAGAAAGTAGGTAAAAAATACAAATTGCATTTCCCCTCGTCCATCTGTTTCTGTACTTTTTTAAAACTGTTTTCTGCTTTCCAGTGTAAGGGGTGGCACAGCAAAATGGTCCAGGTTGTCAAGGTGTTGTAAAGAGTCTCACTCATGTGGATCCTGAGGTTTCCCTGTCCAGCAGGACAACCCAGGAGAGCGGTCCTGTATCCCCTAGTGCTAGGAGAAATAACTCTGACCTGTCCCCAGCCTATAGGTGGGATAATTCCAAAAGCACAAGGGCAGGAAGCGTGTGTGTGTGTGTGTGTGTGTGTGTGTGTGTGTGTGTGTGTGTGCGTGTGTGTGTATGTGTGTGTGAGATTAAAGTTATTAAGTTCAGTTGGTTTCGTAGGAGGACAGAAGTGCAGCATCCACAGGCTCCATACAGGAGGGGCAGGTAAAGGAGCGCATCAGCCAGTCATCGATGCAGTCCATGTGGTAGATGTGCATGCATGGCAGGAACCGGATCGGATCCCCATACACAAAATCCAGCATGCAGATCACACACCTACACAGAAAGCAGGAAACACGGTAAACTCTGTGTCTTCAGTTATCATCAAGTGAAGATATGTGTTTATGCACGACTTATATTTATGTTGCAGCCCTGCTCATCTCACATATCTTATAACAAGATGTTAAAGTGTTGGATCTAAATTTATTTGTCCTGCTATTTTCTCAAATGCAACAAACAAATAAGAACCAAAGGGCCGTATTTTATACAAAAATATGTTCAAATCTATGACAGAGTTGGTGTGTCTCGAATCCCATCATTTCTTTTCGTGCATAAAACACATGTCCAACAAATCACAATAGCAGCAGCTACTGACTACTTACTCTCGTATCTTCTTTTCAGTCCCATCAGTGCCGGGGTCAAAAACCCCTCTGGGCAGGTGCTGAATGAGGCCGATTCTCTGTGCGATGCGCACTTGCTCTTCTTCGGTCAGCTGTGTCGCCAACCGGGTCTGACTGGGAGTGGGGTGGTAAACAGGTACATGGATCTGCTCCTAAACAAACACACACAAGAAAAATGTTATACAGCATATCTAACAACAAGCAATATGACTCACGTCACTGCACTTACAATACTCCATACAGTACGCGTCTCCATATATTTTCACTGAAACCAATACGTGAAAGTGAGTAATAATTGTCATGACAATCACATACAGTAATGAAGTGGATTTTGGTTATTACTAAGCATTTTCATATTGAGGTGAAAATTACAGACTCCTCCACTAGGGGGCAATATTTCATGTAAACTCAGCCTCATCCCAAATACGGAATCTTGCTCAAAATGCATTGCAAAAGAGCCAGATGTACAATCAGCCTAATTGTGAGAGACAAAGTGCAGTCAACAGAATGGTTTCTTTCAAACAGATGCCTACTCAGCATTCTCTACAGTCAGCAGTGGGGGGGACCAAATATCTTACTAACAATGCAATTTTAATTCTGCATGATGTCAATTTCAAACTCAAAAAACATAAATGCCTTGAGCTTACAGATGTTTGAAATATGTGCCTTATTTCTAATAACCCAAGCAACATGAATGTGTCCTTCCTCCATGCAAGATAGCTAAAATTGTACCCTGTACTCCACTGTCTTTTTGTATAATTACCAGATTGTCCATAAACCTGCAGGCATCATTTTTAAATAAAAAGAAATAAATATTAAGTGATGACTCCAAAGCTGCACTTGGGCTAAAAGGATGTAGGTCTATAGCAGCAAGCTGCATTAATGGTTTTTATCCTTGCCCTGACCTTTAGTTTCTGTTAGGCAGTTCATGTTTCCTTATTGGGATGTATGAAAAAAATCCATTCTATTTGTTATGGGAAAAAATAGCATTGCATAATCTAATGGGCATTTTACTGAAGAACTGAACGACTATCACAGTGATCACAGCACTAATAAAAGTGCCATACAGTACAATAGCAGGAGGGCTGCGAGGGAACTACAGTTATCCAAAAATCAGCGATCAAATCAAAAGTCAGCGATCAGGTTCCTCACACGACAGTGACATGACATACAGCTAAGTATGGTGACCCAAACTCAGAATTCGTTCTCTGTGTTTAACCCATCCAAAGTGCACACACAGCAGTGAACACACACACTGTGAACACACACCCGGAGCAGTGGCAGCCATTCATGCTGCGGCACCCCGGGGAGCAGTTGGGGGGTTCGGTGCCTTGCTCAAGGGCACCTCAGTCGTGGCCAGCCCGAGACTCAAACCCACAACCTTAGGGTTAGGAGTTAAATTCTCTAACCATTAGGCCACGACTTCCCCTACATACAGACACACACATACGCACACATAAACACACACGCACACACACATGCCCACACACACACACACACACACACACACACACACACAATCACATGCTGCCACGTCAAAGCCAAACAAGTTAGTCTGCCTGCTCAAACACACACTGTGTTGGTTTTACTATCTTAGTGAGGTGCTGTATTAATGTATACTGGGGGGATGTGGTAGCTTAGTGTTTAAAGTTCCAGGTCTACCAAGCTGCCACAGTTGGGCCCTGAGCAGTAGTACTCAGATGTAGTAAATGAGATTAAATGTAATTCACTCTGGATAAGAGCATCTGCTAAATGCTGGAAATGTAATGTAAATAGCTTTTGCCATTTTCTTTGGGAGGACCGGTCACACGAGGAAGTCTGACAATGTAAATAATCACAAAGAATTAGGTGCCAAAAGATCTGTCCCATTTTGATAGTAAACAGAAATTACTGCAAATAATTGCCACATATATGGGCAAGGAAATATGAGCCATGGGCGTATGTCTGTAATGAGTAATTATTACATATGTGAAATAGTCCTCACAGAGTGCTGAGGTTATAATGCATTCACAATACAGGTATTAGTAATACCATGGTGCAGTCAGAGACACAGGTTTCCTGGGTTGAGCCAGCAACTCTGACACCAAACAACTCAGCAACATCATGAGAAAGCTTTGAGCCTCATTCTCAGTGGCATTATAATCATTATAGCTTACATGCCCGCACTGGCAATTCTACACTTTTGAAACACGATGCAAAAGCCAGTGCAAGAAACAGATGACATAGCCTAGCTAGAGCTATGCTCATTATATTGGCTAATGAATACTTAGCTACACAAGCTTAAATATATCATGGATAAAGCTTTGTATGAAAGGCAAAGCAGCTCCTATTAAAGAGTAGTACTGACAGCCTTAAAAATATTACTCAGGCAGTATATTACTCAGTCTAGCGAATTAAAATAATAGAGTAAAACCATGCAAAGCATAATCTAAGGGTACAAATAGACACTGTAAAATTAGACTGTACATGCCAGTGTAGACCCCATGGCCTTGGAACACGTGGCAGGGTTTAGCTGAAACAGCCAAAAACAGCTGGAGAGAAAAGAAAGGTCCCAGTGTCTCTTGTAGACAGTCAGGAGAATGCAGGCTGAATATTACTGACAGCTGTATGACAGGTGCACACTCTCTCTCACACACGCACACACACATAGATCAGCATTCTTGCCTCACAGGTGTGTGTGTGTGTGTGTGTGTGTGTGAGAGAGTGTGACAGAGAGAGAGAGAGAGAGAGGACTAGAATAAGAACATGATCTCTTACTGGCTTCTCACAACTGACACCTTCTTATTATTTAATCATGGAGCACGAAGGCACCAAGACCCTCCTGGGTCAAACACAAGCTCTTACTTATTTAGTTCTAAGACGAATACTATCGTTTTTTATTTCAGCTCTCCTCTTGAACCTAAAATACTAGACAGCTTGTCCTACTAAGACAATGAGTGGTAGTGTGTTTGAGAATAAAGGGGGCAGAAATGAGACAGGGTCCACATCTCTATCAAGAGTCGGTGATCTTTCTTGTCTGGGCCGGACATGTTGGAGACAAAGACTACTGTCTTGAATACCCCCACCTCCATATGCACTACAGCAAGACAATGAACATGACATCAGTCACATTCCTGTGTGTGTGTGTGTGTGTGTGTGTGTGTGTGTGTGTGTGTGTGTGTGTCAGACCAAAGCAAAACCACTGCATGATTCAGGTTAGTCAAACAGAGATATGAGACAAACCCATATGGAAAACTGAGCTTCTTAGAAAGAGGAGTTACCTGGGAAAAAGCCCCAGGCTTCTTCTGAGCCAATCACAAGTACTCATAACTGAAATCTTGCCTCTAGCTCATCATATGCATAGAAAAACTATGAATGAATAACTGATGGGTCTATAAGAAACCGGTCTGAAAACCTTTACACAATTTACTTGGCAGGGAAATGTCTGTGGAAACAAAGTTATTTAGTTTGTTCAACATATATATATATATATATTTCCTGCTTAGCTTAAAGCATAACAGGATTACATTAAACTAATAGGAAGATGCCTTTAAACTATTTACATTCATTTACTCCAAATAACTACACACTAAGCAAACATGCTCATCCTATGTCAAGAAATTTACAGAGTGCCCCTTTAATGCTCAGAGACATATTCACATGCACACAGAAATGAAGTGAAACAGGATGACTCTTTATCTGAGAAGATTAGAAATTCAGGGAAAGTCAGAAAGGTGACAAAAACACAACTTGTAAACCATAATGAGTCAGGACTTTGTTAGCAAAGTAAAACAAACTGGTTATAGACATAAAACCTAAATGCCTGGTGAACATGATTAGTTTGAACAGGGTTTGTAGTGAACTCTGATGTCTCTGTCAGGGTAATGGGATCTCAGAACTGAGAGAATAAACCTTTTTAAATTAATTAATAAAAAAGAAAGTCTGAAGCTGGGAAAATGGTTAAATAGCAAACCGTGAAAGCCCAACATGAGAAAGTACCAGAAGCAATGGGTCTTAAATGAAAATTAAAAGATCAGGGGTAGACATGTCAGTAACCTGGAGTGCACACGGCATTCCAGTTCATCCCAAAGGTGTTCAGTGGGGTTGAGCTCGGGGCTCTGTGTAGTCCACACCAGAAACTGTAATGCTGCAGCCTACGAGTACATCATACAAATTTGTGCTTCCAACGTTGTAGCTACAGTTTGGAGAAGACCCACATATGGGTGTGAGGGTCAGGTGGATATGTAAACAGTGCAAAACTGAGCAACATATAACAGTTTAAATGTAAATATTAAACTAAGCAGCTTGCAGTTAGGGGTACCTGCAAGTAAAATCTTTAAGTTTGACAACAGAACACTACAATTATTTTGGGGGGAAGTCGTGGCCTAATGGTGGCCTAATGGTCTCCTAACCCTAAGGTTGTGGGCTCGAGTCTTGGGCCGGCAATACCACGACTGATGTGCCCTTGAGCATGTCCTCTTTCTGAATATGATGAGCATATCATATTCATAACCAAGTCTCCCAAACCATGCTTTTTACTATATAAAATGAAATTATTTGACACATACATATACTTTTACCCTTAAGAAATTCAGATTCTATGATTTTATGCATCTAACACTTCCCACCATCTTCTGTTGAATAAGACACCAGGAACCTACAAAGGCAAGTATATAAAAAAAAATATATAATATTTGACTACTTGACATCTTCAAGGTTGTTTATTCAATTAAAAAGCGAGATCAGTCAGCTACCTACTCAGATGATGCTGATCAGCTTTTGCTTTCACTGGAACTAAGAAGCCCAAACCTTTTACAGTGTTAACAAATTTACTTCAGTTACAAAATTAACTCAATTAATAAGATTTGCATCAACATATTTTTATACATGGCAAAACCCTGATATGTCAGAATATCTAAATAATTCTGAAAAATGTACTGGGACATACTTTATTGATCACAATATTAATCATATATAATCATAATACTCAGCACCAATGTAAATGAGGTTGAATGAGTCGTGTGCATTTGCATATATTATCTAAATACCATATATTTAAACACGCAGTAGGGCTGGCTTTCAAACACACACGCATTATCACATCTCCGTTCTCAACATTACTGCACGAACATCATGTGCATCGATGGGCTAGTTATTTCAATCTTTTAAAATAAATAAAATTACAGAAAGCTACATTTTTAATGATTGTTATGATGTTGGACTGGTGTATTAGGATTATGTTGCATGTGCCGAGTTTGTTTATGACACCGTTGTGTGTTTATTACACCATCTGACAGCTCTGTTACAGGGAACAAACTGCTGGACCAGATTACTGAAGAAAGAGATGTTAAGTAAATGAATAGGTTAGAAAGCAGCAAATCAATAAACTCTAAGAGAAACAAAATACATAGCTATACCACGGGAATCGTTTATCACTGGCATATCACTTATTAAAGCTTGTTTCAAACACTGTCCATAACACACAATGCTGTAAGACAACTTAAGAAAACATCAAAAGAATGCAGAATAATTTGAGAAAGGTGAGTCAGTGGGTTAAGATGTAAAAACTCTCAGCAGTAATAACAATAGAAATGATTATAGGTTTGCAGTCTTGTGAGATCCACATCATTTTAAATGTATTATTACTGTTTTTATCCAGTGCTTGTGAGAGACACATTCGGTGTGAGCTGCTGGCTGCCTTGACTGTCCACTTTTAAATCAAAATATCAGACCTGAACAGGACTGAACTTCTTATGTAAATAAGGTTATGCGAGTATACAGGAGCCATGAGTGAGGAAAATGAAAGAAGGCCACGACATAAGGTAGTGAGCGGGAGAAAGGAAAAATAAGCAAGCCTGCAGCGAGAGAGGGGTTTTTGGCTCGATTATATCCACCATGCCACGCTTTAGCTGAGCTGTCTCTCACACCCACACAGCGTGTGTCCTCTGTAAAAGAGAGGAAAGGGTGAGGGAGGGACAGGCAGACAAGTGCACTGTGGTCCAATCGTAAAACAAACAGACAGCTGGAGACTGGTGGGTGAGAATGCAATCAATACGATTGGGGGAGAAAAGGGGAAAACCATTTGTAAGGCTACAGGGAAGCTCCATCAGTTCTAACAATCCTTTTGACACACATTCATGTTCACTTTCAGACTCACAATTACACTTACCCTCCTATGCCCAGTCTGCTGAGATGAGTCAGCATTTCCAGCCAACTGCTCTCTGAATACTTCTTCCCTAACAAATCTTCCTCCCACAAAAACCTTGTCACATCAACACAGACAAGACAATACTCCTCCAGTAACAAGTCTGTCTTTTATTTGCAATTTGAGGCTTTGGGAGTGTTGGTGTGAAGCTAGAGACGAGTGTACTGAGCTGAAACAAGCCTCTATTTGCACTGCTGAACACGGCAGGATTCCTGCCTTGCTGAGTCCAGTATGCCGTCACCCACAAACACAAACACCTTTCCTCTTGCTGCACTGTTGTTAATGTGTTTGGGAATGGGACTGTGGGATTTGGTTCACCTTTAGAGATTCCAGACTAACTAAGAGCTCATCTGGCTGGCATTTTACTGCATTTTGACAGGTGTATAGGCTGGAAGCATCTGTCACGACAGACTGGGGTTTCACTGGTAAGGTCATAGACTTGGCTTTGGCTGACACACAAGGGAAAAAAAAGGCGATTTGTAAAATTTCTCTTAACATGCTAAAATGTTCCTTTCCTATACAAGATTTATATCAGTGAAGCTAAAAAAGCATGCTTGAAGCTCTAAGGGTTCCAGACAAGGCAGGGGGAAAAAAATCAAGCATTCTTGGCAGCTGGCACAGGAATGTGCTGAGATTGAAAACGATTTGGGTTGCAGAATTGGCCTGGGCTCCCTCTTTGTCTGCGCCACACAGTTCAAACAGACCTCCTAACGTTCGGCCAAAAAAGGCTTCTGTTGAACACTGCTGTCAGGATACTGCACGAAGCAGCAGTCCTGACTCTATGCTGTCTACTTCCCTTCATCTTTACTCTTCAGTCTCATCCACAGCCTTTAGGTTACAAATTATTCTACTTACACAAAGCAGGAGAGAACTTAGTGCAGAAAAAAACATGAATTTAAAAGTGAGTGTTGTGCAAAGCCTGAAAAACACACAGCTACCTTTTGCAGTTTATTAGCTATACATGTTATAGCAAAAGCGGAGTGAAGCAACAGTAGTGTGGAACTCCTTCTAGAAGATCTTCTTCAACATTAAACCTTTGCACAAGCTTCAGTAATCTGGTGCTACATCAGATCAGCTAAGAGCCAGAAACAGCTCAGAAACCCCAAATCATTCATGAACCTTCTCCACATTAGAGCATATGGGCCTTGTTCTTTTCTATGAAGGCCTAATGTCATTTTCTATAAAAATGAATTTCATTTGTCTACAGGACATTCTCTCATAAGGATACTGGAGCCCTCGGCTAAGTTTTGGCAAAATCCAGTCTAGCTTTTTTAAAGTCACAGTGTCAGCCATGGGGTCTTTCTTTCCCCCTTTCATTCAAATGAGGATGCATAGGATGAGCTGATGCCTATATTTGTTTGGAAAGGGATCAAGGTGCTTTCTCCACCATTTAAAGACACTGCTGCCATCTCTCATCTTTTTCCTTTTCCTCACTTTTCATCCATGTCCAGAGAGTTTAAGCTACCATGCTGCGATGTAAGGTTCTTGACGTTACATACACTAGACACAAGAGCATTAAGTCCTCTGGCTTTTGAGCATTGAAACTGAAAATGAGATTGCGTGAGGTTTTTGGACACTGTAATGCTCAGTGTCATATATGCAAATATGAATGCACATTAAACAAAGTTTACCCATACTGTAAGAGGCAAGATTGTAGTCCTCAAAGTTTATTGGAATTAAAGACTTGAACGAAAACATACAATCTGTTTTAAAGACAATTTCATTGTTTGGAAAATTTGTCACAGTGGATGTTTTTATAAGGCTTCTATTGTACTGTTAGTTATTTTATTTTGTTTCTATTTTTCTAGCTTGTCATATTCTTAGAGAATATTCTTGGTACTAAACTAGAAAACTTGGTACATGGTACCAAATATGCCGGTACTAAACTAGAGAGGCTGCACAAGTGCAATAATGAACATGTTAAATGATTAAACTCTTAGGGCCTAAAAGCCTAGACCATATCAATTGTGGGCTGAAATGGTCTCTCTGAAGCAGATATAGGACAATGACACAACTACTTTTTTTGTATAGTGGTTAGTACAAAAGTTCTTAACGCAATGGTGTATACAAGAAGAAAATACCAAACTCACTGTCACTTTATTTATTTAACAAAGAGATTCAAGTTGAGACCCAACAAGGGCTAACAACTACCAATGTCTAATCACTCCTAAATTAATGTATAATGCAGATTATACCATGTTGGTCCATTTTCTTTTCATGTTTCCAACATTATTCATAATACTGATCTACTGATACTAAAGCAACAGGGAAGTTATCACTACTAAAAGGAACCAGGGCAAGCTTTGACTTTCATGCACCAATCTCATGTATGCGTCACATTTAGAGCACTGACAAGTCAAGCATAGTGTCAGCATGACTGTTTTGTACAGCTGCATTAAATTCTTTTGGTTTTATTACCAAACCCTGAAGCTTGATATCACTGAAGAATGTTCTTCTATTAAACACCATTGTACCTGTGACATCAGTGTGACACACAACCGCTAACTCCTCACAGAAACAACAAAAACATGACACCAACAGACAACTTTAACCAGAACTGTTAAACACATCCCAAACAGACTGAAACTCATACTGAGGTTGTATTTTGGTGGACTTTAAAACTCACTACATTTTAGAGCATTAATACAAGTGTTATGCTTTGGAAGAGGATTAAAACTGTTCTTCTCAGACAGTGAGTCACTCCTGGTTTCTGTACTTCATGGTCAGATGTATATAAAAATAATAATAAAAACAATACAGTAAGCAGAGCAGAGCAGAGGCATTAACTAAAAACAACGATAAAGCCTATAGGTGAGAAGCATTAGCTCTCATTCGTGTGTATTAAGTCAAAAACAAAACAGTGGCAGTGAAATAGCCGGTTTGGACATTGTGCCAAGTTTAAACACCTTCTCATTCCGATAAAAATACCAGACAAAGAAAACTGAGTTATCTAATCTGCTTGAGCTGCTATATAGCAACACAATGTAACGTTAATATTACTAGCTAACATGTTTCCTTCGTTGTTACACGGTTGTAACGTTGCTATACAAACAGCTCTGTTCTTGAACACAGCTGTTAACGTATCCGTTACTTCGGAGTTGTTCTATGTAGGTTCGATAAGGAACAAAGAGGCGACTGAAGCAGCTGCTCTGCACTGCGTGTTTAAACAAACGCTTCAGTTCACAGTGAATCGACTCTCCGGATGATTCCGAGTAAAGGCCTCTTACCTGGTAAGGAGGTGGCGGTTCCAGATCCGGATCAGTGCCGTCGCCGAAACTGGCTCTGTCTGACTGCGAATCATGAAGCAAAGAGATGTCATCCGAAGTAGGAGATTTTAGACAATTTCCCATCTCCTTGCTCTCCGACTCCTTTAAACACCTCACTGTTCTGATATAATATACAAGCTTTTTATCGTCCTGACACGATTTTGTCACTTAAATGTCGATTTCTGACACTTTAACGTACGTCGAAAGCCTCATAGTGAAAGCCAGCAAAACGGCTCTCTCTCTGTGTGTGTGTGTGTGTGTGTGTGTGTCTCTCTGTCTCTCTCTCCCTCTCTCTCTCTCTCTCTGTGTGTGTGTGTCTCTCTCTCTCTCTCTCTCTCTCTCTCTCTCTCTCTCTCTCTCTCTCTCTCTCTCTGTGTATCTCTCTCTGTCTCTCTCCCCCCTCTCTCTGTCCCTGTCTCTCTCTGTCTCTCTCTCTCTCTCTCTCTCTCTCTTCAACAAAAACAAACCATGTCGACACAAAGAACTGATATCAACAACAGCCTTGTGCAGCGAAAACAGCTTAAAACAGAGGTTTCTGTCGTTAAGGAAACCTCCACAAATCAGCTAAGCGGGTTAAACGGCTTTGTTTTCGCTAGTTACTGTACATACTCCTTTTCCGTGTTGACAAATTCCATAATATAAATGTTGTCTCTCTCTCAATGGTCATTTGGTCTTTCAGTCACAGTAAACTCCGCCCCCCGACGTCAACCAATCAAATGGCTTCTTCTTCGACCAGGAAGTCATCTGGAGATGCTGTTGTCTTTCACAGGTTTACAAAGTTATTATATGTTTATTATTATTATTATTATTATTATATATTTTTATCATTATATTATTTTTTATTAATATTATTTTATATGGGGGGGCACGGTGGCTTAGTGGTTAGCATGTTCGCCTCACACCTCCACCTTGTGTGTGAGATAGGCACAGGCACCCCGTGACCCGAGGTAGTTCGGATAAGCGGTAGAAGATGAATGAATGAATTATTTTATATCATCACTATAATTCTTATTATTTTCAAAGTAGATAATAATAATAATAATAATAATAATAATAATAATAATAAATATCTTTCTAACTAGATTTCATCATACATAATGTCGATTAAATCCATTTTATTTCAGTTGCATAATGTGGAACAGTTCAATAAATCGGTAAATACTTATGCAACTGAAATAAAATGGATTTAATCGACATTATGTATGATGAAATCTAGAAAAAAAAACAATGGCCTGTACAAATATATGTGTGAAGCAGTAGCCATTATCCAAGTATCCAGTGTCCAAGTCATTCACTGATGAAGTGCAGCTGTGCATTTTAAGTGTGAAAATAACTCAAAATAACTACACCTGTTCCTCCGAGGCCCCAAAGAGTTTCTTAGAAAACATAGATTGATTACATTTTATTATACATCACTTATTACCAAAAACATAACTGGTGTGTAAAAAAACTAGTGTTAATAGTTTAAAACTGATGTGTGCATAGGCTAGCAAGGTGATTTAGCTGTAGCTCTGTTCTGTTTGTCATCAGGATCATCATCTACAATTTAATAGCAAGCTACCACAGATTTGAATGAAGTTGGTCACATATCATTCATTCATTCATCTTCTACCGCTTACCCGAACTATTCTCGGGTCACAGGGAGCCTGTGCCTATCTCAGGCATCACTGGGCATCAAGGCAGGATACACCCTGGACGGAGTGCCAACCCTTCGCAGGGCACACACACACACTCACACACTACGGACAATTTTCCAGAGATGCCAATCAACCTACCATGCATGTCTTTAGACCGGCGGAGGAAACCCCAGAGACATGGGGAGAACATGCAAACTCCACACACACAAGGCGGAGGTGGGAATCGAACCCCCAACCCTGGAGGTGTGAGGCAAACGTGCTAACCACTAAGCCATCGTGCCCCCCTGGTCACATATCAATCATACTAAATAAAACTTTAACATATCATAGCAAATATTGGTAGTTTAATATTGAAATGTTGTCTTAAGGACTGAAATAATGCAGCATCATTGTAGATTAAGTGATATTGGCAAATTATCAAATTATTACCTTATGAAGCAAAATAATATCCTATAGAAGCCTAAGGTTTATATCCAGGGTACATTAAGTTTAAATCAAAGAACTGCAATACTGATAAACAAATGGAGGCTAAATAATAAATGACATTTTCTCAAGAACAAATATTTGGTGGAAGAGAATGTCATCATTTATTTTTAAATTATACAAAAACATCACTTTTTCCTAGGAATGTTGATATGCAAAGGAGCCATACACAACATAAATATGCAAAGGAGCCATACACAACCATCATCTGAAGAATCAGTGCACACAGAGGAAAAATAGAACTAGACACATATGAATCAAATTATTTCCCCCACCACCTTTAAGGAAATAAGAATTTTCATATTTATTAGTTTGAATGCAAGTCCTTCATATAAAAATTAAGTTTATCTTAATCTCCACAGACACTAAATACCTCATCTGGGAGGCAAATCTGTTTAAATAGACTTAAGTATTAACAGAAATGCTCTAGATCTACTATAACAGTGAGACTTCAACAGTAAGTTTAGTTTGGCCTGGCATTGATTGTATGAAAAAACAAAATGATGACATTGCTCTTGGAGATAAAGCATGAGTAAGCATAATTTAAGCTGTAATGCAACTAATGTAAACAAACATTAAAAAAGGATCTTTCTACAAGATTAATATATTAATATCACTTCTAATTAAAGGACCTTTATACAGACTACATTACCATGGTGTATATCTGACAGGATCATTAACACAAAAAAAAATCCTATTTTTTTTTTTTTGTTAATCTCTGTTAAGCTCTTTGTTTTTAGTGTAAGGCTGTAGTGATTTTCAATGCATCCCTCAGCATGACTAGAGCAGAAATCGCCATCTGCTGCCTCCAATATGAAAGAATTTGCCATTTGTTTGTGCATTGATTAAGACCACATGTAGGAGATTGCCTTTCTAAAAGACACATTCAGTTATCCACTTAAACTGGGACAATTTCACAATGCCAATATCATAGACAACTAATATTAGAAATAAATACTAAAGAAACCCGAAAAACGGCCAATATTGTATTTACGTGGTTGTGAATGGTAGTAACTTTGATGGAGGTGCCATCCTACACAACAGTGAGAAGACAGACATAAGGATGCTATTATACGTACATACTAGTGGAATATATTAACAATAAAATGATTCTTACGCACATGTTCCATCTTGAGAATACACAAAATTTTTTTTAAATCAAAATAGGCTAATATAAATAATGATTTGCTGTGTGGAATTAATAAAAAAATTTTAATCTCATAATTTCTAGTGTTATGAGTTATGTTCGTGAATGATTTGAAGTTTTTGGTACTATCAATTTAAGTCATTTTACTGATAAACATTTATTTGTGAGGTTTTTATATATGAAAATATAATTAATAAAACAATTTTAAAGCTCTGTCTATTTTGATCCATATGGCAAGGTTCTCGCTATGGTTACAACAAAAGAAAAACAGATTACTCCTATACACTCACAAACTACTTTTTAGAAACCCCTTTACACCTGCATATTCATGCAAATATCTAGTAACTGTGATGTATGTGATGGTTGTTGGTGCCTAAGGGGCTTGATCTGGTTTGAGTATTTTAGAATCTGCTGATTTCCTTAGATTTTCACACACTACAATAAATAGAGTTTATTACAAAAAATCATCAGCCAACATCAGCTTTGTGGGCAAAAAAAAAAGAGATATTTGAGAGATATAAACCTGAAGCTTTTGACTTGTATTGACCTATATTATGCATGAATATATTTTTATGCCACATGATTGGCTGATTGGATAATTGCATGAATTAGCAGGTATGAAGGTGTTCCTATTAACATTGGTGTTTGTACTCATATAACATTGGTGTTTGAATCATATAATAACGTGCATAAAGATGAAGGCTTCATTCATAATAAATAATAACTGATCAACGAGTATGGTCTGTTTGTTGAAGACACAAGCTGGCCACAGTTTAGACAGTCAGCACCTCCGAGGGCTAAACCAATATAAAAACAAAATGCTGCTCAAATGCAATAGAATCATCCTTAGGTTAAGCGTCTCAGCAAAATGTTTTGCCTCTTATTCGGAGATGGACTGTATCTCGGCACTGCATGCATTTGGGATGTATTGTATGGTTGGCTCTGATAAATACATTTTTTTTTGTTAATGCCTGTGTGTGAGTGAGAGAGACTGAGTTTTCTCTCATCAAATGCTCAGTCCTGCTTGATTGTTGTCTGTTCAAAATTTCTGCACTCGTGCAGCCTTCACCCAGCTCCTTAGGCCTGAGCATGGCATTTGTTGACCCTATGACCTCTCTGTTACTGTGGCTGTTAAGGACTCGAAGGCGAGCAGGGTTCACCGTTCTCCTCTGTGGCTTGTGCTTTGTGCAGTGCAGCCTGAATCCGGAAATGAGTCCGTGACTCCATCGAGTAGTTTTTATAGTTCTGCCTAGAGAGAAAAGGAACAGTGCTCAGGACAGGAAAATATTGAGGGGTATACATGTCATGTATCTTGGCTGCATTTTAGGGATGTAATGTGAATACACTATTCAGAATGTAGAGATAATAGTGCAATAGGTGGTGAACATTTTATTGGGTTTTTCATGGTTAAAACCTAAGGCATGCCTAATGATTGGGATGAAAAACACACCTATGAGTCAAGTGTGAGGGTTTTTTCTTTTCTTTGAGTGTTTGAGCAAGTGTTCAGATATGAAGCTCACAGGATAAGCAAAGACCATGAATATGTAGTGTAGTGCATGAAACATTTAGTTCATTCATTAATCCTTAAAACTGCCTGGTCAGTATTATGGTGGTTTAAATCAGGCTACTGGTTTGTTTATATTTGGGAACAGAGAACCCTCTAAATTACTACATTTCTGTACAAAATCTGTGCAAACAGGATTAAAAATTGGCTAGAGCTAGAATTTAAAGAATTTAACTTTAATATGATGGCATATCTGGGGGTTTTCCAATGTGCCATATACAGTAACATCAAACCTATTATAAATTTCTATGGAGAAAATAAACTGAATTAGGATATCTTAATCTTTTATTAAACACGTACATCTGTGTGCAAAAGTCTGTATACACTTAGTTTGTTTCCACAAATGTTAATTAAAAATTATATCAGTTCAAAATGATCAGAGTTGGAATTAATGTGAATGTTATATACTGTAAATATTCTCTAAAAAATGCCCACACATCTTTGTAGCCAGTGCCTCCTGAGCAGCCTTTAGTCCACAATAGTCCTCCTACCACACATTCTTCTGTGACATAATGAGAGGGTGATTTCAAAACTCTGACTGCTTGCTTTTGGTTCTTTTGAATCTATTTTTTTGTCTGTTATTAATTCAGTTTGGAAACTTATCTTGTAGAATATCCGCACAATTCTATCATTAACATCCCAAAATTTGTATTTTTACATTGCAGATATAGGCATCACTTTTATCCAAACAATAAAGTGGACAGCAGCTTTTGCACTCGGTTATATGGACTAGTATGTTATTAAAGTCATATATGGGACATATCTCATACATCATCATACAGGATAACATGGATCAATAGGCACAGTGTTATGAGGTATCTACTGTGGATTCATAACTTACTTGGCCATCTCCAGCAGTTTGATGGCTTCCTCTCTCCTGCCTTGTTCCAGACACAGCAGGCCGTGTTCCAACAGAGCATTCGGTACGAGGTAGTGGTCAAACTTGATCTGTGTCTCACTGGGTGGAAAAAAGACGGAAAGAACACCATGTTCTAATTAACAGTGTTTGGTGGTAACACAGCACAGGAGGTCCTCATTAGCTATCATTCTTAAAACATGCACATTGTCTTTTACTTGAAACCAGCACAGCAGAAGTAGAAGACCACATTTCACCCTTAAGCACACTTTCTAAAGAATAAGATTTAGTTCCGCATTCATGATCATTAAAAAGATAACTTAGGCATCTCATCTCAGTCAATCTAGAAAGGTATTTGGTTTCAACATGAAGTATTTGCCTCTTCACCAGTGCTATTTAACAGGGTGAATGTAACTCTTTATAAACTCTTTATAAAATTTCAAACCTGTCAGATTTTGCTTGGACTATGAAAATGGAGTTTAATTATTATTTTTTAATTACTGCTATGCTAATTAAGAATATTTTAAGAATTAGCTTTTTAATTTGCACTGAAAAAATACACGCTGGATGGAACAGCAGTATATGCAGGGCTTTTGACACACAAACATACACACATACACACACTAGAGGCAATATCATATAGTCAGTCCGTCTACAGGCAGATCTTATGGAAGTGGGAGAAATCTGGATCTCAGGGGAAACCTATGCAGACATGGGGAGAACACGCAATACTGCACACAGACAGAAACATGATCTCAGCATTAAAGCAGGGATGCTGCTGTTATAAAACCTCAAAGCTGTCCATTCTGCTATTTAACCAGTTGAAAATTGACCTTCCATTAACCACTTTCCCATAAGTATCTAACAATTCCAACAATGAATAAGAACCACTTGGCCAACTTTCAAGAGGAAATGCTTTTCCCCTGCAACATCCACAAAGACGCTTGACACAACATCCACAAAGACACTATTTGAAGGTGAATAATTCATAGCCATATGTATTATATAAACCATTTTGTTGACAAGACTACATTTTTTTACCTGCTTTATATAACCAAGAGAAAAGTCTCTTTTTTTGGCTGTGACCTCTCTTTTTAAACATGGACCATGTTGGACAGAATGACTCACTTGCACAGGATGAGAGTGAAGTAGTGCTCCGCTTCTTCTGTAAAGCCTAGCTGCTTAAGACACAGACCCTTCAGTAGACTTAGCACACACTGGTCATCTATAGAGAACTCTGTCCCTGAAGGAGAACCCACAGGATACAATCATCAACATCATGGTCCTTGCAAAAATTATACACAGCCTATGCCATAATTTGTGGTATTACTGGGCCATTAGAATGGACATACATCTCATTTTTTGTGTATAAGCACCAACATAATGGTCATACAAAAGTCATTAAGGCAATGCAGTCTGTACTGGACTTGGTATGGAAAGGCTGTGGGTGGTTATGTGGTCATGCACTTGGCTGAACTGAGACATTACTTGGATTCTGTTCAAGTTTCTGCTGAGCTTCCTCCAGTGTCTTTAACATGCCCTCTGTCAAGTCTTTGTGCTTCCCGATCACAGTGTAGCCATTCCAGATATACATCATCTCCTGTAAGAAAAACACTTGCTTATAAGAAGAAAACAATAGCATACAACATAGGAATTTTTTTCAGAAGAATGGTATAACCTTCTCACTGACACTCTCTCTCTCTCTCTCTCTCACACACACACACACACACACACGCACACACGTGCACACACACACAAGGTGATTGAATCTTTCTACAGACATCTTTTGGTGGGAAGAAGCTGGAGTACTGGGAAAATGCAAAACTGCTCACAGACAGTAACACGATCTCAGGATTGAAGCAGGGATGCCAGAGTTGTAAAGCTTCAATGCTACCTAGTCTGCTACTTCCCCTTTTGATCAGGAATTGACTCAGACACTCACCAGCGGAGGTACAGGCAGAGAAATTGGGTTGTCTGCATTATATCGGCGAGCCTTACGGATGGCAAACTTCTCAGTGGGTAAAGACTTTCCAGCAAGTTTCTGCTTTAGACCAGGCACCTGCCTGCAGAAACACAAGGACAAAAGTACACTCTGTATCAAACAATGTGAACTCACAAAGGTGCTCTTTGTAACAACATGACAGCAGGTGGTTGTACTGTTCATGCTCTCTCTTTTGTATTTTATATTGACCAAACATAAAGCCATTCCCCACATGTTCACTCCCAAGCCACACACACTCTGTAGATTGCCATTACCTGAATAATGCCACATCGCTTGTCCCAAATGGCTGACATTCCTCTGTACTCAGCATGCTAAGGTAGGCAGCTTTCATATATGCATACATGGCCTGAAAAAATAAAAATAGTGTTGTTTATGTGTATAAGAGAAATTGCAGCAAAATTACTGCTGAAATCCAAACTCACCACAACCAGTGCTTCATCATGACATCATCGTCATGATAACTACTACATTTACATGTACATTTACGGTATCTGGCAGCACACCCTTATACTGAGTGATGTCTAACTACTATTGCTTGAACAAACTACAACTCCAGTTGTCTTTATATTTTTATTTACATTAAACATAATTCTAGAGTGAAATTTCTTAAACACAAAGAGTTGCAAAAATAAATTTCTGCTGCACTAAATCCCTGTGTGAAAGAGCTTCCTCAGTTTACTGTTATGAGTTTTCACCTTAGACCATGCATTCTCTTTGCTAAGCAGGTCTGCGTAGATGTAGGCCATCTTCCAGTGTCGCTTATAGGTGAAACACCACATTAGCTCCCAGTAGCACATGTGATGAAACTGTTTCCAGACCTGCTGGACCTCACAGCACTCCTCAAAATATTTAATAGCCTGACACACACACAAACACACACATATATACAGACACACAGTCACAATATTTATTCCTGCATGATTAAAGTGTATGGCATGAAATGAGAACAAACAGATTATGGATTAGAGGAACTCACAGCATCTAGGTTGCCTTTGATTTCTTCTATTCGGCCAGCGAAGAATAAGAAGATAGATCCCTATAAACAGAGGAGGGCAAAGCGTGTAGGCTGATTAAAATCAAAACTAAATTTGATTAGCACAGCTCTTTGTAAGTGGCAAACCAACTTTTAAAACTGGAAGTTTTACAAAATGAATCTCACAGTGTGTGATTTTAAAATATCACTCCAGCAGGGAGTTATTATAATGTTCAGTAACATAGTTGATAGGTCTATAAAATCAATATAAGAAGCTTTGGCTGTACTGCATGTACCAGCATTTTATTCAGAAAGTATTCACATATCATTGATAATTATCAGCTATTAAAAATGTTTAAAAAGCTGTGTTTAATTTTGGGAACAGTCCACAAAACAAGTTCGTTCCTAGTACATTTTAGCCATAAAAAGTATTTCATCAGTCACCCCCTCCCCCAGACTCCATTTATTTCTCTCTCTTTAATTCAATAATACATAAAAATGTAGTGCAGTTTGAAATGTAACCCAAAAACACATCCAATGCTGAAGGCTTCAAGACATAAAACACCTTTTCCTGCAACTTACAAAAACTGCTGACACCGACCAAAAAATGCTAAATAATCATCTCTTAAAAAAATCAATTAAAACAAGCACATTATGAATTATAAACACATGAGAAACACATGAGATGCATTACAATGAAGTCAACAGTACAGTGGTATAGGTAAATAAAAAAAAGAAGGTAAAATAAAGGTTCTGTTATAATGGTTTATTTTATAGTGTTTTAAAACTATGCTTACACAATGTTCTTAAATGGTCAAAAACTTAAACGGAAACCTTTCGGTTGATGTTCCTACAACCAAATATTTGTAAGATCATGAAATAAATAAACAGTAAAAACAGACCAAAGCAGCAAGAATAAGCAGACCTTAGAATTAGTATTCCGAAGAAATATTTTGTTAATGTTGTCTTAGTGTTCTCAAGAAACATTTTGTTCAGAGTTTGAATAATGACTGAAGGTTTGTTCTTTCCCTCTGATGAATCCAATACGCAAACGTTTTCATATAATCATTCTGGAGAACCTCAAGTTCTGGATTTCTCCATGTTTGCTTTAACATTTTACAGAACATGGATAATATTAAACATGGACAACGTATTAATACACAAATGTTCTGACCTGCACAATGACGTTCCGGAATAAAGATTTATAAATGATATCGAATAATAAAATAAGAGTTTGCATGTGCTCATGGTTGTATATTCTGAACTTCATATATAATTTAATCTTGATATATCAATTTACCATACCTTAGGATATTGTTTAAGGTACGGCTGCAGCAGTTTTTCTGCATCCATGACGTCGCCTTCTCCAGTCCCTGAATCATATCGACACAACATAATATAAAACGCTTTATATTCATTAAACCAAGATACAAAGAGTTTCTGAATATTATCTTGGGATTCTGGAATTCTGTGTTTTGTGTGCTGTTTTTGCTATTTTTGTGTTTGTCTCACCCAGTATGAAGCTCATGAATGTGTGATAGCAAAGCAGCAGCATGTTACACAGGAAAGATCTAAATGTGCGTTCAGCAGAACCCTCCTGGAGCTGCTGCAGTCCAAACTCCTAGAACACACACAGACACACACACATATCCACAGTTAACACAGTGAAGACCCAATACACACATCTCTGAACCTGATACAGGACAAGTCCCATGGAATGGTGAGTTCACCTTATTACCAGAGAATCCCACAAACTCCAGCATCCTCAGGGTCCTTGTGGGCAACAGAGAAAGCATCTGCCAGTAAACATTAAACAAAATACAAGTTAAATGAAAATCTAATCCTTTCTTTATTCAAACTGTTTGCTACTTTCAAACTACAATCACCAGATTAAATGCTCCCACTCCAAGTTTCACTCCTCCCTCAAAGTGGCCATGACTTTGACCATGAACATAATCAGAGGATTTCAGGACTGTATGAAGCTCCCTGAAAGCACAAAGGACACACAAACTCTAAAAACAGATCCTTAATGTTCAAGCATATACTATAATCATCAT
Source organism: Tachysurus vachellii (assembly GCF_030014155.1). Classification (NCBI taxonomy): domain Eukaryota; kingdom Metazoa; phylum Chordata; class Actinopteri; order Siluriformes; family Bagridae; genus Tachysurus; species Tachysurus vachellii. The sequence goes on from NC_083470.1 coordinate 10,615,232, forward strand.
TAAAAACATTTACTGAAGTGCATTAACAGAGAAGCCCCGCATACTTGTAGATTTGATAGCTGTTCCTCACTTTAATTCCTCCTTTGATAAAGCTGATCATATTTTCGTCCTGCATACACAGTATAAAAATAGTTACTTTAATTCTTTTGTCCTTGTTATTAAATAATTATAATTATATCCAAATTAAAACTATTAACAGCAAAAAACTTGTTTATTTTAAATGTGTTTATATTGAAATATTTTATATTGAGAATATTTTAGATTGAGATTTTGGTGTTGTTCTGTTTGAGCATTCAGATGAACAGGCTCACTTCAGACAGAATTGAATTCACATCAGCGGTTTAAACCAGAAAACTCAGATTTCATCATAAAATAAATATTTTGCGCAACTGAAGAGCACATATAGATTATAAATATTAATAATGTATTAAGATTATACATATTAATGGATTTATATCCATTGAGCATGATATATAGAGAACTCTGGCTAACCTGTAAGAAGGTCAGTGCTGCCCTCTGGAGGAGACACTCAGCATAACACACTTCAGCATGCAGCTCCTCTGAAAAATCAACAGTCAGACTTACAGCCAGCAGCAAGGGTGTAGTAACAAAAACATTTTTTATACATATATGTACACACACACACACACACAGATATATATATATATATATATATATATATTATATATATAAAAATGTACAAACTGCATGTGTACACTACAAAACAGACTGAGCACTTACCTTCCGTATAGCTTTTACTGTTAAAGGAGGACTTCTTACGATACCTGTAATAACAGACATAACCTCAGCACACCAAAATCATTTAACTAAGACATTTATGTATTCAAATTCTTATTCAATATTTAAGCACATACTGTCTTTAAATTAAGCTAATATAGCAAATAATATTAATTATATAGTAAATTAAGCTAATGTAAACTGATGTTATATGTACTGAAATGTAGACGCAGTTATATAAGAGCCAAAATTGTACCTCTGTAGCTTCTAGACTTCTACACCAGCATGTATGTAGCATAAAAAGCTCACAAACGAGCTCTAGAGTTGGCTGGACATGAAAAAGTGACCCGTTTTAATAAAACGAATAAACAAGATTATACTCTGTGTTTCATTACCTGACATTTTTAAACCAATCCGTGTCCTGATATTTGTTTAATAAAGTGTATGCTTAGATTTGAGCAGAGACGAATTTTCAATGTCGAAGACTGATTATTTAACACAAAACAGTTTCTGAAATGTTTTAGTAGTTCGAGTCAACAAAGATTAATGACACAGGTTGCGGACCAAAGTTCTATTAAGCTTTAAATAATTCAACCTAATGAACAAAGTGGATTTTTTTTTTAGGTAATTGCTTTCCTAATATTTTCAATGAAAGTTTACAATTTACATTATGCAATAGATTTTCATTATTGACCAGCACCAAGCCATGCTCATGAAATACTAATACAGTTCAGTTCAGTTTTATCAGTTTCACAGGCACAGTGAAGCACTCATCTTATCGTTCTGGGAAGGAGAACGTCTTCCAGGCTGTATGAGGCATAATATTGTGACTGACATTTAATTTACATCTCTCAGGTGAAGTTGAGACCAGTACTCCCAGTTCTCTGTCCCAGCTTTAACAAATGTTCAGTTGTTTGAATCAAATAAGACTTTGTAGAAAAGCTTCTCTGGGTCATGAATGAATTTTGACAATGAATATCTTTAATATCAAGGAGATGAAACTAAGCTGCTCCAGAACCTATTATCCAACTCGATATCAATCCTTGAGATATATGGACAGGTGGGAAATTCCACTTATTGTCTAAACATCAGCATTAGTCACCATACTACACTGTGCTGTACAGTACTTTTTAAATACATATTTTACTATTACACCTTACTGCAATTATATGTCAAGATTTTATTTTGATATAACTACTGTATTTAGATTAGACACATTACTGCTATTTGCACAATATGATTCACATACAGTATTGTGAATCATGTTGTGGCATGCTTCATACTGGGTACCTTTACCTGTACATCCTTATCTGTAATAAATATTGTTATGGTGCAATAAGTTATCTGCTGTCAGCTGGATGCCAACTGCATTTATACAGTACACTGAAAATGACAATTTTCAAAGTAGGTCAAATTGTCAAAGTTTAACTGACCCTAAACTAAAGGGAGTAAAACTATATAAAATGTCTTAAGATTTTGGGTTTCCACAAACGGTAGTGTGTGTGTGTGTGTGTGTGTGTGTGTGTTTGTCTAGCCACAATCAACTCAAATCAAATCAAATCACTCACTTCTATGTGGTCATAAGTACATTCCTAAGTAGATGTGTCTTTTAAAAACATACATACCACACATTTTCACACACATTCGAGCAGCTAATGTATCAGATGGTTCAGAAATTCCATCAACCCCCTTGATTAGACAAAACCCTGTCTATATCCAATGACAAGCAGCATTTTGGGATTACATCACTAATTCCTGTTCTGATGTCATTTAGGATTTATGCACACATGCAGTCAGTTTGTTTATTTATTCATTTCACTGGAAACCTTCTAGTAAAGTATAGAAACCGAGAGTGGATTTACCGCTGACATATAGACTGAGCATCTTTCATGGTGTTTCCTGCTGACAAGATGTCCTCAGGGTCAAAGGTCATCATTGCCTGCATTTCCAGAATGGTGGCATACGTGAGCGCATGATACATACTGTCTTTAGTCCTGTCAGAGAACACACACACACACACACGCACAAAAACAAAACAAATGTGATCTATTCATAGCACAAAAATCACAAATGACTCAGCACTTAAAAAAATACACCTGAGACAAAACAATGAATAGATAAAGACACTGACTGAACACAGAGCGACTTAGCAGAGAGAAGAATAAGTCCTAAACTAATAAAAAACTTTTGTTCAAAATATATATATAATACAAAGCATATGGTGTAACACAATGCTTTAAAAGGATCATGGCCATTGTGATGTGACGTGTGATATATCTCTTTAAATACAGTATGCTATAAACTACACATTTGCATTACAAAAATGTGGCTATTCATAAGGTAGAGCTACTGCACCATCATTACGGAGTGTTTGGTTCAGGTTTTAGAGAAACAGGCCACTGTGAATTGGAGAGAATGTGACACTGCAGGTCCAGAATGCTCAGCAGCAGGATTACTGGCTAAGCCAGTTTAACCCGCTTTCTTTTAATGAAACAACGATGGAATAATGCTGGTGGGGTGAACACACAAAGGAATGATGAATGTCTGCATGGTTCACATTTCACTCCTTTTCACAAAAACCCTTAAACAAACACTGTTACAGCTTAATGTAGCTTGTAAGGGATGACCCTCGGAATATACTCTCAGCAGGACATTCAGCAACAACCAGGAAACAAAGCAGCATGGCTGCTGTTAACTTACTGTACTAAATATTACTAGAATAAAAAGTGTAAGCAAAATGTAAGAGAAAAATATTCTCTTGTAAGCAAACTATAACAAAAAAAAAAAATAAATACAAATATTTTATAGGTCAGCTTGATGACATATACATTCATACATTCAAAAATGCTTTTCATGAGGAAATGTAAATAATTGTACAAAATTATTATTTACTTTATAGTGTATATTTTTATCCATGGCAATTATTATCTAAACTACAGGAGTTGTCAGTTTTATAGAATTATATAATTAAGCTGAAATTAATTTAGTTCTGTTAATTTTGCTCAATGCACAAAACACTGAATTGAGAATTAGTGTCTGAACTGGTGTCGTTGTTGCACTGATAACCATCATAAATATGAAAAAGTGCAGGCCTGAACTCCTGACCAATGTGTCATCATGCATAATCGTACTCAATTCAAATCATATGACCTACAAAACAGCACCCAGACTACCCAGAGTGATGCCCCCGCTCACTCACAAACACACACACACAATCTGAAATCAGCTGAAATGGGGAAACAAATACAAAAAACCAGGAGTCTCATGCTACAGTGTCCAGAGGTTCACCAAAATTGTGCACTTGAAAACCAGAGACAACTTAACCTGTACCGTTCAGAGATCCTGTGTCTATCATAGCCTCAGATTCCTATTCTCTGCAGCAGTGGAACCCAGTGATGGCACTATCCATTAATTCATTTATTATCATTAACAATATCTTTATGAACATACTCTGCATGATTACACATCTTAATTAGACAAATCACTTTTCAGACCAAAATCAGATACAATTCTCACCTTAACATTCAGTCAGGTGAGTAAAAAGACACAAACTCAGGACCAAATCTCGCATTCAGCATGCACATATCATACACTGATAGCATACACATAGTATATTGCATCTCTTGTAAGTCAAAATAAATAATGAATAAATAATTAAATGGAATTGTAACTGCACAAATTCACATAAAATCAACAGATGCACACATTTATTACTCATTAACTGTTGACTGGAATGGGGAGGAGTTCGTCTGGACTGACTGGAACAAATATATTACATGAATGCATGAACTGCACCTTTCCTGGTTTAGCAAGTTTGGATAGCTAGCCAAACAAACACAGACTTCTTCAAACCACTTCAGACTTCTGTACTCAGAAAAATCTCTGTTCTTTCACACCCAAAAGAGGATATGAAACACTTTCAATAGTATTTCTTAAGGATATTAGTTTTAATTCATCTTTAATCAGAATGGTTTAACGGTCATCTTCTTGTTTCGCGACTTGTTCCAACTTGTGATCTATTTTAATCTGCTTACTGTTGTAACATGATGATTTCTTCACTGTTTTCATGCATGCAGGTTCATGTGTACAAGTGCAGTTAAAGTGTTTTAAAATCCTCTCTCCTGCCCAGACTGAGTGCTGCAACACACAGCGTTTAGCTTTCAGATTGTCTCAACAAGTTCCATGTGCGAGTTTGGCAATAAGATCTGGATCTGGTTTTACTGTTGAGGAAAACCAAAAATTCCACAAAGGAGGAGAGTGGTAAACCCAACTTTATTCGTTTATTTAAAACCCCACTTGATAACCTCTATGTGGGATTTTATATTACTTACAGGGGAAGTGCACTTTCTCTTCCACAATATGTATCACTTGGGAAAAAAAACAGACTCAGGGTTTGTGTATTAATTTCAGAATGTAACTCTGTAGTACATGCTGTTATAAAAAAGTACTGAATGATGTTGTGGTATGATGCAGCTCAGTGTGAAACAGAGTCACAGTTACCACTTTAAAGGTGATTATTTTCCAGTAACTGCACACCCTGAAGTGTTTATGACTCTTAAACATTAACTTGCCAATGACAAAATTGAAAAATTCTTTTCAATTTATAGTTCGGTTAAATGGAAAAAGTCCTTAGGCAAGTTCTAATCAGTGATTTTCCTCAATGTCAGAGCTGTCATAGAAAATAAATCGACATGTTCGGATCAATCAGATTCGAGATTGCAAGAGCACTGTAGTATAACTCAACACACACTTGCATCTCTACACAAGTATTTTAATTGTTGTCATTGCAGCTGGGTTCTCGTGCTAAACAACGTGACTTTTTGTGAAATACTCTTGGACACACACTCACAAACGCAGCCATGTTTTAAAAGAACAAATTTAATATCATTTAAATGTCAACAGCCATCCAAATAAGTCCAAGACAGCATAAATGGCCATATGCCATTAATAAGTTAAAGCAATACCAGCCACTCCTGAGCACTTTGTACAGTCAGAGCTTCATGTTTATTAGTGGAACATGTGTTACTGATTTTTTTTCTGTTCTGTGATAGAAAGCAACTACTTAGTGGATGGGAACTGACACTGTATTGAGAGAGTGGTGTACAACAGACCCCTTACAGCTAGTTTTAGGTTTTATTCGACATGGTATCTTTTTCTAATGAAATTCTTTATTCATACAGCATCTGTAAGTAGCTGTGAATGTTTTATTGAGTGACAGCGTGAGAGCGGTGGGGAAGTGGGTTTCTTGAGGTCTTCACAATGTGCGGAATTAAGAACTTCAGGCTGTGCGGTTATTAAAAAAAAGACAGAAAAATAATCACAGCCATGACAACCTGATTAAGGAGGATTATATTCCTATAACTGCAGGGAAGAGGTGTTTGTCATCATTGGCAAGCTGCTGACGTGTCAATTATGTACACACTTTGTCAAAAAATAAATAAATACAAGACATTTTTTATATCTCTTTAAAGTTACATCAGCCCCAAAAAGTATAAACAAGTCATTCCTCAACTGTGCTATTTTGGACAAGAGACAAATTTTGAAAATCCTAAAAGATTTCTAGAATCCTACGATAAAATATGTAGTCTTTGATCGCTGGTTTAACAGGAGTCTTGGGATTTGTGGATCAGCTTGGGAATGGTTCGCTTCCTACCTGGAAGGACGCTCATATCAGGTAACATGGAGGGGAGTGACCCACACAGACTCTCCACTGGTGTCCCACAGGGCTCAGTACTTGGTCCTCTTCTTTTCTCCCTGTATACTCAATCTCTTGGTGAAGTTATTTCCTCACATGGGTTCTCTTACCACTGTTATGCTGATGATACACAACTTATCTTCTCTTTCCCACCCTCAGATACCACAGCTTCTGACCGGATCTCAGCATGTCTGGCAGAAATATCATCATGGATGACTGCTCATCAGTTAAAGCTCAACTGACAGCAGAATGCTGAGCCCAGGTAATTCATCCCCAGGTCATGACCTTGCTATATCCCTGTACAACAATCTGATCTCCCCTTCAGCCACAGCTCTCAACCTTGGGGTAACTATGTACAGTCTGCAAATGATTTAAAATGCAGCTGCATGGCTTGTTTTCAACCTGCCTAAGTTCTCGCATACCACCCCGCTGCTGCAATCCCTCCACTGGCTTCCGGTAGCTACACGCATCAGATTTAAAACACTGATGCTGGCCTACAAAGCCAAAAATGGACCAGCTCTTACCTCAAAGCCCTCATCACTCCTCACACTGCACCCTCCGATCTTCTAGCACTGCTCGACTGGTTCCACCATCTCTCAGGGAAAGAGGCAAGTATACTACAAGACTCTTTTCTGTTCTGGCACCAAGGTGGTGGAATGAACTTCCCCTAGGGGTCCGGACAGCTGAGTCACTGGCTATTTTCAAACAGCGGTTGAAGACCTACTTATTCAGGAAACACTTCAACTAGCACTTCTTCCCTATCTTTTGCATTTATTAAAAAAAACCTTTGAAACTTTTTCATTGTAACTTTGAACAAATGTTTTAAACCTCATGGTATCTTAAGTATGTAACCTAGTGAACCAGCATTAATGTATCCAATGATAGATTTAAGCACTTATGTACGTCGCTCTGGATAAGGGCGTCTGCCAAATGCTGTAAATGTAAATGTAAACATGGGCACCAACAGCCGATTAATGGCCATTGTGATCCGTTTTTACTCCGATGAAGTTCCGGCAGTATCAGAAGTTTTCAGACACTTACATGCGTTGACATCAAACGACGAGCGATCTACGACGAGCGACGATCTACGAAGAGCATCAAACCAACAACCAAACCAAACAGGATGATGCATGCCCACCAATGACTTGCTCAACACACGTCGTTTTTTTCTGTTTTTATCATCAAGGATTGTCATAAACAAAATTAACGCTACAGATTGTTTTCATTTGTGGTTTCATTTTCGACATGCCACAGATTGATGACATAAAACCCCGGACAAGTCTTCTTGTGTACGTCAGATTTTGATGCGTCTTGACTGTTGTACAGTTTGACATGATGACAACTGAGATCCTACAGTGGGGATCATGTTCATACAGTCTGACAAAAATCGAGAAAGATTATGAAAAAAATCACAGAGTGTGAGCCTGGCTCACTATAATAATAATTATACAAGAAGAAAGTTTTTGTTAACATTTTATTGGAGTTTCCAAAAAACTTTGTTATTGTATAAAAAGTGTGCATGTAGGCCAATACTGGTGTCATACCCAGCATTCTATACAATCTTTCTGTATGAAGCATGCAGTTGTTGGCAGGACAGGCTCACATCGCCTTTCTTGCAGAGGGCTCCACACATTAACGGTACATTACTGAATAAAACACGATTGTATTTCACCTACATATACCATTCTTAAATGATGACAATTATCACATGATGGATTAGATCACATCGCTTGTCTACTAAAAAGTATCATACACTCACCTGCACTTGAGTCTAGACAATGCCTCGTCAAATTCATTATGCAGGAATAAATCCAGCGCTGCCATGCAGTCCTCTAGAGCCACCGACAGATCAGATCTTTCTGAGCTGAGAAACAAACAAATAAGGCACATTACAAAGGTCATAGCTGAGAGTGTCATAGTGTCATAGCTGAGAGTGCATGTCCCATAATATCCAGAGCACACTGTAGCACACTTGCACTGTAGGGAATTATTAAACTGTAAACTAGATTGTGTTAGATTTGTTCTGAGCAAAACACAAACAGCTTGATGCTAATACAGTTTAGTCTTTTGTAATGCAGTGCAACTCAAGCATGCTCCATGTTTACCTGATATTAATAAATGTGGCTTGCATAAGTTTTCACTCCTTAACCTTTCTTGCATTTTTGTAGTATTACAAACTGGAATTGCCATAAGAAGTCCCATAATTAGTTGAATGGAGTCAACTGGTTTGTAGTTAAATATTACATACACCTGTTCTTGGTAGAACCCAGAGATTGTTGTAGAAAAACAGGATTGTGAACAAGCAAGCAGAATTAAAACAATTTCCGTAGACAGTTCTGGAAATGCATCAGTCAGGGAATGGTTATAAACAATAAATGTTCCAAACACAGCACACCATTACATTTCTTATTTTAAAAATGATATAGAATGAAAAGGATATTAATACAACATTGCCTTTACCTAGAGGAGGAGCGGAGGTTATGCACCAATGTCAATGTCTGGAGGGCATGAGTCAGAGTAGTGACCTATTATGTCCTGGACATGTGTGTGTGTTGTGTGTGTGTTTGGTCTAACATGCACTACTAAGCATCCCCACTGCTTTTCCTGCATGCAGATGCTTTCCTGTATGAAGATGCTTCATACTAGAGTGTAGATGTTCCCATGCAGAGGCAACTTTGGGATGTAAGTATACAACAGTACACTTGTTCACAGTGTACAAATGGAGGACAGTGTTCTTTACCGTGTTAAGAAAAAAGGTGTATTGCAGCATACTGGGAGTTCCAAGAGGTCCACAATGCAAAGATACATGAAAAAAGCTTTTTTCTTGCAACATAAACTGCTGTGTATATTAGTGACTTTCAGTTTGCTCCAGTATTGACCAAAAACCTGCTAATTATTGTCATCGATTTTTTTTTAAAATGCAGTGTGTCTGGTTGTGTCTGGTATATGAGCACTGTAATTTGTGATGCAAAGAGGACATTGATGTGAAAAAGTCACTCACTCTCACTCACTCATTTTCTACCGCTTATCCAAACTACCTCGGGTCACGGGGAGCCTGTGCCTTTCTCAGGCGTCATCGGGCATCAAGGCAGGATACACCCTGGACGGAGTGCCAACCCATCGCAGGGCACACACACACTCTCATTCACTCACGCACTCACACACTACGGACAATTTTCCAGAGATGCCAATCAACCTACCATGCATGTCTTTGGACCGGGGGAGAAAACCGGAGTACCCGGAGGAAACCCCCAAGGCACGGGGAGAACATGCAAACTCCACACACACAAGGCAGAGGCTGGAATCGAACCCCCAACCCTGGAGGTGTGAGACGAACGTGCTAACCACTAAGCCACCGTGCTCCCCCCAATGTGAAAAACTGCCAAACATATTTCTATTGTTAGGGTGCTCCATAAATGTCACCAAGAAACTCCTACTTTAACATAAAGAGCCAAAATGACTCACACCGCAAACAGCCAATGTTTTCTTTTATGCGGAGTATTTACCATGGTGCTGAGAAATCCAGAGGGACAAAGTTGCTTTGGTAAAATTCAAATAAGTTTTAAAGTAAAATGTCTTGAACTAATTAGTCACACAAGTCAATTTTTGTGATAATCGATCTGTACATTACATTATTCTTGAAAGATTTATTGTATAGACTTGATTCATACTAAAAGGTACAAAGGTCAAACCTTTAAGGATACCACCACAGGGACAATCATATACACACTGCACTAACATTTTCCTAAGAGTGGTTCTATAGCACATCACTGGAAGGGCATTATTTACGTAATTACCTTAATATATTTGAAAAAGTTAAAACAATACATGGAAATGTTAGACAGTTTTATGAGCAAAATCAACAAACTGATTATGAAATCTTAAACCATGTCTATTACTTTCCCTAAAAACAACAAAACCTAGCACTAATCTGTATACTATTAAGCTGCAGATGAACTCAGTGACACTCAGCAATAAAACATCTCTAAAATGGCTGAAAGCAGTAAACCTAATAAAGCAGCTAACACTTTTGAGGCAGCGTAATCTAAAAAAATGATTGTGTCCTAATTAATTGTTCATTTTTGTGTGTGTTTGTGCTTTAAGCGTTTTTACTAGTAATTGGTTAGATAACTAATGTTTCCTAAGCATATAATAAAAACTAATAAAATTGTAGTAAAAGTTAACTTTAGTAAACAGATGCCGGTTATAATAACTAGCAAACTAGCAACATAAAAAGAAATCTAAACTGTTCAAACTCCTCTGCTCAAACCTCCCAATTTGTACTGCTTCAGAACCAAATCATTTTAACCTGATGGATTTCTTAAATCTTATCTCTTATTTGTGCTAGCATGATTATTTTTTATAGAGACTATTAAAAAAACCCATTAGGCTGTCAATCAAATGCTGTAAATGTATATGCTAACATAGCTAATTCTGGCAAACATTTGGCTAACAAACCCCATGTATATCCAAGACACAAAATGACTAACTAGCTTTCAATACATGAAGACTGACTTGGGCTTGACTTCTGCTGTTTTGGTTTAATAAAAATTAAATAAGATATAAAATAATAATAATAATATAAATAAATTAAAATGTTTCAGTAATTAGCAACATACCAGATACTGTAGCAGCTTAACTAGACATGCTAGTGTAGGAATTCACTTGTATAGCACATTCCCTATGAAATATCCCTGTAGTAATAACTGTCTATGGCTCTTCTCTTTGTACACTAGAATTGAGAATTAAAGGGAACGTATCAGGATAAAAAAAAGTGAAGCAAGAGACTAAAACTGAAGTGTCTATGTCTATCCACTCCAGATAAACAGACCCAGTCTTTGTGCTCTCTTCTGCTCCTACAATTGCAACAAATTTAATGTCTCAGGTGGCCCTCAGACCCACAGAAGTTGTTCTGTACTGCTATCATGTCTTGCTGTGCATAATCAGTGGCGACAGGCTGAGGATTTCCTTTAGCTAAAAAAACTTTCCTTGTCTAACAAGTGTTGATGGTATGTTAGATATATGTGAATGTGCTGTATGTGTGTATTATATATAATCTTATACACTCTATATTATACTATAGACAATAATATAATCTACAATATTTTGTTTAGGCCCCGAAAAAACTGCTCTGAAACATAATGAGTTCTTCCCTGCTGAGAACTTGATTCATACTATACTGATCATTTTAATGGAAGAACAAAGTCAACACGACACACATTCTTCTAAATTTGCCCACTATAGATACCCTGTATATAGCTCAAATGATTAAAGTCTACATGCTCTCAGACAGGCCATCTGAACACCAATTACTACTAACACTGAACACCAAAGGAACTAACACAAACAAGCTGTGACGTACAATGATATACAGGATCTCACATAAACATACAGTAGTACAAGATATTCTCTAAGTAGTTACAAAAGCTAGGATTTGCATATCAGGATTTAAGAATGCTTTTTAGGTCATACATTAGCCTATGTACATGGAGGACATCTAATGGACAAAATTTGGACAACATTAGCTGCGAAAGACTCCTTTCTCATTTTGTAACTCCACTGAGTGAACTCTGTCAGAAAATCTCACACTCATGCAGGACACACACACGCACACACAACGTCCCATCCATAGTGTCGCATTTCTTACCCATTTGACAGAGTTTCTCCTCCCTTTGACATTTTCATCTGGCACAATAAAGGATGTAAAGAAGTAAAACAGAAAAATAGAAGATGGAAGTATGAGAAGACAAATACAGAAGAATAATTCTTATGTGGGTTTGAAATCAGGTCCTTTCAGGAGCTCCCAACAGCAGCTTCCGTCACCTCGACACACATACACATACTTGATTCAACTCACACTCTCTCTCTAGGTCTCGCTCTCTCACACACACACACACGCACATATGCTGTCTAATAGGAACAAGCACAGGGAGAATGCAGACCTTAATAAGATCAGGATGACTACCACATATAGAGCAACAAAACATTCACTCAGACCCTTTTCTCTCTGCCCAACTTCTCATCCACATCTTAACACACACACAGCCCAGATCGTTTAGGCTGTTCCTCGTCTCAGCACAGCACTCATGCCACACACTGCAGTCTGGTCTCTGATTGGTCAGTGCAGCAGGAAAGGAGGGTCTTATTTCATCAGGAAACTAGCCAAATAATATGCCTAGCTAATTTAATAGATATTACACAGTCAGGTGACAATATGACCACTGTGTTCAGCTCACAAGGTCCACCCTCATCCCTGGCTGTTCATCATGAGACTCAGGGCTAGAATGTCTTAACTGTAGTCTGCACCATGTAAGTATGTAAGGAAATGACATAGCCTAAAGCAAAAAAAAAAACTATACATAGTGTGAATGAAGGGATGAGACAGCAAGAGAGAGAGTGAGAGAGAGAGAGAGAGAGAGAGAGAGAGAGACGTGGATACTCTGTGCTGTTTTACTGCAGTGATATAGATACAGCAGTAACTGCAGAAAAACAGCCTGGTATGGCACAGAGCCAGTCTCAGTTGTCCTCCATGTATATTGAAAAAAGAATGCTGAGCATGCAAAGCTTTAATATCTCAGAATATTAGAAGGAAAATAAACTGCACATGAACAAATTTAGAAAGCAAAACAATTGTATCTGAAAGGTTTACTAGAAAAAATTAGATGTTCATTTAATGTATTACTAATACACAATACTAAAGGCTGCTCTCAGTATAACATCAATACAACTTCAAGTGATGTTCCTCTTTGCCAAAATAAAAGAGCTACAGCTAACCAGGGACAGTTTACAGCTAACTATAGCAGAAATACAAACCATTTGCTATTGGGTATTTTTTGGTCATTTGTCAATTCCTAACCACTAGCATTAGCTCTCCCTTATCACACAGCTACCAGCTGGAGAGGGTGAAGGCCTGCATGAGCGCCCTCCAAGACAAAGGAAGACAGCCAACATATCTTTTGCTGCTCATGCTACATCACATGGCAGAGTACTTCCTCAGTCCACAGTCACAGATGCCCATGATTGGTTAGTTGCTGTGATTGACAGGGTGGAGAATAATGGCATCCCTCCTACTAAAAAGAGTTTTTAAATGTACTCTTGGACACCCAACCATGGATGACCACGGATTTGTCTGGGTTGAAGCTGGCTCTCTCACAATGAGAGGACAAAAGATTTTCTCCTTGTGCAATTCAGGAACACTGTTTGGAATAGTAAGGCATTATTGTACAGCACTAATAGTGAACAAGTGTCATGTACTGTATATGTACTCAAATATACTGTATATATATATTAGATAACATAAGAGACCAAGATGGCAAATTACATTTTACTATTCATCTTTTCACCACACACCACAAGAGATTCAGCTCTAGTTGACAACTGACAGAAGGCTTGGTGTGTCAGAGGCCTTTAACATTAATGGGTGCGTTTATGTGCAAATTTGTAAGTTGACCCACCTTTCAGTAACGTCACACACAGCAGAGAAAATGCACAAGTTCATTCAAACACAAACAAACACATACACAAAGAGTTAAGTGAACCATGGCAATTGATGTGGACTAACTGGCTGAGGTTATTTGTTCCCATAGGCACTGTCTGTTTCAAACACTCACCCTGACTAATAAAACACAGCAGGCACCCAATACTGCGCTTTGATTTTGAAAAATGGAATCAAACGTGTCAGTTATTAAGCTGTATTGCAAGAAAAGAGGATGAAGTAATGAAATTAGTTGATTCACAATTACAGAGACATACAAGTGAAAATGCTTGCAGTTTTTTGGTGTAAGCTCCTTTATAAAGAACCACTGTGATCATGACATGACATACATTACCTGTGTTTATCTGCAGTAAACAATTGTACGTATATAGATAGTGATAAATATTATTCCCACTCCTACAAGTGATCCAGAACACAGCTGCACTTCTCTCAAAATCTCCTCAATTTTTCGCACATCACTTCATTGCTGAATTCCCTCCACCGGATTCCTGTAGCGTTCCGCATCAGGTATAAAACACTGATGCATACCTACAAAGCCAAAAGCAGACTAGCTCTCTCCTACCAAAAGACATTTATCAAAGCCCACACTGCACTGCTTCTAGCATGGTTTATCATGACACATTCTTTACTCTTGTAACTACATACTTATAAATAATAAAGTTCTGTAATGTAAATATGTATATAATATGCATATGTTGTCAAAAGTATACACAAAATTAAGTATATAAACTTTTAAACTGATTGGTATATACAATTACGTACATACTATTTATTGTATGTATACAGATTAGACTACACACTATACTATATACCAATACTACAGTCTTCTACAGAAGTTTCAGAATGGCAAGGCCAGTTCTTTTGTTTTGTTTGCTTTCTGATGTACATTACACGTCTTAGACAACTTAGAACACGGCATCTTTTGTTGGACCTCACTCATTTTCAAAACTGTTAAACATGTGACAGGTTTTCCTTCTTACCCAAGTGTGTTGTGTTAGATCAATTGTTTAAATAATTAATGTCTGGGCACCAGACCGTGAAGACGGCATTTGTTGTTAAAAAAGATAGCGGGATATGGGAGAAAAGCAAGTCATTTTTTGAAGCTGAGAAAGTTAGGAAAAACATTATTTACACAAGCACTGTACAGAGCTAATAAAGAACTTGTTTTGAAAATTCCCCCTTTTCTTCTGGAGGTGACTGGAGGCTTTTTAACATGTCTAAAAATAAACATCAGGAAATGAAAGCTGAAATTCCGTTCTATTGTCTATCTCTGGTCTCAAATGCAAATATTTTCAGTGGTCATGTGAACATGTGTTTTACACTTACGTCCATCACTAGTAAGGCAGAAATTGGAGACAATTATTGGAACCAACAGCTGGAAAGAGCTTCACAAATGCTCCAGTAAGATGTCTGAATATATTAAATATACACAAAATGCAGTAAGAAATGGAAAAAAATGCTTAATTAAGTCATATTCTTTCAGGACTCTCAAAGGTCCTGGCTATATCCCTGTTTACAATCAGTCAATCTAGGGTCTCAACCGATATATTATACCAGGGACAGAAGAATATCTTCTTTCCCATCATGCAAGATTAAACGAGACTGGGAAACAGTTTCAATGTGTGTATGGATTGGTGGAGGGGTGTCTAAAAACCAGCATGGGTTCACAGACAAATGTGAAAGCCAGCCTGAAAATAGCTCAATTACTGAAAAACAAACAGCAGGATGCAGCCTTTTCTGGTGTGTGATCAATATGCTGCATACATCAAGAGACAGTGTCAATGTACACTCACATCAGCTCATGTCAGCAGTTCTCATGCAGTTAGCTGGATCAGGCAAAATATTATGGAGTAAACAGGTGACTAAGCACAATGACACAATTCCCTGATCAACACTAATTATTAATAAATAAAAAAATACAGATTGGGTCATGAGAGAGTTAAATAATTAAGCAAACAAAATGTACATAGAATATAAGCGTTTGCGACCAGGTAAAAGATTAACTGTAAAATCTAAACGAGACTTACGATGTAGATTTTCCAGTGTCTTTGAGGTCATCTTTATTGTCTGGTAACTCCAACCTAGAGTAGGGAGGAGAGGGTTTAGATGACATAGCAAAGCCAAGACTAAAGCAATGTGGTAAATGAACACTTGAATGGACAGTATTGTTGTAGGTAACGCAATATCCCCATTTCACCTGTGATTCCCTTTGAGAAATCTCAGAATTAAAGCCTAACCCATATTCTGTAGGCAGGACAATAGTTCCCTGAATGTTTTTTATAACGTGAACTCATGAACCCACTTACCTGAAGTCTGTAATGACAGGATCGAGTCCATTAGTCTTTATGATCGGTGAACTGAAAATCACTTTTAACAGTCAGTATTAAGGGACAAAACATACTTCAAATATTCAAATAATATATTTAATGTGCGCAAACTGACTCTGGGGTGGGTGTCAAGTAGAAGGGTCCTTCGTCTTTTTCAACCGTATCCCTTGAAAACACATTAAAATGGGTTGGAAACTTACATCTCAGTGAAAACCTTAAAAGAGCATAGATATTTCTCAATATCTTATTTCATTATTAATCATACGCTTGAGCTCTGTTTTAAAATTTCCCCTGCTGAGGAATGTTAATTATGCACACACACTTAAAGAGAAAGTTGAGTTTCAACTAAAATATACCCACTACCTAAACTACCTAACTAAGAGTTTAAAATAATGTACACGCACAGCCGCATTCATTAAAAAAAAACGATTAATACCAGAATACAACATGCTGAGCTTCAAATTGCATGTCTGCGTTCTAGCAATACTTAAAAGTTGTCAAGTGATTTTGAGCAAAATAACTGAAAAACTAATTTTGGCTTTTTTTCTGGGGATTTTTTTCCCCTTTTGCTTTAGTGCCTGCCTTATTCATATTCTGATCACTGCATCTTATGCCTATTAACATTAATAAATAACTAGATTTGTAAAGTTCGTCGTGACAAACTTTGATGTTGGCTTTGACGAGGCAAGTATTCGCAAAGGCCGGTGCTTTTTGGAGGCGAGTGGACATAAGGGACAGTGTTACTTTTGGAGGCAGAAAGATAGGGTGCCAAAACATTTGGAGGCAAGTGGAGACGAGCATGTGACGTCATCAGAATACACGTGAGGAAGTTCCCCTCATTGTTATGAGTGTTTTGATATGTCAAATGTCCATGTTGTAAAAAGTTGGACATTTGACAAAAGGGCGGGGCTGCGGCACAACCGAAAGGCCAATCGGTACACCAATTTAAAAGTTTGTTCAGAGTATCACCCTAAAGGAGCTGGCCGAGTTTGATATAGATAGTTTAAAAGCTTGCCGAGTTATAAACCTCCAAAATTTATAATGAGAGTCTATGTGAAAAAAGGCCAATTTGAGATCCTGTACCGGAAGTACTGGTACTCGGATCGCTTAGAAAAGTAATAGCAACAAACTTCAGACCAGGGTCTACAACATATCCAAATTTGGTGCATGTGGCTCGAAAGCCCTAGGCCGCATTAAATTTTATAAATTTTTGTCCAAGCTGAAATAGGAAAACAGAATGTTGGCTTCTACAAAGCCAACATAATTAATGTAAACAAAAAATAAATGCTGGCTGAGACTATAAATTTTTTTATTGTGTCATAAAAATATAGAGAGGTAATGGAACTTCAGGTCTCCAGACAGAACAACACAATTTTATTAAACCGAAGTAAACCTAAACACTTTCCTTACTTATCTTTCTGGATTCTTAGTAAATTTATTAAGGATATTTTCAAAATTTTACTATAGACACCACAAATCAAGTTACTTTCTCTTACTGAAGGGGGTGGAGCTACAAACCATATTAACATAAATCACTTAAAATGACAGCATTATAAAGTTTAATCAGTTCTTCTGCTTAATCAGCTGTGAAGTCTGGACTTTCCAAAACATTACAACAGATGTCTCGGAAATTTCTTTTCCTAAACTGAGAATTTTTTAAAATTATGTAAATCTAAATGTGTATGATTAGCATTTTAAAGGCTTTTAACAAGAGTGATATAGTATGATTGTCCAAATAAATAAATAAATAAATAAATAAATAAATAAAAGCTGGTCAGAACTATCTATAAACATTTATAACCTTCATGTGCTTGTGCACTTCCTTATTATAGAGCACAGTAAGACATCAGCTATCTCATACAGTGACATGAGAATAATTAGTCCTATACATGACAAATTATATCTGTTTTCAAGCGTTAACACCTAATAAAGTGTAATAACCACGGAGTGATGGTAGGAGCTTTAAAAAAACTAAATGAGTTTAAAATGACAACCATGTTAGTTCAGTCACAACACGTCGTTTTCCTGAGTCTGAGTCATCTTCATGAGTCGACTCATAAAAGTTCTGGTATCGTTTAAATCAATTCAAGAGAATGCACGCGCACATTAAGGCAGATCCAAACTCACTTTTTGCTGTCATTCTTTTTGCGTTTCCAAAAACTCATTCCAAAGGAAAACGGGTAAAATCCGATATGATTGAGGCAGGAGATGATCAGCTGCTGGACATTCAGAAGAGGATAAACACAGACAATCAGTAACCACAGACACTCTAGTGAAGTAATAATGAGCATGTATTTCTAGAAACGCACGCGCTCCTTCACTTAATGCTCCGGAATGTAAGCGCTGCGTCTCTTCCCCCGGTCTTAAAGACCTCCAAGTTACCTGTTCTAAAAGCTTCTGCTTTACACCACAGCTCAACACTACTCAAAGCTCCTCTTCATGCTTTTTCATCACTGAAGATAGTTAGTGATGGATAAAGGCAGAAGTTGATTAACAGGAAGTTGCAATGCGTGCAATGGAAATTCTAATGTTTGCTGTGAACATCTTACTCAATAGGTTCAGACAATTCTCTTGAAGGGTGCCAATGAAATTGAACGTACAGTATAGCAATAATAATCTGGGTTTATACACCTGAGAAGATGGATATGTAATGTAGACGCTGTATACAATATGTAGACTTGAAGAACTGCAAATGATTTCTAAATGAACTGATTTCCAGTAAAATAGCCAGAACAATAATAAAACACTGTATATATTAACACTGGACACAAAGTGGGAATGCAAATTGGAACTTCATTGAGGCACTAGGTACATATACTGTACGTTCACACTCTTATTGTCACCTTGGGGGGGATTTAAAGCAACCACCTCACCAACATGGCCACGGTGCTGAACATATATTATTAATAAGGGTTTATTAGTAGTGGCAAAAATAGCAGGAGTTTCATTACTGACAAAGGTTGGGTAAATGAGTAAATATGGTTGGAAATGATTGTGGCTGAATTTACACCTGCAGGTATTGTGTTGCTTGTGCAGGAGTGTGACATGCATTTAAACCTAGAAGAGCAACTGTTCTACAACTAACCGAGAATATATATATATATATATATATATATATATATATATATATATATATATATATATATATATATATATATACAGGGAGTGCAGAATTATTAGGCAAATGAGTATTTTGACCACATCATCCTCTTTATGCATGTTGTCTTACTCCAAGCTGTATAGGCTCGAAAGCCTACAACCAATTAAGCATATTAGGTGATGTGCATCTCTGTAATGAGAAGGGGTGTGGTCTAATGACATCTACACCCTATATCAGGTGTGCATAATTATTAGGCAACTTCCTTTCCTTTGGCAAAATGGGTCAAAAGAAGGACTTGACAGGCTCCGAAAAGTCAAAAATAGTGAGATATCTTGCAGAGGGATGCAGCACTCTTAAAATTGCCAAGCTTCTGAAGCGTGATCATCGAACAATCAAGCGTTTCATTCAAAATAGTCAACAGGGTCGCAAGAAGCGTGTGGAAAAACCAAGGCGCAAAATAACTGCCCATGAACTGAGAAAAGTCAAGCGTGCAGCTGCCAAGATGCCACTTGCCACCAGTTTTGCCATATTTCAGAGCTGCAACATCACTGGAGTGCCCAAAAGCACAAGGTGTGCAATACTCAGAGACATGGCCAAGGTAAGAAAGGCTGAAAAACGACCACCACTGAACAAGACACACAAGCTGAAACGTCAAGACTGGGCCAAGAAATATCTGAAGACTGATTTTTCTAAGGTTTTATGGACTGATGAAATGAGAGTGAGTCTTGATGGGCCAGATGGATGGGCTCGTGGCTGGATCGGTAAAGGGCAGAGAGCTCCAGTCCGACTGAGACGCCAGCAAGGTGGATGTGGAGTACTGGTTTGGGCTGGTATCATCAAAGATGAGCTTGTGGGGCCTTTTCGGGTTGAGGATGGGGTCAAGCTCAACTCCCAGTCCTACTGCCAGTTTCTGGAAGACACCTTCTTCAAGCAGTGGTACAGGAAGAAGTCTGCATCCTTCAAGAAAAACATGATTTTCATGCAGGACAATGCTCCATCACACGCGTCCAAGTACTCCACAGCGTGGCTGGCAAGAAAGGGTCTAAAAGAAGAAAAACTAATGACATGGCCTCCTTGTTCACCTGATCTGAACCCCATAGAGAACCTGTGGTCCATCATCAAATGTGAGATTTACAAGGAGGGAAAACAGTACACCTCTCTGAAGAGTGTCTGGGAGGCTGTGGTTGCTGCTGCACGCAATGTTGACGGTGAACAGATCAAAACACTGACAGAATCCATGGATGGCAGGCTTTTGAGTGTCCTTGCAAAGAAAGGTGGCTATATTGGTCACTGATTTGTTTTTGTTTTGTTTTTGAATGTCAGAAATGTATATTAGTGAATGTTGAGATGTAATATTGGTTTCACTGGTGAAAATAAATAATTGAAATGGGTATATATTTGTTTTTTGTCAAGTTGCCTAATAATTATGCACAGTAATAGTCACCTGCACACACAGATATCCTCCTAAAATAGCTAAAACTACAAACAAACTAAAAACTACTTCCAAAAATATTCAGCTTTGCTATTAATGAGTTTTTTGGGTTCATTGAGAACATGGTTGTTGTTCAATAATAAAATTAATCCTCAAAAATACAACTTCCCTAATAATTCTGCACTCCCTGTATATATATATATATATATATATATATATATATATGTATGTCCCCTCCTCGAACCGCCACCTTATTGTGGTGGAGGGGTTTGCGTGCCTGAATGATCCTAGGAGCTATGTTGTCTGGGGCTTTCTGCCCCTGGTAGGGTCTCCCAAGGCAAACAGGTCCTGGGTGACAGGCCAGACCAAGAGCGGTTCAAATACCCCTTATGAGTGAGTTAATAACAAGGTCCGTGACGTCGCCCGGTATGGCGCAACCGGGGCCCCACTCTGGAGCCAGGCCCAGGGTTGGTGGCGGGCGCCTGGTGGCGATCTCCTGTGGGCCCACCACCTGCAGGAGGGACCGTAAGGGGCTGGTGCAATGTGGATTGGGTGGCAGTCGAAGGCGGGGGCCTCGGCGACCCAATCCCCGGACACGGAATCTGGCTCTAGGGACATGGAATGTCACCTCGCTGGGGGGAAAGGAGCCTGAGCAGGTGCGGGAGGTTGAGAGATACCGACTAGAGATAGTTGGGCTTGCCTCCACGCACAGCTTGGGCTCTGGAACCCAACTCCTTGAGAGAGGCTGGACTCTCTACTACTCTGGAGTTGCCCGCAGTGAGAGGCGGCGGGCTGGTGTGGGCTTGCTCATAGCCCCCCAGCTCAGCAACCATGTGTTGGAGTTCACCCCGGTGAACGAGAGGGTCGTTTCCCTGCGCCTGCGGGTCGGGGATAGGTCTCTCACTGTTATTTGTGCTTACGGGCCAAATGGCAGTGTAGACTACCCGACCTTTTTGGCATCTCTGGAAGGGGTGCTGGAAAGTGCTCCAACCGGTGACTCCATCGTTCTACTGGGGGACTTCAACGCTCATGTGGGCAGCGACAGTGACACCTGGAGGGGCGTGATTGGGAGGAACGGCCCCCCGACCTGAACCCGAGTGGTGTTCTGTTATTGGACTTCTGTGCTAGTCACAGTTTGTCCATAACGAACACCATGTTCGAGCATAAGGGTGTCCATCAGTACACATGGTACCAGGACACCCTAGGTCGGAGGTCGATGATCGACTTTGTGGTTGTTTCATCTGACCTCCGGCCGTATGTCTTGGACACTCGGGTGAAGAGAGGGGCGGAGCTGTCAACTGATCACCACCTGGTGGTGAGTTGGATCCGATGGCGGGGGAGGAAGTTGGACAGACTTGGCAGACCCAAACGTACTGTGAGGGTCTGCTGGGAACGTTTGACAGAGTCTCCAGTCAGAGAGAACTTCAACTCCCACCTCCGGCAGAGCTTCAACCAGATCCCGAGGGAGGTTGGAGACATTGAGTCCGAGTGGACTATGTTCTCCACCTCCATTGTCGACGCAGCTGCTCGGAGCTGTGGTCGTAAGGTCTCCGGTGCCTGTCGTGGCGGCAATCCCCGAACCCGGTGGTGGACCCCGGAAGTAAGGGATGCCGTCAAGCTGAAGAAGGAGTCCTATCGAGCCTGGTTGGCTCGGGGGACTCCGGAGGCAGCTGATAGGTACCGGAGGGCCAAGCGAGCTTCAGCCCGGGTGGTTGTGGAGGCAAAGGTCTGGGAGGAGTTCGGTGAGGCCATGGAGAAGGACTATCGGTTGGCCTCGAAGAAATTCTGGCAAACCGTCCGGCGCCTCAGGAGGGGGAAGCAGTGCCCTGCTCACGCTATTTACAGTGGGAGTGGGAATCTGCTGACTTCGACTGGGGACATCCTCGGACGGTGGAAGGAGTACTTCGAGGTTCTCCTCAACCCCATCGACATGTCTTCCATTGAGGAAGCAGGGGCCGAGGGCTCAGTTGTGGACTCGTCGATCCCCCAAGCTGAGGTCACTGAGGTAGTTGAGAAGCTCCTCGGTGGCAAGGCACCGGGGGTGGATGAAATTCCGCCCTGAGTACCTCAAGTCTCTGTATGTTGTGGGGCTGTCTTGGTTGACACGCCTCTGCAACGTCGCATGGAGGCTGGGGACAGTGCCTCTGGACTGGCAGACTGGGGTGGTGGTCCCTCTGTTTAAGAAGGGGGACCGAAGGGTGTGTTCCAACTACAGGGGGATCACACTCCTCAGCCTCCCCGGAAAAGTCTATGCCAGGGTACTGGAGAGGAGAATTCGGCCGATAGTCGAACCTCGGATTCAGGAGGAACAATGCGGGTTTCGTCCCGGTCGTGGAACACTGGACCATCTCTATACCCTCGCCAGGTTGCTGGAGGGTTCATGGGAGTTTGCCCAACCTGTCCACATGTGCTTTGTGGATCTGGAGAAGGCATTCGACTGTGTCCCTCGTGGTGACCTGTGGGGGGTGCTCTGGGAGTATGGGGTCCGGGGCCCTCTGCTAAGGGCTGTCCGGTCCCTATATGACCGGAGCAGGAGTTTGGTTCGCATTGCCGGCAGTAAGTCAGACTTGTTCCCGGTGCATGTTGGACTCCGGCAGGGCTGCCCTTTGTCACCGGTCCTGTTCATTATCTATATGGACAGGATTTCTAGGCGCAGTCGGGGGCCGGAGGGAGTCCGGTTTGGGGACCACAGGATTTCGTCTATGCTTTTTGCAGATGATGTTGTCCTGTTGGCTTCCTCAAATCAGGAACTTCAGGGTGCATTGGGACGGTTTGCAGCCGAGTGTGAAGCGGCGGGGATGAGAATCAGCACCTCCAAGTCTGAGGCCATGGTTCTCAACCGGAAAAGGGTGGCTTGCCCCCTTCAGGTTGGTGGAGAGCTCCTACCTCAAGTGGAGGAGTTTAAGTATCTTGGGGTCTTGTTCACGAGTGAGGGAAGGATGGAGCGAGAGATCGACAGGCGGATCGGTGCATCTTCTGCAGTGATGCGGTCGATATACCGGTCTGTTGTGGTGAAGAAAGAGCTGAGCCACAAGGCGAAGCTCTCTATTTACCAGTCGATCTACATTCCTACCCTCACCTATGGTCATGAGCTTTGGGTCATGACCGAAAGGACAAGATCCCGGATACAGGCGGCCGAAATGAGTTTCCTCCGCAGGGTGGCCGGGCGCTCCCTTAGAGACAGGGTGAGGAGCTCGGTCACCCGGGAGGAGCTCAGAGTAGAGCCGCTGCTCCTCCACATCGAGAGGAGTCAGCTAAGGTCTGTTCCGGATGCCTCCTGGACGCCTCCCTGGGGAGGGGTTCCGGGCATGCCCAACCGGGAGGAGGCCCCGGGGAAGACCTAGGACACGCTGGAGGGACTATGTCTCTCGGCTGGCCTGGGAACGCCTCGGTATTCCCCCAGAAGAGCTAGAGGAAGTGTCTGGGGAGAGGGAAGTCTTGGCGTCCCTGCTTAGACTGCTGCCCCCACGACCCGGCCCCAGATAAGCGGTAGAAAATGGATGGATGGATATATGTATGTATATATTTTCCCTTCTATTACTGTATATTATATGGTCAAAAGTGCAATAACTTCAATAACCAGAAAATTTATTAGTTTTAGCATGAAGTCTATTTTGTAAAAGTTATTCACTGTCCACTGATGAAAACTTGAGTCCAAAATTTTAATATCAATTGCAGTCCAAAGCCCTCTTAATGGTTTATATGTGGTACTCTCCACAGCAATGTATCTCATGTATCTCTAGGCTGTCTAAGACTGATAATATTATAATGGCTTTCTGTTCATTTGAATATTTCATGTAGATATGAATCTTTGGATATAAATCACATTGTTCTACAAATTTTCTCACGCAGATATAAAACGTTTAATCTACAAAGCAGTTACTTTACTTGTTCTACTGTATTATAATGATCTCTTTCCCACCACACTCAGTATTTATATGTTAAGCGTTATTGCATACAAAGGGTTAAATGTACAGATTAGTTACTGTATATAACAATTTTGTGACCCATAGCTCATCAAATTCTCAGCTGAATGTCTACAACAACAGTGCTTACAATTTAAATATAATCGAACTGGGGATCTAAATGTTGACAGTATTGTAGGAAAGTGAATGTTTTGCTATTTCCTGTATGTTTTTTAAACTATTCCTCTTTACAGTTTGAAGAACAGGGAACATCCAAAATGTTGAAAGGTTCATATTTATTCTTTAGCGTTAATTACATGTTATTTAACATGTTTAAACATCTGTCCTTATTAAAAGGGACACATTCTGTAAAGTTAAAAAAATAAAATACATTAAGCCAATTTTAAAAAGTCTGTAGTACACCAATACATAAGTGGTTTAGGATAAGAAGAGTTAAAGGCCTATACATACATACATACATACATACATACATACATACATACATACATACACATACATAATGAGCAAAAGCACAGATCACTTTGACAGAACTTAGAGAAGCAGTTACAATTAGAAAGCCAAATCTTTCCTTAAAACAGAGTGCTAAAGCAATATATCTAAAGCAATATGCAATACTTAAATCTGGTTTACAGGGTATAATGCAGTGTTCATAATGCTCATGAAAACATTTATCAGCTATTGGGCAGAAAACTGTGACAGGGTAACTTGTGCTTTATTAAAAATACCTTCTTTTTCCTTTTTTAATAGACAGACAGATTCTCACCAATGGAAATATATGAATCAAAGGGACATTCTTGATCCAACATGTGACATTTGAAATGTCAAAAAAAAAAAAAAAGCAAGGGCTTTTATCTGATACAAATCATCATGTGCAATGCTTTCATATGTAGAGAATGAATGACAAAGTGCATCTATTGTTCTTGTGGTCACTTAAGACTTTAGAATGTAGACAAATGCATTGAGGTCAAACCCAAAGGACAGAGGCAGAGGATGGTTTAAAATGCAAACCAGTGCTACAGACGTTCTCTGTGTTCTGATAACAGTAACCTACTCAGAAGTGACTGAAATGGTACAAGACACTCAGAATTCCTACAACACTTAGATTGTATAGGGTCAATATTTATTTCTAATTTTTTTTTTGTTTAGTGTTTTCTTTTTGTTCTATTCATTGCCACACTGACATCAAAAGAAAACTCTCCTTAATTTGAAAAAGACTTAACAGTCTTAGACATACTGCACAATCATTCCTTCTCTTAGATACTTCAGCAACTTAAGTGTATTGTGGTTAGAAAATAGAGAAGTTAAAAGAAATGTAGGAGGCATTTCAACACAAATCAGTTTTCCTTGGTTTTAGAGATTGGAAACCATTTACTGTCTGTGTTTTTTATTTACTGTCTGTGTGTGTATATATATATATATATACACACACACATGTATATATGTATATATATACATATATATATATATATATGTATATAAAATATACATATATATATATATGTATATAAAATATACATATATATATATATCTAATAATAATAATAATATATATTATATTATAAAATATATATATTTTGAATGCCCTACATACAATATTATGTATTAAGGATATGCTTTGAGAATCATACATGCTTATAACAGGATATTTATATACTGTATATTTTCTAATTCTCATATGTAAGGAGGACTAATGGACTCTTAGATAATTTGGAAACCTGAAGATGGCCTGTAGACATTCTAATTGGGTTGTGAATGTCATATGAGAAAAACTTCTCCCACAAAGAACTTTTTACTTTGAGAGTCTTAAAAATCATTTTAATCAGGGGTTTGAGTGAGTGTTCTTCTAAACAGAATCCTATAAAGTCAGTGAAGTGCCCTGGCTTCAAAATGAAATTGTATACACTAAAGCAGTCCAGGACAAACATATGTACAGGAGTCTTTAATGATTTCTCTGTTTAAAATGTGATGGATCCCAACCTGCCTTCTGTAAACCAGTTTAGAAGAAGCCATCCAAGTAGAAAATAAGTTCAGGGCATACTGAATACCCAAATAGTGTATACTGATCATGAAGCAAAATTGTATTGCTTTGTTATGAAAGATATCTATTTGCCCGTCACTTCTATAAACATATTACCACTAATTTTCTATTTATGAACAGTGCACTTTCACTGACAATTTCTTCCACCTTTGCTCCTAAATACAACCTCAAACTATTCTGTAATTAACACATCACTCAAATTAAACCCAGCAGTTTTAAAAGGACTGAGTTTTTTCTTCTGATTAATGTCAAACCTGTTAAACTGTCCCTATATATTTGCACTTAAATCAACTGACAATCCACTTCAATGACATGAACGGTAGCAATTGGAGAAAGTGTGTTAATATGCCAGTGACACTTCATAGCGGCACGTATTTGAGTTAGAAATATCAATTTATATAAATCTTTGATTTTTTTTTTTTAACACAAGGAAACACATCGCAACAAAGTAGCAAACCAAGGGTTGTGTTTTAGTCCTTCACCTTTATACCACTTCTTCCCCAAAACCACAGGTTTCAGGAGAGTCACTGGCAACATGGAAAGAGATGATATACTGACACATAAAACTGGGATGGGGAGGGAGATTTGGACTATACTAAAACTAGTGGGATTGTGAAATCCCAGCACCCGTAAGTTTAGCTTTTCATCCTTTCCTCTTCTTCCTCGGCAGTGTGGTTCAGGGCCGGTTCTGGTCAAGAAAGTTCCGATTTGCTGAGTGCGATGGCCAGCTCCAGATCCTCCTGCTCCTGCTGGGTGAGTCGGGCCACACGCTCCCTCTCCTCTCGCTCACTCTCCCTCTTTGCCCATTCTATCATGTCCTCTTCTGTGGGGTACTGTTCCACAAACAAAAAAAGATAAACCATCAGAAAATGTTGCCGCAAACAAGATATTGGTAATAAAACAAGTGATATTGGTAATATACATGATAAACTGTGTAGGTCATAAATGCATATCAAATCATTTGTCATCACCATCACATTTAAATATAAATCTAATATTAATCTTTGTATAATAATCCTTTTGTATTATGTTTCTTATGTTCTGTAAAGCTGCTTTGTGACAATGTCCATTGTTAAAAGTGCTATAAACATAAATTTGAATTCGATTGAATTGAACCAGTAGTCATGTTTGTCATTTCATAACAAACAAACACCCTAGATTTTATTTATAAATTATATTTTTTGGATAAAATTTTAACTTTCAACATGTGCTATAGCAGGGGTGTCCAATCTTATCTAGAAAGGGCCAGTGCACATACACGTTTTCATTCCAACCAAGCTGAAGTCACACCTCATAGTGTTTTGAAGGCCAAGATGAACTAATTAAACAGGCGGAATCAGGTGTGGTTCCTGCTCGATTGGAATGAAAACTTAAACCCACACCAGCTCTTTGTGAATAAGATTGAAAACCTGTGTGCTTAAATTATTAGAGCCCATGAAGGCCCAGCAATATTTTTAAACAAATAAGAATCTGTTGTATGTGTTTTAGTTTAGGAGGAAAAAAGCTGCAGAATCTTGGGAGAAAAAAAACAATTATCAAAAGTGCAAGTTGAAAAATATTCAGTGTTCCATGAACTGTGAAAAAAAAATCGGTTTGTTAAAAAAAAAGATTCAGGTGAATTGTCTGCCAACACACAATTTCATTTCAGTGTTCACAGTTAAAGTCTGAATGCAGCAGGCGAATATCTTGAATAGGAACTCTAGTGGTAGTTCCACTGCAGATGCAAAAATGGAGTGTTTATAAATATCCAGTTGTTTTGAGCCATCAGGCATGTCATTAGAGGGTGTGTTGTATAATGTTATAATGTTTTTTAAAGCTAAATTACACAGACATTAAACAATTAGTTTATTTGTTATTATTTATATATATATTTTTAAAGTTCTCATATCCTATCCAATTTTCTACCAACACCTACACACTGCCTGCTAAATCTCTTCCTCCACTGACAAGGCCTTATGTCCAGGTGTGTCCAAACCTTTCCAGAAAGGACGGGTGTGGGTGCAGGTTTTTATTTGAATCAAGAAGACACCTCTGATTCCACTTGTTAATTCGTTTATCTTTGCTTTCAATAGACTCAGGTGTGGCATCTATTTGGTTGAAATAAAATCATGTATCCGCACCAACCCTTTGTGGACAGGACCGAACACCCCTGCTTATGTCCATTCAAATAAAGCAGGTTTACATTGCAAATTCTACCCATGTACTGATATTAACCTAGTATACTGCAGTAGCATTATTTTCTAATACAGGAGAGATGATTTCAAATACATCTGATGTGCTTATTCTTGTTTACACTTGAAACTTCAGGGTTGCACATACATTATCCATGCTGAGAAACTTAATACATGCAGTTAATGCACACAGATAGGATTAATGGTACAAAGATGGATGACACATACACCAAATAAGCTTCAGGCACATCGTTTATAAGGAGCACACTAATGACTTTACCACAGCGTGTTACAACATATAAAACAGCTTTCGCAGTTAGATTGATCAGAGAGGATCTTCCGAGCTCGAGGACTGCCGTAATACATGACCTCTCACCACTGAGTAAAACCCCATATATCCAGGAGCACAGTGTTACATTGTTCACCTTTAATGAAGTTAGGAAACTTGGACCATGCATTCTTAATGTATTCTAAATGACTGAGTATGACTCAAACATGTTATATAAATGAAATACAACTCGACATAGTTTTACAGAAACAATCTGTTTAAGTGGAACTAAAAGTTAACTAACTGAAAAAAGCTAAAATAAAGGCAAAACAATAAGGAGCCATAATGATGGTGACTAAGCTCCTAATAAAAATTTTACTGAACATACTTCCTGTAGTTAATATCGTAAAATCCTGAGCTTGTTTATAGAGTGTGGGGTCGAGGAGGTGTGCCAAGTGCATGCTGGAAGTCATGGGATGCAGTGGCTCCATAATCAGGAAGCACCTGAGCCAATCACAGCTCACGAAAGCATGAAAACTTCTTAGGTCATAAGTAGTAAACAATCAAGATAGGTGGAATTGATTAGTGCATGCAGTGCAAGGTAAGAGGGAACGGTAGAACAATGTACATGCAGCATGAGCTCAAGCCCCCTGAACAATGGTAGAAATTGAAACACAGTACGAGAATAAAGTAAAAAATAGCCAGTAGGCAGCCCCACCTCTCCAACCACAGCCAGTGAGAATGTATGGGTCAGGTTGAACAATATAAGATGCACAAAATAAGGTAACACTGATATATGAACATAATTTCTTATCTATCCATCTAAAGTCTATGTTTAATAACTTTTCATATTCATAGCCATATAAAATAAAATATGAACCATATCTGTTACATAAAACCTAAAATTTGAGAGGGTTGAGAGACAAAGGCTGCCACTCGGCAGAGGTTAAAGGTGAAAGCTTAATGTCGCTACTGAGTTTCAGGAGGTGGAGAGGGGGCAGGGGAGGTGCTCACTTTGTCAAAGGTGGCAAATCGGTCAGGCTCGCGTGGGACTTGGGAGGGGGAAGAGGGAGCAAAAGGGTCTGGCACAGTGTCTTTAGCAGGAAGGGAGGAAAACTCCCCAATTCCACGCCTCTGAACTGAGTCTGATGATTCTGACCGGTAGATGTTCGACCGCTTACCTGTAGAATAGACCACACGAGACAGACAGACAGACACACACACACACCATATGTACATATGCATATTACTTAAAAGCAGCAGTGCACCAACATGAGTTCACTATGACTGTGTATTTATAGAGACAATGTTCTCATAAAAAGAATGTGATTTCATTTAATTCCTGCAATTATGCAAAGTATGCAATAATGAGCATGGGCGTAAATTTCATTTAACAGTAGGGGGGACAATAAATATAAAATTTCTCATGAGCAATTTTTGAAGGGGGACACAAATAATACAGTCTAATTGTACTTATAAAGATATGTCCCCACAGTGAAAAACTTTGCTTTTATCATTATTATTGTAGCATGGAGACTGCGTCATTATGGTTATTTTCAAAGTTTTTCTCGACGGCTTTGGCGTGTTAGTTGCAGTGCACTATGCAACAAGCTATTGTAAACAAGCTAACGATAACTAGATAAGTAATATTTTAAATCGCTAATATAGCAGATTCATGGAAAATTACATCGGTAATCAGCATTTTTGACGCAACTAATTTATGAATGAGTCTGCATCAACTACATTAAAGAGATTCGATTTATTTAAAGTGAATAAAATTCCCTACTTAATGGAATTCACCATTAATTGAGCCACAACCACACACCAGACTTGTTTGTGCAGAGTAGGTGAGATGAACTGGGAAAGCAGGCAGTGGGTCAAACCACTGTGAGGAAGGGGAGGGGGAACTCAACTGTTTCTAAATGCATTTTTTGCGTTTTTTTTCTACTTACACGATTATTTAGGTATGTATTACACGATTATTTAGATATGTATTTATACATACATATATTTTTCACAATAGAGAGTGCGATTTTTTTTTTAATAATTTTTTTATTTTATTTATTTATTTATTGTGTGTGTGTGTGGTGGGGGGGGGCAATCCTCCCAGGATTTACGCCCATGAGTGACAGCGAGAGAGAGAGAGAGAGAGAGAGAGAGAGTGTAAAACAACAGTACTTCTTGTATTTCTCCCTGGACTCACCTGGTGGAGGAGGGGGTGGTCTGGTTGGAGTGCCAGTTTTGGGTGGTAATGCAGGAGGCACATCTAACTGGTTATCTTCCTTAAATAGATTCTTACTAAGTGCACTTGAGGCAAAGTTGTCAGCGCCATCAGACTGCGGGGCACATACACCAACACGGAATGAAAAAAAATGATAAGCACGATCAAAAAGTTCAGCAAATTATCCTCAGTCTTCTGAAGAGGAATGTGATTTACCTTTTCCAAAGTTCTAAAGTCTGCAAAACCTCCTACAAAGGACTCAGTACCAGTACCAAATACTGTAGCAAAGGGATCTAAGAGACAAAACACAGACACACAGATCATACACTTACAACACAAACACACAAAACTATATGTATTATGACATTTTTTAATTACATTTTATACAAAATTGAACAAATAAACCCCCTGACAAATAAAAAAAAAAAAGCATGGAAGTATAATACATTATTATATGTAAGTATAATAGTCAGTAGAAGGCTGTCTGCTCTTACCAGCATCCGAGTCAGCCTTCACCACTGTTCCTCCAGGAGCAAATGGGTCATTAGCATCTGCTGGTGTTTCCTTCTAAACAACACAGATATTATAAGGCCATATTGTCACAGTGGGATCAGTTTTTAAAAACTCTAATTCTATTCTGTGAAATACCAAACATTGGTCAGATGTGGTTTTCTGTAGGTGTATTTGTTAACAGATATTTTCAGTTCAATATAAATAATAAGTACTTACTGATGACAGCTCTGACCCAACAAACGGGTCATTCCCTGCCCCAGCTGATGAGCTGAAGGGATCGGAGTCATCAAGTTCATCAAGTTTGGAAGTGAACGGTGTGCTACCACTGCTAGAACTAAATGGATCCGCTGGCACGGTGTTTGATTTAGAGAACGGATCGGATGCAGCCGTGTTGTTGATCTGGAAGGAGAACAGGTCTGGTTCTGCAGAGCCTGTGTTTGAGCTGAACGGGTCGGAAGAAGCAAATGGATCTTGTGAGGAGAATGTGGTAGAGGAAGACTGCTTGAAGAAAGAGTCAGTGGCAAATGGGTCTGTGCCTTTGAAAGGATCACCACCAAATGGATCTGGACAGAAAAACAAATATTTAACCGTTGTGTGGTTTCACAATAAAAGTGTCAAAGCCAGGCGTAGGCTGCTCACCTGAAATGTCTTTTGCAAAGGGGTCATCGCTTTTGAAAGGGTCACCTATTGGAAATACAATACATTTTTCAAAGTTTTTCTTTATATATTAACAGGAGAGACTATTAAAGCCGTTTTTTAAAGCTCAATTTTAAGTTGATAGTTTGATAAAATCTGGTTGCATTAAAATACGGGTCTCTTACTGTCGCTGAAGGGATCAGATGGAAAGAAGTCGACGGGAGGGACGGATGCTGAACTGTCACTATGAGCACCTATGGGTTGGGAGGACTCCTCCTTTTGCTCAGGAACTGGAGACTCCACCTACACATTATCCAAACACACATTCTAAATGAATCAATAGATATTCTACATAACGGTGGAGCAACATTTTAATCTGCCAGCTTATCGGCCTTAACTTTTCAATTACTGAGTATTGAACAGCTGTCCTTAAGCACAATTTGCCATCTCACCTAGCCTCAATCTATTAATTAAAGACACCGATATAAGACGATCTCTGACCACATATCAACAAGCTATGTGTACTTTTTAAACTACAAATAAACTTCATTTATTGCATGTTATTCAATTCACAACTTATCCAGTAATTTTGCCTTGCACCTGTTTGTCAATCTTTCACATGCATTCTGAATAATGCTTGTGGGACCCATTTACATTTGTACTTCAAACATGTTCTGTAGGTTAGCTTAGACACTATTCTGACTACTGATTAACTATTAACAGTCCTTTATTAATGCTGACCTTTAAGGTGCTGCCCTGCTGTTTTATTTCCATTTCCTTTAGCCCCCATTCGCCAGCAGGTAACGAACCTTCCTAAAAAACATAAAAGCAACACAATGCATTGCATCACATTCTGTTCAGTCCTTATGTTGATACAACACACATGCTATAAGTATATTATAATTTGCCATAATGCCTCACCATTTCATTTTGAGGCCAAGCTGCACCAAGAGTGCTGGCTGAGGACATTGTGCTGGTGAAGAGGTCTTCCACGGCATCAACTTTAAGCTCCTTAGGACTGAAAGACAGTTCTGCTGATTCTGTCTCAAGCACTCTTAGTTCCTGTGGCTCATCCGTGGGAGTGAGCTCTTCCTCCTCCTCCTCCTCCTCCTCTTCATCCTCCTCTTCATCTGGTTTCTTTGGAGAGTGTTCTGTGGGCTGTGGCCACTGTAGTGGCTTTGTCTGTTCAGTAGGGGGTGCTGAGCCATTGACGAATGGTGGCTCCTCTACTAAGACCTTCCAAGAAAGCTGGGCTTCAACCTCTCTTTCTTCGGTCTTAAGTTCAGCCAGTCTTTCCTGCATCTACAGCACACCCCACATACAGTGAAAAGAGATAGAAAAGCAAGCCACAGACACAATTGAAAAGGGAGGAAGAGCAGTTTAAATGAGGAAATAAAGCCAAAACCACAGCAAGATGCAAAGAAAAATGAACAGAGAGAGTGGGGAGTTTGGTGTGAGCTTATGAAAATAATATAAGCCCAAAAAAGGGCTGCACAATGATGGATAAAATAATGATCATTAATTTCACTCGAATACACTATGCTAAGAAAAAAAAAATCACTTTAAGCTTGTCAATATTCCACTTTTCATGGTTATATATATATATATATATATATATATATATATATATACATACATACACACACACATACACACTAATTAATATACAATACACTAATAGTGATACAAATATTATGAACAACAGACAAATCTGGGAGAGACAGCAAACCTGTGCAATCTGTGTGTGAGACTCTGTTACTGCATCCTGTAGAGGGCAGAGCTGATCACGGGCTGAGCGCACTCTCTCCCCCAGCGTGCGGCTCTGTTCCTGAAGAGAAAGCAACTCCTCTCGTGCCCTTACCAACTCCTCCTCATAGTCTCCTATCCTCTGCTCCTGCTCAGAGTGCTCAGCCTGCAGAGACTGGATCTGTTCTCAGACACACACGCACACAGACAGACACACACACACGCACGCACGCACGCACGCACGCACACACACACAGACACACACGCACGCACACACACACAAACAAACACACACGTGCGCACACAGAGACACACACGCACACACACACAGACACACACGCAAACACACACACAGACACACACATTTAACAAATGATAAACAAAAAACATGATGTGATAAGGTACCAAAATGCACATCACGTTACAAAGAAAACAAAAGCATTTGATTTTTAGACCAGAGAAATGCTTGTGATTTGAATTGTGCCTGAATGAGCTAGGAAGGGCAGTCAAAGCAGGGAGCACTGACTCATCCTTGCTCTCGCTTTCTCACACCCACCAGCTGGTTCTCCTGACTACATTGCTGGCGTATGAGCTTGAGCTGCTCCTCTAGGGACAACTTTTGCTCATCCAGTCTCTCCAGTGCTTCCTGCACCTCCTGTCGCTCTGCCTGTAGCTTCTGCAGCTCCTCGCTCTCTTTCTGCACTTCATCCTGCAGGTCCTAAAAACAACAACAAAAAAAACCCAACAAAATTTAACACAAACCTAAATATTTAAAAATGATCTCGCACAATGCCTGTAGAAAATGTCTTGGTCTTCCTTACAAAGAATGAGCAAGCACAGTGGCAAAATGGCTGTAAGCCTTGATCTTTAAAATGTCAAATATTCAGATTTCTTCCAATGTTCAACAAATATTAATTGATATAAATATTTGTACAAAACCTAGCAAGACAGGAGTTCCCCTTTCTCCCTTCTATGTATGCTTCCTCTATTCAGCCAAGTTATCTTGAAATGATTTCTTAGATATGATTCTTTTCTTTGTTGATGTATTTCCTTCTGAAACAGGAGGTCAGAGTGACGGCATGTTGAGTTAACATGCTTGAATGACTAAATATCTTTCGAGATACAGCAAGCCCCTCCTCAATCTAAACATTAAACTGGATCATCACCAAAGGTTACAGAGGAATGTTTTTTTCCCCACGGAAGAAATTTCCAGCTTTATCATTTTGGTGACTATAACACTGAGGGACAAAAATCGCTGAGACACCAATTTTGATAACAAAGAAGTTCTTATTTGATTCCTCTTCAAATATCAAAGTAAGCCTGTTTTCATAAAATCAATACCAATCATCAGATTCAATACAGAATCTGCATTTGATCCAGTTGATTTAAGGAGAGCCTGAAAAGTAGAGAAGTTTCTGAAGCATAAACATGGCAACCCAACAAAGAAATCTATCATTGCCTTTCAGCCAACCTCATTGTTTCAATAGCGGATACAAAATATCGTGCAGTATTGTGTCTTTGCCTCTTGTGTGGAAAAATGACATCTCACCAGAGTTACTGGGAAGATTAATTCCTCCACTAATATTATTTCTTTAATTATGCTGCCTTGTTTCCAATCTCCTCCCTCTCAGGAGGTAAGGGATGGCCACAATGGTCATATATATATAATTTTTCCCGTTAGGGTTTTGTGAAATTGGGATAATTGGGCCCAAGAAAACAGCATACAGAATAACATAACCCCGCCACCGTCGGCCTGTGTCCGTCCAACAACGTTATCCAGGTGCCATAGCCTCTGTTGGTAATCGTGTATCTGTGCTTGGCCTTTGACGCCCTGCGTTGCAGGCAATGGTGCACAGTTGGCATGGGGACTTGGCTGGGTCATCAGCTACACAGGCCCATATACAGAAGACTGCAATGAACTGTGTGCTGTGACACATTGTCTTGGTCACCACTGTTGTAGCTGCCAGTAATTTTTGTCGCACTATGGCCCTGCCGTTGCTGTGAACAATGCACGACAGTCTCGCTCCCATCTGGCAATCAATCAGCCAAGGACGACACGCAGCTGAATGACAGTTCATCGTTTGGCCATCCGTGCACCAATTTTGATATGTACTCACTACAGCGATGAGAACAAAATATTTCCATGTATGTATGTGTGTGTTTGCCTGTTCCAAAAGCCACTATTCTTCTTGTTCCTCGGTTCCTCTGAGTGCATTTTATGTATCAGCATCATTTTTAAAGGATAGTAGACTTTTTTATTAAAAGCAGAAGGAGGGAGAATCAAAGAATCAAGGAGGAATGACTTCGAAATCTGGTATAATGAAATAAAGTTTAACTGCATGTAGTATCCTACGTATCATTGTTCATTACAGTCACATAATCAAAATAATCATGTATTTGTAACCAGCACTCATTGGTTCTGTCTTTTTGTACTCTACTGTATCCAAATTCCACATCATGGCTGCATGGCAATAAAGAACTCTGAATCTTTATAAAAGGCAAGTAAACACATTGAGACATTGTGTTTCTTATTACACACAAAATGCAGTTTCGATAAAAAAAATCTAATATCTTCTTAGAGAGCAATGTAAGAAAACTTACCTGCACCTCGTTGGTCCTCTGACTAACGCTTTCTTCCTTTTCCTTGATTTCTTGTTCCACAGAGCTTTTCTCCCTGAAAGACCAACAAAAGCAAGAGTATTTCAGGATCAGAGCAAGAGATGGTACTGGTAGCCAAGTGGCCACCGTCTGGACTGCCTCTTCCTCTAGTACCATGTCTGAATCTGAAGGCGAGAGTCTATGTAAGTGTGCTTCTAATATGGGTTGAATGAGAGAGGTGCCAGAACTGCACATGGGCAGATAGCTGTCTGGTGCTGTCAGAGTAAGAAGGAAAGAGAGGGGAAAGGGAGGGTGAGAGAAAGAGAGAGGAGTGGGTGCTCTCTCTTCTGAAAGTCCTCTACCATTCTCTTACTGTTTAAAAATAACCATAAGTCAGGTATTCCTCAAGGGATTTAAACAATACCAGGGCACTACACACTAACAGTGCAGAGTGAGTGTGTGTGTGTGTGTGTGTATGTGAGAGAGAGAGAGAGAGAGAGAGAGAGAGAGAGAGAGAGAGAGAGAGAGAGAGAGAGAGAGAGAGAGAGAAAGAGAGGGTTACTTATGGGTAGAGATTTAGGAGTTTCATGATTGAAAGTAGCATCAGCTATATATGGTTGAAATGTCAATAAAAGCTTCTTGACTTATTTGATAGGAAATCTTCACTTATAAGCATGAATGAATATTCTGGTGTGTGTGTGTGTGTGGGGGGGGGGGGTCATCCTTTTACTGGTATTCTCTTGTTGCATTACTTTTATGAGAAGTTAAAGACAAGAATCTTGAGCGCAGATTATCACTGTACTCCTGGAGTTCATCTTAAATAGAAGGTAAATATCTATTACCATAATCCAGTCACACACACAAAAATGAGTTGGACTAAGATACAGAGAGGGAGAGACATGAAAAGGTGCACAAACAAGGAAGAATTAGTCATGATCTTGTATCTAATAGTCATGATCTATAAAATAAACCCTCATCCACCCAACTACTTTGTTGCAACACGAATGTGCACAGTTTAGAAGAGTGTTACATTCATAAAAGCAGACTACATTTGTTTTCCACCTCCTTCGTGTGAGGTCTCGTCCATGGAGGAGGAGGAGCTGCTTACCTTTCTCCAGAGGTGTTTTGCTGCCGTGAACAAGTGAGGCAATCCCAAACAACATGCATCATTTTAGGTGCTTGGATCCATGCTAAAGAACCCTGAATCTCTTTTCCTTCCACAAACTATTCACCTATCTTTCTCACTTGGAGTAGAAAAAGTACTTTCCACTCTGTTCTCCAATTCCCTTGGTATCTTGCTCTCTCACTCCTTGCAGTCTCAGACAAGAGAAGTGGAGAAAGTAATCCTGCATTACCTGGCCCACTCCTCAAGAGTGAGTCTGAGGAAGCCTTGCACTTTCTCAAACAGAGAGCTTGTTTGTGAGCGTCCCTCCCCTTATGTTCCTCTTTGAAACTGGCCCTCAAGTGGTACGTGACCCTCAGGGGACTTGTTGCTCCCTAGAATGCAGCGTCAACACCCTGAAACTGTGTTCTCCAGGCCTCACAAGCTTAGTTTTAGCACAACACACACATCTCGACACTGTTTATTCCTTGCAGTCACAGCCAGAGATCAGCATTTCACGAGTCTGTGTTATTCTAGTACCTATTCAAAGTAGGATGACATCACTCATAAACCCCACCCTAAAGATGCTGGAAAAGCAGCCAAATAGTCATTTTTTCTGTTTTCCAAGTAATTATATCAGCAATAGTTAGATGCATTTCTAATCTGAAACTTTAATAACACACCTACCTCTTTAGTAATTTGCAGCTCTGAAAGCTAAATGTCCAAACAATATTTACGGTAAATAAAGCAGTAGAAATAAAGGCCCAAGAATGACCCATCAACTAAAAGAATAACCTATCAACTAAAATAATAATTCAAAAAAAGTTAAAATAATAACCCGATTCCAGCTTACAATACACCGTCCACAGTAAAAAATTAACTCCTCACCTCTGCAGGTCCATAATCTCATTACTGAGGGAATCCAACTCTTTAATGGCAGAGAAGTCTGCAGCCTGACATGACAAGGCATTATTCTGCACAGGTAAAAAGAAAGAAAAAAAATAGTGAGAGAAAAAGGATTGAAGAGAATAAAAGGCTTATTTAAACTCAAAGCTCACATATAACAAAAGCATTTTGAACATGTTCTTCTTAACCCAATTAAATAAAGACAAGAACATCTTCCATAAAACAAGAGCTTTGCAATGCAAAATGTTCACATACACACCCCAGGTGTAAAGTAAAAGGAGAAGAAGGAAGGAGACAGAACACAGTAAAAGGATATAAGGCTAATACTAACAACCTAACACAAGATTGATCTAATGAAAGCTAATGAAATAGGAACGTATGAAAAGTCTAATCTATAAAGGTTTTTCAGAAAGGAAAGGGAGAAAAAAAAAAATGCACCAACAAAGAGAGAATTAACAGACTCACACAGACAGGCAAACAGATAAGACAGCAGAAAGCTAGAGAAAAAAAAAAACGTAGAAAGGAAATGCATGATTTGTAGGAAGACAGATTTAATGTTACATTTTTATTATTTTTACATGCCTCTTTATTCAGTTTGACAAACCAAAGTCATGATTCTTTATCTTATGAGTATTAAATAATACAAAAAAATTAAATATGCAAAGCAAAGGAATGGGTTGGGGTACAATTGTGGTAGGTCTTACCTGCCGTGATAACCTATCAGAGGGAGGAATCATTTCTGGAGAGAGAGTTTGGGGTGGGTCAATGCCTCTGGAAAGTTTCTGATTGATTAAATAAAGAGCCAATGCAAACTGCTCTCGGGTCAGTTTTCCAATGTCTCCAATGTCACAGAGCTCCCTGTTCAACATAAAAAGCAAGCATTGCAAATGTTTATGTACTAAAAAAAAATAAGGCAATAATTTATGTCTGTACAACCACAGGAGATGGAAATGGATATGAATAGAGAAAATATTACCCAAATTTGCACACGTTTACTTTTCTGGTTCAGCAAGTTTTAATTCAAAATCACCCATTTTTTGCTCAGCATGTGTTTAACTTCAAGGGGACATCTTGCTTTTGGCAGAACTGTTTTAACTGTTCTTTGTTGATGCATCTAATAAAGAAAGGTTCATCACCCCAAATATATAGGGGCCTGATGTGCAAAAATATATGACTCTGTATGTCCATCTGTAATTATGTGCAAGGTGTAGCATTATGTCACGACAGCAATTAATTCGTACACGTCTGCTAAAGGTACTAATCGTGTATGGATCAGGCCAGAAGCTAAGACTCTACATACTAATTTCACTAGTCAGACTAATTCATAAACCACAAGGCAGTCTTATTCAACATCGCTCTGATAACTGCTGTTTGAGTTGCCTCACCATATTCGAGCAAGTGTGGCAGAGGGCAGTCCTGTCTTTAGGAAGATGTCCCTCACCTCCGGCCCAGACACCAATCCATCCAGATCACTGTCGGTCTTTGTAAACAACTCATCATACTTAGCCTTATCGCCAGGAGACACAACCCACTGAAATCACACAGAAAGGGCAGTGAGACAAAAAATTAAAGAGCAAATTTTGGTTTTGGGAACAGCACCAGTCAGGACAGACAAGTTCTCCAGAGGATGGTGTGACCAGCTGAATTTACTATCCACACTGAGCTCCCTGACCTGGAGTCTATGCAAGCGGTGCTGGATCAAGGCCAGGAAGATAGTGATGAAAGTGGACTCTTTTCTCTATTGTCTACAGGGAAGTGCTTCTGCAACTTGAACATAGAGAAAATGAGGAGGAGCTTCTTCCTGCAGGCCATTCAGGCCCTCAACAAGGAGAACACCTAGAGCCTGGACCATTTCTGGACCTTTCAAAACTACCACAACTCCCACTACTTTGGCCGGACTTTTACACAATGCTATGTCTACACTTTGCATATACGATATATATGACGTTATGTTCACATATTCACATACATCACTAAAATTCATATTCAGTTACTACTGCTACTTTTTAGCATTCATCTCTTCTTTTATTTGTATCTAACTTGTTCTTTATTTTTTTATTCCTTTACAGTATTTTTATTCTCCATCTTAGTGTAATTTGCTATTTTTATTTCGAGGCCAGTGGGAAAAAGCATTTCACTACATGTTGTACTGTGTACGATTGTGTATGTGACAAAATTTGAATTTGAAATTCGAATTTAAATACTGTGATTCAAAATAGGGACCCTGGGGCTATAAGGCACTGAAGCAATCTGTCACACTACCCTGGCTCATTTTTTCCTATTTTAAATAGTGTTCAGTTTTTAAATTGTTTAAGCTGTAAATGATTATATGACTGCTGACCTGTGGAGGTGTGGGTTTAGCGGGCAATGTTTGAGAACCAGATTGAGTGGAACGCCTTTCTTTGAGTGATGGTGGTGAAGGGAGGAGTGGCATGACAGGAGGTGAAGTCACTTTTTTCCTTTTCGATGGTGGAACCAGTGGAGGGGGCAGAACCATGGGTACAGGCTCATTTTCAAGAGCTCTATATACCAAATACATTGCCTGCAAAACAAAGCATAATTAAAGCAGTAAACAGTTTTACCATTGTAATGGTTAAATAATCAAATAGAAAGCAATTGTCTAGACTCTAAAATCATACAGCCTCATAGTTTGTGGATGTTCACTAGAATTATAGGTAAGGAGTGTGTATAAGAGTGTACACATGCAATGTATCGATTAGCACAGGACCCACCACTGCAAACTCATCTTTATCCAGCATTCCATCTCTGTCTATATCACTAAGCTCCCAAACCTGCAACAGAGGTTTACATCAGTTCATCATCATAGTTCAGGGCTGAACATTGAAACAAAACAAGCTCAAGTAATAGTTAGAAACCAAGATACAGTAGTGGTGAATACTGCCACCTGGAGGCTAAATCTCCAACTACATGTTCCAGACTAAGAGGAGAAATTTCATGCCTGTTTAGGCATCAGCAAAACAAAACCACCGCCATGAATTCAGTAAACTATTGTGGCTTACCCTGCCCAGCACATCTACAGGGAGCTTGGAGTTCAGCAGCACAGGTTTGACCTTGTCCCCTGTGAGCATGCCACCCACTGGGGAGAGACTGTCGAAGATGGCATCGAATTTCACCTTTTCCTCTGGCTATAAGCAAACATTCACAAACAACCACACACAAGTACAGGCGCATAATTAATTCTAATGGCAGATTAGAAAAAAACAGTAAAAACACAGTATAACTAAAATGTTTCAAATGGATTAATTAAATAAATTCGTATGTCTTTTTTTTTGACTTTTAAAAGCTTTGATCAGATCTAACCTTGACTATCCATGCACTGTCAATGGGCACACCTGCTGAGAGGAGAGGACTGGTTGTGTCGTGCTAGCCAAAGAAAACAGAGGGAGGAAATTTTACCTCACATATACATAAGGAATTCCTGTTTAAAAGATCATTTCTGCAAAGTAAGCTAAATTGTTCATGTATAATGTGCTTAATATCATTACTCATCAAGTTTTCAGGGTGTGGTGAAACACAATTCGACAACAAGACTTCGACTTACAAACATTGGCGGAGGCACAGCCACGCTGAGGCTTTTGTAGGCAACCTCAAGTCCATTCTGAGCACATGCCACCAATCGTAGTGCAACAAAAAATTGCTAGAAAGACAACGTACATTAGTTTATCCATTGTTAAAGTATTTAAGCCTTCCTAACTATATAACAAAAATGGAGACCTGTTTGTTTAGAAAGCCTTTGCATTCCGAATCTGATAAGTCCCATATCTGGAACAGAACAAATAAGATAAATCAAAAGAGTGACAAAAGAAGAGTAAAGGCCATAATTTCATGTATACAATGCATATAACCATGAAATAATAAACACTGTTTTGCCACTGCTCACAGATATTATATATATATATATATATATATATATATATATATATATATATATATATATATATATATATATATATATATATATAATGTAATATAATTAAAACACAGTCATGAGAAAAAGAAAGTCTCCCGCCTTCAATTCTGTTTTAATTACCGTGAAGTTCATCACTCTCAATGATGGCAAGTTTCCCAGGTTCTGTGGCTCCAGAACCAGCATCGTATCAACAGTTGGCATGAGTTGTTTGTGGTGTACACTGTGTTCAGATTTTGTGTTAGAGGTAGCCTTTATAACCCTTTTCAGCTGATGAACAGAAACAAGTGCTTCATGGCTGATGTCCTTTTTTTTTTTGTGACATGATGTAGACACCTACCTGAGTGGTCCAGAACCTCAAACTGCCCAAAGTTTTTGCTCTTATAGAATAACTCGCACTTCTTAACGATTAAATAATAGTGCATTTCATTTGTAAGACCCATCTGATAATTACTTCATGGATATGAAAGTAGGGTGTACATATCAGTTTCTAAATGTTTTGGGGGTCTTATTACTTATTGAAATTGAGGTTATTTGTTTGTTTACAGAAGTTGTAGTGAACAACGGTATTGTTGTTTAGCCCCACATTTCATATTATATATAAAAACCACATAGGATCAATGGATTATTTTTCCCCATCACTATATAATCAAAAAATTACAAGGTAAAAATCTGACATGAATACATTATTGCTTTTGTAAATGCATCCAGTTATAAATACAACAATCATGTAAACCCGGTGAAGTGACCTTGGAGTAAAGGTTCTGCTATATCCAGGCACATTTGCATCAATATATTGACCTTCACATCCCACAAGACTGCGTGAAATGGTTATATATTTGTAGTGTGTTTACCTTGCCAAGGACCAGGTCTGAAAGACCAGACCTTTTCAAGAACAAGGCTGCGTCAGTGGCTGCTACTCTCCCACTGCTAGATGGATCGACCTGCACACAAGCAGAGACACCGAACTGAGGAGGGGAATGCCGTCTCATACTGCCTTTTTCTCTCGTATAGTGGCTTTAAAAAATTAGAAAACTCTTTCATGACTCAGTGGTCAAACATTCAGCAGATATCCCCATCAACCTCACATCAACCACCAATTCTTTAGTATACTGTGACAGTAGGCAGGAATATATTCAAATAGTGATGACCCTTCATTATTTTAAAGATTTAAAAAAAAAAAAATTTTGACATGCTGTTACAAAAAAAAAAAAAAAAGGGAACAATATTTCAGCCACCTCTCAATGCATGCATCAAATTTTACACTGGTAAAATACTTCAACACACCCAAACCAATTTAACAGCTAAATTCTTTAGAGGTGAAAATTGGTGTGTTAAGATTTTTAGGATTATATGAAGTGTGTTGTAATCTGTTGATCTTTTGCTGTAGTCAGGATGATAAACGCATTTGCCTGAAAACAAATAATTTCAGATAGGACACAGAGATGTGTTATGGGAAATCTTTGCCAGGATGGATAAAGGCCATATACTCACTGCTGTCTCATTCTCACTCAGCAGTCTGAGCCATAGCATGACCACAGGTCATCATTTATTCAATGAATTATTAATTCGAGGTTGCCTCTTATTACAGAGACCATGTTACAGAAAGGATTGGTTCAAAGAGCTGTTGACTGAATCCACAGATCATGAACTGATGATTTCAGTCACCACAGCTATCTGATTCCTTTGTTGTAAAATACAGTGCAAATATGCAACGTAGCTCAACAACAATACAGAAAAATATGAGGCCTCGTTTATCAATCTGTAAATAAACATGTTCTGGCAGATTTCCAAATGTTTTTTGAACACCAAAGTTCTTTGTTCTTGCTTGTGTATATTGAGCAGCTATAAAGTGCAAGGCATGTTCCTGCTTCAGCTTATTTGCATGTAGTTATTCCCATAAAATGTTATAAAAGGTCAAGTGTGCTAAAGTGGAAGTTAATGTGACTCACTTCTATGCCAATGAAAATACTTTAAAATG
Organism: Tachysurus vachellii; assembly: GCF_030014155.1. Taxonomy (NCBI): domain Eukaryota; kingdom Metazoa; phylum Chordata; class Actinopteri; order Siluriformes; family Bagridae; genus Tachysurus; species Tachysurus vachellii. Next base: position 10,660,053 of record NC_083470.1, read on the forward strand.
TATTATACTTATAAAATATGTGTTTAATCTTCCGTTAACTCGGACATGTGTTATGACCTAAGGCTATACAGACCAGCTCATATATGCCTTCCTTAGGCAACTTCCTTATATATGCCTGAAAAACTTTTGTTAGAAATGAACTGTTTGTCTTTTTTATGCATTTGTGTCATTTTGCTTTGTGATCTTATTTATTTATAAATTTATTACCATAATATAGTACAACTTCACAAACTGTTCTCGATGCTATTCATAGTTACTGGACAAGCATGAGAATGTGTATTTGATTGAGACGACAGAGCACTTATGTATGCCGCAATATAATGTTCAGCGTTTGAATGTTAGCATTTTTAAGTAGTTAGTCAGTTTTGTTATGTGTAAATTCACATATACTCAGGAGTAGGATACAAACAATTATCCAAATTTACAGGATATACCATGAATACCAAACTGCTTGTAAAACACTCATACAAAAGATTTTTTGCATAAATCTGTTCATATTCAGCTTGATAAATTTGGGCCTCTCTCTCTGTGCTTACCTGTCGATAGTACTTGTCGTACACAGGGTTCCCACTCGAAAGCTGTACAAAAAAAAGAAGAAAAGAAAACTATCAATCTAAGGCAATATAAAGGTTTGCTCCTTAGGGAAGTGTATGGCAGGCATAATCCTGAGATGCAATGCAGATCTTTTTGATGTGTGTGTCTGTCAGAAGGACTGCAACATAATCAGGAAACACAGAAAAAACAGGAAGGCCATCTGGCAACCAGATGAGAGTGTGTGAATTTTTAAAAATGTTCAAAAAGGCCTCACACAGACAAATGCCTTACTGTAGAACCTTCCGATACAGAAAGTAAAAATCTAATTCAAAACTCATTTGCATGTAAATAAAATGATTCAGCGATTTGGAATAACCTACTGGAACTCTTAAGCACACAATTTGAGCCAATGTTGAGATAATTAGTACTAACATTGATCCAGCTTTTAAGGGATAACTGTAAAATGATACTGGCAAATAATGTGTATGATTGATGATATTTTTACCGCTTTTTATTTCATTCAGTGCAAAAAGTGAACATGAAATATCATATCAAATATAAAATGTGACGATTAGTGATTATCTACAAGATTGATCCTTTCTAGTCTAGTATAAATTAGCAATATCTGTATTATTAATGTCACAATTTCAAGTCCAATTAATCTGTATTTTGTTCAGTAAGAGCAGTTCTGAGGAACCTCACAGTAATAACATAAACCTGCTATATCTAGGCTATGACATTTTATCCCCTGCGACCCGACCAGTCAAATCCATTACAAATTGCATTACCGGAGCTGCTCTGGCAAAATAAATTCAACTCAGATAGCAGCTACAACCTTTGATGAAAGTGAAAGAACAGCAAGTCTACTCTTCAGCTTACTATTAATACATCCTCTTGTACGTATTAGTATCATACAGGTGTGTTGGTCTGGGGAAAACCCATTATAACACTAAGTAAAGTACAGAAAACAGTCCAAAGTTTGTAGATCTTAAGACAACATAATTAGAAGGCTAAACTGTTTTATTTATTTTACAACCTTGTATAAGCTTCCTGTCTACAGAGTACATAGACAAATATCCTGCAAAGATGATATTTTGATTGCTAACTTGCTACTCAATTGTGCTTTCCAAATAAAGAATGTGATGTCTGGATAAGATTCTAAGATTGAGTAATTGGAACATGCACCATCTGTCAAAACATACATGATGGACATACGCAGCTGATGAAGTTGTTATTTTTGAATGATAATCACTTAATCACAAATGTAAGCAAACAGTGATGAGCTTAGTCATAAGACACCTATTCGGTTAAGAAAAGCGTGCAGTTTTCAAAAGAATAGAAGGCCTATTAAATTTTAGAGGTCAAAACTATAAATATTAAATGTGAAAACTTAAGCAGATGAGGGGTTTTCTCAGGCCACCACACATACAGTTAGTGAGTATAGTCTAATAATGAAGAGTTAAACATGCTAAATCTGCATATAAACAGTAGCCAGTGTGACAGCTGAACATTCTGCACTGCATTACTTTCTTACAGCAAGCCTCGCTGACCAACATCTGAACACAATCCCAGCTGCTGTTTTCGGACCCGGAAGCTCTGTCTCCCTTCAAGGGTTTACTGATGCATGCAAGTGTTTCTGGCAGCCAATATTTTGCAAAGAGCACTACCAATTTCCTTTTCATGCTTAATACACAGCAGACCTTTGAAAAACACGTAACACAAAGATTACAAATATAATTTATAATATATTTATCATTTGTGAGTATAGCACAGACACACTTTCATCTTCAGTCGACATATTTGTGCACAAAATAGAAGCCTTATACTTGACATCATCTCTTCTAATCTGTGTGTGACCTTTGCCTAAGCATGACATACACGGTTGGCATTTTAAATGAAAAACATGAATAAATAAACGATCAGTGCAGAGGTTCCAAGCAGCATATGACATGACTGAGCAATTAAGAAATTATGTACATCATAAGCCGTGGTCTTTATTTGAACACCTATATATAAGATTTTGGAGTGAGATGGCAACAGTGCTCTTCACCACCTCCAAAAAAAAACACAAGACTAGGTATAACACTTGGTAAGAAGCCCTGAAGTTGTTCTGGTGGCTTGCAGTAGCTCAACACCTTACCAAAACATTATGTTTTTTCCTTTAATGCGTCAGCTGGCTGTATATCCACGTAATGAAATGCCAAAAGACAGACAGCAGGTTACATGTCCCAACAGAGACAGTAATACACTGGCCCATTATTACACCACAATAAAGAATGCATATTGCTTCAGTCTGGAAAGGTCTGAAAGCCATCAACAACTACAAGACACCATCCCTCAATGGCAAATCAACAACTTGCTGAAGATCTGACTGAGTTTTGTTGTAAATTCAAAACACAAAGGTTGTGTGAAGAGATGGTCAGAGCGATTAACACCTCCAGTAACCTTCCTCTCTCCCCCTCTCCTGCGCTCCAAATCAGTGAGGATGATGTGCGCCAGGTCTTCAGAAAGAAAGAAGAAATGCACCAGACCCAGACGGTGTGACACCATCCTGTTAGAAAAACTGTGCTGGCCAGCTGGCCCACATCTTCACACAGATTTTCAACAGATCAATGAAGCTGTGTGAAGTCCCTGTCTGCTTCAAAAGCTCAACTATCCTCTCTGTCCCAAAGAAACCCAAGATAACAGACCTGTGGCAATGACGTCTGTCGTTCGAAAAACGACGGTTTAGGCTTATCTGAAAGACTTCACTGCACCCTTACTGGACCCCCTACAGTTTGCTTATCGAGCCAATGGAACTGCATTACATCCTGCAAAACCTGGATAAATCAGGGACTTATGTGAGGATCCTGTCTGAAGACTTCTGTTCAGCCTTTAACACCATCATTCCAACATTCCTCCAGACCAAACTAACTCAGCTCTCTGTTCCAAGCTCTGTCTGTCAGTGGATCACCAGCTTTCTGACAGATAGGCAGCAGCTAGTGAGACTTGGGAAATTCATGTCAAACAACCGCTCCACCAACACTGGCGGCCCTCAAGGTTGCGTTCTCTCCCCACTGCTCTTCTGCCTGTACACCAACACCTGCACCTCTAATGACCCCTCTGTCAAGCTACTGAAGATTGCAGATGACACTACAGTCATCGGCCTCACCAAAAATGGAGACGGGTCTGCCTACAGACAGGAGGTAAAAGAGCTGGCACTCGGGTACAGTCACAACTACTTGGAGCTCAATACCCTCAAAACAATGGAGATGACTTCAAGAGGAAGTCCCCCTCCCCACACTCACCATCATGGACAGCACTGTGGCTTCATTGAAGGCATCTTCCAGGAACTGAAGTGGTACACTCACATCAACACCATTGTTAAAGGCCCAACAAAGGATGTACTTCCTTAGCCAGTTGAGGTAGTTTAACCTGTCTCAGGAGCTGCTGAAACAGTGAGTCTACGTACATCAGTAACTGTCCGGTTTGGCTCGGCTACAAAATCATACATTAGAAGACTACAGAGAATGGTTCAGACTGCTGAAAGGTTTATTGCTGTTCCCCTTCCCACCCTTCAAGAACTGTATATATCCAGAGTGAGGAAAAGGGCTCAGAAAATCACTCTGGATCCCTCACATCCAAGTCATCCACTTTTTGAACTTTTACCATCTTGCAGGCGATACATAGCCCCAAACACCAGCACAATCAGGCACAAGAACCGTTTCTTCCCCAAGCAATAACAGCAGGCAATAATCTTCTATTTATTTGTTACCACCTCCCTCCTAGTACATCCCTGCATCTCATTCTATCATCTATAGCACAACTGTACATACAATTAATTTATTTTTCAATTTTTTTTGTCTATTTGTATTTTGATTTATTTTTTATTCTCTGTGCATACTTGGCAATAAATAAATAAGTAAGTAAGTAAATAAATAAATGCTTCTGATTCTGAATGCACTTTAATTATGTATTCAGTTCCCTGAAGGCAAGTTTCACGTCTAATTAGCATATTAACTAGTATTTTCCAAGTAAGGAACTGTGCATAACTTTAAATTAGAAAGGTGTAAATTAAAAATGTTGTCCATTTACTACAAGTTTGTGAGAACTGCACTTGTCTAGTTAGCCATCGTAAAATAATATTAATTACAGGCTACAGGTTAGCATGTGTTGACTAGCATCCTGCAGCAAAAGCGCTAGCCTGCTACTAGGCTGGATAATCGGTAAAACCTCAGTTAAAAGTTGTTTAACGATATAAAAAAAAAACAGCAACACGTTTCACTTAAGTTTAGACACATCTTATAAAAGATTTTTTTCCATCGACAACAGAAAGCGAAAACTAGCTAGAATTCAAGTCACAGCTTAAAGCAGCAACTTCCTCTTGGCTCCACATTTAAAATCCTGTAACCAAAAAAAGCTCTGTGGAGACGTTTGACTGCCTTTCCGACATATTTGTCATCACTGACTACTTTATTTACCAAGTAATAAACTTCTTAAGAAAAGAAATAACCTTTTTTTCTACACTTTACAAATCTTTTATTTGAGTTTAACCGCCGTGTGTCGGACATAAAGCCAAACTGCTGCTGCCGTTGCTAACGTTACACACTTTCTACCACCATAAAACGACGTCCTGTTCTGTCACAATTCGACAGAACTCACAAATATTTTAAAGTTAAAACTTCTACTTCTACGTAAAACTAAAGTCATACTGCATTGATCGTACAATGAAGGGCAAGGCGAATACTTCTAACCCGTTTTTAAAAGTGACACAAACCAGCAACGCCCTTTTCGCAGTCCCTAAAATTAGACAGAGGGCTAAAGCTAGAAACTTTTCCCCCCCAAAGCACTGGATCTATACAGCTTCAAAACACACACAGCATGACAGCGTCAACTTTAAAACTCATATACGCGCATCAGCGTAAAGCTATGTTTATAACAGTAAGTAAAAAAAGAAAAACAACTCGAGAGAAATGTTCTATTTGAATGCAAAACCATGGTTACCTGAGTTAAGGAAAGACTGGCAGCCATAATGTTTCAGTTCCCACTAGTGCATCCTACGCTCTGCGATAGGCGACGAGGCCAATAAAGGTACACAGAAAACCCGGAGCTGGAGTTCTTTACTATACTGCATTACAACAGGATTTGGATCTGGACTCAGTTCTAGTGCAGATCTGACAATCAACTATAGGTTTTTGCCATTTGTGAATTTGTTAAGGAGCCAAGCTGGATAAACAGGTAGAACATCAGATCGTTTTTACCAGCTGACAAGCTTCTTGTTAAGTTGCAGGAAACTGGAGAACCCATATTAGAATTATAATTTAGCTGAGATTCAGATTCAGAATTTAGATTCTGGTATAAAGTCTGGAAGCACAACGTTATTTGCAAGATTTTCTTTCACCTAATAGATTATCTTTATGCCATATAAATATGGCATATTTATATATGCTGCCCCTGCTATTTACCCAGCAGGGGTCTCCCTGATTTTTGTGGCCACAGCTTTAAATTTAAAGCTGTGGCCACAAAAATCAGGGAGACCCCTGCTGGGTAAATAGAAGCCTTAAAAAAAGAGATTTTATTGAACTGAATTCAGAGAAACATGAACTTTGATTTTTGAATGTGAATTTGAGATCACAACAGCACAATGTGGTATGAATGATGCATAGCATTAAACCTAGACTCCTAAAGGGTTCTTTCATTTATCCAACTGGGGCAACGCTTAAAGTTTGCCATTCAGAAAGAGCTCCAAATTCAACACCTTTTCAAACCCTTATCTACAAAAGAACTGACAGACAAGTGATTTTTCTTAATGTAGGAATGCTGTAGTCAATATGGCGTGGTCCCTTAGCCCGCTTGGCTAATTTTTTCACATTCTTTGTGATGAAGATAGTGAAGTTATTATTTATTTTGCTGTTATACACTATACCTATTTTCAGCTTTGAAATTTCTGCTTTGCTCAAAAATACATAAAGTACAGGTAAGATCCAAAATCAATAATTAGGCTCAAACTGTCCCCTGTTCCCAAATATAATCAACCAGCAAGGCCCGTTTGGACAAAAGTTGGTTTCAGTTTTGCACTGGACCTATAAGGTTACAAATATAAAAAATAAAATTATAATTCATAAAACTTTTTATAGAGCAAAGTGTAAGGTGTCAGACATCTGATACCTTACTGATCAGCACAAGAATGAATAAAACAGTGATGCAATTCAAGTGATAAAGTGAATGCTATAAGCTTCTGTAACTAGTTAACACTTTCAGCTCTAATGAAAAAGGCAACATTAATAGACCACAGATGTCTTCACTGATCAACTGCATATGTGTAAATCTATTTATAATTTAAGTATTGCTTTCTCATGGGTTAAACATGTTTGGTGGAAGAAGGCTATAAGTGAAACTGAGTACTGCAAATTAAGCCAGCAAATTAATGCCATCTTAAACTTTAAGCAGGTTTGAAACAAATGATACAAAAGGGCCACATCAATCCACAGCTTGGTTTCATAATACACTTTCTTTGTTAATCTTTTGAACCTAATAAATAACTTTTTTTTTTATATCTGGTCTGCAGAATATGTCAGCTATATAGTTTCTTCAGAAGAACAAAATCCACACAAGTTCAAGGGGCAAGGAATTATTTCAAATATTAACAATACAATCATGTTTTCTGTTTGAGGTTAAGTTTTGGAATTAACAAAAAAAAAAAAAAAAAGGGCATACAAGGATTCTCGCTTTCACACACACACACAACATACTTAGATTGAGCATATTGCACTATGGATGGAAAATGAACAGCAATCTGCTGGAATTTCAGGCTCCTAAATGTTCAGCTAACACACTAACAAAAATGAAATGAACCGAACATAAAACGGTGACACAGTAGTGGTTCATAGAGGTATTGTGGACCATCTTTTTTTTTTAGCCTTCTTTTATCAATGTTACATAATTTCCCGGTCCCGTACATGATCACTATTCGTTACAAAAAGGTATGCATTTCCTCTTATTTCATATCCTCTGAACACCACTTTATGGTGTTATGGTTATGCTGACGAAGCTCAATGAAGTATGGTATAGTTATAAATATGTTTGCAGCACCAGAACTGAATGTTAAATGTCTGAGCTGAGAAACAAAGGAATGTTCAACATGTCTCTGCCACAGTTCTCCAATGAGAATAGGAGGCATAGCAGGAGTTTCATTTCAAGTCTACAACTCATCCTTAAGATTAGAGTCTGTTCCTTCCTCGTCATCTTCTTCATCATCGTCATCATCTTCCTCCTCCTCGTCCTCCTCTTCATCTTTCTCTTCTTCATCAGCTTCATCCTTTGCCTCTTCACTCCTTTTCTTGTCCTCTTCTTCACGTTTCTTTCTCTCTTCCTCCTCTTGACTCTCTTTCATCTTTTTTTCAGCATCCTGTTAAAAACAGATTGCTTTATCTCAAGAAGAAACCCTGATAGACACTTCACCACACATAATATCACTGACAAAATATACATCACAATTAAATATAGCTGTAGGATAGATGTATTAGTATTCAGAGAAGAGTAATGCTCCATATTATGAAATAAAAGGCGTGATTATATATCTTGTTTAAATGTTAAACACTGATGACCATCAGTCTGTTTTGGCTTCAGTGTTTAAACAGGTCAATATTTGCACCAAAATAGTAAGAAATTTGCTTCATGTATATAAAATTATGTATACTTGGTTGTGTGAAAGGCACCATGTCTTGTAATTGCATTTAGAATGCTAAACAACTGTATCTTCATCTAAATAAAGATTATGTTAAGTAAAATTAAACTAAGTATAGGTTTATAGTGTTGAACCCATGTATGAATTTACCTTTGTGGCACCCCAAGACTCATCAGCAATCTTTTCAGCCAGTTTTGGGTCATTGGTAATGAGAAAGTTGTCAAAAATGGTGCCAGACTTCACCTGTTCCAAAACAAGGAAATAGTGTGGATTAGTAAATTTAATAGGAACGCATCCTTTGAAACAAGTCATAACCAGCACTAATAACATTCATACCTGCCACAGGTCCAGTCCAATCACTCCATTGCTGCTGTATTTGTAGATCTCAGAATCAGGAGTGTATTCAGGGTTGTCAATTTCAGGGTGAACCCATTTACCTTTGTAGGCAGGATTGTCAATCTGTTTTGGTTTCCATTCACCCTACCAAAGAGGAAAATCCATTTTATGGGTATACAAATAACAGCTGTTTTACTATGCTACAGTATTTCAAGTTAAAACACAATGAAACTCTAATCTAATTTGTTACAGACAACACATTTGTTGAATGTGGAAAGATTATAATATTTTGCCAAAAATATTAAATGATTAACAATCTGAAAAGCTATACTGAATAAGACAACTGAAGGCGAACATTTGTTTACGGAAACAAATGCACGAACATGTTTAGATATAATAACAAAAAAGACCAGTTCAAAATATTAAACACATACTGTACATTTTTGAATATCTACCAGAACTAATGAATATCTACTGTACCTCTGAGTGTGTCCCTCATGTTTGATTATATACATGATTTCTGTACAATGCCAATAGAAAATTAAAATAGGCGATATTTTTTAATGGGCTATATTTTACTTAGAGCTTTGTTTACCTTGTAGTCAGGGTTGGTAATCATGGGAGGCTCCCATTCTCCATCCATCTCTTCATCCCAGTCATCAGGTTTTTTGGCATCAGGATCAGGAATGGTTTCAGGCTCATCCCAGTCCTGTAGAAAGGTAAAGACAATCATCATTTCATGGGAAACCATCTAATTTTATGTGGATATAAACATCATTTGGATTAAAAATCCATTGCTCCAAAAAAAAAAAAAAAAAAAAGGAACACTTCATCATAAGAGTATAAACACCTAGTAAATTAAACTTAAGGGATATCAATCTGTTCACTTAGGATGCATAAGTGATTGTAAATCAGTTTCACCTGCTTGGTGCAAATCAAAGTGACAACAGGTACACAGGAGCGGTAAAAGCAAGACACCCCCCCAAAAAGGGAATGGTTTTGCAGGTGGTGGCCACAGACAATTGCCCACTCCTTATCCTTTCTGACCAATTTGTCTCTAGTTTTGTTAGGGTCCTTGTCACTACTTGAAACATGAGGCAGTAACGACAACCCAATCATTTTAAACAAGTAGTCCAGTTTCTCAAAGATGGCAAAACCATTCGCGTCATTGCAAGGAGGTTTATTGTGTCTCCCACCACAGCTCCAAGAGCATGGAGGGATACAAAGAGACAGGCAAGGGAGAGTTGCATAGGGCCACAGAACAACCACCCTGTAGCAGGACTGGAATCTGCTTCTTTGTGTGAAGAAACCGGAGGAACAGTGCCAGAGCCATACAAAATAACCTTCAGCATGCTGGAGCAATGGGCCCTAGGTTCCTCCTGGTGCATGCCAATTCCCAGACTCATGTGGCCAGAGTGGTATGCAGCTAATGGATGAATAAGGCATTGATGTGAATGACTGCCCCCCATGTTCTCCAGACCTGAGTCCAATTGACAACCTTATGTATTGGACCAAATGAAGCTGCCAAGTAACAGCACAGAATGTCCAGGAGCTCCATGATGCAGGTGTGGGAGAAGATCCCCCAGTGCACCATCTCATCAGGAGCATACAGGCATGTGGGGGCCTGTATTTGTTGTGATGAAATTTATGCACGTTGGATCAGCCTGTAATTTCAGTTAGTTTACTATGATTTTGAATCCAACCTTAATGGGTTTCTTCTGACCATTTTCAAATCACTCTGTTCACAACATATTACAGAGTGTATGCAAGTATTTTTAACTCAAGTATTTCATTTCATCGAAATCCAATGTGTAATTTAAGTGTTTCCATAATTTTTTTGAGCAGCAGTGTGCAAAGGTATGTAAGCACTGACTTCACTATTTACATTTGTTAAAAACAAACTTCAACCATAAGTCTTTGTCAAAATTGCTGTAAGACAATGTGTATGTGTGTGAGAGGTGATGTTACATGAATGGAATATGGCTTTTAAACTGTGTTGACAAATTTGATCCAAACACCAAACTACAGTACATCAAGAACAGAGAGGTTATTAATATAAAATATTATATAAGATTCTTTAGGGGGAATCTAACCAAATTACTACATAAAGTCTGGGATTTGTATGCGTCTTAAAAGCAATTCTAAATTTACATTTAGCCAAAAATTTATTCTCTAATTCTTTAAAGTCTAAACACTTTATTCTTAATATTATTCACCTCAGGTTTTTTATCGTCAGGGTCATCAATCTTCTCCTGCTCATCCCAGTCTTCAGGCTTCTTTGCTTCTGGATCCTTGATCTTCTTTGGGGGCAAAAAGTCCCAATCATCCTCGAGAGATCCAGACTCCACTTTTTTATTGTCGATCTTCACCTCATATGTGTTGTCTGGGTTAACAATTAGCGTGTACAGGTGGGTGTATTCATCATCCTAGTCATTAACATCATAAAGTTAGTAAGGTCATTTTTCCAACAGCTCATCAAAAACATGGAATTAGTATGCTGGGAATACCATGTAGAACTGACTTTACCTTGCACCTGATGTCTTTGTTGATCAAATGATTCTTGCCCTTATAATTGAAGATGACATGAACCTTTTTAGTGCCAGGGCCACAGATATCAGGACCTTAAAGAGAGCATATCGTCAATAAATATCCTCTATTCTTTATTCCTAGTTTAAAATCATCAGATACCTAGTTAAGAAAGAAGAAATCTTTCTCACCAAACATTATATTGTATGTGGACTCTCCATGCATTTCCTCTTGCTTGAGGCTTGATGGGAAAAGCTTAATGTAGCCTCCTCCACAGTCTATGCTCTGCTCATGTTTCACTGTGAACTGCACAACCAGTGGCTGGTCCTTATTGCTGAAGTCCTCAAACCGAGATGAGATGGCATAAAAGTGAGCATCCTGGCTGGTCTGAAGGCCTGTGGAACAACATGAAAATATCTAGTTCAATGATATTCTATAGCAGGTCTAAGTTTATAAAGTGTGTGCACATTAAACACACATCATTACCAAACGAAGAATTCAACAAAATTCCTTGCTTTAGTCTATCCATACCTATTTTTAAAAAATGTACAGAGAAAGAAAGGTTATTGCAATAGCACGCAAATATTCAATATTTAATGGCGTATGCAATTTACCAATCACTATTCTAATTTTACCAGTTTGGCCAAATAATTTATGCAGACCTGCAGTCTACTTTAAGCATTGGGTTTAATACAATAAAATAGAGTAATGAGTTTGACATGACTGTGGTATCATTTAGCCCTTGTAATGCTTAAAAATTAAAACCGTAAAAAAATTTAACAGTGAATCTAAGAAAATGTACATTTTACAATTTAATAAAAGTGTTATGCCATTTCAGTTACCTAATAAAAAGTGATGGGGTCATTTAATCATTTAAGTTACAATTTGTGTAAGAACTTTGTACTTTTGTATTGCCCCATCAGTCAATCTACTAATATATTTAAAAATAAGAACAAATGAGAACTGAATTGTGACTTTCTCTTGAACAATATTTCAAGGTAAAATATAACAAAATTGCTGCTATCCAAGTGCAATGTTTTATTAGTACTTATTTATCTGAAATATAGATACAGGCTTATGTTAAAAACACTAAGTTTATACTTTGTGATCTTTTGATTACTTAGCAGCGGGTTAGACACCTGAGATAGAAAACATGAGTTGAAATGACCAACCTTGAATAAATCAATGTTTTGGGAAAACAGTAAGGACACAAACACTTTTCATGCCTGGGGATACTCCTACTAACAGATGTGTGCTATCATGAACTGTGTGAGTGCAAACCAGGCATAAAAGTAATATTGCAATGTGCTGCACGTCACACCGTGTGGTTGTGTATGTATCCAAAAAATCTGAACAAAATTAATTCTATTTTCAAAAAAAAAGCATGTCCATTAATTTCATTTTATATTTCTTTTATTATAGTACTTATATATATATAAAGGGATGCACCAGAAGTAGATTAACCATGTTTCATATTCAGTAAAGAATTGACCCAAACACAAAAAGTACTAATATAAAAACATCTAATTTTTGCTTTCAACATAAGTTTTAAAATGTCTTCCTCCTTTACATAAGTATTTATAGTATAATAAGAATGGAACCCCAGTCATGTGTGTGTTTGTTTTCCCCCCCTAAGATTGGTGCATTTTATTGCATTACAAAATACAAGATGCATCATTTAGAGATTTGATGAACTGTTGACAAAAAAAAAAAGTGCATCAAATCCACAACACGAGAATGTCAGCATTCAAGAGAAAAGGACCGTCTCACCCTTGTCTTTCTCTGCATCGCCATAAAATTTGCCAGCCGACAGCACAAACTTGCCATAGTCGGATTTGTGGGTGGATTCCAGCCATCGGCTTTTCCAAGCATCTACACCAACAGAGAATGAATACAAAATGTTTACTTAATTTAAAGCATCTGCGTTGTTACCAAACGTCTAGGAGGAAAGTGTGACGCCATGTAGTGTTGATTCCCTGAAAGGAATCGCGTTTTAAAAACATATAATATTCAGCTTTAACGCAGGTCTTCATTCATATTCATATTTCCAATGTTTCAGACTGTATGTTTACACGAGAGAAAGACAACACATATAAACAAACCCCTGTCTAAGATGATGTTGTTATCAACAGCTAAGAGAAATGTCGGTAGCACAGCCATTGTAGTGGTGTGAATTCTATTCAAAGACTACGTTTAACTTTAGATACATTCTTTAAAAAAGAAAGAAACACATACATAAGGTTATTGAATCATTGTTTAAATATAAAACAGCCATTACCCCCGTCTTCAAACTGCTCTCTGAAATAAACGGTCGGTTCTGCAGCTAATAAGGCTAACGATAAGCTCATGAAAAGCAAACATAGCGTTGTCATTGTGGCAAAAAAAAAAATGCTCTCAACAGTCTACTAGACGACGTGTAAATTAGCTTATAATGCCACCTAAAAACACGTTAATATCGGCGATATCAAGCAACGTGCTTTTCTAAATCAACTAGATCCTCTTCACTTTGCCAGGCTCTCCTCTTGGCTCAGAACAGATGGCCTACTTTCATTGGCCCAGAGCACGAGCAGGTGGGATCACAGATTCCGACCAATCAAATCATGAGTAGATCAATGATGGAAAGCAAACTTTGGCCAATTCAGTGTGTCCATGTAGGTAACCAGCAATCCAAAGAAGAGGACATGAACTAATGATTTTGAGATGGAGAAAGCAAAATCACACAAGCTATTGGTTTTCCGTAATTAAATACCACTTGGGTAAAGATTATTTCCCAGCTGCTCCTATTAATGATATTTATACAGTAGCTCTTTGTGACTTAATTTATTTTTTCTATTTTAACATATTATCTGAAATAATAATGCCACTGAAATAAATTGAGAGTATGAGAGAAAAATAAACCTTGGCATTAAAGGTTTCTTGATATTTAAAATAGTCATAAAATCATTTGCACATCAACTGTAAAGATTTCCATTTATATGAAAAGAAATTGGATCTTCATTGTAGTCCATAGGCAATAAAAGAAATAATTTGTTTATAGTGACTGAAAATATCCTATAAGTTAGTATTTATTCTGCTAGCTGTATGGAATGTCAATGTACTGGTGAAAATGGTTAATGCTTTTCTAATGTGAAAATCAGCATAAGCATAAGAATAGTAATAAAAAGGACACAATACTGGTTCCGTTGTAAAACATTTTATGTGTAACAGCTAAAATGAATTAAAATTAAATTCACAAAAGGTTTAGAACTTCCATCTGGTGACAAAGTGAAAATGACACAGAGGTCTTAAAGTTAAATAGTGTTATAAAGTGTTCAAAATATACATAAAAATGACAATTCTTTAAATATAAATGTAACGCTTACTACTGTAACCATCCAGAATGAAAATGTACATTTGGAATATTTTTTGACACAACATAACTTCATATCAAACTTTGTTACATTTTTTCACTTCAGCATATTACTTTTCAATCCATGATGTAAACACTACCATGTATTTCCATAGTTTATGAAAAAAAATACAATTGCGAGGTTAGAGTTTTAAGGGGTACACACCAACCCCAGACTATGCATTGTTCTTATTGCTGTCATAATCTGGTATTTTTCTCTAGAAAAATAGACTTTTGTTGTAACAGAAACAACAGTAATGCTAATAAATGATGGATTGACCTACACTTTCTGCTTTTCTTTACTTTCTCTTCAACATCACCTGAATGTTAATACATCAATATAACGTGAAAAAAAACACAAATTATCCAATGTAAGGCATTCATGCACAGCACATTTACATGAAATAATTACATAAAATAAAAATTTAAATAAAAAAAATAAATAATTGCAATATTATTAACTTGTATATTTATGGTGTCCTCCATGAGATTGCAGGTTTTGAAAACAGAATTGTGAGCTAAACCAGGTGTCTTTTTTTTGTTTTGTAAAAACTAGCTAACTAGAATCACAACAATTAGTGCTTGTAAATTTCACGAGCGATCTAATGGAAAACCTGGGTGACTATATGTCCACAATGTTGTGCAGTCATTTATAAATCATTTTCATAAAACAATTTTCATAACAGCATTTCATAAAACAGAGGCTCACACAGATAAAACCGGCTCATAAGGCAACAAAGAAGTGGAGTTTTAGAGAGTCTGAAATTGCTGTTCTTGAAAAGAAGTGCATTCAAGAGCAAACTGCTTTTTGGATGTTTTAGCAGTAGTGTTACATAACAAACAAAACATGTTGTGTGGCAGTATGTCATATCTGCTGTCAGTAAAGCTGGGCAAATGGGTGGAGAGCAAACAGAACCAGAGTACAAACCACTCGGGTAGGACAAAGTCTGCCTGAGTCAGCAATGAGCCTCCATTATCAGGCACAATGCAATTAGTGGTATAAGCCCCAATAATGCTCTCTTTAATGTTTGGATAATGTTGACTAATAAACTTGTATGCTAAGATTTAAAATTTAATTTGATTACATTATCTTTCTTTAGTATACACAGCATAACTGACTCACCTTACCTTCCTTTAATTTATCTTTAAAAACATATCATTTATGAATCATTTTAAATCCACTGTTACCTACATTATTTCTTGATTTTTCACAAAAAGGGGAAATAAAAGGGGAAAAACGGATCGGAAGAAAAAGTTGTTCGGTTCAATGGGATCTAGTAACGGCTCTCCCTTTGAAAGTTAAAGTGACATACAGCTAAGTATGGTGACCCATACTCAGAATTTGTTCTCCGCATTTAACCCATCCAAAGTGCACACACACCCGGAGCAGTGCATCCAAAGTGCACACCATTTATGCAGTTAGGGGGGTTTGGTGCCGTGCTCAAGGGCACCTCAGTCGTGGCCGGCCCGAGACTCGAACCCCCAACCTTAGGGTTAGGAGTCAGACTTTCTAACCATTAGGCCACGACTTCCCCCATTTTCTAACTCTGTTAGATATTCATTGAAACTTTCATCTGCAGTAACAGCTTTATCTTGGCCAGGTCGTGCTGGATCTGAAGCCTTGAGGAGGCTTGAGGGGGGATGTGGGCATGAGGAGGGAATGTGTCATGGATGGGGACACCAGTGGTCCATGCCAACAAGCAATTTAGCATAGCCATTCAAACTGCCAGCATGTTTTCAGATGGAAGGAAGAAATCTACATGGAGATGGTGAAAACATGAGGACCTCCACATACATAGTAACCCAAGCTCTGGATCAACCTGGGAACCCTGGGCCTGTGAAGTGGCATATAAATATCTGGTAACAGTCTTATTTTAGCTTTGCTGTTATGTATGCATGAACCTTTTCATGTAGGCTTAGTGACCTTGTGTTATTCCATTATTATTAATGTAAAAAGAAGTTGATTCGTTGTGGGATGGATTTGCAGCCCTGTGCAGAAAAGAGTTTCTCTTCTTTGGGTACATACAGCATGGCTTTAGCCACCTCGTCCAGAGTTGCCTCATCAGGCTCCACACCACGGCTAACAAATGCGTCCCGAGCACAGAGTTTAACATGACGATATTCAAGAGGCAAGAATGGCACAAAGAAGTCAATCAGGTGCCCTGACATAAGCTCACTTTGGGCAAATCCTCCTAGAGGAGAGAGAGAGAAAAAGAAAGAGAGAGAGTGAGAGAGAACAATTAATCTCACTTATAATGAATCAGTCCAGTTGGGGCTCACAGAAACGTATTTTTAATATCAATGGACCATTATTAATTATACAGAAGTGCATCAATTAGTCAATGTCAGTCTGGTTGTAAGTATTCATTGCAAGAGCACTTGCCTTCAGCCTCCATAGATTCTGCTCGTAGTCGATGTTCCAGATCTTCCATACCAATATCCTCCCGGTTCTGGCCCGAATGCCAAAAGTCCAGCGCCACATCATTAATAGCTGCACCACCAATATTACTACAGAAACAGATTAAGATGTTTTAAATAGAATTGCATGTAAAAAGATGTACACCCTTACTTTATTTACTGTGTTTTTGTGTCTCTATTTCTCGCAGCTCTGAATTGAGAACACAGATGCTAGAAGATACTGTAGATGCTCAAAGAGTTAACCACTACCTTAAAAGTTTGCTTTACTTTTATTCACACAAACCAAGAAGGATGCAAAAACGTATGCTGGTAGTGCTTAGAAGTAGTTTGCACAATTATAGTAGCCTATTTGACTTATTTTTCCTCAAGCACTGCTCCAAGCCTCAGACTTAAGATCCTATAGTGCTCAACACTCAGTTCATATAATTAGAGTAGCAGCTGTATTAAAATCTCTAATATAAAGCATATGCTTTATTAGCCTTCTAGTTTTGTTTTGTTTTTCAAATCCAAATAATTAAACATGATGAGGAAACACCAACCTGAGGAACAAGAACATGGCTCTTCTGTAGGAAACCCCATCCACATTATCATAGTGGTCCATATAGGGCTTAATGGCATCAATAAGCCCAGGGTGCAATTTCTCTGCCTCATCAAAAATGAAAAGTGTTTGTGGACAACGGAGAACCATGTCTCTAATAGCTTCCCTCAGCTGGCCCTAAAAACACGTGTTAAAATGAATAATAGCTTTTATATTGTAATAACACAGTTGCTAAAATACATTATGCGCAAGATACCAATATAACTATACCTCTATACAACTATTCTAACTGATCAGGTTTACAAGGGATCTGGAGCCTATCTGCAGAACAATGGGCCATTTTCTGCATGTATAATATCACCAACCTTCAGCTAATGACTAAATTTATATACACCCACCAAATAAGGCACACTGGTTGTTCTCTCTCTCTATAGCACAGAACATGTGATTCTACACTACATGCCTCTCTAACACACTTTACAGCTCTCTCTCTCAAAGTGAACAGAACTCCCTAATACCTAATAGCAGTTTACACACTCGGTGAAGGTAAATTAACTGATTGTAAACAGTAAAGTTTGCATAAAGACATTGTGAGAATGGCTCACCTTGTAGATGTCCACCAGTCTCGCATGTGGGAAGTGGAATGGGGCAATGAATAGACGCACACACTCACTCTTCACTCCATCACGATACAGGTTATCTGCCACCATCCGAGCCACAAAGTTTTTGCCTGTGCCTGACCAACCGTGGAATGACAGAGTCAGGGGCTTATTGGACTCAGGGTTATTAATGAAGCCTTGAATTGCTTTCAGGACCACAGACTGAGCCAGATGCTGCCCATGAAGTTTTAGCTGTAGATCCCGCTCTAGACCTAATTGTAGATTTCACCAGAAGAAAATAAAACAAAACAAAACCCCTGTTAAAATGGTAGGTTTTTGTAATGTAAAAATATGAACAAATATACATTGTGTCAGAACAATAAATAAATTGCTTTTCCACCCTTGGAAATTACAACATAAGAATTAAATGAAAAACAACCAGAAACATTTCAGGGGAAAATAGGAAAAATTAAACAAAAAAAGTTACAATAACCTACTTATTGCAAAGCCTGAAAATTGGGGATGTGACTATTCAGGATGAACAAAAAAAAAAAAGAAGCATATATCCAGAACAACAACAAAGTCAAAATCAACGTTTCTGAAGGACCTGGCCAAATCCCAGACCTGAGTCCAAGTAAACATTTGTAAACATGACCTGGAACCAGCTAACACAGGAGATGCCCTTACAATCTGATGGATCTAAAATGTTTTTGCAAAAAAATATAGCCAAGCCAAGGTGTGCCATACTAATAAACTAAAAAAAAAATTAGCAGTGTAATAAAATCAAAATGTGCTTCAAGAAAGTATTAGATTAGGGGTGTGCACACTTCTACAGTTAATGGTAACTCTCTTCAATCTCCCCCTTTTTCCACAAAAAAAAAATTTTTTAATCATTTGTTCATTTAATTTATTTCATCTTAAAGGTGGAAAAGTTATCATTTGTCATGCCAGGACATCATGATTTATCTTAGTTTCATATTATCTTACATATTATTTACTATTGTATATACATACACGCACATACATATTATACATACATACACACACACACACATATATACACAGTATCTCATAGAACTGAGTACACCCCACAGATTTTTGTAAATATTTCATTACATCTTTTCATGTGAAAACACTGAAGAAATGACACTTTGCTCCAATGTAAATTAGTCAGTGTAAAGCTTGTATAACAGTGTAAATTTGCTGCCCCCTCAAAATAACCCAACACACAGTCATTAATGTCTAAACCCCTAGGCACAAAGGTGAGTACACCCCTAAGTGAAAATGTCCAAATTGGGCCCAATTAGCCATTTTCTCTCCCTGGTGTCATGTGACTCATTAGTGTTACAAGTTCTCAGTTGTGAATGGGGAGCAGGTGTGTTAAATTTGGTGTTATCACTCACTCTCTCATACTGGTCACTGGAAGTTCAACATGGGAACTCATGGCAAAGAACTCTCTGAGGCTCTGAAAAAAATAATTGTTGCTCTACATAAAGACGGGATAAACCAGAAGATTGGTTTAACAGGACAGGTTCCACTCAGAACAGGCCTCGCCATGGTCGACCAAAGAAGTTGAGTGCACGTGCTCAGCATAATATCCAGAGGTTGTGTTTGGGAAACAGACGTATGAATGCTGCCAGCATTGGTGCAGAGGTTTAAGTGGTGGTAGGTCAGCCTGTCAGTACTCAGACCACACGCCGCACACGGCATCAAATTGGTGT
The DNA here is from genome assembly GCF_030014155.1 of Tachysurus vachellii. Lineage (NCBI taxonomy): Eukaryota > Metazoa > Chordata > Actinopteri > Siluriformes > Bagridae > Tachysurus > Tachysurus vachellii. The sequence continues at coordinate 10,679,779 of NC_083470.1, forward strand.
GCATGGCTGTCATCCCAGAAGGAAGCCTCTTCTAAAGATGATGCACAAGAAAGCCTGCAAACAGTTTGCTGAAGACAAGAAGACTAAGAACATGGATTACTGGAACCATGTCCTGTGGTCTGATGAGACCAAGATAAACTTATTTGGTTCAAATATTGTCAAGCGTGTGGTGGCAACCCTATTGAGCATTTGTGGGGTATTCTTAAACGTAAGGTGGAGGAGCTCAACGTCTCTAACATCCACCAGCTCTGTGATGTAATCATAGAGGAGTGGAAGACTCCAGTGGCAACCTGTGATGCTCTGGTGAACTCCATGCCCAAAAGGGTTAAAGCAGTGCTGGAAAATAATGGTGCCACACAAAATATTGATACTTTGGGCCTAATTTGGACATTTTCACTTAAGGGTGTGTCACTTTTGTGGCCAGCAGTTTAGACATTAATGACTATGTGGGGAGTTATTTTGAGAGGACAGCAAATTTACACTGTTATACAAGCTGTACACTGCAGCAAAGTGAAATTTATTCAGTGTGGTCACATGAAAATATATAATAAAATATTCACAAAATTATGAGGGGTGTACTCACTTCTAAGAGATGCTGTACATATTTACGCACGTGTGTCTGTGATATGTACTGTACATTTACCTAATAATCTGAAACTGAGATTTCATGTGCACTGTTTAAAAAAAAAATACAATGGTGCCATGTAACACTATACCTGTGATGTTGTTAGTAATTCGACAGTCTCCTGAATCACAGCATTGTCCAATGCTGCAGTACCAACTTGTCAACATGCCCTTATAATCCTGAGAAACCCAAGACCACACGTTCCCTGTAGGCACTGAGCAGAGCATAAAAACACCACATTTCTACATTTAATGATAAAATATCCCTAAAGCTGCCTCCAGCACAGTGAGGTCTGAAACTAAAAGCAATGGCTGTGTTTTCCCAGCTGTTTGTCACATCTGGATACACTGGAAACCCCCCAGACCTAAACGCGGCCTTTCAGAGCCTCGTCCCTACCTTGTTGGGTCGCATCGTCTTGGTTCGGATGACATTCTCCTTCCCAAACTTGGCAGTAGAGGTAGTTAAAGTAATAAACAGACACATTTGAGATGCTGTCAAAGTGAAACAAATCCGCTTTAACAGGCACCGCCAATAGCGCGGAGAAAAAAGCTAAAACAATCATGAGGACCGACAGAAACGCCGTCTAGTCACTAAGCAAGAAATAACCCTCTTTTTGATCCCATTCAGATCTCCTGACAGCCTGCAACACCACGGTCGTAAAAACGTACCATCGATATTCTCCCGAAACAGGTTGCCAAGGAACTATTGCGTCACTTCCGGTAGCACCAGCGACGACAAACCTAGGATTTCCTGTAGTTGGCTTGATTACACACAAACTGACATCTTATATCTGAACAACAGAAGAAAATACTCGACAAGGCTCCTAACCACCCCCACCATTGATTACTGAGGTTTCTGGCTACTACCATTTCCCAAGACCTGAAATAAAAAGGGCAAAAAACTCCATCATCAAAAAAGACCAAGCAGAGGATGTACTTTCTACATCAGTGGAGGAAGATGGTCTGCCACAGGAGCTGTTGATGCTGTTCTACACTGCAGTCATTGAATCTGTCCTGTGCACATCCATACATCACCATCTGGTTTGGAGCAGCAACAAAACAGGACAGGAACAGACTGCAACGCACAGTAAAAACTGCAGAACATAACTGGTGTCCCCATGCAGAATACCCAAGACTTGTACCATACAAGAACCAGAACCATGGCAGGAAAAAAAAAAAATCAATCACCACTTACCATTCACACCCTGGACACAACCTTTCAGCTCCTTCCTTCTGGCAGGTGCTACAGAACGTTGTTTACCAAAACTTCAATCACCCTGATTAACAACTCACCATAATTATATTCCCTGCCTCATATCTACAAGTACTGAACTCAGTCACCACATCCTCCGTATACATTACACACACATGCTGTACAAAAGCATATTGTACATTAATGTACTACCATGCACTTAATTTAGGCACATAACTGATCGGTTATATTCTGTATTCATTTTACTAATACTGTCACATTGGCATCGTCTTGTTTAGTAGTCTTATGGCTATACTTATGTCAAACAGCTGGAACCAAATTCCTTGTGCATCAGGAATCTTATTTCAACATATAGCTGTTGCAGTACACAACGAAGAGACGTTTCTTCAGGACCATGTGTCACACAGCCAATAAACATTCTGATTAGTCTGATTCACCATACAAACTTAAACTTCCTGGTTGCTTAATACATGATCAATTTGGAAGTGTTAACTAAAACAGATCCCATCAAGTAGCAGCAAATCCGGCACACCCAATTTTAAATGATTTTTGGAAACAATCAGCTAAAGGTCATCAATAAATCAGTACAAGGGATCTATGCACCACCAGCACACACCCAGAATTAAAAATCACTGACCAGTCCTGTAATTTAACGGTTAAAAAAAAAAAAAAAAAAACCCCACACAAACATTATGAAGTGCCCCTAGACACATTAACTTTGGGTTGGGAAAAAAAATGAAACATTTTTTCATTTCAAATTTTTATTCAACACATGAAAAGCCATTAACTTGATAATCTCTCCCTTCATGAGCATGTGTTAGAACATCACCCTCCCAGTCCAGGTGATCACAAGCTTGTGGTGAGGGCCACTGCTGCAGGGAGAGGAGGAAAGGCAAAAGTAAGCAATCAAACTTTTATATGACTAGCAAACAGAATATGTAGTCATTGTGACCTCAGCAATAAGTGGAACGGAAAGGGGTATAATCAGCAGATTCATTTGGCAGAATCTCTTCATCACAGGTCACAGGTTAACAATTTACAAGCCATCATAACTTCTCACCTGTACCATGTCAGTCTCAACTTGACCAGTAGACTCCAATACACCCTGCCTGTAATGGATATTTAAAGTTAATCTGGGTAAATCAAAAAACAGCTTACAGAGAAATAGAAACATGGGTTCATCAGCAAGAGACTGTCCACATTTGTGTTCAGGTCAGACATTTGTAAAACATCACTGAACCCCAATTGTGGGCTAATAATTTAATAAGTGTACCAACCTGGTAAAGACGCAGCATGCTTTAATAGGGCCCTTAGGGTTATAGGATGCAAACAGCTTCACCTGTCAAGGATTAGACTCCTGTTAGAATAGAAAATATTCCCAATGAGGTCTAAAAGCTACCTAAAAGGACCATCAGACAGAGCTAATATCCAATCTCCATGGGAAAAGTCAATGGACATTAAATCATCCCACTGGTCAAGTGAGCTAATAAACAAAATCAGTATTAAACAAAAACTCACCATTCATTACAGACAGCAACACTAAGGGGGAAAAAAAATTTAAATTAGGGCAAGAATACTGCAACTGGGAAATGCTACAACATTTAAATCCAGATCAGTGGTTAAGATGTGTCCTCAACAAGATCAGAGACCTGATTCATTATCATCCTCTCCAGATAACTTAAAAAAAGACCATGCAACCACATGATTACATACCTGGTACAAGACGTCAAAACATCACAGCCTTCATACACCATCTACACGCTGCAATAGATTATTTTTTAGAACAAGCAGTAAAAGTGATCATGTACAGTTAAATTAACTTGATACATCAGCTAGGAGCGAAAGACATTGCACATGGTTCTACATGGAGATTCTGCTGAACTATGCAGTCATCACTTGCATCAAAGTTCCATTTCAGAGAAGAGAAAACTAAATATAATTACCATTAAGCCAACTTCACTGGCCCACATCATGCACTTGACATACAGGAACCTTTGGGAAAGAACACTTATAAATGTGCATACTAAAAAAGGACCAACATTATTATGACAACATGCTACTGTTTCAGTACAATTATTTCTTTCACTCTTATTCAGAGAGATTCCCATTGTATTTAACAATCATCATAAACAGCAAATGGTAGACACTTCAGGATTAACAAATTCCCATAAGCTTACCTCGTTCATCTTAACAAGCCAATATCGTCACAAAAACGGTCATTCTAGGAAGAAATTGATGGGAAAATTACTTCAAGAAACAACTTTAGTGCATTTCCTATGACTTTAGTAAAGTAACAGTGCCTCAGATTAAATTTGGTGGTTGCAATTTCATCAGTCTTGGATCAAGAGTAGCAAATAAGGTCATCATCGAGCACACATTAGAAATAAAACATTAAAGACAAAAACACACCTGTATACGAGTACAGCATACAGATGCCCAATGGTCACTGCAATAAAAAGAGGACCCGAGTAAGCTTTGCTGCCAATGTTAACATTAATAAAAAAGGATAAAGATGCCTCAGATTCAAATTCTCAGAAAATCACTTCTGTCCACTACTCTTATTCATTTCACTCATCACAGGCAATACAGTAGGGCAAATCTTCAGCTGCACATACCTTAAGTTAAAGCAATCCATTCTTTCTACATGCTGTAATGAGGAAAAATATTTGAATTATATAATTAATCTTTGAAACATGTACAGCAACGCTAAGCAAACCACATTTAAGCCTCAGAAATGTATATTTTTCAGAAACCACTTCTGTCCACTACTCTTACTCATTGTTCATCACGGGCTTGTGCATTGTCGAGTAAAAGCACTGCTTATAACCATTTATAGCACTTAATACGCAGCATTTATGGCTGATTAACAAACTCAATGGATGTGAACTTACCAAAAGCCAGATCAGCCAAGACGAAATGCTCAATCCAGCAGCTTCTGCAGAAGAAAGAGGAGGTTAATTGAGGCCGAGTTGCTGCCACGTGGGATGCAGAAAGTGCAATAAAACGTCCATACACAAGGTCAGAAATGTTGGCATTCATCAGATTTGTTCAGATGTCCCTACCAACATGTTTTTCATCATATACAAAAAAGCAAAATGCACCGAGTGCTATAAAACACAAAGCAAGCTACAGGGAGGGCTAGCTAGCTAGTGCAGCTAACGGCTAAGCTAATAGACTATTATTAGAAATACTCATTAAAAAGGTGCTCGTACAAGCCACACGAATAAAAAAAAAACCTTACACAAGTACTTAAATATTTACTAAAACAAACAACAAAAAAAAAACCACGACTACTAGAAACACACATTTAAGCAACATTTCATACTGACCTTTTTCTTACACACCATGTGGGAATGAGGCAGAAGGAAAGGGCACGCGAGCATTTATACTACCTGCCGCAATGATTTATGGGAAGTTTCAAAATGGCGCTTTAGCTAGCAATACAAACTACAGACACTAGATAGCAGTGCCGAACTGTTTAACTGTAATTTTGTAGAGACGTTAATTCCGTCTCCTTTTCTTTGTGAGTCGAAGCAAGTGACTCAGCTCAACAGTGAGTCGACTCTTTTGGTTGTCAAAGACTGTTTGCCAATTTTTATCAAAAGTATTGCAATTCATTTGATCCTAAGGTGATGCATAAATGCTCTACGTATTCAATGTACCAATAATATTACTCTTTATTAAAATGTAAAATATACCATATTACGGATCTTTAAATACGCGAGACGGTTCAATGAGTCGATTCCTTCAACGATTCTTCATTTGTATTTGAGCAGAAAAAACAGGACATATCAAGGAAGTTTTATAGGGGTTTTGGGGAAAGAAAGAAAAAAAAGACTCAAGTTGGTCTCATTGAGATTTAATATTTTGCATCATTAAACAAGAAAATCTAGTATAATCAGTGGCTATGTCAAATGAGAGGAAAACAGTAGATTGCTTTTGCAAAGCAACACTGCATGACAGTGAAATGTATGTATATGGCAAGGCCTCAATTTCAAATTTACAAACATAAGAAAAGGTTTTCCTTTAATAACCCATTGCTTGCCCACCTTGATTCACTAGACTTGTTGAAATTTTTGAATCCTTCTCAACAACGTTCAATCCATGAAATAACCAACAGTGCAAAGTTCAATATAATCTCAAGACAGAATGTGGATCCTAATAGTTTTACTTCAGCATCGCTATACATTTAGACTCACATGCCTGTGGAATCCTTGTGAAATTCAAACATATCCATGAGTTTACCATTAGGACATTTTAAGTATTCAAAGTATTTCATGTATTTGGTAACATCTGCTTTAATTATAATATAGAGAGAATAAAAAAAGCAAATCTAGAAGAGGGTGAAGGTGAGAGAACCAGAGAGAGAGAGGATAAATGAATTAAATACGTTTAGAAGGGGCATTTAAAGATGACTGTTGACTTACATGGCATACTCTGCATACGTTTCATAATTATGCATTCATACTGCCATTGGACAGTGCTAATTTTTAAATAATTAACTTATCCATTAAAAACAATGAGTAATTGAATTGAAATGGACTTTCAGCATGATAGACTATCAAACCGAGTTCCTTCAGGTGTAACCTGTTCCTCATTTTAATGTTTTGTTTCCTTTAATGGTCCTCATTTGCAGCTACACATGATGTGATGCAAAACCTTTTAAAAGAAGTTGATCATGGGGTTTTCTTCTATTTAATGATTAACAAAGAGGAATTAAACGGAATGGTTATGCTGACATTTTCAAGTTCATACTTTCAAACCATTACTATTGCAGATGAACAAAAAGGCAAAAAAGGACATCATATAATATATAATTGTAAGTTCTATATATGTATATATAAATATCTGTAGCTAGCTGTAGGCGAGTCAAGTTCTTCCATGTTGTATTTCCACCTAAGGCTTTCAAAACATCAGGAGATACAGCCTTCATTCCTCAGTCACCTGATTCCCTGAGATACAGAACGCTGTTTCCAGTTTGTTTAATTACAAACTCTTTTGCCCCGAAGTGAGAGACAACATACCTGTGGGAATGACCCACCCTGACATAACAAAAGCGTTCTTTTGGCTTGTTAAAGAGCCATTAACTACCTCAGTGTGTTCTGTGGTGTGGGATTTTTCCAGCTTAAAGGAGCAGTGGAGCATGGAAGTGGTGCAGTTGGCGAGAAAGGAGTATTTTTTTATTTGATATTTACTTGTATAGAGTCTAGTTCTTATCATTCATTTCCAAAATGCAAAGCTGTTTAATTGTTCGTTCATCAGTCATTCCAAGGCTTCACATGAAAGGTGAATTGTAAAAGAGTTCTTTTCTTAGACTCGGTTGTTTCAGAGAAGCTGGACTAGTGTCGTAGTGAAGCCATTCTCTTCAGAAGAGGTTCATCATAAACCCAGCACTCGCCATCCTCATGGAACAGCTGCAAGAAAGGAGAAAAATCGTACATCAGACAAACTTAAAGTACTCTGATGCTGTTTTTCTTCAGAAAAACTAATCATTAACCACTTATAAAGGGGATAGTGCATAAGGTATAAACAACTTGATCAAAATGCAAACTGAGAGCAAGAATATACTCAGACTGGAAGTAAACTCACTCTAGTCTCCCACTGAACCTCCTTCTCCTTCCTTTCTCTGGCCTCGGCCCGCTGTATTTCCTCCAGACGGTGCTTGGCCTCTGTGGCCGAATCAATGTCTTTGAGCTTCAGGTTTAACGTCACATCCTTCCACAGCCTGACAGGCCAAAAGAAGAACAGCTGACATTACAGAAAAGCAGCCATAATATAAGCCTAATTTCTTAGCATACATCATGATGTGGACAAGTAAATTGTCTTAAATACACCTGTGGGAAGGATCTTAGATAGCAAAACTGGCTGTGCTAGAGGTGAGATGGATGTGTGAGGAGTTATTTTCTCTGCTGTCAATCAGAATGACACTAGCCAATCAAGGGCGTTTGTGAACGCCCCCCCCAATATATATATAATGTTGCTACTGTGTCTGAGACAAGATACTCACCGCCTTGATTCGTATTCTAACTGATCCTCCAACTTCCGCACTTTCTTTTTAACAATGCCGAGTTTCCTTGTGTCAATAAACACAGAGTTTTCCTAAAACACAAAAATAATACATCAAATATAATGTACATTCACTGTCTATTTTAACAGGAACACTGGTACATCTGCTTATACATTTGCATTTACCATACAATCATTAAGTGGCAGGACAGTGGATACAATCATGCAGATACTGGTGAAGATCGTTTGGTTAATGATCACATCAAATATCAGAATGGGAAAAATGTGATCTCTCTGCCTTTAACTGTGACACTATGGTTGGATTTCATAAACTGGTGATGTCCTGGAATTTTCACACACACAACAGGTTCCAGTGTTTGCATAGAATAGTTTGAGCTGCCAGGAAGGATATAGTAACTCAAATTGTCACACATTACAATCGGGGTGAGCAGAAAATAGTCTCAGCATGCAAGAAAATCTTGCAGTGGACAAAAAAAAAACAGGCCACATCAGGTTCCAAACCTGTCAGCCAAGAACAAGAATCTGAAGTGGTCATGGGCAAAGACACCACTGAATGGACAATTGAAAAAACATTTTTTTCTTCTTTAACTGTCCAGTTTGGGTGAGTCTGAGCCAATGATAGCATCAGATCATTCTCCTCTGGTCTCTTTCATCAACAATAGACTGTCTATTGACTGTTGAGTGTTAACATCCCAGTAGATCAGCAGTTTCTGAAACTTCCAAAAAGTCTCAATATTACAATCAGAAATTTTACTTGGATTCACTCTGTGGTGATATTCAGGCATCTGACTTACCCCAGAAGCCCATTTTGCATACATCACTCCATTCCATTCCCCTTCAATGGAGCAGAATGATTTCTTATCATTGGGACCACTGCAATGGAGCGAACAAGTCATGCAGTCAACATAAACCTTTTGTACCACAATCACAAAGATTAATATTTATTTTAAGCACATTCTTCTATAGATACACACTCTAATATTGACTCACAAAATTTCTGCAGTTATCCTGTGCTTCTTTCCCCCATAAAAGGGTTTGGTGTGGAACACTATGTTGGCACTGTAGCCGGATTTGGAGCAGGAAATATTGCACTCTCCACCTAATTCCACCCAAGGAACGGTCAGGATCGACCTGTAAGGACACATGCAGGATAATAAAACATGCCATGAGACACAAAACACCAGACAACGCTTCATGTAAGGGAAAAAAAAAGCCCTTTAACCTTACCTGCCATAGCCATTGGGGAAAGTCAGAATGTAGTGTTCATCGTGCTCTAGACAAGACACACAGCCTGCAGCACACAAGTAAAGAGCTGGATAAGATGCATTATCATTGTTATACCTCACACTGATACTCGCTGTGTGTGTCTTTGCCTACCTTGGCCAATATTGTGTACGCCGATAGACATTCCAAGGAACTTGGATTTGGTCCAAATGTGTGCATTGAACTGGATTTTCTTGCTTATACACTCAGAGTAGAAGGCAGATACTGCAAAAGTTAAAGAAGAAATAAGCATAAAATTCAGAAAGTACTCAAGAAACAAAACACACGTTCTTGTGATTTACGGTATAGTATCCAGTCACTCAAGTGTGTTCAGATTACAGTCCCTAAACCTAAACAACTGTTCACAATTTACTGAGTACAGGATTGACTACCTATCAGTATTATGTTTTATCCACACAACCCACTGAACATCCAATTATTAATATGCTTGTAGTCATGTAATGAACAGTGCATTAATACTTAATGCTTTCTCTTAACCAATACTTGTTTTTCTGCTTTTTTTCTTTCATTTTATTATTCTAAAATGTGGCATTCATGTGGTTAGTATTACTTCAATATTTAAAAAAAATACAGTTTTAAAACATTTTCTGCATCCATTTCAAGAGCTTTTCACATAGTGGTTAATAATTCAGTGGATTCCTAGCTTATCTGTTTTTTATTAAGTTGGTTTGTGTGTGCAAATATGTAGCACTTACTTGGTGGGTGGTGAGAAACCTGCTCTGCTACGAATGACACACTGCCCCGGCTACAATATGGCACTGGCCCCTCTGACACAGGTTCCTGTCCAAAAACCACATGTCTGTTTGAGAAAAGCCACTATTTAAAGTGTCATGCTGCTTTCACATGTTGGTGAGCGGTAGCGCAACAGGTTACCAGTAAATGTTGCTATGGTGATTTGGCAGGATATAGCTTTCATTTACAGTATAACACTAAAATTGTAATCTCTGAATCCCCATGCACACCTGTATACCCTTGAGTGTTTATTTACATACAAACACAAAGTTGGAAATGGGTTAATCTTTCAAGTTTTATAGTCTTAAATGGCAAGTTCTGAAGCATTTTCAAAGCACACTAAATTCTCTAAAATCACGAGTTTTGAATGTTTAATCCCAGAATAAATAAAAACATCCAATTTGTCATCCAACTAAGCAGTTTTTATTTTTAAAATCTCAGTCTCAGAAAGTTCCATCTGAAGCCCCTCAGGGCTGTGTGCTCAGTCCACTGCTGTTCACTATGCTGGCTCACTACTGTGTAGCAATGCACAGCTCAAACCACATCGTCAAGTTTGCCGATGACACAACCGTGGTGGGTCTCACCAGCAAGAACGAGTCAGTATACAGAGAGGAGGTGAAACAGCTAACTGCTGGGTGTAGAGCCAACAACCTGTATCTAAACGTGGACAAAACTAAAGAGATGGTTGTTGACTTCAGGAGAGCACAGAGTGACCACTCTCCGCTGAACATCGACAAATCTTCCGTGAAGACAGCTGAGAAGATCATCGGAATCTCTCTTCCCTCCATCACGTTCATCCATAACACACACTGCATCCGCAGAGCCAAGAGCATTGAGGATGACCCCACACACCCCTTACACACTCTCTTCACTCTCCTGCCATCTGGAAAAAGGTAGCGTAGCATTCGGGCACTCACAACTATACTGTGTAATACAGGGGTCACCAACCTTTTTAAGACTGAGGGCTACTTCAAGGGAACCGAGTAGTACGAAGGGCTACCGGTTTGATACAAACTTCCTCAAGAGCAAAATTGCACAGATCACTTTTTAATAATAATAATAATAATAATAATAATAATAATAATAATAATAATAATAATAATATTATGGTGAAGAGACTGCTCACATGTCAATGTTAATTATTCTCCACAATTATTAACAATGATTTATACAACAATGATGGAAGGAATATTCACAAGTAATTTAGTCTTTTTCAAAAAATGTTCACATTTCTGTGCACCATTTTTAGTTTAATGTTATGGTGTTTTCAGTGAACACACGTTATCTCTTCTTTGTCTGTAAATGTCTGTTAGTGGGAAGACTGGCACTGCATTCTGCTCACCAGTGTACTGTAATCTGAGTCTGAGTGAGTCTTGTAAATGTTCATCAGTAATGCGTGTTCTGTGTTTGTTCTTGATAAAGTTCATGTTAGAAAAGGCTGGTTCACAGAGATAGGTTGAACCAAAAAGGCAGGCAGCTTTCATAGCTGCTGTTCATACACCACTGTACTTTTCTGTGTCCACAAGGCACCAAAAGTTTGATGCAGACTGATGGGCTTTGAGGTGAAAGTCATTTTGCAACATTAGGATTTCTATCTCTACCTGTCCAGCATCCAAGTTGAACAGAGCACTTAGTTGCTCAGCAGTGCATGTCATGTCCACTTGCATGAAAGGATTTGTAACGGCTTTTTCTGTCCTTAATGCGCCGCCGGGTGGGTAGTTAGCATTGAAACTTTCGTGACGCAGACTGAAGTGTCTTGCCACATTGTGCCGCTTTGCCGTCGCAACAGTCGTCCCGCAAATGAGACGCACACACTTTTCTTTGACTGACGTAAAAAGAACTCTTCCTCCCAAACACTGTGAAAATGGTGTTTTCTGTCGCTTTTCTGCCATTTTTTGGGGGGGGTAAATCACAACTAACTCCTCATCGTTGCTGCACCACTTCCTTGTGTCAGGAGTTGGACGTGACGTGCGCGCAATATTGGCATTTGACTTCAGAAAAGGCCAGAGTTCGATATATACATAAAACATTTTTGTTTTCATTTTTTTTTAATTAAATAAAATGAAATTAAATATCGTCATTTTAAAATCTACGTTAATGCAAGCGTTTTTTATTCAAAAACTACAGCAAGAAATTTTTTTAGGCGTAGCTATATTTTGACCAGTGCTATTTTAGAACGTGCCTCGCGGGCACCTTAAGTGCTCCTTGCGGGCGACCAGGTGCCCGCGGGCACTGCGTTGGTGACCCCTGGTATATAGTTTTTTCCCTCAAGCCATCAGGCTTCTCAACAAACAGAATAGAATTATACCAAACACATACACACACTCACTCAACTGTGCACTACACTGGACTGTACAAATCAATCACTCACTCACTCAATTGCTGTTTTAGACACCACATCTCATTTAACTGCTGCGACTACATAAGTCTGTATATGTTTACAATTGTTGCACAATGTACTTTATAATACAGTATGCACACTGGTCGGTCAGCACTATTTTGTGTACTTTGTGTATTTTGAATTGTCTTTTGTCTCGCACTGTTGCACATTTTTCACTTCATGTGGCTAAGACTTAAGTCCTTAGCTGTGTGTTGTTTTATGTAGCACCATGGTCCAGGAGAAAGGCTATTTCATTTTACTGTGTACTGTGTCAGCTATATATGGTTGAATTGACAATAAAAGCTTCTTGACTTGACTCTTGACTTCATCTGTGTTGGCAAAATAATCTTATTAAAAATGACTGCTAGATAGCATGAACCAGTAACATGTGAACACATAAATGGATAAATTCCTGCTGCATTTTTAAAAATGTACGTCATATAATCGCACACATACCCCAGACACTGGCTCCTCTGTTTCTGAAGCAAAGTCCCAGTGGCAATAGAATACTTCTCCCAAGATGGGGTTGTACGGCTTTTTAGCCACGGATCCTTTCCGGCCAGCATGAAAGGCTGAGAGATACCACCTCACCACCTGCACCATGCGTTCCTTAGGCTCTGACTGCTCTGCAATGCTGAGTGGAAATAGAAGAAGATTAATCAAATGCAGTGTTAATGTGCATTGCTTCTGGATCGGAATTGAAAGCAACATGGATCTTAAAATAATCACTGCTTATTCCATATTGAAATACTGTACTGAAATATGTTTGAAAACCCTGTTTTATATGTATGTTGCTGTATCTCTCTCTCTACGTAGGTAGATAGAGAGAGCGAGACAAAGAGAGAGAAAGAGAGAGAGAGAGAGACCTCCAAGGGCATACATTAGCTGTGATGCACAGTAAAACACTTTACCTGACAAACAAATCAGGATGTGCAAAGAAGTCTGCATACATCTCCAGCAACGACCTTCTCTCCAAGATGAATGTAGGTAAAACCACCTAGAAAAGACAGTAAAATATTCATGGAGAGTTTACAGAAAAGGAAAGAGAGTGGTAGAAGAGGGGGTCAGGAGTTACCTTGGTGAGGTCCATTCCTAATCGGACTTGTGAAAGCAGATGCATAATGACGCTCTTATGTTCCTCCACTGACTCCCCCTCACCATCGTCATCCCTCTCATCATGACTGTCATACTGATCTGATCAAAACAAAGCACATTGAGTGTATATAACTATGTGCTGTACTTATTCAAGGTTCAGTGTGTGTGTGTGTGCGTGCGTGCGTGTGTGTGTGTGTCTGTCTGTATGCGCACGTGCTATTCTGCATCCAAAACTGTGGTCTTAACTGGATATAAAGCAGGTGAAGAGGTCAGTGGTGTTGGTTTAGGATTATGGGTGCATGTGTGTCTGTGTGTGCACGTACATATTCCATGGTATCACATGACATACATGGGTATCACATGATACAATGGAAAATGCTATTATGTGGGATCCAATTACACAATAAAGGAAAGTGAAATACCACCGCATTCAGGTATTCACAAGCATACAACCTGGCTAAAAACTAACGCCAAAAAAAAATGTTTGACATACTTGAGTGTCTGGATACTGTAGAGTCTTTACGCCTGAATTTAACTCTGAATATTAATTGGCGAACAGAGCAAAAGTCAAATTATCATCACTTTACAGTTGGCAGCTGTCAAATCCTAAATGTTTTACTTCTCGTTAAAAGCACTCCTTCTATTGGACTATATAATGCATGTTATAGGCATAATTGAATGACATTTATGAGAGAGTAGATAAGGAGGAATTTGACAGCTAAGTTTCAATCCCAACAAACATCTTTATCATGATCATTTGACTGTGTGTAGTATTACAATTTACACATTAACACTAAATGCTTGTGCAGCTGTTTGGTAAAAAATTGAACATGAAATTGTGGGATATTGCATCAATATTATATATTTGTTGTAGTTATTAATCTGCATTTACACACATTTCCGTTTAATGGTTTTTAACAGATCTGTAACTTGTGTAAAGCCATGCATTTCCTGTTTATATCATCTAAACCACCAGGCAGAAGCAACTGTATTCTGTAAATATATTGTGCCAAAGCAGCTGTGTGCACTTTTAGGCTGCTTGAATGTGCATGATTAATTAATTACATGATTAATTTCTATTGATTAGAAAATGACAACAATGTGATATTTATATATGAAGAGTAGGTGTGTAAATAATGAAAAGTGTTCCACCTGATGCTTTGATTAATTCATATAATGCATGAATGCAAACATTTTCAATGTGTCCAGCTTATTGGGCACTCATTGTCATTGTGTGGGTTTAAGTGTGCATCCACGTATGGTGTTTTAAGTACCCTTTGCAGCAGAACCAAACGTCCATTGGGTGATGTTGGTCCTTGGAGTAAAGCAAGTGTGTGTGTGAGCAAGTGAATGAGTGAGTGAGTGAGTGAGTGAGACTGGATAAGTGTGCAGAATGTGTTGTTTCATGCTGTACAACTTTGTGTGGGTTAGGGTTTATAACATAGATCTGATCTAGCTTGTAGACCTAGATTGTTTGTTCTGCATCATATATTATGAGTCCGGTATCACAGAGTGCAGTATCACTTTCAGTGGTACTGAAAACTGATTTTTCTTTTAGTCTTGTGTATAAATGTTTGAATACAGTACCTGCGTCAGTTGTGCCATTGGACATGGAGGAATTAAGGGATTCAGTGGTGTTGGGTCGTTTTAGAGCTGCATTTCCTTCACTGTTAACACCAGAGGTTCTGGAGGGACTGTAGCCAAAAACAACAAATGTAAAGCAATGCTACATTCTGCTGCCTACACAGTATGTGTCTGCAAAGCCATATAGTGAGGAACAAGAATGTGTGTAATATCATGGTGTAATTAGGTAGGTATGTGTTTAGCTATAGTTAGTAAAGAAATATCTTGTGTGAGAATAATGTCTAATTATCTCCATACACTACTTTGGCAGCAGCTGTATATGTATGTGTGTGTGTGTGTGCATGTGTATGCACAGTCTAACTCACTCAATGCAATGCTTTGGTGAAGCACTGCTCTGGTAAAATTCATCAGCGTCGTAAAACTCATCCTCACTGCTAGAGTAGGAGAAATCTGGGACAGCATGGGCTGGCACATTCATGTGACTAGGTGAAGTGACACTGCTACTCGGTGCAGAAGGACCACTCCCTATACACCAAAAATGGAAAAAAAAGGAATATATTAAATTAAACTTAAAAAAATAAAAAACTAATAATAAAAAAAAAAATTAAAATCAGCCATTATAATCTATTACTTAATCAGTGGACATCTACTTCTACCTATCTACTTAATGCAAACCCAAGGACTACTCATCTCTTCCTCCTGTTTACTTTGCAGTTTCTCAGGCTGCATTGAAAGCTGCTGAGCTGCACTTTTTACCAAGCTCATCATTTCTTGCACCACCTCAGCAGAAGTGACTAGTGACTGCTAGAAAGGAGTTGAGACTCACTGCAGAGAGGTGCTTCACACTCACATTACACATCCTTCAAAAATAAGTACTTCTATGGCATGGGAAGTGCAAAAGCTGATTATATACAGTAATAATACTGATGCTTAAAGTGCACTAGAAACAAAAAATAGAAGAAATTTTAAATTCCTAAAAATTCTGAACCTGCAACAAAGTCTGACAGTCATTATATGACTTGCTGTGGGAGTTTTTAAAATGATACCCAGTTATTATAGTCCATAAGGGTTTAAATGGATTTTTTTTTAAATGGCAATTTTTATTTATTTATTTTTTACTAAAAAAATACATTTTGCAACATAAAACATTATGTGCTTGGTTCAGTTTCACTAATAAATGTAATTCATTAAGCTAAATTGCATGACAGTCTTGGAAACCCTTCACTTGTTAAAATTTTCTGTTATACATAGATCTTAAAATATATAGCTTTCCTACACTGAACTAAAGTCACTGTAAATTTTTCTGGACCATTTTTTCCCCTTTCTTCAAGGAGGTAACCAAGCAATGGCTTTAGTCCATACTCTCTTTTACAGCATGTTGCCAGGAGAGCGATCTAATCGCGTCTCATGTCTGCATCGTCCCTTATGTAACATCTCGGAATTGCCATCTGTACCTGTGCTGTTGGGAGTGGGCGTCTGAAGGCTGCCCATCACCGTGACGACGGGACCCATGGGAAGAGAAGAAGGCCTCTGTTCTGCTTTACACACCTGAGCCCCATCTACACAGTCGAGCACACACAACAAATAATGTGCTTAATAAAACAGATTCCTGTAACTTTAAAGCACAAAGGCTTTCTAGAGTGCAACAAAAAGTCCTACACCTTTATTCTAAACTCTTAACACATCTGCCTACATATGGTCAAAACACCTTAATAGCTTTGGGTTTTTTATAGCTAAAATGACTAAATACAATAACATTATGACTTAAAGGAGAATAACTGGGTATTCATATATGTTTTGGATTAAAGTGTATGAAATACTTATTAACAGCTAGGCCAAAAAAGTAAAAGTGTGTACAAAAAAAGTGAAAGTGATAAAGAATAAGGACCTCGCATACCTGTGGGGAGGGTGGTCTGTGTTGGCATGGCAACGGCGCTGACTACAGAGGCATCCAGGGGGCTGGGCTGGTGAACTCCATCCACTGGGTTTATGGTGCTCTGCAGGGTAGCACAGATACCACACACACACATACTCTGAGGACATCTCTGCTACTTTGTTACTCCACATTCGGGAGGACTTCACTTCCTCTGGGGCTGACAGGTTTCTAATCTGAGATGTTTGCTTTCATATTAAAGGCAGTGGATTCTATTCAGATAAATATTGGGATAGTATTCTATTCTACACAAAAGCATGAAACAGGTTTATTACATTTGGGGGGAAAAAAGTTAATATTAACATCACTGATGTACTCTACATGCACTCTGAATACATATGACTTATGTAAACATAGTACAAATGACTGTGTTAATTATTCTGCATTCTGTCGAGTGTCACATCAGTGGTCATTTATAAAGCTGACGTTTGGCCTTGTTTGGGTCATTGCACTAGACACAATGAATCTAATTATACAACAATCACTGCAGCTCTACACTCAAAACTCTACATTTGTAATGCCCCAATACACACACACACACACACACACACACACACACACACACACACACACACACACACACACACACACACACACACACACACACACACACACACACACACACACACACACACATACATACACAAGCAGAGGAGACTCGGATAATGGCTGTTAAGCTCAGCTACCATGGTGACAAGCACAGACCATAATACTGCACACATCATGCAGGTAAATACTTTCCTGCTGTATCCATGGAGCAGACCACAGCCATACATACAAGAAATGAAGGAAAATGGGAAAACATGCAACAGCAGGAAAATGAAAGGGAATTTAGCATGGAGTGAAACCTGGCTATTTACTGATGCAGGGTTTTGATGACAGCCATCAACATGAATGAGATTTGGAGAGGTTTTTCTCTTCTGGGACACTGAAAGGATTCAATCCTGATTATTTGTTTGCAATTGAACAGTCTCGTGTATTCCCATATGGCGAATGAGCCTGTTGTGCTTAATGACAAGCCAATTTAAAAAAAAATTGAGCCATGGTGATGGGAGGTAAGTGAGACTGGATTAAATCAACAGGTGAGGTGACCAAGGAGGCAGAGAGAGGAGGTTAAGGACGGAATAAATTCATTATTTTAATTGCTTTGAATATTAGTCAGAACACTGTAACATTACAAATATAATCTTTACAGCATAGCAGGTCACACAGCTCAAACCAGGCATACAAGTTAGAACTAATATAACCAGAATACACCATGGTTTTCAGATTAAATCCTGAGCTTGGGCTATGGTCTGTGTGGAGTTTTGCATGTTCTCCTTGGGTCTGTGGGAGTTTCCTAAATGTACTCTGGGTTTCTTCAACCTCCCATCCCCATGCTGATAGGTGTCTTGGCTATGCTAAATTGTTCCTAGGTGTGAATATATATGTGTGGGTGTGCAAGTGTGAGTGCGCATGGTACTCTGCAATGAACTGGCATCCAATCCAAGGTGTCCTTCACCTAAAGTTCTGAAACCCACCATGACCCTGACCAGGATAAAGCAGTTACATAAGATGAATGAATAAATGAGTAAACTACTATAGGATTAAGGAATCAAGAGCTATATTCCTAAATGACATTGGATTATTGGGCAAATTAAACCCAAAACGGTGGAATGTCAAAGACTCCTGAACTATGTTAAATCAGATGTGAATGTTGGCTATCTCCAGGACCAAATTAACAGTTACTGACATGATCTGTGGTTCGGACAGCCACTAAATGGTCTCTGATCTATTAGTCCGGAGATGGCAGAGTAAGCAAAAAGGGTGAATGAAGGATCGATAGCCATTTTTATAATGTTGTTAATGTACATGTTGAGGTCATATAATCAGTGGAGACAGACTGGAACAGAATTGGCTCAGTCATAGATCATTACGGATGCTTGCAACATCTCACTCCACAGAATATTAAAAAATCCTATCGCTTCTGACAAAGAGTGATGAAAGTGAGAGCGACAGAAAGATGTGGCAGAGCCAATTTCCAAAAGTGAAAAGCATGCACCTGTGGCCAAGTAAAATTTTTCCCAATATGAAAAAGAGTTTTCAAAGCAAAGAGACAGAAAACTGGTCGAATTAGTTTGATCCATGGTTGAGGAAAGTCACAACTTACTATCAGTCCGTTTGCGTGTTGCTGTTCATTACTTTGATCCTTAAAATTTTGAAAAGAAAACATGAATTGAGGAATGTGCACCTCAGTCACAAGGGTGAACCAACTCAAGCATTGTGTAAACTTACTTCATAACTCTACTTCCTCAAATCAAAGTAATAAATAATCATATGTTGGTTCTGTTACTGAGATACCAGCATGCTATACCACATAACAATAGAAATCTATATATTTTTAAATTATGTATTAAATTAATAGTGAAGCCTAAATATTTTAGGCTCTTGGCAATTTCTTTGAGAAGCACCTCTCCAAACCATTACATTAGAACCTCTAGGAATGTAGCAAACTTATTCAATACAATCACAGACAAGTGGAAAAATACTACTGCCATTAGAGATAGCACCAATAAAACATCCAGTATGTGTGTTGGATTGACATTAGCAGTAAACTGCATATCAGAGGACAAAATGGAACTAATCCAGTCTGATATATGCCATATATCTTCATAAGTCATACATAGACTAGATATTTTATTTATTTACACTAGACAGTCAAAAATATGTGGACACCTGGCCATCACACCTATATTGTTGCAACAAATTTGGAAATGTATAAAATGTGTGTGTATGCAGTATCATTACAATTTCCCTTCACAGGTACTAAGAGGCAGCTAACATGTTCCAGCATGTCAATGCACCTGTAAATAAAGCAAGCTTCATAGTTTGCAAAGTCTGGAGTGTAAGAAATTTAGTGGCCTGCTCAGGGCTCCGACCTCAACCCCATTGAACGCCTTATGACCTCAAACCCTGACTGAACACCAGGCTTCCTCACCAAACATCACTGCCTGACATTACTAATGCTCTTGTATCTGAAAAGCAAGTTCCTACACTCCAAAATCTAGTGAAAAGCCTTCCTGTACGAGTGGCGTTTATGTTAAAAATAAAAAGAGAACTAAAACTGGAATGGGATTTTCAAAAAGCACAGTGTTATGATCAAGTGTCCACAAACCTTGGGCCATATAGTGCAATGTCCATTTCTAACTGAAACTGATATTATATTAGACCTAAATAATTGTTACATTGGAATTGCAGTCTAAATTGCTCTTATTTTGTACAAATTCATACTTTTTTTGCTTGTTGAAAGCATTTATTTGAACAAAATAAGTGCAATTTTGTGCAAGCCATGTTAATATTGAGTTTATTCCTCCAGTAGGTTAGAATAATGGCCAACGAAGATCTGAATTCGCTTCATTCATTCATTAAGCATGAAGCAAATCAGATCGACATCAGCATCAGACAGCTGTGTCATGATCTGTATCAACGTCATAAAAATATTGTTGTAAACAAAATAAATTGTATTGTGCTATCGCTAATTGGCATTCGCTACTAAGGATAACACACATTTTTACTCCCACACAGCTCTACTGATTCATAGCAAAACTAAGAAAAGAAAAGTTTTTACCTTGGCAATTTGAAGCAGTACTATACAGTGCTTGATAGATTCTACCATACTCTAAAAAGACAAAGCACAAGTAATAAAAAAATAAGACAATTTGACACTAATGCTCTAGAAGCTGAAGAACATACAGGAACACTAGAACATACTTACACAAGTAGTTTCTTTCAGGTTCTCGATTTTCTTTAAAAAAAAATAAAAATAAAAATAAAAGGTCAGGACAAATAGTCTAAATCTGTTTCAATACCACTGCCTTTACTTATAAAGGAACCATGAACAGTACACATGAAAAAGAGAAGTGAAAAGGTGACGGTACAGAGCAGAAAGTCGTGCAATTCCCAGAATACTGAAACTTTGACTAGTCCTCTAAATGTAATAGCTGTTTTGCAATATAAAATACTGTTACAACACCACCCTTAAACTGGTAAAATTAGTATTTAGCTAAACACTGGCCACGCACCTCTATGAATTACCAAATACACACACACACACTTTTGCGCTGTGAAAAACACTGTGTATAAATTAAACATGTTACTAGATGTCTCATAAGAGATAATAACGACTTACTCTGCTCGACTCGTCATCTTTGCAGTCTTTTATCTTTTCATCAAAGAGCTACAGGATGTAAGTGGAAACAAAATAGACAAGTTGAATGATGAAAAAGAACACACAATAACAGTATGCTAACAAGGTAATATTCTGATAAAGCCTATCTATACACAGGTAATAATCTTTACAAACCTGCTCCAAATTGCTGCAAATGATAACAACGCTTACTTACCTTTAGCTGGTCAATCAGAATCTGTAAATATGCGTCTGCTTCAGCAAGCTTTTTGTCAAAGTCTTGAACGCTGGGAACAAACGATGTCTCTGCCTCCTGGAATTGAAAACAGGAGAGACTGTTTTGAGTCACCGCAGTACCTTTAAACACCTCCATGCTGTGCTTCCCTTTGCCTTATTCTGCTTTCCACTTTCAAGAAGAGGAAAGTGGTGCAAGTACAGTGGTGTGAAAAAGTGTTAAACCCTCTCCTTGTTAATTTATTTTTTTTTGCATGTTTGTCACACTTTAATGTTTTAGATCATCAAACAAATTTAAATATTAGTCAAAGATAACTCAAGTAAACACAACATGCAGTTTTTTAAAAAAGGTTTTAGTTATTAAAGAAAAACGAAAATTCAAACCCAATATGGCCCTGTGTGAAAAAGTGTAAAGGGGACCAAAACTTTTTCACACCACTGTACTACTGACCCCAGCCAGTTTCCTTCTACACCCTAATGAGATGGAGCCTAATTTTACAGTTAGAATAGCATCCAAACAGCAATCAAACTGATGAGAGTCCCCCACTTCTGAACAAAACTGTAACAGAGAATAATACACAGAATAAAACTGTCTTACACTGTCTGTATTGTCTTGTATAGTCAGTCTTGTCTTCTATAGTCCAAGCTAAAGGTATAGTGTTATTTATGTCAGTACTTTTGAGTGTCACCAACAGCTGGAACCAAATTCCTTGTGTGTGTCAACACACTTGGACAATAAACCTGAATCTGATTCTGATTCTGATTCATAAAAAAGAAAAAAAAGAATTAAATAGGTGTAAATTTATGATAAATAATGTCAAAGGTAAAATGCAGCAAAAAAAAAACAACAACAGTAAACCATGGGAAAAGGAACAAGTCTACAAAGATTGATATATAAATTATATTTATGGTCTTTACATAATATTTTGCCACAGTACCCAGTCATGTTGATTCCAGTTATATTAAGTATTTTCTAGATCTTTACGCATTTTGTGTAGAAGTTCCATAAACTACCAGTGGAGCTTACGAGTATGACAATTACGGCCAAAAAACAAATAACTGAAATAAAAGTATGCATTAATGCACTCGTTCTGATAAGTTATTGTTTCTGTATTAACGGGTCATACACAGGGACCTGTATAGTGACGGCTAAACATCATCCAACACAAATAATTAATGAATTAAAAAAATTGTTGTTGTTTGAGTCTTATAATCATTAATGTGGTTAAGTTTTTCATTATATATTTATTCTCATTTATGTAAAGAGTCTTGGGTGTAAGTGTTCTTGGTAGGAGTACTACTTTTGGCTTCCACTGCTATCTCAGTAAAATGACAGGCTACGGTTTGCTTGTGTGTCTATACATATAGTGGTGTGAAAAAGGACTGCCCACTTCCCGATTTTTAATTTTTTTGCATGTTTGTCACACTTTAATATTTTAGATCATCAAACAAATTGAAATATTAGTCAAAGATAATAAGTAAACACAACATGCAGTTTTTAAATATAGGTTTTAATAATTAAGGGAAAACAAAATCCAAACCCACATGGCCTTGTTTGAAAAAGTGTTTGCCCCCTAAACCTAATAACTGGTTGGGCCACCCTTGGCAGCAAGAACTGCAATCAAGAGTTTGCTATAACTTGCAATGAGTCTGCTACAGTACTGTGGAGGTATTTTGGTCCACTCATCTTTGCAGAATTGTTGTGATTCAGCCACATTGGAGGGTTTTCGATCATTAACCTCCTTTTTAAGGTCATGCCACAGCATCTCAATAGGATTCAGGTCAGGAATTTGACTAGGCCACTCCAAAGTCTTCATTTTGTTTATCTTCAGCCATTCAGAGGTGGACTTGCTGGTGTGTTTTGGAATATTGTCCTGCTGCAGAACCCAAGTTCACTTCAGCTTGAGGTCACAAAAAGATGGCCGCACATTGTCCTTCAGGATTTTTTTGGTAGACAGCAGAATTCATGATTCCATTGCAAAACAGCCCCAGACCATCACACTACCACCACCACCATATTTTACTGTTGGTATGCTGGAATGCAGTGTTACTTTTCCGCCAGATGTAATGGGACACACACCTTCCAAAAAGTTCAACTTTTGTCTCGTCAGTCCACAGAGTATTTTCCCAAAAGTCTCAAGGATCATCAAGTTTTCTGGCAAATCTGAGACAAGCCTTTATGTTCTTTTTGCTCAGCAGCGGTTTTCGTCTTGGAGTCATAAACACTGACCTTAACTGAGGCAAGTGAGGCCTGCAGTTCTTTGGATGTTGTTGTGTGGTCTTTTATGACATCTTGGATGAGTCGTCGCTGCACTCTTGGGGTAATTTTGGTTGGCCGGCCACTCCTGGGAAGGTTCTCCACTGTTCCATGTTTTCGCCATTTGTTGATAATGGCTCTCACAGCCCGAAAGCTTTAGAAATAGCTTTAGAACCTTTCCCAGACTGATAAATCTCAATTACTTTCTCTCATTTGTTTCTGAATTTCTTTGGATCTCGGCATGAAGCGTAGCTTTTGAGGATCTTTTGGTCTATGTCACTTTGTCAGTCAGGTCTTATTTAAGTCATTTCTTGATTGTGAACAGGTGTGGCAGTAATAAGGCCTGTGTGTGGCTAGAGAAATTGAACTCAGGTGTGATGAACCACAGTAAAGTTATGTTTTTGGGGGGACACTTTTTCACACAGAGCCATGTGGGTTTGGATTTTGTTTTCCCTTAATAATAAAAAACTTCATTTAAAATCTGCATGTTCTGTTTACTTGTCTTATCTTATAATAGTAATATATTAGAACTGTATATGGTAGCCTTAACATGTGAAAACTTGTCCCTTGGACATTCCACAACAATAAATCAAAACAGTTAAACCATTTTAATTAAACAGAATTACACACTACAGGCTGTACTATTATACGCACATAATGCACTTTGTGTGGTAGCGGCACTTAGCTTCCATCTCCTGCCATGTCCCACCTCCAAAGCGTGCATTATTTTGAATAACAGAAGAAGAAAAAAAAAACCATGTAGCGTCTGCAAAGAGCTTACAAAGATTGTATGTTACAGTACCTTACTTGTTGAAAATATCTAAAAAGAATTTCCAAAACATTAGATTAAAAACACCATAAAAGCTAACCGGTCTCACTGATGACGCAAATAAGGATGGGTTCCCCTTTGAGTTTGGTTCCTCTCAAGGTTTCTTCCTTTATCATTCAAGGGAGTTTTTCCTCACCACAGCCGCCTGAGTCACCTCAGACTTACTCATTGGGGATAAATACAAACACGTTTAAATATATCTAATATTAATCTTGAATTTTTGTATTATATTAATCTTTATATTAACCTTTTCTTTTATGTTTATGTTCTGTAAAGCTGCTTTGAGAAATTGTCAATTGTTAAAAGCGCTATACAAATAAATTTGAATTGAACTGATCTGATGAGACGAGGTAAAATGTTATAATGCTTCAAATAAATTAGTTTAGGTGTGTGCAGTTAACCAGGTAATTCTTTCCTGTGAAAGTGAAAAGATCAGATTTTTTTTTTAAGACACTAATTCCACATTGTGGGTTTTTCTGAAATTATTTTATCTTGATTTCATTTATTTACATTTTAACGGGAGTGTGTAAACATTTTTATAATCACAGTAAAGCCAATATCCTGGTGGGAGCTGGTGATCAAACTGTGTGCCAGCAGTATACATTTCTATTTGAGCTCAAGTGCAAATAGACATGCATAGACACATGTTTACACCTTCTTCATACACATACGCTAACATACTGTACACCAAAACCATTCACTCTATTACACCGATACAGACAGTGGACTCTTCAAAAGCAAAGAAGAGGAAAAAGAAAAAAGGATATTTTCCGGTTCGAAATGTGTCAAATGTTTGTCAGTAAGTCACGGTCTGCTCTAGTACGACACAGCATAGGACATGTAGTTTCAGAGATCCAGCTAAATAAACCAACATATAATAGCGGCTATTGTAAATAGTCACTGCGACAATTTGGTTAAATATTAATAGTAAAACATAAGTTACTCCCCAATCTGGACTTTATTCTCCGCTGATGGACTCGAGGAACTTTTTACGTTGACCTCCAGAGCAAGAACTAGCTGTATCCAACCTCGTCAAAGGGATATGAAGGAAAGCCATTGACGCGTTCCTGCCATTTTACTGCACTTCCAAACAAAGCTGAAAACAGTTTAAAAACAGTGGTCAAAGTCTTCTTTGGTGCATGAACATGAGTCTCCACTAGGAGCAAAAGTGAGCGGAGATAAAACTGTGGTTGGGATCAGGAAAGATTTCTCTTGAAAATATAAAAGCAACTTAGTCACATGAGTCTGACCTCTGGTATTTTTTGTCATTAAATATGAAAAAGGCATTTGACAGAGATGGTGGATGACCAACTGTATACTTTTAATTGCCATAGATTATCAGCAAACACACAAGATTATTTCGTTTGCTTAGCAAGAAACAGATGTGCATGTGTTGAGCAAAAGTAAATAAAAGTAAATTAAACATTAATGTGCTCGCAGATAAAAATAATATTAAATGTACACACTGTATCAGTATGGTACATTTACTCACTTTCTGCTGCTAGCAACACTAAAGGCCATTATTTGGGAATAACTTCTTCTGTACACTAAACTTCACTAGGGTCAATCTGTGTCCTGAATTGGCCTTAAAACATTAGTGATGCACATCCCACTGTCCTTCCAACCTCACATTTATTTTAAAAAGGTTAAAATGTAAAACAGGCAGCATGGTGGCAGAAGGATTACCGTTCCCGCCTCACAGCTCAGGTTTCTATCTGTCTGGAATTTCGCATGTTTTCCCATGTTTGTGTGGGTTCTCTGGTTTCACTGTCCAAAAACATACAAGTAGCCAGATAGGCTACACTAAATTGTCCCTTGCTGTGAATATGTGTACATGGTGCTCTGTGACGGTACGAATTCCCATCCGTAGTGAATTCTCCCACCCTGGGCCTCGGTTCGGCTCCAGGATACTCTGGTTACTAAATATTAATGAATACTTGAAATGTTTAATGTGTTTTCTAACGCAATATGCCTCAAACACACTTGTACAGAGAATAAACACCGATTTGGAGAGTAAAAGAATCAGAAGAATATTAGCGATTATTCTTCTATTTAATAGATTAACAGAATTAACAGACATCCATTTCATTTGGATTGGCCTCAAATTGATTTGATCTGTTTTGATTGAGCTCACTAAATGAGGTTTTATTGTAATTGAACAGATGGGTTTGGTTTATAATCAGATTATTAGACTGCAAATAAACCTAGCCATTATGCCATGCTGTTTAAAAGAGTATTTTCCCTGCTGAAAACTAATGCAGAGAAATGGAGTGCCAATCAGGAGCATATTCTTCAAGATGGAGAACAATTGGAGAGCATATGCTTCCAGACCTTGAGACTTGTGGTCAGAAATGTATTTTCTCAAACATTGGGTGTCGTTTGGGCAAAACATCTGAGGCTAAGACTTTTTAAATCTATATAACATTTGAATTTCTTCATTCATTATATTGCACCAGAGCACTTATTCATTTTAAGTCAGATATAATACACACACCTACTAACAGATGAGCGTTAAGAACATACTCTGTTTCGCAAGTCTCTCAAACATACAAAAACTAATTCAAATTCTATAATACAAAAAATAGGTAGGTTTCAACAGTTGAGAGAGAATGTTACTTCATCCAAGTTTAACAATCAAATAATGATCAAGTAAAATATCAAATGATTCATAATGTTTTCCACAAACACCAATACAGTCAGTCTGTGGCAAGTCTAAACTGTATTATGCTGTTGTTTTTTTATAACACGCTTTACCCAGAGTACAAAAGCACACGATGACAGGATGTTAGCAACTAACAAATTTAAACACTTGCATTTTAATGGCTTAAGACAAAACAGGGAGAGGCTTTGACACTTACCCGTAAGAAGCCTGAGTCACAGTCTAGCCTGAGTCAACATCACAATTCAAACTAACATAGACATGTGCTAACAAAGCTGGTTGTTTAATTTAGTCTCTACTTAGCACGATATAGCAAAAACTCACTTTAAGATTATGATGTTTCTTGAGCCAAACCTCACTCTTAACCTGAATCTAATCAATATACAATGTGTAGGCAGGGGCTTACTCTACATATATACACACAGACAAGCACGTGGACACACAAGAGCTAAAAGATACACACCCATTCTCAAAACAAAACAGAACGTACAGTGCGTTGTGTTTAAAACTTTAAATCCATGCATGTCATACACCATTCCCTGAACATCGCTATCCAAAATACACAAACCCACTATTTTAAATGACACTGAATTTTAAACTCAGATACTCACATGAATCCTGACTCTGCTGAATTGGGACATTAGAGAAGCCAGAAGTTTCTGTCTTGGCACCACCTATAAATTACTCCCTAGCTGTCAGCCCAAGTCAGATTTTCCTCTGCTGGAAACCTCTGAATCCACCTCCAAGAAAACTGCAGCTAAAATGCAGTCAGAAAAAGTTTGACTCAACTACTACATGAAAAACACAACGCTTCAAGGAACTCAAGAAAGGAAGTACAGACTTCCGCAGATTTAAAAAAAAAAAAGAAAAGAAAAAGGAACTCCCTAAATGGGGTCAAACAACTATGAACAGCTGCTCTGATTGGGTAACCATCTGCTGCAGTTGAGAGACTGGCCAAGTGTGCAGAGCTGGGATTGGCTCATTAGGGATATAGGATCATGTGACTATAAGGCTTCATTCTGCCAGGCAAGTAGATTCATGCATCAGTCAGTCAGCAGAATTATTCACATCGACATCAGGACACCAGGAGTAGAGGAAAGGACGAGAGGAGAGTTCAAATCAATTTAAATCGCTTTACAAAAGGAGAGAAAAGAACCAATTATGGGAAAAAGAGAAGTTGTGTGGGGTAAATAAGTGAGCCGTGTTCTGTTTTCCTGGACTCCATGACACATATTCTATATCCACACGCTCTCACACTCACAATACACTCATAATACAAACACGCTTATCCTTTAGGGCTGATTTATATTTCTACAAGCATGTTTCTGCAAGCACATAACAGCATCCTGTGTGCGTACACTGGCGTAGGGTAAAGCCTTCATATTTGCATATATTGTGAGCATGACCACTAGGGGGTAATGTCCCGTGAACCAAGCCAAAATTTACAGAACTGATACAGCAAGAAATAGCACAAACAAAGGAAAGTTCCGAGTTACAATGTATAAATAAGAAAGAGACGATTACACAGGCGTAACCCCACTCTGTAGGATGCTAGGGGGAAAAAGTGTGGTCTATTAGAAACCAAGTCAATGCGCACTGTAAAGATTACTGTAGCGTTTCAACACGTCTTAAGCAGCTCTTGTATCAAAGCTGTTCACAATTCCAGAAATTGGCAATCACAGATTCAGCTTTTGTAAAATAAAGCCATTGTACATTATTGTGATTGCCATGTGTGAAAAACAAGAAAATCTGAAACAGATAAACACTAATCATTTATACTAGCTGTTCTGTGAGAGACTTTTGATCACAGAGGTAAAATATTACTAAAGACAGTTTAATATATAACTCTCTCAGTTAAATATTATACAGAGTGGATATGTTTAAACTGAGATTTCAACCATTTCTTTAGCAAGATGTTTTAATGAACTACACTTTCGGAAAAAGAGGAGCGCATGCACGTCTATAGAAGACGGAAAGTACTGAATGCGCAAGAGGAAAACACGTTATTGTTTACACGATAGTATAGTTCAGAGTAGAATGGTTCCACATTCAAGTTTAAACAATAATATCCTGAAATTGATTTCTGGGCATGTAAACAGACACACCTCTCCACCAACCAATCAGTGTCCAGCTCAAGAATGGAAGATGCAGAGAAGCCCTGACATGTACGATGTGTAGCTAGCTCTTTGAAGGAAAGTGAGCTAGCAGATGTCCTATAATCTCCCTCTATGCATCGCAACACAAATAAATGTTAATGTAGAAGTATTAACCAAGCCTTCCACTGAAGGACAAGTTCCTAAACAAGGGCAAAACTAGAGCCTAATAACGACATCACAGGTGTTTATATAAACGCTTAACAGAAATGATAAATATGACAAAAATTGCAGTAAGGATAATTTAATTATCCCTAACACTAACAAAATAGGCATATGCAGCAATTCCTGGCTGTCTCATCACAAACTTTATTATTATTATGATTATTTACTTTGTTTCTCCGAAAATGATTTTCAGGAACGCTGGATATGAAAAGAAAGCAGCCTGAACTCTTACCCGTAGCTGGAGTGCGTGACGTAGAATTGTCCCCTCTAATGCGTGGATCCACTTCTCCCTCTCATCAGCGTCTCGGGCTGCCGGGGCAGAACATCCAAAACACAATCCATTAGAGACAGAACACACACAGAAAAAAGGAGAAGGAGGTGTGAAGGTAGGACAAGGGACGTCAGTGTATGAGGCCAACAGCAGCACAGCTTAATATAGCTGTAGAGGTGACAGATGACTAAAGATCAGCAGTGCTCTGTTTACTTTAAAGAAGAAACACAGTGGGAGAACCGAGGACTAAACCGGACTACAGACACACCCACACAACCACACACCTACACCCAACCTCATCTCTCCATGTTAATGATGAACACACCCACACAAACAAAACTACCGGTAACCCTTTCTCAAGAACTAGCAGCTTCCTTAATTAAAACTTGCTGGTTTTCTGAAGTAATGCAATAAAACAACTGAGCCCTTTCTTTGTTTGACCATCATTAAATGGAAGAAAGAAATAGTTGGATTATGACCTCACTTATCGTTCATTATATACAGTTTGTGTCTATTTAAGGATTGGTTTTCAATTTAAACTTTATTTTTCCGCTATGACACTGTCTCAGATGAATGAATTCGTTTTATTTAGCGTTAAACTTATTAAATTAAACTTTTTATTAAAAACTTATTAAATTTATTCGTTTTATTAATAAAAAAATATTCACAAGACAAAGCCCAAATCAATAAATGTTATTTTTATTTAGTATTGAATGGATTGTTTGCATTAATATTTTGTTTGTGCTATCAACTCTGGTAATAAGAATAGTGAAATTTCACTGCTTTTGGTTGCCGTCTTTGCGGTTTAACCGCTGATTAACGTTATAGATAAATGCCTCCAGCTCTGACTGCGCGTGAACGCTGCGCCTCCGTTCAAATAAAGCAGACAGCTGATGACGCACTTTTGAAAGACTACAACGCACGTGCGTAAAAGCAAAGGAAAAAAAATCGCTCTTGGATCAAACTGATAAATAATTTTCTTTCCAATCGAAAACATGTCCTGCATTTTAACGTAATTTTTATTTTTTATTTTTGAAAGAAAAAAATATACTTATAGTTTTAGGGTGGCTGAGATCACAGACAGGGGGGCTGGAGCCACCCTAAAAAAGGCCTAGAACCTCCCCTGGTTAAACATGTCTAAAAAAGTCTAAACTGTGGATTTATTTCCAAAGCTACAACAATGAAGCAAATCTACCCCCTCTGAGAGGGTTTTCTCCACAGCTGGAGATACAATAAGCCAGGAAAGGTCTCGTCTTCTCCCAGAGAAAGCAGACGTTAATTATTCTTCAGAAAATTTGCTAACTGTTTTGCTAAGTTGTAATTCTGGATGTTAAATTTGATGTTGGATTTATTTAAATTTAAATTGATATGAACTGAAATGCTCTGTTTAAAATATTTAAAGAGTGATTAATAAACCAGAATCAGAAAATTTATTTTGATACCCAACCCTATTTAGCGTTCAATTCATTTTAGGTCAAACAGTGAGGGGCTGCTTATATTGGTGTAATATTTCCAATTTCTCATTGTTTTATTTAAACTGGTGTGCTTATTTTATATACTTGAAGTTTTCTGCCACTTGCTGTTGTATTTATTATTATTATTATAGTTTGTGGTGGATTTGCATCACAATCAGGGTGTAGCCGCACCTCGTATCCAGTGTTTCCAGCCTTGAAATCAGGATAAACCATTTACTGAAGATGGAAAAATAAACGATACCAAAAGTTACAGGGATGTAATAGAATATGTATTATAAGTATTATATTTATCGCTGTTGTATTTAGTATATATTTATACTATCACATCAGCATACCTATAAACACACATATAGCATCAAGCTAAAACCTATTTACAAAGAAGTTAGAACAATGAGTTAGTACATGCTGGTACAACAGTATTAATGTATTTCTCTGGATCTTAAGGGACCATGTTGGGGAGCAGAGTTTGAGAATTGTAGTGAAGGATAGTATAGTAACCTGTTATTTTATCCTGCAAGAGGATGTACTGAATTTATCCAGTAAATATCATTATCATGGGATCAACCATCATACTGAACAGTATCTGTTTCCAACAATATTTCCACTTGATCTATGTTCAGATGGGATATTATTTTAACTGTGTATTTATTTTAACTGTAGAACCAGTCTAAACCCAAGAAACTAAAAATAATGACAAACTGAGATATGAGGTTTCCTAAAAATAAAAAAATGGCTTTGAAAAATTACACATTTGAAAGTTGGCATTATTTTTTTTCCCTGTTCACAATAGTATTTACTCAAGGAAGGCAGAAATAAAATAGTAAACAAGATGTGAAATATAGCTGACACTTATAGCTATGCAAAAACAGCTCAAAGCTTTTAAAGGCATTAACCAGATCCACGCATGCCAAATACAACCCCCTCACATGCATGCACGCACACACGCACACACACAGGCTCAGCTACTCATTGGAAAATCTATAGATCCGGTTCTACATTAAATGGAAAACGCCTCTCAGCTTCATC
This sequence comes from Tachysurus vachellii, assembly GCF_030014155.1. Lineage (NCBI taxonomy): Eukaryota > Metazoa > Chordata > Actinopteri > Siluriformes > Bagridae > Tachysurus > Tachysurus vachellii. The sequence continues at coordinate 10,711,885 of NC_083470.1, forward strand.
CTGTGCATCTTTCATAACACTACATCCCGACATGACCAGTACAACAACTGACCAACGATCCACTAGAATGAATGAGTCATTATGGAAAGAATTTACAAATTTATAAATCACAGACAAAGCAGTCATTAAATAAATGCTTTATACCATCCAGTGCTTAAAAAAAAGTGCTCCATTTCACTTCATTTGAGCCTCCTGATGTATCCAATCAAAAACCATCGTTTCCTAGAACCCTGTGGTATTTACAGACCAGAACAAACACGACCCATTCCAGCGTTAACTGCCAAGAAAATGCTTATAGACTCTATGATCAGCTTCTATACTACAATGTTTAAGAAACTGATGTGGATTATTTTACAATCCCATCAGCACAAAAGAACATGCTATAATCCCCATATATGTAATAAATCAATAACAACACAGCTTCACAGAATGAATGCAAATGAAATCTGAGCAGGAGCATTGATCTGAGACTATGACAGTGCAAAACAGCATTCTGGTGGAAAATTCTAGACTAAGACGCAACATTACATAGGTTGAACAATTCGAAGCAAACAACAGGTAAGGACGGTTTCATAAACTACATCCCAGGTAGAACTGGACGTCTCCTTTTTCTTAGAAGAATAACACAGCACATCTAATGGATGAAGACAGAAAGAGACAGAGACAGAGAAAGAGAATAATGGAATAAATAGGGGTCATGGCACACAATGTACCCAACTAATGATAAGCAATAGTGAAACTGAGAAATGTGTATTCTCTGTTTTACACACCGCCCTTTGCGTCTGCTAATATGTTGACAACTGATTTGGAAAAATAATGAAAAGTTTATTTGGACAAATTTGTGCCAAACATCCGATTTATTCTCCACAAGAAAAAAAAAGATAATTATGTTCAGTGAGATAAAGGTGTACATAGTTTGAGGAACATATGGGGAGGAAAACCGGTGGGCAGACATTCTGTAATGTATCTGGCATTACAGCATTTTACATAATTTTTCTTAACAACATTTTTGCCAAGCCTCTTATTTGTCTTCTTAGAATGAAGTCATTTTTAGGTTAGCTAGCATAATGCAGGCTGGTATGTGGTGGATACTTATTAGAACAGAGGCTCAATTCAAAGAAAACGCCTCCTGGTTCTCAGAAGTTTGGAGTCTAATATAATATGTCAACAGGGTTGCTCACAAAGTCAGTAGGAAATAAAACCCCATGTCACCACTGTAAAAAGAATTTAGAATAGTATTAACTCTTGATCGATCTGCCTAGACATAAATGTTCACATCTACAACATTGACCATAACCACTGGCTGCTCTGAGAAAGTCAATTTTATCATAAACTCATATGATGATGATAAATTCATCAAATTTTTTGTTTCTCAGAAATGATGTAATTCTGCTCATCTGTTGATTTGGACTTCCCGCATCCAAATAAAGGCTGACTGTTACAATGAAATTTCTTCCCCTCAGGTATAAACATATTTTAATTTAGGCTAAGGTAGAACGTGACTAAGCAAATAATTCTGAATAGTATGAGGACACTGAAGGGTGTCCTAAATGCAGTGGTTCTTTGTTGTATGTAGTAACCTCACAACAGGACTATAACAGAATTTTCTAGGATAAAATGACTAACAGGTTTTCAGGATTGTGTATCCTACAATCAATACCAGCTTTGTTTTCCAAAAGCTCTAGTCTTGTGCATTAAAGGTCACTGATAAATAACCCAGAACGTCTATGCTTTATCCCCTACACCATATCCACATGTCTTTGTCCATCCATCTATTAATCACACTCATTCATTCTCTAGTTCACACCCGCTTGGTGAGAGTGAGAGTCTCCCTTGTTTACTATTTTCTCAATAACAAGGGCATTATTAAAGGATCTTTGCAGCAAGCCTGTTGAGCTCAACTGCTGGTTTCCATGAATCAAGTATCTTCTCAGTAGCTTACATTCACATTTACAGCATTTGGCAGAGGCCCTTATCCAGAGTGACGTACATAAGTGCTTAAATCTCTAACATTGAATACATTAATGCTGGCTCACTAAGTTACATACTTAAGATACCATGAGTTTAAAACATTTGTTCAAAGTTACAATGAAAGGTGTCAAAGGTGTTTTTTTTGTTTTTTTTTAAATGCAAAAGATAAGGAAGGCTTTTGGGGGAGGCTTTACTGCTTAGCACAGACTGCTGAAATAAAGGAGCTTTCAGGCAGGCCAATATCAGTGCCTGTAAGAGCCTAATGAATTATAGATGGTCCTGTAAATAGCAAACAGTTCTTTGGAGATGCCTTTGCTGCAACCGCTGGAAAAAAAAAAAAATCACGTTTGAGAGGCAGTCAGCTAGCTTTATTAAATCTTATTTCTTATTATTATTATAAGAAAACAAAGGGCTCCCAGAATATTTTGATCGTTACCAAAAAGTCCTGTGCACTGCATCCACTTTGCACATCCCTTCAATCATCCTCAGCTGATGTCATTAGTGCTGGATGGCTGCTTCACCTAATTACAGGTAGCTTTGCCTCCTCATCACGCCAGTTCCACACCTGCTCAATGCTGTTCAGCACTTATAAACCCCTATTAGAGACACACATGTCTCTGCTGAGCTTGACGATCCCACATTTAGTCTTACACAAACATCCCCGCTCTCACTGTGGCCAAACTGAATTACATGAATGAGACAGCAGTTCTGAGGATAAATACATGCAGGAAATAATATCTTTTTAAGACATGATAGAGGAGAGATGGGTCCCTGAGGGGGGCATGCTTACAACTGGATATATAGAGAAACCGAGAGAACAAGTCCCTTTGACTGCTCCTTGAAAGCAAAACCTCAGCTGCAGACACAGGGGAATTCAAAGATGCAGAGAGAGGGAATGGGGTAAGATTACTATTGTAAGCAAAACATCATTGTCTGCATTCGGTCCAGTTCACAGGGAGGACCTTAAGTCTGCGCAAAATAAGCAATGCATGCACAAACAGCAAGGTTTTAAATGACTTCAAGAAGTTAAAAGTCTTAAATAAATTAAAGTAGATACAACATAAGAGCAAAATGTCACAGCCATGTACGAGTTTTCTAAAATACATTGGCCAGATGATCCCGGTGCTGGATGATCCGTGTGGCATGTTTACACAACAAAAACAACCTCCAAACATCTACTTGCTGCTCTTCTAACAACCAATAAAAGAAGCAGCATTCTGAGAACTGAAACATTATATCAGGCAATTTCTGGACTCAAGCACAAGCAACAGACACAAACAGAGTCCCATTAATGATGATAAATGAATGACTCAGCTATTGCTAAGTAATGCAAACAGTGAGCGCAAAACTATGACTGCAATATTCCTACTAGCTCCAGCCAAGCATGCAGACGTGCATCACCTTACCCTTCCTACTGTACAGCCACAGCAGACAGTGCCGAAACATGGCAATGGATGAGGGCATGGGGAGGGCGAGAGGGCCCCCGAGGGAAGGGTGTGGAGTGAAAATGGACAAAAAGAGAGGGGGTGGAGGCTAAAAGCTAAAGACCTGGATCTCAGCGCCCTTTTCTTGCCAGCTTGCCCGGTCCAGTGCCACTGGACGAAGGGAGGGGTAAAAGAAAAGAGGAGGAGGTCTGAGGGAGATGAAAGAGGTAGAGCATGTGAGCGCCTAGTGGCGAGAAGTGCGTTACTTCATCTGCTGTACCAAGGCTTAAGGACTACTCAGCTGTGCCCCAGAATTTGCACTTGCGATGCTGTTGTTACAAAACGTGAAAGCCGCTCTGCAGTAAGGAAAAGGAAAGTAACGCCTGTTTCATCTTTCCTCCAGTGCTGCAGGAGAGCCGGACTGCCAGAACATTGGGATACGCTGAATAATTGCACCATCCGCAGTGTGTCAGATGCATGTAAGAGCAATGCAAATGTGTGTGTGTGAGAGCGAGAGAAAGAGAGAGAGAGAGAGAGAGAGAGAGAGAGAGAGAAAGAGAGAGAGAGCGAGAGCGAGAGTGTGTGAGAGAAGAGGCTGCAGATGTTTTGCCGTCATAATCAGCTCTAAATGCAAAACCGAGTGAAAAAGAGAGTGAGAGCAATAGAGACAATGTCTGAGAGCACGTGATTGCTTCAACAAAAACAGCAGAAGCCAACAGCCTGGAAAAAGCATTAAAGGGAGGAAGAGACTGTGAGAAAGATATAAGAGGAAAAATATGCAAGAGGAGGGCTTACCTTGAAAATGGAAAGTCTTTTGGTCTACAGTGATGGTGAAAGTGCTATCGTCTTCATCATCGATTCCAATCACTGCTCCCTGAGCAAGCAAAATGAAGCGAGAGACTATCAGTCAGAGAGCCACGTCATTCTCTCTCGCTTTTTCTGCGCTGCTCCCTCACAGACCCACACACGCGCGCACACACACACGCGCGCACACACACACACGCGCACACACACACACGCGCACACACACACACGCGCGCACACACGCACACACGCACGCGCACACACACACACACACACACACACACACACACACACACACACACACACACACACACACACACACACACACACACACACACACACACACAGAGAGGAGGGGAGAATGGGTGGAGCATGGGAGGTAGGGACAAGGAACAGGGAGGGGGAAGTACATGAAGGATGGAAAGGAAAGGCTAAAAAGTGTATGGGGAAGCTGGGAACTGCAGAACTGTACACAAATGACACTCTTTCATTAACACACCAAAGATCATATCAAAACAGATTTCAGGTTGATTATAAAAGGGTCTCCATGGGGCACTGAAATAAATTAACACTGTGCAAACAGTTTACTGCCATACTGAATAAAAAATGTGAACTATGAGCTGGCAAAGATATGCTGGAACATGCCTGAAAACAACAGGAAGAATTGTGACACTTATCTCTCCTAAGAGGAAGTTTGTTTAAAGGATTTCATTTAGAGAGTTCACACACACACTCACTCACTCTCGCACACACTCACTCACTCTCGCACACACTCACTCACTCTCGCACACACTCACTCACTCTCGCACACACTCACTCACTCTCGCACACACTCACTCACTCTCGCACACACTCACTCACTCTCGCACACACTCACTCACTCTCGCACACACTCACTCACTCTCGCACACACTCACTCACTCTCGCACACACTCACTCACTCTCGCCCACACTCACTCACTCTCGCCCACACTCACTCACTCTCGCCCACACTCACGCACACTCGCGCACGCACGCTCCCTCGCACACACGCTCCCTCGCACACACGCTCCCTCGCACACACGCTCCCTCGCACACACGCTCCCTCGCACACACGCTCCCTCGCACACACGCTCCCTCGCACACACGCTCCCTCGCACACACACTCCCTCGCACACACACTCCCTCGCACACACACTCCCTCGCACACACACTCCCTCGCACACACACTCCCTCGCACACACACTCCCTCGCACACACACTCCCTCGCACACACACTCCCTCGCACACACACTCCCTCGCACACACACTCCCTCGCACGCGCACACACACTCCCTCGCACGCGCACACACACTCCCTCGCACGCGCACACACACTCCCTCGCACGCGCACACACACTCCCTCGCACGCGCACACACACTCCCTCGCACACACACACACTCCCTCGCACACACACACACTCCCTCGCACACACACACACTCCCTCGCACACACACACACTCCCTCGCACACACACACACTCCCTCGCACACACACACACTCCCTCGCACACACACACACTCCCTCGCACACACACACACTCCCTCGCACACACACACACTCCCTCGCACACACACACACTCCCTCGCACACACACACACTCCCTCGCACACACACACACTCCCTCGCACACACACACACTCCCTCGCACACACACACACTCCCTCGCACACACACACACTCCCTCGCACACACACACACTCCCTCGCACACACACACACTCCCTCGCACACACACACACTCCCTCGCACACACACACACTCCCTCGCACACACACACACTCCCTCGCACACACACACACTCCCTCGCACACACACACACTCCCTCGCACACACACACACTCCCTCGCACACACACACACTCCCTCGCACACACACACACTCCCTCGCACACACACACACTCCCTCGCACACACACACACTCCCTCGCACACACACACACACACACACTCCCTCACACACACACACACACACTCCCTCACACACACACACACACACACTCCCTCACACACACACACACACACACTCCCTCACACACACACACACACACACTCCCTCCCTCACACACACACACACTCCCTCCCTCACACACACACACTCCCTCCCTCACACACACACACTCCCTCCCTCACACACGCACACACACACTCCCTCCCTCACACACACTCACTCCCTCCCTCACACACACACACTCACTCCCTCCCTCACACACACACACTCACTCCCTCCCTCACACACACACACACACACACACTCCCTCACACACACACTCCCTCACACACACACACACACACTCCCTCACACACACACACACTCCCTCACACACACACACACTCCCTCACACACACACACACACACACACTCCCTCACACACACACACACACACACACTCCCTCCCTCACACACACACTCCCTCCCTCACACACACACTCCCTCCCTCACACACACACACACTCCCTCCCTCACACACACACACACTCCCTCCCTCACACACACACACACACTCCCTCCCTCACACACACACACACACACACTCCACACACACACACACTCCCTCCCTCACACACACACACACACACACACACACTCCCTCCCTCACACACACACACACACCCTCCCTCCCTCACACACACACACTCCCTCCCTCACACACACTCCCTCCCTCCCTCACACACACACACACACACTCCCTCCCTCCCACACACACACACACACTCACACCCACACACACACACACACACTCCCTCCCACACACACACACACACACACTCCCCACACACACACACACTCCCTCCCTCCCACACACACACTCACTCCCTCCCACACACACACTCACTCCCTCCCACACACACACACACACTCCCTCACACACACACACTCCCTCACACACACACACACACACACTCCCTCACACACACACACACACACTCCCTCACACACACACACACACTCCCTCACACACACACACTCACACACTCACTCCCTCCCTCACACACACACACTCACTCACTCACTCCCTCCCTCACACACACACACCCTCCCTCACACACACACACCTCCCTCCCTCACACACACACACACACTCCCTCCCTCACACACACACACACACTCCCTCCCTCACACACACACACACACACACACACTCCCTCCCTCACACACACACACACACACACACTCCCTCCCTCACACACACACACACACACTCCCTCCCTCACACACACACACACACTCCCTCCCTCACACACACACACACTCCCTCCCTCACACACACACACACACTCCCTCCCTCACACACACACACACTCCCTCCCTCACACACACACACACTCCCTCCCTCACACACACACACACTCCCTCCCTCACACACACACACACTCCCTCCCTCACACACACACACTCCCTCCCTCACACACACACACCCTCCCTCACACACACACACACACACACACACACACACACACACACACTCCCTCCCTCACACACACACACACACACTCCCTCCCTCACACACACACACACACACACTCCCTCCCTCACACACACACACACACTCCCTCCCTCACACACACACACACACTCCCTCACACACACACACACACACACACTCCCTCCCTCACACACACACACTCCCTCCCTCACACACACACCCTCCCTCACACACACACACACACACACTCCCTCCCTCACACACACACACACTCCCTCCCTCACACACACACACACTCCCTCCCTCACACACACACACACTCCCTCCCTCACACACACACACACTCCCTCCCTCACACACACACACACACACTCCCTCCCTCACACACACACACACACACACTCCCTCCCTCACACACACACACACACACACTCCCTCCCTCACACACACACACACACAAACACCCTCCCTCACACACACACTCCCTCCCTCACACACACACACACTCCCTCCCTCACACACACACACACTCCCTCCCTCACACACACACACACTCCCTCCCTCACACACACACTCCCTCCCTCACACACACACACACTCCCTCCCTCACACACACACACTCCCTCCCTCACACACACACACACACTCCCTCCCTCACACACACACACACACTCCCTCCCTCACACACACACACACACTCCCTCCCTCACACACACACACACACTCCCTCCCTCACACACACACACACTCCCTCCCTCACACACACACACACACTCCCTCCCTCACACACACACACTCCCTCCCTCACACACACACACACACTCCCTCCCTCACACACACACACACTCCCTCCCTCACACACACACTCCCTCCCTCACACACACACACACTCCCTCCCTCACACACACACACTCCCTCCCTCACACACACTCCCTCCCTCACACACACACACACACTCCCTCCCTCACACACACACACTCCCTCCCTCACACACACACACTCCCTCCCTCACACACACACACTCCCTCCCTCACACACACACACTCCCTCCCTCACACACACACACTCCCTCCCTCACACACACACTCCCTCCCTCACACACACACACACACTCCCTCCCACACACACACACACACTCCCTCCCTCACACACACACACACTCCCTCCCTCACACACACACACTCCCTCCCACACACACACACACCCTCACACACACACTCCCTCCCTCACACACACACACACTCCCTCCCTCACACACACACACACACACACACTCCCTCCCTCACACACACACACTCCCTCCCTCACACACACACACTCCCTCCCTCACACACACACACTCCCTCCCTCACACACACACACTCCCTCCCTCACACACACACACACACACACACTCCCTCACACACACACTCCCTCACACACTCCCTCACACACACACACTCACAAGCATTTAAACCTAGTTGCAAAGCTATTTAGAAACATAAAGCAGTGTTTCATCAGGTTTAAAAGAGGAAGATAGTAGCAGTAAACATGTTGGACAGGAAAGCACCACAGCCTTAAGTCAAATATCTTTAAAAAGAAATACAGAGCCAACATACATAACACAAGCAGAAGCTCCTCGATATTACCCTTCGTCTCGCTGATCTAAGCCTCTCCTTCCTGTGGTCTTAATTTGAAAATCCACTTCATTTGTAAATGCACACGTGTGTTGTTTTGCATTGGGAGAGGCCACAGGGCCAGAACTGAATGCTTAAACCTGAAACTGCTCACTCACTCTCTTAAGACAGTGTTAGCTGGCATTGTGAAATGTCTCAATCTCAAAACTAGTTTTAACAGGATGGAGTTTAGAGACACAAATTTCCTTCCTCAAAAAATCCCCAATTTAATTTAAAAAAAAAGAATTTATTTTTTTAAGTCAATTATCCATGTATTCCATAGTCCATCTAGAACCAGATGATTATCATGATGTTTGACACATGATGTGAAGATAGATATGCTCTATAAGTAAAAGAAAATCTCATTTGTTGGCTGCAAATGTGCTGTATTATATTATTGACCCCAAATATGCCACCTAGTGGTCAAGATTGCTTACATAAAACAGGCCTAGAAAATACTTCACTTCCCAATAAACCTGGAGCATTTTAAATCTTTCAGCTGATCATCAACAACAGAACAAACTCGCATCTATGTGAGCTATTGTAAAACAAAAATAAGTGCTCTGTATTAAACTTTTTTTAGCACAAAGTATTAGTGAAAGCTGCTTGCTTACCCTGAGTCTGACACACCCTCTTCGTGAGCCACGCATCATCTTGTCTTTTGACTATGCAATAAAAACCAAGGACAAAAAAAAAAGAACATCAGAGCATTATTTATCTCATGTCAGTCAAATGCATATTTATCTAGATGCTGAAAACATTTTTAACACTGTTAAAGCCATAATGATATATGTAAGACAATTTATATTTCCAAAAGACTGAGAAACATGTCAACTGCAATTTTATATATATATATATATATATATATATATATATATATATATATATATATATATATATATATATATATATATATATATACACACACACACACACACACACACACATTCTAGTCAGATGATGGACGCATGTCTAGTTTCATCAGTCCTGTACTTCAAGGCATATAAGCATTTGGTTATCTTAATCATTATCCCACAAACAGCTCAAATAACAAAGAATATCGCTGCAAACTAACAGAGCTTTTTGGTGATCCACCTAATTTTCTATTGGACATACTTACAAAATAATTGAAGGCCTACTTCTGAGCTGAAAAGAAAAAAGCCCGAGAAGTTAACTGATCTATAAGCTCATACTGTATATATGGGAGCAGAGCTTTGGAATAAGATTAGTTCACCACTTTATTAAGGACCTCTGGATCTGACAGGGGTTTGCCCAGCAATTGAATAGAGCAATTTGCAACATGCTACCCCTTCCCTTAAACAACTGATTTAACAATGCAAAAACACATTTTGACCATACCATTATCCAAAAGACACATTTCTATCCTGACGGGAGTAATTTGTTTCAATGTGCACAATGGCACAGCAATGTGTTAAATGGTTCACCGTTTTCATCAAAACACCAACTGAGGTTGAACAGTGTTCACTCCCAGTACAATGTCAAAGACAGCTAGACAACACTAGCGTCTAGTGCACTGAAGGCTGTTTTTCTATTTCATTTTTCATCTCATCTATAACATTTATTGATACATCCTGATATCTGACATTTATTTAATTGCTTCATCTACCAATACAACCTCATTCATTCCTGCAAAGGGACTATCTTTCTGACCAGAAGAAGAAAGCTATTACTTGTCATATTAAAGTACATAGAAATACTTCTCTCTACACATCCCAGCTTATTGTAAGTAGGGTGAGAGCCTTGCTCAAGTGACAGCTTGGGGTGCGGGAGTGAAACATTGACCCTCTGAGCAGTAACCTTGAGCCTAAACCACTGAGTCACCACTACTCAAGAGATAACGGTCCTTCAAACCGGATTTGGATGGCAACTTTAACAGCTACAGTCCTACGCTCTTCTAACAGAACTACTGAAGGCACTGTTTATGTTGTGGACCATCCACAGTTCAGCAATGAGACTGAACACAAAAGAGGGATCTACCAAGGTGTTGATGTAATACAGATGTATCAGGAGCAGCAGTGTGTTGCTTATCTCAGTGTCAATGTTAGATTCACTAACAGTCCAAACTCCTGCTTAGAAACGGACAGGAGTTAAAGACGTAAGGATAAATACCACAAACAATGCATAAAAACAAGCTGTAGGCACTACCTGTGCACTTACAAGACGGATTAATAAAGTTGGCAACTTGATTAAACTAGCCGACAGTCACTGCTGTAAAAGGTCAACCACCAAAATAATATATGGAGAGCATTGGTCTTAAGATGGCCTCTTTTTTATTATACTGGGAGCAGAAATTTAGGCATAGCAACAGATATACACATAGAAGGCGTACCTGGGTTACTTAGGCACTGTCAGATTTGTATTAAACCTTACAGCAGCTTTTATTTGGATTGTGTTTAGTCAGAAATGCTTGTGTCATCCACTATTCTACATTTTATCTATCTAACCCTGAATGACTTTCCCATTCTAGGTGAATCAGGTATTCAGCACTGCATGCTGACAGACACTGAACATAATTCTCCCAGTTCATTATAAATAAAAAATAACGTAATCACACGTTTCCTATATCTCTAATAACAGTGAACACATATGATAAAAACACCATAAACATACAAAAGGAAGCAGTGATCCTGTAGCCAGCATGCTTTTCTCATCACTTTTACACCTAGCTAGCTTTATTAGCCATTAACTTAGCATTAAGCTGTTATCTCTACTCTAACGTTAAATACTCTATTGCACTGACATATATTTACATTATACATGTGACAAGTCTGGAGGCTGGAGAATGTATTTTGTGTGTCATCTGTTAGCCGTGCAGACCAGACAAAACGTGTCCCATGAGGTTGAGACCACCACCCTTACATTCTCTATAATAACACAATCCAGCCATAACATATTAAATGCGTCGAAGCCTCGCTAAAATTCTCTGGCACAACATACCTCGTTCTGACTGCTTATTGGCTAACGTGCCCTGTAATAAAGTCCGTGATTGGTTCCTTTTCTTTGTCACTCAAAAAACCCCGCCCCAACCAGCTGAGATTCTTAACTCAAGTGTTCATCTGTTCTTGATTTTTACCCCCAAAATAACCCTCTCGAATAACGTAGTGCCTTTTGCTGGGATCGTACTTACAGTGTAGTATGACAGTAGTCCCGCGTTATAGTCCAAAACAAACCAACGATACTGCCAGCCCTTCATAAGATTAGTCCATTTGCTCAACGGCCCCTCCATGATGGACGCCATCTTTGCACTTAAACCAACCAGAGGTTCAGAGGGAGGAGCAACATTGAGGTGTTACGTCACGCTCTGAAAGGTGTGTCATGAGTCTACGCCGTATAACTGTACACAGATTCACTGTACACGCTTAAAGGTTATTTAAAAGTTAAGGGAACGTTGGGAGAACGTTTTCAGGGCCATAAAAATCCAATGGAGACGAAAACATATTCTGAGAACGTTTCGGAAACTAAAAACAGACTAATAGCTGTTAATGTGCGACGCCCAAGTGCCACTAATGTATTCATTTTCTACCGCTTATCCGAACTACCTCGGGTCACGGGGAGCCTGTGCCTATCTCAGGCGTCATCGGGCATCAAGGCAGGATACACCCTGGACGGAGTGCCAACCCATCACAGGGCACACACACACTCACGCAACCACACACTAGGGACAATTTTCCGGAGATGCCAATCAACCTACCATGTCTTTGGACCGGGGGAGGAAACCGGAGTACCCGGAGGCACGGGGAGAATATGCAAACTCCACACACACAAGGTGGAGGCGGGAATCGAACCCCGACCCTGGAGGTGTGAGGCAAACGTGCTAACCACTAAGCCACCGTGCCCCCCACTATTGTATTAAAGCTATTGGCCCGGAACGTTCCGGGTGATGTTTGTTTCCACTCCGGGCATGTTTGAATGTATCACGGCGCAGAAATAAAATAACATTGACCTTTTGTAGCCATGTATCTTTGTATATCAAGGTAAGATAATTATTCATAACGGATACATTATGCGTATGGGCCGCTTATTCAAGTATGTCTTCTGTTTTTTTTTTTGTGGCTTTTTTTTTGTTTGCAAAACTCAATTGACCTTTGACACACTTTGATGATATAAATGACGGTTCAGCTCAAGTGTTATTTGATTTCCGGTAGCAGAAACCTTCAGTGAATCCACTTGACAGTTCAGAAACTATTGTGAAAGTCGCTGTGATGTAAATAACGTCGTGTGTTTTTATTTCTGCCAGCTTCTTTCGAGCAAATGGAAGGATATGCTTCACAAACCAATCATGCACCAGAAGACTGTCAAAGGCCATAGAAATGAAGTGTCCTGATTTCAGCTCAGCCTTAGGACTGAAGTACCTGAGACACAGTCTACAGCGCATACGCACACATCAGGCAGTGTTACACCAGTGCATAAGCTCAAGCGTATGCAGAAGAAGTCTGCCAAGTGCATTTCCAGTAGTAGATGGTGCATTTCAGCTTATTCACAGACATGTATTTGAAGCAAATTTACAGTACAGCCAGGCATGTCAGCAAAGGTATGATGAAGATAATCACACTAGACAGCCTGTTTATTTACCTTTATTTACATTTATACCACCCTGTTCCAGCTTCGCAGTCACATGACATTGTATGCTGCAGTCATGAAGCTGTGAATGTCAGGGTAGGAAATGTGCTAAATGAAATCAGTATGTGATTTACAATAAGTGTAACATACTGTACTCATGTGTTTTGATGGTAGAAGTATGATTTACTGTCAACCAATTTGAAATAAAATCCACCCAATTATGCTTCTTCTACACAGACATTAGTGTAGTAACAGATTTCTGACTACATGTGTCAATCTAAAACAATTCCTCCAATTTATGTATAAAGGTTTACCTATCTAGTAAATGCTTGTTAGGAATGAACTATTTCAGAGTTTTATGAATTTTAAATCAGTGATTTCAGCACCTGATTAAAGTGAGATTTTGTTTGTGTTTAGGTATCTAGAGCTTAAGGAGAAAGTGTTAAAGGCAGGTGGGGAAAACGCCATTGCACGACATACACAACGAAACAAGAAGGTTCTTGTCAGAGACAGGCTGCGCATGCTGTTGGATGATGATGATTTCCTAGAACTGTCTCCTTTTGCTGGACTGGGTTTACCTTATGGGGACATCCCATCTGCTGGCTGTCTCACAGGTATTTTACTGCACCAACAGGCCTGAGAATTTTCCACCCATACCTAGCTTTGTTGTGGAACATTTTGCTATCTTTTTTCAAACATATTCTGTAATGCTAGCTGGCTACGATAAAAAGGATAACTTGATTTCAACAGTTTATTGTACAACAACAGTGTAGAACTTAAAAAAGAAGGGCCCAGTTTTAATAATTTACAGCAGAACATAGAAATAAATAATGATTTGTTTGTCTATCTATTTACTGTACTTTATCCCTTTTTCTCTCATTATACAATGATTTTTTTGTTTATGACAGGTATTGGTAAAATAAATGGGCTGTGGTGTGTGTTCACCGCTAATGATGCCACAGTAAAAGGGGGCACAGCTTACCCTATTACAGTAAAGAAACAGCTTCGGGCCCAGGAAGTGGCCATACAGAATCGGCTCCCCTGTGTGTACTTAGTTGATAGTGGGGGTGCATTTTTACCTCTTCAGGTAAACTGCACTGTAAAAATCCAAAGCTCCTCTGTCAGTATAACACCACAAGTATAGAACTGTGTAATCACAGTTCTAAAAATTCTTTCAACAGTCAGATATATTTCCTGATAAGAACCACGGTGGACGTGTATTTTACAACGAAGCTATAATGTCAGCAATGAAGATTCCACAGGTATGATATATTTTATATATTATTAAAAAATATATAAATATATATAAAATCTCTCCCTCTCTCCCTCTATCTATCTATCTATCTATCTATCTATCTATCTATCTATGTATGTATGTATGTGTGTGTATATATATGTATATGTATGTATGTGTGTGTATATATATATATATATATATATATATATATATATATATATATATATATATATATATATATATATATATATATATATATATATTTTACATATAATAAATGTAATAAGAGGCTTTTAAATAGCTCTTTTCAGAACCTGGTGTTATTTTTGTGCCTGTAGGTGGCAGTGGTCTGTGGGTCATGCACTGCTGGTGGAGCCTATGTCCCTACTATGGCAGAGGAAGCGATCATTGTGCACAGGATAGGGACCATATTTTTAGGTGGCCCTCCTCTTGTTAAAGCTGCTACAGGTGAAGAAGTGACGCCTGAGGATCTTGGAGGGGCCAAGTTACACTCAGAGTGAGTGAATTACTAAAGCTGTCTGTTCATTGAATTTAATATATCTCTCTTTAATATCTGTGTAGAGTTAACTTTTTATTAAAGTATTAAAAATTGGATTATTCATTAGATTAAAGTTCAAGTTACCCATTGTTTTTTTTTTTACTACTTTTATTACTTTTGCTTTTATGTTTTTTATGTACTGTGTGTACATTATTGAGCTTTGACAAGGTTTATAACTATAATAACTTCAAAAATAATCTAAAACAACTTGGATAGTAGGTGATCGCCCTAAAACATTTAAACAGTAGCTATTTTTAAGTGCTAAATAGCTTTCCCACTGTTCATTTTCCTTATCAATTTACAATAATTTTATACTGTGTTTGTAATTACTGCCATATTTACATAAATCTTAAACATAGTTTGAAATGATTAAGATGCTATAGTTTCTCATGCATTAGTTTACTCTTGTGCCAGGGTGAGTGGCTGCGTTGATCATTTTGCTGCTGTGGAACATGAGGCATACGAGTGTACCAGGAACATAATCTCCACACTAAACTTCAAACTACCCGTAGAGGACTGTGCTGAGTTTGAGGAGCCCCTGTATAATCCTGAGGAGCTTATGGGCCTTGCACCAAGGAGCTACAATTTTAGCATGGATGTCAAACTGGTAAGGTTTACACATACACAAATATACACACATCAAAATTGCAGGAATAATTTCTCCTGTTGTCTTTTTATATTTTTAGATTGTGAGTCGGCTGACTGATGGCAGTCGTTTTCAGGAGTTTAAGTCTCGCTATGGAACCACTCTTGTGACTGGATTTGCCAAAATTGAAGGGTAATTATGGGGTAATTTTTTTTTATTTTTTTTTACACAGACCAATTATATAAACCATCTTTTTCTGTGAATACTACCAACACCATGTTTTTATTTCTGTTTTATTAGACATTTGGTTGGCATTGTCGCCAGTAATGGCAAGCTAACATATGAAGCCTGTCTGAAAGGAAGCCATTTTGTACAGCTCTGTGAGCAGAGAGACATTCCTCTCATCTTCCTCCAGAACACAGCCCCCGAGTCTTTGCACACACTTTCTCAAGATAAGGTAAAGCTTAAATGTCAGTAAACGAAATTCCTATGAGGCATCAAGCTCTTGTGATGACACAGTCAGTGCTCCAGATGAACAGTGAGGTTGTGGTCAGCTCTCTGTGTAGGCCACTCAAATTCCAGAGCACTATAACAAACCGTGTTTCTTTAAACCTTGTTTAGGCCACATGGTCATTGTTCTGCTGGAACAGATTTGAGCCTGTTGGATCCAATATATCTAACAGTTAGACCTACATATGAGCATTATAGTAATGTGTACACATCTTTTGGCTATAATATTTTATGGATTTTATACATTCTATGTTTCTGTGTCCCAGGCAGAGTCCAACACAATGATACTCAAAGCTCAGGGATCCATGATGTCTGCTGTGGCCTGTGCATCTATTCCTAAGATCACAGTGGTCATCGGAGGCTGCCACGGTGGTGACAGCTATGTCATGGTTAGTAGCACAAAATGGTGATTTAGTGTATTTAATGTACTGCAAATAACCCTTTAATTGCACACAAATAAATTTAAATTTCTCTATCTTAATGTTATAGTGTGGACGGGCTTTTGACCCCAACTTCCTGTTTTTGTGGCCCAATGCTAGAGTTTCCATTTTAACTCCAGGCCATGCTGGTGGTTTGGTGCAGGATGAAGAGGAGGCCATGCACATTAATGAGCAGTAAGAGACACCCTTACACTTAACTCCCTTGTTACGTAGCTGACTATTATCTTATGTAATAATCCATCCTTCCTGGTTTAAGTTCTAAAAGGGGAATTGGGGGGAAACCAGAAAATATCTTTAATTTAAAGTAATATACATGTTAATTGTGAATTCTGTTGTACAATACTCTGAGACTTCTTGGTGGTTAAGATTGTAAAAATAAAATTTTCAGTAGTTGTAGAACTTTCACAAAATTGCTGTACTATATATTGCATAGTTAAAAGATAAATATATTAGTAAGTGATTGATTATTGTTTTTCATATCTAATGTGAAGGCTAATAGAAGAGAGCTCAGCATTCTTTTCATCAGGCAGACTGTGGGACGATGGAGTGATTCTTCCAAAAGACACAAGGAAGGTAAAATACAACGATAATACAAACTGTCTGTTATTCTTTCATACTGAATTTTATAAGATGTTAAATAGCTTCATATGCAGGTCATATCATATCATATATCACTTACCCAAAAACTCAACTTCTTTAAGTGTTAGTTGTAGGAACCCTGGTGCTAACAGATCATTACAACTCACATATAACCCTAACATTACACGCGTATGTGCTTTATAAACATCCCATTCCAGATTTATTCCTCATTTACTGTTATATTAATCTACACTTTTATGGGAAGGCTTTCAACTCGGTTTTGGAACAAAGCTGTGGGGATTTGCTCATTCAGCCATAAGAGCATTAGTGAGGTCAGGCACTGGTGTCACACGAGGAGGCCTGGGGTGAAGTTCATCCCAAAGGTGTTAGGGTTTGGGTTCTGACAGGCCACTTGAGTTGTTCCACTCAAAACCAGGTAAACATGGGCCTCATGGACCTGACTTTGTGCACAGGGTCATTATCATGCTGGAACACACTTTGGGTCTCTCATTTCCAGTAAAGTGTAAGTGTAATACTACAGCATACAAAGACACCCTACACAATAGTATGCTTCCGTATTTTGTGTCACAGCAGTTTTGGGAACATACAAAGGTCAGGTATAAACAAAAAAAAATAAAATAATTTTTTTTGTTATTAGGTGCTGGGGAAATGTTTAAAAATCATCAAGCAACAGGAGTACCATGTAGCGTATATAATTGTTTTCTTATGTAGCACTGAAATTTAACTGTTTTTTTTGTTATTAGGTGCTGGCGAAATGTTTAAAAATCATCAAGCAACAGGAGTACCAGCTGTCTCGAGGAAAGCCAAAATCTATCCCTCTTCGAATGTAACATCTGAAATGAGTTCACTAAAATGTTTAGGCTACTTGAAAACCAACCATCCAGGAGTCATGTTTTTGATAGATTTCTATGTGAAAATCAAGTGCTCAACACTCAGTATTTGAAAGACTATGCCAATAAAAACGTTTTCATGGTATGTACTTTTAGTATGAGCACTTTCATACTAATTACATTGATTTTTCTCTTTAATATTTAGAGGGAAATTTGACTGCGCTCCATGTTTAGGTTGAAGGCATTATTATGGTTCATGTATATTAAGGATATTCACTTTCTTCTCTTTAAATGTAATTTTATTTTGTGTGACTAACACTAAAAACTCAGATCATTCGGAAGCGGAGTCTATAAAATAGTTTTTAGTGACTATTGTACATATGATCCTAATGAGAAGGGATAGTTTTTGGATAGTTAAAAGATCATTGACTTACTAAAGTGGTTTAATTGAACCCTTTTGTTGATTGGGAATTATTCAGTAGTGTCTTTCTACAGAGAGTTTACTAGTTTTCAAAACTCAGGACAACAAAGTCTGAGTTGCAATTACTAATATTGCTTCATGATTTTTTCTGTACACAAATATTACAATTTCTCCTGTGGATGTGAATAAAATGCAGGAAAAGGCTGTTAAATAAAATTCTGGTTTTAATAAAGTTAACAAATGTTATCCTACTTACACATGCTACTCTCTTGAACCAAAGTTCAAAGTCTCTATGAGATTTGAAAATGTTGCCCTTTGCTTGCTAGTGGCCCTTTCTCCAAGCTTATACAGACATGAGGTTTATGTAATGTGTGAACTTAGAGGAACTTCTACATAGGCTCTACAATAGGCGTACATTTAACATTTTGGATCCCCTGGTAACAATAGTTTATATCCTCTTTAAATATCCTCTACTCTTTCCTCCTGTGTACAGTGTGTTTAATATGAAGAGGGCAGATTCAGCAGTTCTGACTGAACTGGTGTTTTTCAAGACATCAGAAAGAAGAGAACAGGAGGATTTCAAAAGGTGGTGCATTATGCAGCCTTTCAGTATTTACAAAACAGCTATTAAACAAATCCAATCCCTTGTTTGTGGAATCGGGAAAGGCCACAGATCCACGTGATTGTACGTTCGATTGTGTGGATGGCAGGGAAAATCTAAAGAAAATTAAAGTTAGTGTGTGACTGATAATGTCTGGACAGAATAAGAAGACTTCACTTGCAATAGAGACCCTTACACGAGACTCTTGCTATGACTGACATTTAGCCATGTTGGAATTATACCTGATGGAAACAGCTTTTACAAGAATATTCTCAGATCCAGATCATATACTGTATATGAATGGTGTCAAAGGATTTGTAAACATGACATGCTTTGGACACACACAATTACACACAAACACAGCTGACCTTGTGCTCTGACACCAACTTCCAAAGTTGTGATATATGAAGAAAAAATTTCTTTATATGCTATAAAGTATATGTGACAAATTAAGACTTCTATTATAAAATTCACAAAATTCTATGAAGTATGTGTTAATTGTGCAATTAGAAATAGTCTGTTTCTCTGTTCTCTCTCTAAAATCTTGGTAACATTGGTTGCTATATGCTTTGGATAGATGCAACAGCTTTTTTTCCACACCATACAAAATGGGTAAATACGATATCAAATATTCTGTGCATGAATATCATTTTAATCATTGTTTCCTAAGTAACCCCATGTTGGTTGATGCTAAAGCAGAAAGCACAAACACAATTTTTTCTTTTCTTTTATTGCATAGCATAAATTCCTAGTATGTCAGGCTAAAATCTCCAAATGGGTACATAAACGGTTCTGAGGTCATTAAGAAGACATCAGATGTGTATAGTGCAAAAATAGTTTCTATTGCATTGTGGGTTGAAACAAAATGTTCACTTAAAATGCATCCTGTCAAAGCTTAGACCTGGTATAAACTGATAGAATAACTAATATGGAAAAACCCACTAGAGCATGAGTGTGAATTTTGTCTTCACACAACTATACTGGAATTGCAATGTCAGTTTGAGCATGATTTTATATAGAACAATCAGATAAACTAAAACTGTTACATGAGAAAAGGGAAAACGCTGAAAATGTATAAATTAAAAAGACCAACAAATAATGTTGTAACACAAGACACCTTCATTGGGTTTCTAAGCGACCATGCTTAAATGAATAGCTGTTAATCCTTTTGTAAACATTTCAAATACATTTCTGCTCACCTATGGTTCCAGTTAGAAATAATTCGTTTCCCAAAGGCACCAGAGTTAATATTATCAAGAAAATGCTTAAAACTAACAATAAAACCAAGCCTGAATTGTCCTTTGTTTTTCAAATCTGGAAAATGAAACTCCCAAAAGTTTGAAGCTCCCACAAATGAAAGGCAAACATGTACATAGAATAAATAACAAATATATAAAGCAAGAAAAACATCATAAAAACAACTGTCATCCCTTAAAAGGCATGACATATCACTTCAATCCCAAGAAAATGTATAACTTCCAGTCATGTGGACCATTTGCTTTCCCTGCTCTTACTAGGAGAGCAAATAAAACACAGAAATACCTGAAATTTGTTTGACCCCCAACAGTGAGAGCTTCCATGTAACTCCAATAACAATAAGCAGTAAACGCAAAGAATGACAATCCCATAATTCTAAAGCATTCATGACAAAATCACATAACGCTCAGGTACACACTACAACACCACACTCAGTTGTGAAGGCTAAATGCTTTAGCTTTCCTCATGCCAATCAACATTGGTGGTTTGATCTTTGGTTTATCTGCAAAAAGCTGTGCCTCGCTCTCTGTGTTGGGAAAGCGGCGAGAGTAGATGTCAGGATATTCCTTCTGAAACTGAGAAGACAATTTTTTTAGGACCCTGATGCATGTCTATAAATACAACCAACCATTCTGATATTTCCATTGTCAGCAAAGTTTAATGGAAAATGCATTTGTTGTATCATTACCAGTCTAAGTTTCTTCTTCTTCTCCTTGACCGACATGCCTTTGTCCTTGATGATGCTCTCCAGCAGCTCTGCAACAGCTGCTTGAGACAACGACAGCTTCTGTTCCTCAAACTCCTGAGTGCTGATCTGTTTGCAGAAGGAGTAGGATGGAAGAGGGTGTCTCTTCTACAAGGAGCAAAATGAATCAGATTAATGTACGTCTTAAATCGAGCAGAATCAAATCCTACTGAAGAGGCATCACTATTTTTTCAGTACAAGATAAAGCCTTCCCACTAAACAGAAGATGGTTCGTGTGTTTTATGTTTGCTTCTTGCACAGCAATATGATTATATTACTGTGCAGTACTGTACAATGGATTTATTCACAGAAAACTATATCATTTTATCATTAATATATCAAGTCTTTCTTACATGTGAAGCCATTTTAATAGACAGCTTAAATACTGCAGTATTTAAAATTTTTAAAAAGTAGCATTTAATCAGTAGTTAATAGTTAGTAGCTAATAATAGTTAATAATAAAACAGTAGTTTAAAAAGTAGCATTTAATCAGTAGTTAATAAAAAGTAGCATTTAATCAGTAGTTAATTTGTGAATTTAAAACTAGTTTGATACAAAAGCTTCTCATAGTGATGAATACACACAAACATTTCAGGAATACTTTCAGTAAGGATTCTGTTAGTTCATAAATAATGACATCCCCCCCCCCCCCCCGTAATTTTGCTATTCCTATAAATTTGCTATTCCTACATTAAAATAAGGAGCTCTCCTTGCTTCCTTTCATCACCATGCAACTCAGTAAATTCTGTTGTGCTTCATGCACCTCTTAGAGAACATTCCCACGTTCCCACGCACTTTACCCAGTTTATTGTGACTGACTCAGTGTCCGTTTTAACTCTATAAATCCTAACATCACAGCATTTGTTGTGTATGTTGTACTTTCTTCATTTTAGAGGAACCAAACATAAATGATAAATGTAGAACCAAGTTAAATTCTGTTCAGCCTTACTTTGCATTCATGCTTGGAGTCTGCAACCTGCAGACTACATCTCTAAATACTAGGTGTTTTTCCTAAAACTCCTCTCTATCACTCTATGGGTTACATGATAAAGGATTTCTTAATTTCATACAAATATACATTATAGACCTGCAAACTAATAGATGATTTAGAAACCTGACACCGGTCTCTTTTACAATCCATACAATATATAAATATTTCATTCTAATTCAGTCTGAACATATTTCTGAAGCGATTAAAAACAAAAAAAAGAGGAGATTCGTCACCTGGGATGTGAAGTAGGCGATATGTTGTTCAACAGCATTACGCAGGTACATGGGTACCTGGAGTACCTCTTGATGATGGTCTATTAAAAACGACAGCAGCCTGGTGGCCAAGAGCTCATCCAGATCTACTTCCTCCTCACAGCTCAACACACAGCGAGAGAAAGTTTGCACCATCTGCATGCGCACACAGAAAAAATGGGCACAAGAATATAATATGTTCATGAGAGGCAGAGAGAATGTAGCATTTATTTCATTTGGTATAAATATGATTAGTTAAATTACTGTAACAATGTCTGTGACAGGACACAGATGTTCCTTACCAGTGTGCGTGTACCGATGGTTTCATGCAACCGAGGCATGTCCACATTCTGGCTCATGCGTGAGATCATGCGCAGGAGCAGCTGCAGTTTGCGGCGAGAAACCGGAGGAAGGAGAAGAGTACAGAGCTGTAGTGCCTCGATGGCGAGACGCTCCAGCGCAGGCTGCAACAAGCCTGTTAACCACCCCAGTCGGAAGATTTACAGTAAAGTACAACACATACGGGCAAACACAAAAAGAAAATCGATAATAGCAATCTCAGTTTAGTCAGAGATTCACTCCATGCATGTCATTCATACAAACAGCTAAAAAATTTAAATTAAACCCTATATTTCAGCTTCAGACACACACGTCTTTTGGTTTGCATGATCTCTCTCCACAAACACACAGCTTTACAAAGGATTTCATGGGTTCTTTTGTATAAATGGAATCTTGAACATGAAAATTAAAATCATTTTAAAAACACTCTCACAGAGGATAAAAATATGTGTCCATATGATGTATTAAAAAAATGAAATCAGATGATTTACAAAAACTTTTCTCCCCAATACTCAACCCAATACCCGATCTGAAACCAGTTTTGAAAAATAACATGCAAAAGTGAGGGAAATAAAATTAAAAAGGTTAGATGCATGCATGTTAAAAGCGAGGTTATACACACAGCAATCACAAGCCACACCAACACAAGCAGAACATTCACAGTGCTGTGAACAGACACATGCAGGTCTTACTTTTCTCAGGACTCAGGCGACGTGCAACAGAAGACATTGAAGGACGAGACGGCGCAACAGGCTTGCACAGGTCCAGAGAGCTTTGACAACGTCTGCTATTGCTTGTCCCTTTGCTGACATCCAAGCAACTTCCATGCAAACGAACCAACCCAGGCGCTCTAAGACTAACAGTAGAGGAGGACAAGTCCGGTCTCATGGTAATTTCTGCTACAGGAGCATTGATGCTAAAGCAACTTGCTGACGTTTCTCTGTGCTCTAGTATATCAAGACAGTTTCCGATGCTTCTGGGACGAGGCCTAGCAGTTCTCTGACTGGAGGGTTGACATTCTGAGGACAGAGGAGAGCTTGAGCTTTGAGAAGTCTCTATACTTGGAATAGTCTCACTTGGGGAGGTGTTACAGGATATAGAGGAAGAGCCATCAGACTTTGTCTCCACATTTGCTTGAGAACTTCCTTCAGGGGAGGATCCATCAGTGCTGTTAGTCCTCAAGGATGCTAGACTTTCAGCAGACCTGAAGAGCTCCCATTTTGGGCACGAATCTACAGATTCATCAAGGATTCTTTCCAAAGAGCAACTCCTGCGTGGAAACCTGTTAGGTGGACGTCCAATGGTGCGCATCCTTGAGCCTGCAAACTGGGTCTTAATTTTAGTTGCAAACACCTCGTTCATAGGAGAGTCAGTCTCCTCAAAAGATTCCTTTCTTATCAAACTCAGCAAGAGGCATTCGGTGGATCTAAAAGCATTGGCAGTGTTCAGATGAGGGGCTTTAGCCGGCTGCGGACAGCTCAGCTCCTCCAGGTTTTTACGTTTTCCACGAGTATTGGGAGCGGTGGCATAACCGCACAAAACTAGCAAAGGATCAGACAAGACAACATCAACAACAAACAAGCAGGCAAGGATTGTGGGAGAAAAAAATGGGAAGAGTCATGGTACACAGGAGGGTTAGTCTTTAAAAAGTACACAATAACAAAAGCACCAGCGCAGGAGTAAACTGTTAATGTTGAACAACTTCAACTTTCTGTCTTTTAGTAAAAAGAGAAGTTGCTAATTACCCATTATTTCATTCCTCTCATTATAATTCTGTTTCTGTTATATTACCATTATTATTTTTTACATATGTCATCTATTTAATGTCACTGTCAAAAACTAGTGGTTGTCACTTAAGACTTTCTCAGGACTCTAAATGTTACTCTATACTCAATACTCTAAATGCTAATAAAGGAAATTTTCACCCTGAAACACGAAAATATTTGTGATGAGTTTTGCAACATTGGTGCTAAATTCTTTACACATGTGGAATTTCTGCTCGTCATCTGAGAAAGTAAATAAGAAGTTAAATGCAATTTTTTAATAAATCTCCTAACAAAACAAACAAGAATGAGGTTCTCTTCTCCCCCACCAAACATCAGCAATGTTAATCAAAGAAATATCAAGAACTGTGGCTTTGATTAAGGATAATGTTAACCAATACTTAATTTGATCAAATAAATCTTGGATGCCATTGGTAATAACATCTTACTAAATATTTATATTCGGGATGAATTTTTCCGTGAGAGTATAAACCAAACTGGAGAAAATTAGATTTCAATGTGATCCATTTCAAATAATATGAATGATGTCAAGACTGAAATGTAAAAAGGTCTTCCAAGATTATTTTAATGATCATATTAACAAAATGAGTATCATCTATTTTTACATGTGGGAGCTAATCAGCAGCACATGGCTGTATTATTATTATTTTTATTATTAAACATTACAAATTAATCCTATAATCAGAAAACATGTCTAGTGTGCAAGACAATGCTGGCGATAAAATGGCAAAAAGAGGAAGGGGCCTGGAATTTATCTGTTTAATTCTGCTAACTAAAAAGCTTCCAGATTGCTGATTTAGAGGAATGAAATTCTGATATATTATTTTCTTGAGTATAAAGCACCATTCTGGTAGTTTTCCCTTATTCTGCAAAAGACACAACAGACCCAACAGAACCATTTACAACTGAATCCAACATTGCAACCTATTTTTCAGATGGTACAGAAAAACAACTATTTATAAAAATCCCAATACATTTCATACATACCCAGAACATTAACAAACAATTCATAGTACTGAAAGGTCAGCATTGGCTGGGGAAGACAGTGGAAATAGTCAGACACTGATTTGAAGACATCCCTTTCAAAGCCTGGATAAGATGGCTGGTCAAACTTTGGCCCTTTTAAAATGCAAACAAGATACAAAAATGTACAAATATAGAATTAGAAAACATCCAGCATATCTCCTATAGCTGAACATTATTCAGTGAGTTGTTGACACGTCATGCTTTATATTGTACAAGTCAGATGAGACTACAGTCTAAAGAGGCATCACCACATAAGTGTAGGTAAATGTATTTCAGTGATTATTCTTGATGTGTGCACATAAGAGATTACAATTGCCATAATACTTACAGTTTGCAAGACACTTCATGGCTGACAAAACCCAGTGAGGCAGATCATCTGTAAATAAAACCATTCTGCCATATAGATAAGCTGAATCACATTACAAACTTGATCGCAATAACCATTCTTAAGCAATGGTATTTAAATATAGCACAGATTTTCTTACCCGTCTTATCCTCCAAGGTAACAACACCATGCTTGTTTACTTTGGTCATGTTATACATGATGAAGCGAGAAGTGACATCTGCTGGATTTAAAACATCTTCCAGAGATGGCAAACCCAATAACTTCTGCAAACTTAAAAGGAACATTTTTTTTATTCATTTTTCTATTTCTTACACATTCGTTCACAGACTAAATCACATTTTAATTGAATAAAAAACTAAAGCTTACTGTGTTAATGTTACGTTCTTCCAAATATCTTGAATTTCTTCCTCTGTGATTTCTCTACAGTGTGCAGCCTCTTCTGAAGAGCTGTTGGAAGTATCTTCTATAGCTGGAGCTATATTTTCCTTCA
Organism: Tachysurus vachellii; assembly: GCF_030014155.1. NCBI lineage: Eukaryota > Metazoa > Chordata > Actinopteri > Siluriformes > Bagridae > Tachysurus > Tachysurus vachellii. The sequence continues at coordinate 10,738,777 of NC_083470.1, forward strand.
AAAAGCAACAAGATTTTGATTGTTGTGAAAACTATTTACATGGGAAGTCAACAAACCCACAGTCTTTAAACACTCACTTGGATTTCTTTATCAAATTTCTTGGAACCCCTGAATTTGAAGAAGCCCTCTCTGTCCTTCAAAGACAAACTCCTTTTCCTTGTGCCTTGAGACGTAGCAGGGATCGGCTTGAGTGGTGACGATGGTGGAAACCTGCAAAACATTTCAAGGCGTTAATCTGTTTATTAACCTTCAGTGACCTTTTTCTTCAGTTCAGGGTTACAGCAGATCCAGAGCCTGTACCACAAACACTGGCTATGAGGAAGAAATACGTGTTGCAAGGGACACCCATCCATCAGAGGACTCCAAGCACACACACAGAATCTAGGGATAATTTATTTTACCTGAAACATAGAAAGAAACCTGATAGCCTAAGAATCTAAAAATCAAGAGAACATGCGCAGAAACGCACATGGTGGAGTCATGGGGTGGCAACACTACCGACTGCACAATCATGCTTCCCATGCTAAGCAGAAAACCTTTACAGTGAGAACATCATGGCAGCAAGGACCCTGGATCAACCCTAAGCACAGAGGTTCTGTACGTGTTGAGTATGGCATGTTTTCCCTGTTTCATGTACTTTGTCTGAGCAAGTAAATAAACCGTCCCATGTGTAACTGAGGTGCGAGTGTGTGTGTACACTGTGCAGTGATGGACTGGTGTCTCATCCAGGGTGCATTTGTGCATCATAGTCTCCTGACACATTGCAACTCTGACCAGGATAAAGAGGTTAGTGAAGATGAATGAGATCAAATCCCAGAACTACCAAGCTGCCACTGATGGGCCATTGAGCTAGGTCCTTAACCCTTAACTGCTCAATTGTATAAATGAGATAAATGTAAATCACATTGGATAATGGTGTCTGCCAAATGATGTAATGTGCCTGAATGGAAACTGTGTTCAACACAGCCAATGTATTACCTGTAGAGTTGACTGTTGTCCTCAATGTCCTCCACACCACATCGTCCTTTTACATCTTCAATGACGTGATTTTTTAAGAACTTCTTTAAAAGCTGTACAGTCTGTTGCCTGGTGACATCGGGACCAAAGTTGCAGTTGTTCCTGAGGAGGTCGTGTAACCAGTCTACAGCTGCGGTGGCGGTGAAGCAGTTCGGATAAGCCTTCAAGTGTTGACGATGCTTCTTCACAGGCATCCCAGCACGGAAAAGCTTAGTCACTTCATTCCACTATTTAAAAAAAAAAATTAAGAAGTTTAGATTTACAAAGACTAAATGATGATGAGGACCTGGCTTGATGTTTTTTACGCAGTGACCCTTTACAGCACAACACCTTTACATTTTAGCTCATTTTTATGCAACTGAGCAATTAATTGAGGGTTCAGGGCCTTGCTCAGGGGCAGCTTGGTGGACCTGGGATTCGAACCCATGACCTTCTAATTGGTATTCCAGCACCTTAACTACTAAGCTACCACATCCCCCATACCCCAACAAACCCTATTACCACGTGCATAGTCCAAGGTTTTAACAGGACGTTTCATTCTAACTTCTTAAAAACAGCAAACATAAAAAAAAAAAGCATGCAACATAACCGAATCAGCGTGTTTACTTTCCTCTTACCAGTTTAGTGGCTCGATAAGGACCTGGTGTGATGATGTGAGAATCCATTCAGCCACTAAGACAAAAAAAGATCTTCAGGGACACATCCAGTAAAAGTCTAGGTTTGTTTTACGCACAATAAAGCATAGCAACTACAAACTAAAAGACCAAACCCACCGCTTGTTACTTAAACCATAAACACACAGTAACCGCACAACACGGCTGTTATTTTTCACACCGAACCAAATGTTTGAAAAGATTCCTCTGCGCACAAGTGCGCGCTGATTGGAGCGTTTGTTTGGACACGTCACCAAATTTCTCTCCCGTAGTGTTTGAACTCAAATCTGCCACCTGCTGGACGTATCGTGACTTACATTAGGGTAATAATTAAACGGAGAAACTTTTCCTGCATGTTTTTATTAACGTTGTTAGTTAATAATTTTACAGTCAGCTATTTGCGCAATAGCCACAATACACCACCAAGTTTAAGTTTTAATGGATGCTTTTGCTTTATTTACTGTTTCCAAGGCTGTAAAACGACCCATGAACCTTGGGAATGTAGCCTACATTTAGACTGGATGGTATTCATGTGTAGAAAATCCTGCAGACATGTAATATGTATTAGAGTACAGTGCCCGGTCTCTCCTGTAACACAAGGCACAAATCCAGGCCATAAATCATTAATTATTTTATTTCTCTATAATTAGGTTATAATCACGACAATGATAAGGAGGATACAGACACCAAACATATTCATACACCAATTCATAGTCATTCTCTGTAGAAAACGTAACAGAACTTATACATCAAATCCACTGTTTTCAAAATTACACCAAATCCACTGTTTTCAAAGCATTCAAAATTATATAATTATTACAGAATTATTCTACAATACATAGTTTTAAACTTTACATTTTTTTATTTTTTATATATATATATTTTTTTTTTTTTACCAAAAAATTAATTCCAGAGATCTCATCACTACATATTTATTTCATGTATATTATAAAATTATTATTATTATGTACTATAGTATTTTGGTTATTTATTGGAGCCATACAGCTATTTACCAAGTTGATATAATTTATAGGCTGACTTGTTTTTGAATTATGTGTAACATTTTAGGGACAATATCTAGGGACATTTTTATAAAACATTTCCCTCTTATTGCCTTCAGTGTAATGTTTCTCTTTATTGGATCTCAAACTTTTTTTTTTTTAGTCACTGACACCTTTAACAGTAAAGTAAATTCCAAGGAACCAGTCAGTATAGATTTATTTCCTGAACTTGTGTAAGGTCTAGAAGCACCATTAATTCTTACAAACTACACCTTTAAGTCTGCATTTTGTGATTAATTTTTAACCAACATATTTGTCTTTTACTGTGTAATGTTGTACTTTTTTTTTTACAGGTTCTCCTTTAAGTTTGGTGTCCCTGTGTTACCCCTGGTGTTGTGTTCTAACTACTTAAGACTACATGTTCAATAAACCTAGTATCCACTGCAATAAAACCATTTCGACGGAAATTCCTCTTCTGTACGTGTTTACACAGTCTCCATGTTAATGATAACAATACATGGACATTAAACTGCAGAAATTTATGAGCTCAGCCCAGCATTGGATAAAGGAGGAGTCACCCTGGTTAAAAAATAATTAAGTGTGAGGTGTATCAAGCAAACTTACAGATAAACATCCAGAAATAGAAAAGAAGACTCCTACCATACAGTAAGAGATTCTGATTTAAGGTAGTGTGCTTTTATATAAACTTGGGTGTTGGGTGTTTTGTTTAGATGAAAATTACCTTGCTTTTTTTTCTAATGTTAAAAGGAATGCCTTTAATACACAATTGGAAATTTTAGTATTGTTTTAATTTTAAATTAATGTAAAACTCTACGTAACCTAAGTAATGTCTTAGTAACGCTTCTTTGCTTTACAGATGAAGCTCCAAGTTATAATCTTTATTTACTTAGGAGGATCCATATTACATTTTGTGAAATGTTACAGCAGTGGTAATTTTGATCATATTCCAGTTATATGCCAGACTATGGCAGTTGATCACTACAACATTCAGCCTCAGGAAACTGAACCGCCTTTTAAAGTTGATCCAGATAATATCACTATTGGTCCTGAAGATGTGGGAAAACCCATTGATGGTGGGTGTTTTGTATTTACTGCTATTGAAAAGTTATTATCGTTAAGGCATATCCTGGCAATTCAAGTTGTGTGTGTATATATATATATATATATATATATATATATATATATATATATATATATATATATATATATATATATATATATAACAAGGGTTCAGTAGATAATAACAAGATCTAGATACGTTACAGAATAAAGAGCAAATTTTAAGGTGATAACACCCAATTAAAAAATTGTTTCAGCATACTACATATGTGGTGTAAAAAGAAAAACACTGAAAATGCGTCATGCTTGGGAACATAAGATTTGTGTGACTTGTGTGAATATAGTTTCTAATCTTCTGTTTTATTTATATCAAGTATCTTATTTTTCTATTTAAAGTAACACTGAACGCAGATAAAGATCAAACATTCAAAGGTTTTATGTTGGAGGCACGAAAACCAGGGGACACAACTCCTCAGGGGATTTTTGTTTTGACCAACCCAGATCTCACCAGACTTCAAAAATGTAATGGTGCAAATGTAAGACTCGTCTTTCTCATATTCCCTCTAGCTTAACAAAACAATAACAATGTGATCAAATTTTAAAATTCTAATCCTACAGTAGTGATCCAAACACTTTTCTGGGTTTCAAAGTCCTTCATTTAATAAACTGTAACCAACTAATCTGTTTCAATTTATTGTATTTTTTTGTGATTAAAATTTAAGGTATAGGTATGACATAAACATGATTGTGTATAACTGTGTACAGAAAAAAGAAAATATGCATTTACGTATTTAATTTGACTGCCATTAAGTGAAATAGAGATAGTTAAAGTATAATATGGACATTGTGTCTTTCTTTTGTGTTTTTTATGTGGCCTATGTTCTTACTTCATGACCTATGTCTGTCTTTATCCAGGGTAAAGCGGTAACACAAACAGATAACAGAAAAAAGACTGAAATAAAAGTTATATGGAGTGCTTCTGAACGTGGAATATATTTTTTCAGGTTATTTCTCTGTTTAGTTATAAACATGATACAATAGACAGTTGAGTAATTTAGAGAAAGGTTAAGATTACAGTCATTTATGTGCTTTTTCAGGGCTACATTCGTTAAGGATCTTAATATATTCTGGCTCTTTAAAGATGTCCCTTCCACAACCCTGGCACCACCAACAACAACTACCACCATAATAATCTCAACATCAACCTCAGGTGTGTTAATACAGAACAATTCCACACAATATAGCTGAAAGGTTTCTAGCAGCTGTGTTTTGATTTATTATTTTATAAATATCTTTAATAAAAAAATAATTGATTGGCTTATCTATACCTGAAATACATTTCTAAGAACAATAATTATAGCATTGATACAAATAAAAATAAGCATAATTTGCTGTAGAATTATTGAAATGGTTAGATATTGTGTATCAATATATTCTGGCTCTTTAAAGATGTCCCTTCCACAACCCTGGCACCACCAACAACAACTACCTCCATAATGATCTCAACATCAACCTCAGGTGTGTTAATACAGAACAATTCCACACAATATAGCTGAAAAGTTTCTAGCAGCTTTGTTTTGATTTATTATTTTATAAATATCTTTAATAAAAAAATAATTGATTGGCTTATCTATACCTGAAATACATTTCTAAGAACAATAATTATAGCATTGATACAAATAAAAATAAGCATAATTTTCCATAGAATTATTGAAATGGTTAGATATTGTGTATCAATATATTCTGGCTCTTTAAAGATGTCCCTTCCACAACCCTGGCACCACCAACAACAACTACCTCCATAATGATTTCAACATCAACCTCAGGTGTGTTAATACAGAACAATTCCACACAATATAGCTGAAAAGTTTCCAGCAGCTGTGTTTTGATTTATTATTTTATAAATATCTTTAATAAAAAAATAATTGATTGGCTTATCTATACCTGAAATACATTTCTAAGAACAATAATTATAGCATTGATACAAATAAAAATAAGCATAATTTTCCATAGAATTATTGAAATGGTTAGATATTGTGTATCAATATATTCTGGCTCTTTAAAGATGTCCCTTCCACAACCCTGGCACCACCAACAACTACCTCCATAATGATTTCAACATCAACCTCAGGTGTGTTAATACAGAACAATTCCACACAATATAGCTGAAAAGTTTCTAGCAGCTGTGTTTTGATTTATTATTTTATAAATATCTTTAATAAAAAAATAATTGATTGGCTTATCTATACCTGAAATACATTTCTAAGAACAATAATTATAGCATTGATACAAATAAAAATAAGCATAATTTTCCATAGAATTATTGAAATGGTTAGATATTGTGTATCAATATATTCTGGCTCTTTAAAGATGTCCCTTCCACAACCCTGGCACCACCAACAACAACTACCTCCATAATGATCTCAACATCAACATCAGGTGTGTTAATACAGAACAATCCTACAACACCTAATTACTGGATAACATTATTCTTAGCCACTTGCTAGACCCATAACTTTTATAATAAAAAGCTGCTCAGTAGGAAAGTCAAAATATAGCTGAAGACTTTTCAAGCAGCTGTGTTTTTATATGTTCTTTTACAAATATATTTAATGAGAAATCATTGATTGGATGGATAATTGAAGGATAATGGTTTGCTATATAATTACTGAAATGGTAAGGGTAAAAATTTTAAATTATATTTAAAATTTAGTACACAATATTTAAAAATTTTAATAATTAACCATTTTAATGCAAAATGTATCACAAATATTTGTGTATCCATGGCATTTCTTATTAAAATTAAAATTCAATTAATTAAGTAAATAAAAAACATTTTGTTTGTTTTCAAAATCTTTTTCACTTCAGAAATCAATAAAATATGTACTTTGGCCACAGGTACACAAACATTTTGAACTGTACAGTCAACTTAAGTAATACATTTTTAGAATTATGTTATTGTGCATTACTTTCCAAAAGGTTCAATAATGCCATCTCTAATTTTATGCTTATATAGACAGTAAACCTGCTCCAAAAGAAGGTTTGGTATGTGTGTTAATATTTGATTTATTTGCATTACACAAATTTTGCTAAATATGTCTTAGTATTTTTGCACGTTTAATTACAAATTAATTGATTTATTAATTGACATATTAGATGATTTCACATTGCCTGTTGCTTGTGCATGTCCAGCAATTATAGCATGTGGTAAAATTTCACCTTTATGATGATCATGAATGAACTGATTATTGCATGTATATCTCAATGCATATCTATCGGACTTAACAATTAAATAATAACATCAACAACAACAAAAAATGTAAAATTTTTCTCCCACCTGAAGTCTATGATGAGCTTCTTTGTTTTGCTGGTGATAAGGAGCAGGTTGTTGTCAGCACACAATGCATCCAGATGCTGTACCTCTTTCCTGCAGGCTTATTGTTGGTGTTGAGGCCAATCACTGTGGTGTCGTCAGCAAACTTGATTGTGGAATTAGATTCCTGCACAGACTTGCAGTCATGAGTGAAGAGGAAATATAGGAATGGGCTTAGTACACAGCCCTATGGTACACCTGTGTTAAGGGTAATAGTGGCAGAGCAGATGTGGCCTGACCTGACATGCTGTGGTCTGTTGGTCAGAAAATCCATAACCCAGTGTTATAAGAAGGTGTTGATGCCTAAAACCCCATATTTGGTGCTGAACTTGCGCACAAACAGCATTCGTGCATAAGTGTTGTTATTTGGGTCTAATGTGGGTGGGAGGCAGTTCTTTAGATGTCCCAGGACCAGTCGCTCAAAGCACATCATGATGATGTGTGCTACTGGGTGGTAGTCATTGAGGCACATTGGGTTGGAGTGTTTCGGCACTGGACATTGGAGGTGGACTTGAAGCACGTTGGCACAGTCGCTAAGGTGAGGGACTGGCTGAAGATGTCCGTAAAAACCCCTGCAAGCTGTTCTGCTCATGTCTAAGCACACATCCAGAAATGCCATCTGGTCCGGCAGCCTGCATGATTTGATATTGCCCAGTTCAGCATAGACTTTGGAGGAGGTGAGTGTGAGGGGCTGGAGGGTTTCAGAGGGTCTGGTTTTTGTGGCCGTCTCTCTGTTGTTACTGTTGAAGCAAGCATTAAACTCATTTAGCTCGTTCAAGAATGAGATGTCTGTGGTTGATGGGGGAAGCTGCTGGGCTTACAGTCGCTGATGGCCTGGATGCCCTGCCACATGCTCCTGGGGTCGCAATTGGAGAATTATTCCTTTACCTTTACCTTGTAGCATTGCTTGGCCTTTTTGATGCCTCTCCACGGGTTTGTTCTGGATGTGTTGTAGGCCTGTGCATCACCTGATCTGAAGGCAATGTTACTGGTTTACAGCAGGAGCTGTACTTCCTTGTTCATCCATGGCTTCTGATTAGGCTATGTGGTAATCTGTTTCTGGGTTGTCACAATATCAATGGTGGTGTTAATATAATCCAGCACAGAGGAAGTGTAAGTATCAATGTCCATGTGAAAGCCACAAGTAGCCTGAGAGGCAAACGTATTCCAGTCAGTATGTTGAAATTTAGTGAGCAATGTCTTTAAGTTTGAGTGATTAAAATCACCTGCAACTATATAGGCAGCCTCTGGGTGAGAAGTCTGTTGTTTGCTAATGGCTGCATAAAGTTTGTTCATAGCAAGCTTGGCATTAGCATCTGTGGGGATATATACTGCGGTAACAATAGTGGAGGTAAACTCCCGCTGGAGATAAAAGGGTCTACATTTAACCATGATAAATTCAAGGTTAACTGAGCAGCATTTCCCAATAACAATAGAGTTTGTACACCAGGCTTTGTTAATATAAATGCACAATACTCCACATCTGGTCTTACTGGATTCCTTTGTTGTACTGTCTGGATGTCCCAATTTAAGAAATGAATACAGAAAATGATAAAGTTTTTTTGTGTATACGGTGTGTTGTCTATTTATATTTGTTTTCTTTGTTAATACTTGTGTTACTCTTTTTCTCTCTGTCTTTATCTTAGCCTGAATTATATCTATCTCAACATTTGATCAGTTATCTTTCGCTTGTTGTGTGCAGTCCTTTCCTACTGAAAGCCAGTGTATGTGTTTGGATGAAGGTAAAATCTATAATACTCTATAAAATTCATTAAATATTTTTACTTTAAACATAGTAAAATAGATTCTATTACATGTAAAATAATTATTTTGCATACACAGATATACAATTTTTTTTTAACAGGTGACATCATTTTTGTCTTTGGTATTTTCACTGTCTGCATTCATCCTCTCAGTGATACACACCAAACAGGTGAGATTGTTATTTATGAAATGTGTTCCATATAATTTTGTGTCTTCTAGTCGATTCTTTAAGCCTCACCTGCATTCTTAATGTTCTGTTAATCTGCCACATCAACATTAAACAATTACTATTAAAATATATGATAGATGTACTGAGTACAGCAACCAAAAACAAGGAATAATTATGTGTTCATTTTTGTGAAGGTATAATAATCTTCTTTCCATGTGTGTGTATTTTCCTGTGTGTATACCTGAATCTGTTCATGTATAGGTTGTCGGCAAAATTCTGGCAGGAGCTGCAGTGAGTCTGAACTTGGGCCAAACCATTCTAATATTCTTTCTCTGTAGACCAAGCCATAAATTGTGAGTGTTTCCTTAAAATGTTTCAGAGTGACACTGCCAGTTTATGCACACTTGAATTTTAGGTACATCCAAATGTACTTTTTTCTCTGTCTTTACTTATTTTGTATATTTATCCATGTGTTTTTTTTTTATCCAAGAATGAAAGAAAGATATTTTGTTATAAATTTCAGAAGGACGATTTTCCTTTGGGTGCTCAAAGTGGTTGCATTCATAAACCTATGTTTTACAAGTAAGAATACTTTTTTTAATCTTACAGAAATCCATATATGGCACAGTTATCTTACATACAGTATATAATTTGGTCCTTAAACATATATTTATTCACTCCAATCCAGAGATGTTATTCCATTTCTTGATCAGTCCCATTTATCTTCTGACCTTCCTGGTATTCCCATCCTTGCTTTTTTAATAGTTGCTGCGATATATTTTGGTCTTGTGGAGCTCTACTCCAAAAACTTCTGCATCTTGCCCTCCATATTGATGGGAGTTTATTTAGCATGCCACTTGATGTCATTTGCATTTTTTATATATGGGAATCTAAAACAAAAGAACCAACACCAAACTGCATCAAGTAGACAGATTTGTAAGGTAAGACTAGTTTTTTGTTTCCACTCCAGAATTTTTTAATCATGCTTATGCCACATTCAAAAAAAAAAAAAAAAATGCTCTTTCTGTGGAGAAACATAAAAGTCTGTGAAATTTTGCCTTTATGGTTTGCTTTATAGCAAACTTGAATAATTTTGTTAGCCCTAACCCTTACCTTATTACACTTAGCATTACTTTTAATATTGAATTTTGAAATGCTGCCATGAAATAACATGTTTATGGTGTATAATTTTTTTGCTTTTGTGTTTTATACAGGCTTCTTGCTGGTGTAGCTGCTTGGTCATTTTTAGTTTAATGAGTATAGCATTTACCATAGCACTCGAATTAGCATTATTTTTGTGTGATTAATACCTGAACAGTCCATGATATTTTACTGTTACCCTTTTATTTTGTTTATTTTTTTTTTTGTGTGTTTATGTGTTGTGCTGAAAATGCAAAGATCTATACTAATAATAGTAACAGTACACTATTAATAGATATTATTGCTTTTATTGCTTATTCTTTATTAAAATGCTTTTGTCTAATTTTTGACTATAGCAATCCAGTTTGTTGCACATACAATCAGATTTTGATTGCATGTCCAACAAACCTACAATCTCAGATGTTTAGCAAGAATTATACTAACTCACTCATTGTACTAACTCTGTACTCACAATGCCAAGTTAACTTTCTTAAAAGGTCAGTAAAATATCTAAAATCACATATCAGTGAATATGTCTTCACTTGTTATAATGTAATATATGGGGATGTAGTAGCCTAGTGGTTAAGGGGTTGGGACTACTGAGGGAAAGGTCATGAGTTTGAATCGTAGGTCCACCAAGGTGCCACTGCTGGGCCCCTGAGCAAGGCCTTTAACCCAAAATTGCTCAGTTGTATAAATTGAAGAAAAAAAAAAAGGTAAGTCACTCTGGATAAAGGTGTCTGCTAAATGCCAGAAATGTAAATGTAATATCTCTCAACTGAGTTATTCTAGTATAGTAGATGCTTTCTAAAGATTTATTGTTTACTCATAAAAAAAGGCTTTTTTTATCCTTGAACTACATATCTGTTTCAATTAAAAAGTGATTTATTCTCACATGACTCTTTATTATAACAAGCCATTTTCTCAGTTTATAAAAAAGTGATAAAAAAAAAAAAAAACACTCAGCAAGCGAATAGAAAAAGACATTCTAGTTTTAATATTTACATATTTAGTGAAATGCACAATTTTGAGCCAGAACAAAGCGTGACCTTACAGCCGAAACTAATCAAGGCGTGTGGTACATTCAATATGACCTACTAGAAAAATAAATCCACAACATAAATTCGGTCAGTTCATCCGCTGGTGCAAAGAGCTGACTCTTAAACCTGCACTGCTGTTGAATGTGAGCTTTGTGTACAGTACATACTCCTGATGACTCTAGCTATTTTGGAGAGAGTATATTAGAGAAATAATAAAAATCGGAAGTATAGTGAAATGAAGAAGGAATGCTGGACAAAACTGCATAAAGTATTAATATATTTACACTTTATAATAAAGAATTTTTAACATGGCATTATTTCAACACCGGTGCCATGACATTAAGTGCATGACCTTCTAGAGATCTTGTTGCATATGTCCAAGATGTTAGAAGAAAACTAGACTTACAGATTGAGTCTTGACAATTAGATAATATTCCAGATGTCAAGGAAAACCTGGCTAAGAGTGCACAGCACCAGCCATTTAGCTGCACAATCACAATAATTACATGATAATTAGCAAAACTCTGGTTTGAAAACCTTCAGTTATTAGAATCCTCTCTCTCAACAGCCATTCTGTTCGATCTTCTGCTCTGCAGCTACAGGTAGGATGAGATGAGAGATTCTACTCCAGAGCCCACTTAGCTTGTCTACATCCATCTGGTTAAACTCAACAGTTTTGTCAGAGGAGACAAACCTCCCTTTTAAGTACTCCTGAACTTGCTCTTCCACTGCACTCAGACAGAGCTTGAAGTCTAGTTCAGCAACAGGGAGCATGACAGTGAAAACCAAAAAGACTTTCTTAAAGGCAGAATTCTCATGATCACAATAGCGGTAAAAGATGAGTGTAGATCCAGGAGGAAGCTCTTCAAAACGGTGGATTACTGCTGCCTGGGTACCGCCCTCAAAGGCCTCTTTCAGTGTTTTATCAATGTCCATCTTAACCTGGTCGCTGTCTTGTGCACTTTTGCTGGTTGCGTCAATACTCAGAACTGAGGAGTTGAAGGTCCTGGAAAAGGCTGCAGCTAAATTTTGTGCCAGACAGCCCAAAGTCTTCTCAGCATTATGACCAGAAGTTAGGATGAGACTCACTGGTTCAGTTGGATTAATCAGTTTAAGGTGGCTCTTAAGATGGATCTCAGTCCTTTTCCAGAGTTCTGGTCGCTGACTAGAGAATAGGGCCTTTAGTTCAGCTAAGTGGGTTTCAAAATTTGCACTGTACAACAATCTGTTTTGATGTTCAATTATTCTTGATGAGGTTGGAAAATGCTGATAACCCATTAAACCCAAGGCAAGTGAGGCTATCAGGAACACAGCCCACTGAAGCCACCTGCATACACCCCATGCATCTGCTGTAAAGAGAAAGAATACCAGATACTTCATCATCATCATCATCATCATCATCATCATCATCAAAGATACTGAAAAGCCAAACTGTATTTGATTGTGTGGAATGAAGGTAATACCTCTTGAGGATGAAGCTATACCTGTCTTTGTCATAACTTTTTTCCTTACTTCTACAAAGAAGAGAGAAAATTTTAAATTTCTATTTGCACTCAAACAAAGCTGAGAGATGAGATGATACCTGTCTTTGTATGGCGTAGGGGTTGTTTTCCTGCAGGAATGTTGTTTGTCTTGAGGGAGGGTGTTGTGTGACCTTTCCTGTATGGATACCTGTCCCTGCTCTTAAAATCCACTTCAGAATCACCTACAGTAAAAGAAAATGAAGAGCACGCATGATAAAGAAAAGAAAATACTACAAAAATATGTGAAATTAAAGTGCTTTCCCTGCATTCACACAAGCACACAAAAAATGTGTGCACATGAAAGTTCCTAACACATACATTAAAGACTAAATTGAAATGTTGAACAAATTTACGCAAGATTAATTACTATGCTTTAAAGTAACAAAATCCAAATGTCTCTCTCCAGTAAATTCATTAGATCATTCGAGAGTTAGGAAGAGTTTGGGATTATGTTATGTCTATTCTCTATTGTCCCAACTTCAGCTCCTACCTAGCTCTTATTCGACTGTGCATGGTGGAAAAAAGGAAAATACACACTTACTGTTATTAGTGTTTCATGTTTATTTGTGTTTAAACAATTAATTAATTAAAGGTAAACACAGTAATGTGTAAAATTATAAGGATATAGTGCATTATTATGCACAAAAATAGACAACACAAAGAAAACAAAAAACACATTATATTACATGTCTGCAAGCTAGGATAGTTGTGATCATTATAAACTGGGAGTGAGATTAGTGACACTATTGTCTAAATGCAGTGTATTTCTGACCTCTTGCTTTCTCCTCCATTTTGTATCGATACTCTCTTATGCTGCTCCTTACAGTTAAAATGTCTTTGTTCTCCAGGGGTTTGAGTTTGACAGAAGAAGAGCCTGTTCTGGAGGGTTCTGTGGTGAAAACCAAATGCAATAAGAAACATAAATGAAATACTGAATAGAAATATGATTAGGGAGCAATCATAGGTCAGCCTTACAAAAATAAATATGTATAAGTTATATCTCAAAAAGAGAATGTTGACAAACCTCTTGATAAAATCTGAGAACCAAGAACTGTGTCTCCACATCCTGTCAGTTTGGAAGGCTCTGTTGCCTGTGACTTTTGATTTGTTTTTCTTTGCCGCAGCAGAAATATCTTCATCTCCTCTGTTTCCAGATTCTCCACACGCAGTGTTTTGATGACTCTTTCTTCTTGGATGGGAGGTTTTGCTGGCACAGACACACAGACAGTGAGTTTGATCGCTACCTCTCAGTAACTCTCCAACAAGTTTCTGAATGATTTAACTCAATCTGGATATAACAAAGTATTGAAACTCACTCTTCATGGCTGCCTCATTTCCACTTTCATCCTCTGAACTCATGTCTTGGTTCTGATCTTCAGATTCTTCCACATCCATTTCCACCATATTAGTTTGGTCCCCATTCTGATGTCCGTCTCCTGCATCTTTCTCCACCTGAACCTTTGCGATCTTATCAGGAGATTCTGTTGGAAATTTGTAATATATTTAATATTATACAATACATGTAATGTAGAACATACACTCACTAGGAGAAAGCAAACACCAGACACACTATTGGGACTACTGATAAAGAAAAGAAAATTAGGACAGGAAATAAGGTCTTTGAGGTCAATTAGCTTAGGGTATTGCTGATACTAACCTTTCATTAATGTCAATTTATTTTAATACATTTACAAAAAAGGATACACCCTGGACGGAGTGCCAACCCATCGCAGGGCACACACATACTCTCATTCACTCACACAATCACACACTAGGGACAATTTTTAAGCCACACTAAACCACCGTGCCCACAATGAAAATTCCAATTCCCACTCATATAGCCTGCCTGGCAGAGGACTAAAGTGTATTTTGTCCCCACACACAGTGAGGATGATGGTTGTTGGAAGATTTGCAGAAATTGCTATGTATCATTGTAACAAACTGTTCTTCTCAAAGTATTAGAAGAAAAGCTTTCTTTTTACAATTACAAGCACCTGGAGTTTGCTAAATTATATTTTTGATGCAATATCAAGTATATTATTCTTAACGTTCTTTAGCTAGAACTATTACTATAGGGTTACTATAGAAAGAACAGGACTTCAGGCACAGAAAAAAATGCATTTGATATAAGACAAAGGATGTTTATACAAAAAGAACCTAATTCCCATTGTTAAGTATTGTGAACATCAGTGAAGTTATGGGTAATTATTTAAGGCCCTGGAAACTGGATTAGGAAATGTGGCATCATGACTCCCATGAATCAAAGTAAAAAAGTGGCTCCTATTGTCAAATATCATAATACTATGATTTGAAACAAAAGTCCAAATAAACACAAAAAAAAACAGTTCAGTGACCATATAATCACACTTTTTGACATTATTTAGGAGCAATAATTATGACAAATGTGATTTTTATTTTCTTAGAATACAAATATAGAATAAAAGTCAGCATTAAAAGACGCCCTACATTATGGGAAGCTTTAGAGGGCCCATATGTCAATAGCCAATACAGTCAGAAACCTGTCTGTACACCTACAAAGTGGGTGATTACATGATTAAAAGCTACATAGCAGGTAAGCATACATTAGATCTGATCTGATTAGTGTGTTGGATCAACAAGCACAGAGTCAGGAAATTCTATCTAAAAGCTTTTGACACATGACACAACCTTCTTCTGTTTTCGACTCCTCAGTGCTGGTCAGAGCTGTGATGTCTCTCCTCCTCTTCAGAGCTCCTCTAGGTCTCAGGTCAACGGGAAAAACTACTAAACACAAAAACGTCTAATGTTTATTCCTTCCCAGTGTCTGTTTACTCATTTTAAACAACAGTAACAGTAGTTTAATTGTTTGATCTGTACACGTTTCCCTTTAGCTTTGCGATAACGCACAAAACGAAAGTAACTTTGGTTTGTCATTAATTCGGCTCGTTTTTAGCTCCTGATCCTTTTCATACTGCTTTCTAATGTGTAATGAGTATCTAAGCACAGTTAAATCTATGAAGACCAACCATTCGATACACATATTTACCAAATCTATCACTTTATTAGGTAGTAGATCCGTCCATACATGAAGTTCACATACATGTACAAACTACAAGCGAGCTAAAAAAAAAAAAAAAAAGCTAACGACGGTCCATGATAATTCGGTTTAAACTCTGTATAGACAAACCTTTACTCAGCGATTGTCTGGTGCTTCTTCTTGAATTAGTTCCGTCTCTTTTCACATCGACGCGGTCCATTTGATTCACATGAAATCAGGATTTTCTTTTTTTAAAAATAAAACTTTAACTCCATCCGACACAACTCACTACTGGTGAAAGGGAACTGAGAAATGTTTTCTGGAGGACACGTTTGTGTGAACACCAGTCATTTCCGGAAACAACATCCGCTAGACACCAGAACGAAGAGATGCATTACAAATTGCCTAAAGAAACTAATATAGTATATAACCTAATAAATACTGCAACTATATATACTGTATACCACGTACTGAACTAGTATACACTGTATATTAATACTGGACCAGTACCTTGCTGTTCTAATACTGTTAATATAATGGGACTGTTTGTCTAAGTTGCTTGAGTTATAGGTTATAACTAGTTATAGCTATAGCTTGAGTTATAGTTGTATTATATTGCTTGAGTTAATTTTTTTCAGTTATTGCTTAGATTTGATTAGAGTCCAGTCAAACAGGATAACTATACAAATTTAATTCTAAATATACTAACGATGTTAAAGGTGGGTTGAGAGTTCCACCCTTGTAACAATCTGAAAAAAAAATAAAATAAATCACAGACTATACTTTGAGAAACACTGCCTTATATTACATACTTTGCACGGTAGAGTTTATAGGTTATATGTTTAGATATTAAATTCACATGTTGAAACATACCTACCTCATATAACTCATTCTTTAATTGCTTTACTTAGAAAAAGAACAGACGTACAGCATAAATACAGTATCTGGATATTTCTAATTTCTGGCATCAAGACATCATAACAGAGTTGTGAGAAACTATAGTGTAACAGTTTGAAATGTCTGGATGCAATAATCAGTCATTTATTTAGAAATTATATTGTAATATATTGCAAATAAAATTTATGTTTACAATATAAATTGCATATTTTGGCATATATTGTAAAATAAAAAGTTGCATTTATTTATTTAGCCTGCAAAACAAAATCAATAATTGAATTAAACAATTAAAATGTTTCTTTATTTCAAATATATTCATGTCATTTTACATATAAAGACTGCTCAAAACATTTACAAGTCCATTTACATTTCAGTGCCATTTGTAAGTTATTGAGCTCACTCAATAATGCTCCTGTCCTCATGCTCCTAACTCCTAACTACATATGCATTCTGAGATTGAAATTAAATGAGCTGTGTAGAAAAATGTAGAAGCGAAAAAATTGTTAGATCCTTTGCAAGATTTCTATTGACAGATATTTTAATTACATCATTAAGAATTATAGATGAACCTTAACCTGTCACCTTAATGAATATTCATAAATGAATTCAAGTATTATCAGTCTCACTATCTCACACACACACACACACACGTGAACTTAATATAATAAGTCTTTAGTTCAGTTCACAGAAAGTCACCTTTATGTTTGACATCCATTCTGTTCGATCTTCTGCTCTGCAGCTACAGGTAGGATGAGATGAGAGATTCTACTCCAGAGCCCACTTAGCTTGTCTAAATCCATCTTGTTAAACTCAACAGTCCTGTCAGAAGAGACAAACTTCTCTTTTAAGTACTCTTGCACCATCTCCTCCACCATTCCCAGACTGACATTAGGTGGAAAAGCCATCTCTTCCTGTAGCATGACAGTGAAAGCCAAAAAGACTTTCTTAAAGGCAGAATTCTCATGATCACAATAGCGGTAGAAGATGAGTGTAGATCCAGGAGGAAGCTCTTCAAAACGGTGAATAACCGCTGCCTGTGTACCGCTCTCAAAGGCCTCTTTCAGTGTTTTATCAATGTCCAACTTAACATCGTCACTGTTTTGTGCACTTTTGCTGGTTCCATCAATACCCAGGACTGAGGAGTTAACAGCATTAGAAAATGCTGCAGCTAACCGTTGAGCCAGACAGCCCAGAGTCTTCTCAGCCTCACGACCAGAGGTTAAGATGAGACTCACTGGTTCAGTTGGATTAGTCAGATTGAGATGTTCCTTTAGATGGATTCTGCTTCTTCGCCAAACTTCACGGTGCTGGTTGGGGAAACTTTCTTGCACCTTGTCCATTTCTTGATAAAATATCTCCAGCAAGGTAAACTCTTTTTCCACAGGGGGAGATGAGGTTCTCACAAACCAAAAAATCAAAACCACAAGAGCAAGTAGAGAAAGTAATATTGCAAGTAATATATACCAACCTGTGTATGAGAGAAAACAATATGTCTGTAACAGCAGAAATGCAATATTTAAAAAAATTATGTTGCTTCCAAATAATTTGTTTGGTTTTCTTAAGATACCAAGTTACTGACCATAAGATCATGTTAAAAATAATACTTACTGAAAGTATCAGCAGCAACTGAGCTCCTTTTCGTTTCAGCATCATGGTCAGGAATGTCACCTTTGCCCAGATGTGCTATAGTACAAATGCATAAAATCAACCATCTATCATGGGTGCTAACAAATGTAACAAATAATCCACAAGACAAAATAATCTATTCACCCATCTCACAATCTTTAGGGCAATTGATGGACTCATACACAACTATTACAAAAGGTCCAATACAGGCTTCATTAAGAGCCAGAGACAACACGTTTGAACAGGATGTTTGTTGCAAATTTTCTTCTGGGAATGGAGTAAAATATATTTAATCCGTTTAAATAATTACATTTAATTCATTATATTTAATTATTTTAAATGATTAACACTTTGCAGATTCTGAAAAGAATAGAATAATAAGAAAAGTTATGACCACAACTGTAATATACACACTGTACATATATTCAATAATACACTACCTAGGTTTTTTTTCTTATTGGATATTCTCTGTCTTGGGCCATCACCAGCAGGTTGCACGTCATTGTTTTCATTCTTGACTTTGATGCATTTTCCAACTGATGTGTCACAAGCCTTTCTTTCCTCATCAGACTGAGCACTGGCTTCTTCTGTATCTATCAAGTAAAATGTATTTAAAATCCATATCACAGTTTGAAATGTGAAATGTGTAGACCCTCTATGTTCAGTAATCATGCACAAGGTAAACACCTTTCTTACTCTCCTTCTGTTGGTTATAGACTCTTGTGTCAGTGTCTTTAGGTTGCTCAGTGTCCAATCCTACATTAAAGATGCAACATAAGGTTATTATTTTAAAAATGGATTTAAAGACAGAACAGCAAAAATCCAAAAACTTGAAATGTATTAGGTTTCTATGCTTAATTATAGTCTGCAAATGCATGTAGAGGACAGGACAAACAAGATGCTGGTTCTAGCCTGCTCATAAATAATGTGGCTTATCATCATACAAACAAACCCACACATATTAAGTACAACAACAGATTCAATAGTATATACTTTTAACATGCTTCTTTTGTAAGCGCTTCACTCTCTGGTTTATTTCTGAAGATGCATCACCACTGTTCTTGTTTGGACTCCTTTCATCTACGACTTCATCTACTCCTGTAAATTGCAAATGATAAAAAAATTGATAATACATTTTTTCTGATAGCATTCTATTTTTCTGGTTATGACGTTAATAACGATGATGACAATGATGATTATGGTGTGGATTCAATTAATGCAAATTGAATAGAAAAATTATTTTCATCACCATCATCTGTGTAACACTCTTCTTCTTTATCAGAATTGCAACTGGCTGCATCTCCACCTATCAAATAGACAGATATAATTCAATTCTTAATACCACAACTAGATATTAAAGAAAGCTAACTAGCTTAAGTGAAAGTTAAGTGTAAGAGTGTAAAAACAAACGCAATGATTTACATTTTAATACTATATAATGCAGAGGGAGCTAAAATAAATCAAACATGACAGGCTACTTGAGAACCTGGAAAGATTTTAAATCTTGATTTTGCTAAATATATATCAAACCTAGAGTATTTAGTAATAGATAAAAGCTAGGTACCTTGTTTTATTTTCTTTGGTAGATTACACTCTCTTTTGTCATCCACCAAGGGCTGTTTCGTATCCCCTTCCATACAAAAAATTCAGTACGTTTGAAACCAATTGTTTCAGTATTTACAAATGCAAACACAGAAAAACTGTGATCCCAAAGATAACTTCATTAAATAAAAAAATAAGTCCTGGGGCAATTCGTATACTTACTGACACACAATAAGTAACAGTATATATAAATCTAAACTTGTATTTATTTCTTTTTTCTAGCAATTTATATTTATAGTAACCTTTCAGGTTACTTTAAAAATAAGAAAAGACGGATATATCTTAGACACAGACTTTCCATGTGGCTTAAATGTTATATTTACTGTTTACAGACAAGTGAGAATGCTGAATGAAAAAATTGCCAAATACAGAAAGTGAAGTAAAAATGAATACACAGTGTTGGGAAACACTAACAATGATTCTAGTGATAATACAATAGAGAAAGAGGAAAATGCACAAGTAATTACCATCCATTTTTTTTTCAGCACAATCCAATTGTTAAAGAGAGGAGTCTGGAGTCAGTTCAGTGTCAATCTGTGTAGCTGCTTAAACAAAAACAAACCCCAAATACAAACATAACAATGAACAGCGGTGTGTTAACGTTATTACCTCTTGTCTGAGATAACAAACCGTAACTAAACATTGTGAACACTAAAGAAAGTACACACACAAAACCGACCTAATTCATATTGTAAATATAACAACAATAATACCATGAAATTAATCTTAAGCGATTTAGCTTCATTTATATCATTAAAAAAATGACTAAAATACATTTGGTGTAAACATGTTTCTTTAATTCAGTAGGATTGTTATCGATAATGTAACGTTGTGTAAACTTTGTGCTTCTACAGCTAAGTTCCCAGAGCTAGCGTTAGCTCGTTTACATGACACTTTACTTTAGTTCTGCTTAGGAGCGTTTTCTGAATGTCAATGATAAGATATAAACAGATTAAAAAAAGATTACTACACTCACCGAGTCCATTTGTTCCTACATTAATAGTTTAGCAGAGATTACATCCAGTTTTGTCTGAAACTAACAAAAACGTGACGTCATTGTGATGATGTTGGTCGGGGCGAATTCCGTTCCGGATTGACAGCAAACCGGAGGTTACAAAGGTTTCCCGTCGTTTTAAACAAGCTATTATCTATCGCATTATTATTTCTCATACTAATCCACTTGTTTGACGGAGCCACGGGCTTAAAAATGTCCTATGTATAGGTCTACCCAAACAGGCGGAACCTATTATTTAGACCCTTGTTTCCCATCATTTAGACCCTTGTTGTTTTCATTGTTCTGTTTTGAAACTTTACATGTATTTTGTTGTTCAGGAGAAACGACGAAGTGATTGAAGAAAATAAACATTAAACAATAATTACAGTTTTCTACACGAACAACATTATTCAGCTTTGCTCTAACACAAATCACTCTCACTACAGATACTAAAATAATAGTGTTTAAGTTGTATTTTAAATATACAGGTAATGGATATAAAACACACTAGCAGTTAAAATGATGAAAAATGAAGTTATAACAAAATGCATGGAACAGTTGGAAATCTTGCAATAAAAGGGCCTCTGTTTTAAATCTGTAGTTTATCTTAGTCTTATCTTATTTCAGTGTCTCCAGTCATATTAAAGAAATTCAAGACAAATTCAAGTTGTAAAAATTTGCAGATGAAATGATGTACATAAAAGCTTTTTGTGATTAAAAAAAATGAAACGAAACATTTTAATAATACCATGAATTATAATCTGTGATTTTTATTTTTATATTTTACTTGAGCTCAGAATATGACTATATATATGACAGGTTATAGCTTTGTTTGTTTTCATGGCCCTACAGATGCCTAAATAAACTTAAAGTAGTTTCATTGGAACAGATTTGCAACCTACTTCCATGTTTCTGCTAAATATTTTACGATAATATATGTTTATCGTAACTACAATGGATGTGAGAAAGTATTATTAAGTAAAATTCCTGAAATACTTTAACTAGCACTTTTTCCCTTGTTTGTTATGTATGTTTAAAAAAAAAACCTGAACAATTTTTAGGTTGACGTATTCATCGATAGAGAGTTAAAAGCACTATTGTTCGTCGCTCTGGATAAGGGCGTAAATGTTAATGTAGATGTATTTAAAAACATCAAAATTATAAAAATAATAATACATTCTTGTAAAAACATTCTAGATCCATCAAATCTCATGTGCACGGATAGCTTCAGAAAGCCCCAAAATGTTTAGTTGGTTTCAGGTTTGTTCTCAGGTTCATTCAAAGTGTTCTTGTAATTGTTTGTGAATTTAAATGTATGGTGAAAGGTGAAAATTGGTTTCATCTTCAGCTTAGTAGATGACATTAATAATACATAATACATTCCTTTGAGATTGTATTTTTTGTGAGATACATAAATTTTTTGTGTACATATACGAGAGATCATGGTCACATGCAGAGAATAATCACCTGTCATACTAATGCAGCTGTTTTATTGCTGCTGTAGGTCTAATGGCAGCCTCCCTGTGAAATTTTTGTCTCGTCCTTTTTTAAATTTGGAGGAACTTTTTTTTTGTTGATGTCACTGTAGTGATCCATTTTCACTATTTGTTGATGTCACTGTAGTGATCCATTTTCACTATTTGTTGATGTCACTGTAGTGATCCATTTTCACTATTTGTTGATGATGGCCTTTGCAGTGTTCCATAGTACATCAACTATTTTGAAAATTCTTTAATAACTCTCTCCTGATCGATACCGTTTAGCAAGTGGGCTTCAGCAGTCAGATGATACCAGGAAAATATGAAGGAAATCCTACACCAACAGCTGATATTGATTTGGGGCTAATAATTTAATTGATGACAGCTATATGGTAATACAGGCCCAACCCCAATTATAAAAGTCTACATACTGTACTATACTGTCCACAGGCATGAAACTAGGTTATTGTAACTTATTTTATTTTCCTTTCAATTTGATTATCTTTCATTTAATTCAATGTACAATACATTGTACTTTCACATGGAAAAAAAATTCTGTTTCATTTACTTTATAATACTTTTTATTTATTTATTTACTTTATTCCTTTACAAATTTAGTGTTGTGTAACCTTTTAATATACATTGTATACTATTTAGTTTTTAGTGTAGTTATGGACATATGATAAATATCACTGCATGTTGTTGTATTGTTAGTCATTGTATGGAAACTTGATAAACCCATGATGTAATCACGTGACTGTTGTTTGTATGGTTGGGACATTGATGCATTTTGCTGAGATTCCTCACATCATACGAAACAAAATGGTTCCCTTTTCTAAGCAGGGTTTAGCAGATCAAGAAAGCTGGAGGTGGCCATCTTCTGATTCTTTTTTAACCCTCTGTAGGGCAGGGATGTATTCCTCAGACTCAGACTCCTTCTGACCAGAAGTCAGAAATCTGAGGTACAGGTCAGAATTAGGCAAAAACAGAAAACAAACCTAATTCAATTCCAAATGATAGAAATGTGTTTATTTTCAGTAAAAACTGACATTCCACAACACAGTTTACACTGTTGGATAATTATCACAATCAACCTGCTCTCTTTCACAAATGTCTAGATGTTTCCTTTACTGAAAATGCAAATGAACTTGCTACAAATATTGCTTACAAGGTGTACTGTTCAAATGGACTAAGAAAATCTTAAATGCAAATATAACCTTAGTGTTTTAGGCACTTGCTAAATGATATGGTTTTGGCTCAGAACTATTTTCACATATTCAAAAGTGGACAGTCAGGAATACGTTGACTTAAGTGTCACCTGTGGGTTCATATTTACTAAACATCAGCACAGCTTTACTGTTTAATGTCAAGACTGTCACTTTACTGAAGACATCAAGGTCTTTTAAAAGTGGTTGTCAACATCTCCCATTTCCACCACAACAGTTTTCAGCTGGGAATAATACTCAATAGTCACCATACCATTTTCTCTGCCAAAACCTGGAGCGAGAGAGAGAAAAAAAAAAGTTTTCTGCTGAGTCTCATGGCATAAATGAGTAAATGAAGATTTATTTGGAAAGATAAGTATTCGTTGCTATTATTAGGGCATTAAATAATAGTACTGCCTACAGTCCTACCTGACATCTTGTAGCCTCCAAATGGGACCTCCACTGGACTCACATTATAATTATTGATGAAGCACGTCCCTGCTTGAAGATTTTCAGCCACTCTGTGTGCTCTAGAAATATCTCTGCATGCATGCAAGACAACATGTTAAAATGTAGAAGGGGAGGTAAATTTTCTTTTCTATTTTTATACAGATCATGAGGTCATCTGAAGGAGACCCTGGTGTGAGACTTCACCTGGTAAAGACTCCAGATGCCAAACCAAAAGTTGTGTTGTTGGCTCTTTGCAAAACTTCCTCTTCAGTGTCAAATGGCATAATGGACATCACAGGCCCAAAGATTTCCTCTTTCACACAGGTCATGTCATCCCTGCAGTTATCTATGAATATAGTAACATATAAAAGAAATACATTCACTTGTGTATTGCTGGAAAGCTTATTTTAGATTAAATTAGGGACCAACTTGGTTCCATGCTTATAATACGAAAAAGTTAGCTCTTAAAAATAGCTCTCCAGTGCCGATTAGAATTTAACATTAAATGTAGCATTATGCCAAAAAGAGACAAGCGAACAAATTAAATATAAATTATAAACCTTCCCAGGTTTGTGGCAGACAAATACATGCACAACTACATAATGTGCATCTTGTCTTAGTCAGTGTTATTACTTTTAAAACAAGAAAATGGAATAAACTTTGTTGGTCAGTAACACACAAAGGTTAGTGTTGTTAAGCTAGAGGAGTTAAATTTTATAACATTTCAATTCAGATACAATAAAAAAAAAACACATTACTTACCCAGAACACATGGGGACAAGAAGTAGCCTCCTTTAAGTTTGGGGTCACTGGAAACAAATGGCTCTCCACCACATAACACCTTGGCTCCCTGATACAAGATTTGAGACATTAAAGCTACATTTCTATCAAAACTATTGTTACAAACACCACTGTGTACAGTCTATTCTGTAAATTTGTATATTGTAGATCAACCAGAAATGCTCCAATGTACAAAATGCCTCCAGAACCACATCCTTAGCAGTTGTGTGTTCTATACAATGATAAATTCTTCATGGAAAAAGTTACTTACAATAGGTACAAATCAACTTTTTGCTTGTTTATCTTAACAACATTTGTGTTTTAATGATGAGGGGCAGAAAAGGGGCAGATGTTTTTTTAATTAAAATGAGATAATCCTTAAGTCATTCTCTAAAGATCTATTTACTACTTACTGAAGTATATTGAACATATACCAAATCAATTCATATTGATGTCAAGAAAAATCTACCCAATAATCAGACATTCAAATCATGTAACCAACACTTTTATTAATAGTACCTGTTCTTTAGCTTGGTTTATAAAACCCAGCACTTTCTCCATGTGGGGTTTGCTAATCAGAGCACCCATCCGTGTCCCATCTTGTAGAGGATCTCCAACAGCAATGGCCTTTGTTCTCTTCACAATCTCCTCTATAAATTGCTTCATAATATCCCTCTGCACGAACACCCGTGTCCCATTGCAACACACCTGCATCAGCCAAAACATGACAAAACGGTCATTCATAAAACCATGACAACTGGAACAACTAAAACAAAGGGCAACAGGAACTTGGTTTGTGGACACATGAACAGAGCATCTCTGTGCTTTTTAAACTTCACATTCTAGACTGAATTACTATTTTGTTGTTATAAAAACATCCACTTTTCTGAGAAGGCTTTTCACTAGTTTGAATTGTGACTGTAGGGATTTGCTTATTTTGTGGAAGATCCACATATATCTGTATATGATTAGTTGTAAACAAACAGTTGTATTTTGTCCATATAGTGTACTTTAACCAATATTATCACCTTTGGGATTATTTATTTTAAAGAGAGCTGATGTTAATGCCTAATTACCTCTCCCTGGGTGAGAAAGTTAGCCATTAAAGCCCCTCTGATAGCATTCTCCAGCTCACAGTCCTTAAAGATGATAAGTGGTGACTTTCCACCTAACTCCAGTGTCACTTGCTTCACACCTTTTGCTGACATCTCCATGACCTTACAGACAAACAAATACAGTATGATTTAATATTCTACAACAATACCTTGGATATAAACAATCTAGTTTTAACATTTTACCTCAAATCCACTATATACTATTTGCACTTAAACACCATTTTAGGGATTTCAGCTCATGTTCACTTAGTGAATATCTCAGCTAGCTGTTCAAGTGAAATTAAACAAGGCTTTTAAATATTTACATTTCCTATTTGGCTACATCATTTTCAATAGATGATTCCAGAAAGATAAGATTTACTTTCAGTGAAACTGAAACTTCTAAAAGGTCAGACATGTTATTAATTAAAACATTACTTGGCAAAAGAAATATAGTAAAAGCTCCTGGATGAAATAAAGCGTGTTGTAGTAGATAAACGTGAACTGTGATAGCAGTTGAATTAAGTCAATTACTCATGGGTTAAATAAAAAAAAATAATGAATCCGATTAAGGCTATGTCCACACTTTTCCCTTGGTTTCAGCATTCCTTGCACATTGAGACAGCGTTTTTGTCAACAAAACTGGAGCTTTTTGAAAACACTCTCCAAAGTGGATAAATTTGAAAAGTTTTTGCTCTGCAGTGTGGCCTCTGAAAACAATGACAATTGTTGTCATGTGACCATTTCAGACAAGATGGCGGGCTTCAAATTAAATTCATCAACCTTGTTGTACATTAACCAGGTATTTCTGTGATTTTTATAACTTAAATGTTTGTGCATTATTGCTGTGCTGCTATGAAAAGCATCTCCTCTTTCCATATGCTGCTCTGTATCATGTTTAGATTTGACTAGTTTAACTACCATTGCTGTTTTTTTAACCTTCTTGTTGCTACAATTATTCAGATTGATTTTTTTATATATTTGCATTTCTTTCTCTTTGCCGCTGTAACAGAGAAAGTTCCCCATTGTGGGACGAATAAAGGTATATCTTATATTATTCTTCTGTGGTGTTACATGTGTACATGGAAAGATAACAGCACAGCTTACCTTAATATTTTATAACGTTCATGCTTTAACTCACATCAAAATTTTGCCAAATTAAGAATCCTATATAATGCAAGTGGAACCAGTCATACTGTATGCTTCACAGTGTTAAATGCTTATATGTGAAAACTGGGCCACCTAAAAACAGTTCCGTGTGGTGCAACAGACCTATATTCTCCAACATATATAAGCAAACCTAAAGAATGTGTTAAATATAAAACAATAAATAGATAATATTTCATGAAATCACCATGATTCAAATGTTGCTGCTATTATTGAGAACCATTTCATAAAAGGAAATCCTTCTAGCTTTGTTACCTTCTTGCCAGTAGGCACACTACCAGTGAACGACACTTTGGCTACCATGGGGTGGTGGCACAGCAGTGATCCGGTCTCAGCTGCACCCTGCACCACATTAAACAGCCCGTCTGGCACGCCAGCTTCTTTATAGATCTCTGCTAAAATGACTGCTGTGAGTGGAGTCATGGGAGATGGCTTAAACACCATGGCATTACCTGTGCAAGTGAAACCATAACATTCAGTTACAAATCCAGTTTTTCAATTAATACCATACTGGATAATAATAATAATAATAATAATAATAATAATCATAAGTTTAATTTATATAGCACCTTTCCCAAGCTCAGGGACGCTTGGATATTCTTATTAGTTTAGAGTAAGTAAGATTTAACATTTCTCACATACCACACGCTAGAGCTGGGGCCGATTTCCATGCAGCAATCTGGAAGGGATAGTTCCAGGCACCGATTCCCACACATACACCCAGTGGCTCTCTACGAGTGTAAGCAAAAGAGCCTCCGGGAAGCTGAATGTGCTGGCCTGACACAAACACACACAAATCTATATTACTCAACTGAAGAAAATTTTTTTTTCTAAAGCATTATTTTGCTTAGGAGATGTATTCTGAGTACTCCATTAATAAGAAATGCTGTAGCGGTTTTGACAATTTACAGCTAAAAATACCTGCTAGTGTGGGAGCAATTCCAGCATAGTACTCAATACACTGCCAGGCCACATCAATGTCCACCTTAGCCTCAGTTATACTTTTTCCATTGTTGATCACTTCCAGCACAGCTATCTGATCTCTGCGCTCCTGTTAAAGCAACAAGGAATAAAGTTTACACTTGTTGGTTATGTCATGGACTGTTGGACTGTGAAAAACCGAGCACACCTGGGCAGCAAAATACAAAGGTCGATATTTTTGATCATTTGAAAAATGTGTGGGTTTAAAAAAGGAGGTGCCAAATCAAATTTTAACAAAGCACCATTTAAATATCAGGAAATAAAAGCTGACATTCTAATGCACTGTGTCATGGTTATTTCTGCCTCAAATCTAAACGGCTTCAGTGATGCAGGATTAGGATTGGTTTATTATTAAATTAATTAGGACTGTATTTTAGAACTGTAGTTCACAAAAAAGGAACCACATACTGTTCAGTTACCTGAGATAATGCAAACATCTCTGTTCAGAACCACATACCACATACTTGTGCGTTGCATTAGCCCTTTAAAACTATACATTCTTAGGAACACAAATATATCTACACACTATTAAGAAGATACTGGATAGTATATGTAATTAGGACCATTGGGTTTTGTTGCGAATCTTTACCCTAATAATACGTGCAGCCTCCAGCAGGATCCGAGCTCTCTCTATGCCGGCAAGTTTACTCCATTTTAGGTAGGCAGAGTGTGCAGCCTTTATGGCCTGATCTACCTCCTCCTCCCCACAAGGAATCATATCACATAGCACACGGCCTGGAGAAAGCAAGGTTTGGTTTAACTCCAGTATGTTTATACATTTACAGATATTTGTTTTTTCCTGGAATATTTTTTACATATGACCTATAACCTGCAAAGCAACATGCAGGCAACAGTTAATCAGTGACAATTAGCACTAAACACCATCATGCAAAGAATCAGTGTAGATTTATGATCTGTTGCTACACATGCAAAAAAAAAACCTTACCAGTTGCTGGTTCATACACTGGCTCAGAGTTGTTCGTGTTCTTGCCTTGAACCCGAGCTCCACCCCAGAAGTTTAGAGCCTCTTTCACAACCAGACTCCCAGTAGAAACATTGTGAAACTCAGGCAGCGAAAGAAGTGGTGTCTGAGCCATTTTATACTGCTCACAAGGAAAATATTGTTTATTAGAACCTAGATTATTTGTGCTGTCCAACAAAGCTCAATATTTGTTGCAGTGGATTATTGTAGAACAAGTTGTTCTGCCAGTAATCTGGAGCACCCAAGACAATGTCCATTCTCATGGGTAATGTCTGTTCACTTTTGTCTGCTTGGGACATTTGTACATGCCCCATTTTTAACTTTCTCCCTGTCTTTCCACAGCATGGCCTGTCATGTATGTAGGGCCTCAGCAGAAAGGGGTTTAGAGATAAGAGGAATTGCACAACTTCCATACCCCTCTTTGCTAGCACTAAGCTAACCAGTATGCTAACGTCTGAGGGGGAAAAAACAACCCTCACGCCCCCTGATCTTTTCCAGACTACAATGAAAGTCGTAAAAATGAACCTAAAAAGGATCCGAAAGACGTTTAAAACAAGAAAATCATAAACTGAAGCAGTAAAAAAAAAATACATTTGCGATATGTCAGGAGCTAGTGGAAGCTAGCTCGCTTTACGCTTCACAATAACGACGATAATTTCCGTTATGCATTCGATATTTAGGTTTGCCTTCAAATCATTTCAGCAAATGTAACGTTACCTTGAAGTGTGAGACTTGGCTTCTTTAGTGTCTCTGCAGATTCAGTAGGTCTTGAGCTACTTCACTTCACCCTTCTGACAGCAGAAATGGCCGTGAAGTTTGTGTGAACTGAGTGAAGTTATAGTCTCTCAGAAATCCACTTATCAGACCGTGATTATATAACACAGTGGACTGGACGTTAACCAGGTTCTTTCACTGGTGCATTTTATTGGCACGTCAGCACTTGTGCTTTTGACACACTATCATCCAACCAATTTTCAGTCAATACACTTTTGTATCCTGCAATTTTATGATCCGAATTATGATCTGGATTATGATCTTGCATTGCATCATCAAAGAAGTTGCACGTCTTAAGTGGGTCAAAAGTACACAAAAGTTTCTTAGTGTGCTGAGATTTTGAAGGATTTCTACATTTTCTGAAAGCTAACCCTCTGTTGTAGGTTTCTTCCTTGATTAACACAATACCTGCTTCTAACACACCGAATCTTCAGATCTTACTGAACTGATGTAGGTGCGTTAGAGCAAAATTTTAAACTCGGGGTTACTCCATCTAATCCTTTTTAGCATGCACACATCAGGTTTATGTCATCCACCTTTGTTATATTGAATTGTGCATTTAAAAATTATACAATTACATTAACACATAAAATGTTTGCTTTTCCATGACACACAGATTTGTCTTTGCTGCTTTTTAAATGAGATGATGCTATTTGTACATCTGACCAAGAGCGTAACATTTTTTACAAGAAAAAAGTCACTAACACTGAAGTAATCTATGCAAGATAACTTTACCACTTTATTCACCAAGTGTAAGCGCCATAAAATAATTACAAAACTGAACTTAAAGCAATAGAATCCACACAATTTAATCTCTTTAAATCTAATCAACACATTCACACATATGCATAAATAAAATCCATACCAAATATTAGTCTTACATTTCAAATAAAGAGAGTGGAGAACACATAACAGATTATCAGGTCGCTTATCTAGAAACTAGAATTAAAAGAGCATACTAACATACTGATCATTATGTAGTGCAGTTATGTAATGACCCATTGACATAGAAATCAGAATTACATGCACATGGTAATAAAATTAAAATAAAAACCTTTGTCTGATTTTTTTTCTATTTATCCATGTGAATATTCCTTAACATCTGTAGCATGCAGGGTGAAATAATCAAAACTGGTGGGATCAACAAGTACAGTGCTCCCAAGATTCCTAAATGTTCCCATGCCTGAAATAAGCTGACAAAAATATCACACAATACCAGTGGGGCCCAACACTGAAATAGTTGGCCTCTTATGTTATGTTTAATAAGTTAGAAAATGCCATATAAAACATTTAGAAGAAAAAAACTATTTCTAATATCGTTCTATTTTGAGATAGCACTGTTATCGTTTACATGTAAATAGTTTCTGGTGAAAGTGTCATATTTAATTGAAACTAGACCTTTCTAAAATAACTAAAGTATTTTTAAAGCATGCTCTATTTCCCTCCTTTTGACAAGCACAAGTGACCCAGCCTTTATGAAACTGTTAAATAATCTACGTTTAGCAGTTCCACCTTCAGACAGTATGCAGTAGGCAAAATGTAATTAATTAACCAAAACCATTTAAAGAAATTCTATTTGCCATTATCGAACTACTGTAAATATTTGGAGTTTGAATAAAATCATTGTCAAATTTAAACATGGAAACAATATGTACAGTGAGGTAACCAGGCAGCTACTGCATTTGAATTTTTTTTTCTTTTGTAAAGAGTTTGTTTGGTTGCTTCAAGTCTACCCAAAGTATTTCTACAACCAAAAAGAAGAGAACCTGTGTATTGTCTAACATGTTTATGAGAACTTGGCAGCTTGTGGAGGGGGTCCCAAAAACCCTCCAGCTTGTTTGGTGGCTGCACGAGATGGAGCCAAGCCCAGCATCTTCTGGATGTTCTGAATGAGAGACAGGAAAAGTATTTTTCACTACAACTGAGATAATAAATACAGTAGTATTAACTTCAACCTTAACATGCAGTTTCAAAGCATAGATTTTCTCAGAGATTATAGTCAACACATAACTGAAGCCGCTGAATCTCACTCTTGTGACTTTTCTTTTTGAACCTATGGCAAAGGTGTCAAGTCAAGTCACTTTTATTGTCACATCAGCACAGCACATGTGCCTTGGTGAGTGAAATTCTTAGGAGCGAACTCCAGAAATTGCAGAACAATTGTACAGGGAATGAGTTGACACGTGAAAATGTGCAATTTGCTCATACATAGTCAGTGCAATATGTGTGTACAATATGTACAATTTGTTAATATGTACAATTAACAAACAGTTAATGAAATCAAGGTGTTGAGCATTACCTGTCTAATAGACATGGTGCACAGAATATAGAGGAAGATGAAAGAGCAGTCAGTGTAATCTTCACCCAGAAGATTGCGATGAGAAAGGCCTTGGATGTAGGACAGTGGAACAAATGGTAGCTTTGCTACAACCCGCCCATCAAAGCTGAAGTGAAATAAAAATTGGAAAATAAATCTGATGCCTAAACCATTAGATCTGCATACAACTCTATAATTCAAAAGAAAATATCAAAGGAACAAACACCACTTATTTGTGGACTAATACTTAAAGATAATCATAATCAACTTACATAGAATTGAACATGCCCATTAATGCTGTAAAGCAGAAACCAATGGCAAACATGGACTTCATTCTGACCTATGATGAAAAATAATTTCTGTTTAAGGCAGAGAGTTGAAATACAAAAAAAAGAGAGTTCTCTGCCAAGATATAAATGACAAATATGGTAGCTGTATCAAATAAGATTGTTTCACCATTGACAGGTCTCGGTTGTTGTTCTTGAGTTTCTCCTCTTGCCTTTCTGTTTGAGCAGAGCAAAAAAAAAAATTAAAAATTCAAATTTATTTCTACCTCTTTTAGCATTCTGCACAACTGTCGTTCTACAGAACAAATAACACCAATATTGCAAAAGGAATATACAGTGTGTCCCAAAAGTCTCTATATATGGGCAGGTCTCTCTTACTAATGCTGTAATTTTTTTTTCTGGTGTTATGCATGTAATTGCAATTTGGCAATACAAATAGCATTATTTTAACTGAAATTTGTGCTGCATTCTTTCCTGGCACACCATGGCCTTCTTTTGTGAAAGGCATTCTTAAAGACTATCTGAAAGTGTTGATTTTCCTTACGTATTGGGACATTTGGCATGTACAATATTATATCGTTTGCTGTTTTGCACAATCCTTTACATTATCTCAGGGACCTGCTGCTATAACCTGCTGTTCATTCTAGTATTTGTGCACATGCAATATTGTTTGAACATACAGTATTTACACCGGTCAGCACTGTTTCTGTTTATTGTCTTTTGAGTATTGTCTTGTAATTTTTTGTCTGTACTGTCTTTTGTCCTGTCTTGTCTGCACTGTTTGCACAGTTGCACTTTATGTATCTAGGATTAACTTACTAAGTCCTTAGCTCTGTCTTTGTTTTATGTAGCAGCATGGTCCTGAAGAAACATTGTCTCATTTCACTGTGTACTGCAACAGCTATATACAGTTGAAATGACAATAGAAGCTTCTTGACTTGACTTGACTATTAACTGCACAGTGGAGGCTTAGCAGTGCTCTGAACTCTGTAGGCTGTGAGATCAGATCCCATTCATATCACCTGAACACGACTCTAAACCATCAGTTACTCATCTCAACTGTAACTAAGCTGGAAGGGATAAAAAAAATAATATTGTTAAATAAATAAAATCGTGCAGCTTTTCACTTGCCTATCTTTTTCTTCTGTTGACGTCCAGCAGACTCTGTAATCGTCTCTTTCTTCTTCTCCACTTAAAACACATTAAAAAAAAAAAGGAATGAACTCAAAGGACCTGTAGATGCTCATGGCATCAATCACAGTGTTTAGATGTAATTAGATACCAATTTTAGTTCATACTTACGCTTTTTGCTTTGCTTTTCTACTTCAGCTTTGAGCCTCTTGTACTTGTCTGTGCGGTAAACTAACACCCA
The DNA here is from genome assembly GCF_030014155.1 of Tachysurus vachellii. Lineage (NCBI taxonomy): Eukaryota > Metazoa > Chordata > Actinopteri > Siluriformes > Bagridae > Tachysurus > Tachysurus vachellii. The sequence continues at coordinate 10,772,559 of NC_083470.1, forward strand.
TGTTATACCTAAACAATTCAAAAATAAAGACGACGTCAAGCTCGAAAAATTCACTAAACTAGTTAGACATATGTGGTTAAACTGATCTAGTCATCGGCTAACTGCATGCAATTTATCTCCTGACCTCGTCAAATACTAGTAAAATATAGTCACGTTTAATTACCTTCAGCCAGCAACGCGGTGCAAACAGATATGAAGACGATAAGTATCGTGTCTGCGAACATAGTAGTCATTTTGTGCAGTTTTGGGATTATATGACCACACTATAGCTAACGGTGGATATCCCAGTCAAAGTTAAGCGTCAGCATTACGTGACATCATCGGTATGCGACAACTGTTTGTATTCAGTCATGGTGTCGCTCTCTAGTGGTCAGGTTTTTTGGTGTTTATTTTATTTCATTCAATTCTATTTTACTAATTTTTTTAAATAATTTAGTACATGGGGGGCACGGTGGCTTAGTGGTTAGCACGTTCGCCTCACACCTCCAGGGTTGGGGGTTCGATTCCCACCTCCACCTTGTGTGTGTGGAGTTTGCATGTTCTCCCCGTGCCTCGGGGGTTTCCTCTGGGTATTCCAGTTTTCTCCCCGGTCCAAAGACATGCATGGTAGGTTGATTGGCATCTCTGGAAAATTGTCCCTAGAGTGTGTGTGCCCTGCGATGGGTTGGCACTCCGTCCAGGGTGTATCCTGCCTTGATGCCCAATGACGCCTGAGATAGGCACAGGCTCCCCGTGACCCGAGGTAGTTCGGATAAGTGGTAGAAGATGAATGAATGAATAATTTAGTACATATGTTGTTCTGTGACATTGCTATCAGAATCAGACTATCCGAATATGCAGTAAAGGTAAGTACAGTGAAATTATTTGCTTTGAATACATCAGTTTGTCAGTTTCTTAAAAAGGATCAGAGAGGCTGGAATCCTTATCGTTGGAGATGGCGGTAAGTTATCTATCAGCAAGGGAGAAAAATAGAATAAATCACAATTGCAAAAAGTGTAGAAACACCAAGGCTGACATCTGTATACAATACAGAAACTAGTTGGGTCAGTACTGAACCGAGCAACAGAAGATATGAAATAATACTCACATGACAGAATAGGACCAGCTGAATCACTAATTACACTTAAACAAGGAACAAGATTCAAGGCTTTACCCCCAACATCAATGAAAGGAGTCAGAAGAATATCACACATATTACAAATACTAGGGAAGATTTAAAAGCCACATTAAATGGGTATTTTACACTGAAAAGAAGACAAAAGATGCAGCTCTTTGATGAGTGCCATTGAGAGAAATGAATTTCAGTTTTTGACGTATCATTAGAAAATCCGTTCCTTTATTAACTTTTATATGTTAGCATTTTATCTGTCTAAAAAGGGTTCTACATATAACCTTACCTACTTATAGTGTTCAGCTGAAAGTCTGCACCCATAGTTGTACTGTTTTGGAAGATGTATTCAACAGCCAGTGTAACGTGACCAATAACACATCAGCAAATTTTACTATCTGAATTTATCTCAAAGGTACATTTTGAATGCACAAATGTAATAATATCACCTTAAATCATTAACAAACTGGTATCAATTACAAATAAATTGTGCAAATAAAGAGCTAAAAAAGTTGAGAATAAATTATTAACATTATTATAATAACTCATGTTATGATATTTTATAATGTTTTATGTAGCGTTCCCATCCATCCATCCATTTTCTACCGCTTATCCGGGGCCGGGTCGCGGGGGCAGCAGTCTAAGCAAGGACGCCCAGACTTCCCTCTCCCCAGACACTTCCTCCAGCACTTCCGGGGGAATACCGAGGCGTTCCCAGGCCAGCCGAGAGACATAGTCCCTCCAGCGTGTCCTAGGTCTTCCCCGGGGCCTCCTCGTGGTTGGACATGCCCGGAACACCTCCCCAGGGAGGCGTCCAGGAGGCATCCGGAACAGATGCCCGAGCCACCTTAGCTGACTCCTCTCGATGTGGAGGAGCAGTGGCTCTACTCTGAGCCACTCCCGGGTGAACGAGCTCCTCACCCTGTCTCTAAGGGAGCGCCCAGCCACCCTGAGGAGGAAACTCATTTCGGCCGCCTGTATCCGGGATCTTGTCCCAAAGCTCATGACCATAGGTGAGGGTAGGAACGTAGATCGACTGGTAAATAGAGAGCTTCGCCTTGCGGCTCAGCTCTTTCTTCACCACAACAGACCGGTATATCGACCGCATCACTGCAGAAGATGCACCGATCCGCCTGTCGATCTCCCGCTCCATCCTTCCTTCACTCGTGAACAAGACCCCAAGATACTTAAACTCCTCCACTTGAGGCAGGAGCTCTCCACCAACCTGAAGGGGGCAAGCCACCCTTTTCCGGTTGAGAACCATGGCCTCGGACTTGGAGGTGCTGATTCTCATCCCCGCCGCTTCACACTCGGCTGCAAACCGTCCCAGTGCACGCTGAAGGTCCTGATTTGAGGAAGCCAACAGGACAACATCATCTGCAAAAAGCATAGACGAAATCCTGTGGTCCCCAAACCGGACTCCCTCCGGCCCTCGACTGCGCCTAGAAATCCTGTCCATATAGATAATGAACAGGACCGGTGATAAAGGGCAGCCCTGCCGGAGTCCAACATGCACCGGGAACAAGTCTGACTTACTGCCGGCAATGCGAACCAAACTCCTGCTCCGGTCATATAGGGACCGGACAGCCCTTAGCAGAGGGCCCCGGACCCCATACTCCCAGAGCACCCCCCACAGGTCACCACGAGGGACACAGTCGAATGCCTTCTCCAGATCCACAAAGCACATGTGGACTGGTTGGGCAAACTCCCATGAACCCTCCAGCAACCTGGCGAGGGTATAGAGATGTGTAGCGTCCCCTTCAGACTTAATTTTAGTTATGTGCCTCATTTGTCGTTGACATGTGATGATTTAGTCAGGTGTGTGCATCCACTTTTCAATTTGGGGGGAAGGAAATTAAAAGTGATTTTTTTATCAGGGCTAATTTGCAGTTTAGTGTTGCCTACAAAACTAACCCAGTGGACACCAAACAATAAATGGTCAATAAAGAAGAATTCCTCAGAAATGTCAATTAGTGCTAAAGACATTAAAAAAGATGCGAAGGCAAATGGAACTGAAATTCTTCCTCTTAAAAAACATTATTGGCCTCTAAATATCCATTCCTTTCTATGGGCAACATCTACTTTCTCTGCCAGTAATATCAATTCTGTCATTTGCTGCACCCTGGCTTACAACTTCTATATTAGCAGATCAGCCCACCCTTTTGTATATGGCAGAATATACAAAAGTATTATTGGGTGTGTTGAATTTATTTTGAGGGTATTTTAAACTCAGAATATTTTATGCAACAAAAAAACTAAGTACATTCTTCATCAAGAGAGGATGACCCAACACTAACCATTAGAAATGCAAAAACTGATCTTCACTGGCAGTAAATATGATTCTTCTTTCAGCAGGTATGTACCTGATGCTTTGTAACCATAGCAACAGATCATCAGCCTGGTCACTGTGCCACCTAGATTTATCCAGATAAAACCCTACATTTTAGCTTGTAAATAAATCTGTTTAAAACGGATTAACAGAAATTCCCATTGTAAGAGATATCTGGAATCTGAAATGCTGACATAAACTCTTTGCAGCAAATTTCTTATATGGAAGTTTCTTTTTAAGGATGTTTCCTGATTAGTTAATCCAACTGGGCTGTCCTGACATTTTCAATTCAGTTCAAAATAACCAAACAGTACTGAGTGTATTTAAAGGATCTTCACTATAAATATCATTATCAATAACAAATATCATCACATCCATAAGAATGACCAGAAACACAAGGGCAAGGCAGATCACTCACTGACCCTCATATTGTGACCGACCAGGGCATATTGTGCTCTAATATACAACAGTCATTATGTTCTCCTTGTAGGAGGGAGCTTTTCACTGTTTGACAGTTTGTTCATTCTTTCTGTCTCTATTTCTATCTCTCTCGCACACACACACTCACGCACACTCTCTCTCTCTCTCTCTGACTAACTAGCCTTGTAAGGACCTTCTACCGACAATGTAGAGAACTATGAATAAAATTATTTATGGTATTTTTTCAATGCCTACAGCTAAACTCTGCTATTTTAGTGTGTATGTGTGTGTGGGGGTGATGATGATGATCCCCCACTAAGATATAAACACACACACACACACACACACACACACAAAGGAAAGGAAAGGGGTAAGGAGGAGGAGGAGGAGGAGGAGGAGGAGCGCTCGGTGTTGGTTTGCTCGGAGCGGCGCTGATCGTGTTCACACTGACCGGCAGCATGGCAGGAGAAAGCGAGGCCGATCTGGAGCACCGTGATCCCGAGCACACACACACCATCCGACAGCCTTTCCTCATCGGGGTGGCGGGGGGCACCGCCAGCGGAAAGGTCGGCAATCTCATTTTCTCCCCGATAAAAAAACTCCTCTATTGTGATGATGCCTGTACTTTTGTTGTCTGTACATGAGACACCTCATGACCGCGTGGCTCACGTCAGACCGTATAACGTGTCCTTATAACGTGTCCAGACATTATAACGTGTCCTTATAACGTGTCCATTTAGGATTAGGTTTATTTTAATATCCGATATCTAACATCTGTTAACGTCCTATATTTATACATTACACACGTTCTAGGCTATATGTTACACTTTTTACATAAATCAAACTAACTCTAAGCTCAGTGTTTTTTAATTACTAAAATAGCATTGTTATAATAGTTACAAGCCAAAAACCGGTCTACAGGAAGATGATAATGTTGACTTTATACAGACGATGGTATTAAACTCCTATCTTTTGTATGGTGTATTGTTTAGAATGAACATAAGACTGATTCACCCTATTCATAAACACTGACCTTAATAAATGTAGTTATAATTATGATCTCATAGAAGGTTAAATGTTATAACTGTTTTTGTGTTATTGTTGTGTAAAACAGTCGAGTTAGCCGTTAGCTTTTGTTCCTGTCAAATGCTCGATAGCTCACACAGATTCCATCAGATTGACTCAGATTATCATCTCAACATTTTGGGCTGTCGGTATAACGCCTTTGTGTAAAAAAAAGAGCACTGTTCGATTTCATGTTTACTCCAAACACGGTATTATTTATACATTTGTTATTAGAGCTGCCATCCAGTGACTTACAGCAGATTTACAGGTTAGGCATCTTCACAAAGAACTGTGAGCCTTTGTTTGATCGGGACGACGGTTTTGCCTGACATTTATTAGTTTTATAATTTTATAGTATGATTAATATTTATAGTATATTTAATTTAACCGTAATAACGAATGAATGAAGCTGTTAAAGTTACACATTGATGAGTAGGTACACAGTAATGATGTCAGTAGCTTATACAGTAGGCTGTGTACGTGGTAGCCTAGCGGTTAAGGTGTTGGGTTACTGAGCAGAAGGTCGTGAGTTCGAATCCCAGGTCCGTCAAGTTGCCACTGCTAGGGGACCCATGAGCCAGGCCCCTAAAACCTCAATTAATCAGTTGTATAAGTTAAAATAAAAAAAATGTTGCTTAATTTTACAAATATCTAATTTGTCACAGAAAACGATTTACATCGTACTTAGTGATGCATAACCAAGGAAAAAAAACAGGTAGAGCTATTTTTCTGACATGGGTTGGGTCTGCTTAGAGGAAAGGGCCATTGCGAATCAATACAAAGTTATTGTGACTCATCAGCTTTATCCCTATGGTCAAACATGGTGATCAGTTCCTGTTGGGAGGTGCCCTCTATGAGAATGACACTGTGTAGTACTCATCTACAGGACAAGGCTAACAGACAATTACAAAATGATGCAAATCATACTTTTTGACAGTCGTCATCAACATAGTTTAATGTTCATGTGAAATTTCAGAAAACGTATTATAACGAATATATCGTTTGTGGTTTATCTATATACACCTCACACTAATATTGTTGAAATGGAAATGACATTTTTTGTTTCCGCATTATGCTGAAGACATTTGGGTTATTAAATATGAAAACGAGATAATAGATCTGATAGAATCTAGATATAAAAAATTTCTATCTATCTATCTATCTATCTATCTATCTATCTATCTATCTATCTATCTATCTATCTATCTATCATATTAGAATAATATTTATAATATAAAGAAAATTTAAAAAAAGAAAGAGATGATTGGTGTACTAATAACCAGACACTGAATAAATAGGACAAACAATTGCTGTGAAGAAAAACCCTAAAACAACTGTCAGTGACATCACCAACAACATGGCAGGGTGAAGCTATGACAATCTACCCTTCATAGCCTTTCAGAGCAGAAATTTGATTCAGGTCATGTTCTTTAATTAATCATTGTAAAACTTTCTCCTTTTTTAATTGTTTTCGGTTGCTTTCAAAGTATGCTTTAGGACATTGTCCAGCTACACTGAACCATCCAAGGAGGTATAAAGCATTGAGGTTTACCACAGGTTTACGTTTTGTATTGTATTTATTTGGTGAGGAACTCTCATGATTGTTGACTTTGAGGCAGATATCCATATTTCCTGGAGGGTGTTCTTGGCTGGCTAACTGTCGTAAAAGGGATACTTCAATGAAAGAATTCTTCTTCTATTCTTCAAATTTCTGATGGTCTTCTGGGCCATTTTTGTTCCTGAGCTCACTAGTCTTTCTTTTTAGGATTGTGCCAGATTTGGACATACCTATTTTTTCCTAAATGGGTGTGTTTTATTCACTAATATGTTTTTACTCAGTTATATTTATTAATTAATTTTCATTAATTAAAAGGTACATTTATTAAAATATATAAAATTTTAATTTGTTTATATATTTTTTAACCAAAATACTGTATATAAATTTGTCAGTGTCAAATATTAGAGAGAATGATTATTTGCTAAAATGCTAAACTGAAAAAGGGTACAAGAAACTTGATCATCTTAAATATAATCCACAATTCCATTTTTGGGGCCTATAAGAAAGTATTGCAAAAACTTCCACCAGTAATAACCATTTCAATCACAAATGGACCTGTGCAGCCCTCAGTACCCCATGAACAAAACTAAAAAGCAGATGAATTTAGTGTTTACAGTTCAGGACAAGATATATCGTAAAGAAATCGTTTTATAATGTATATCAGATATAATATTATATTGATTATTCCCTATACATTAATTTTATGTCTCTGGTGTCATGTGTCTTGTTTTTCTGTGTCATCCTACCACCAGCTGGCAGGTGACCTTCTGTATCTCTTTAGCTTACTTGAGGGATTATTTTTTATTTTGGCTTTATGTTTATGTGCTTTGACTACTCTTCCTAAGATCTAGCTTGTTTTTGACCTCGTCTGGTTCCATTGGATATTTTATTTATAGACAACTTTTGCTATGTCTTCAGAGGGCTTCTGTAAGGCCACAGTGTTGGTGCTGTAAATGTACATTACAAAAGTACCTGCACTTAGAATTAGGGATATGGAGCAAAATATTTAATATTTAATACAGCTTGCACATTTATATTGGATACAGGATTTTCTGGTTTTTGTAGTCCTTTTGTCTCTTTAACTCATGACATGACACCATTTTGCCAGTATTGAGTACAGCCTCATTGACACTGGCATTAGATCTCTAAAGTGTAGCATAGTCTGTTGGTTTCAACGGGCCTCAGGCTGAGATAGAAGAATGTTTAGTCAGCATTGACAGCTGGCTTTCTGTCAGTGGGTGCAGTAAAGCCCTAAAATAAATATGGTGCAGATTCAGAACATTAGTGTTAGCTTTTAAAACATTTTTTATTGTATTAAAAGTTTAGCAGTTTGTAGAAAGGTGTTATAGAACAAACATGTAAACTCTGAATGTATTCATTATAATTTTAAAAGTCTAAAAGTCAATGAATATATGATGTCAGATTGTCTTAAAATTATGGAGTTGTGTTAAATGTATTGAGACAAGCAGCACTGAAATGGAAAAGAGCAATGGAAGTCATGGTTATATAGCCCTGAGATACAGATGATTCACTTTTGATTACATACTCTTATTTTAATTTCTAATGTAATATTAATTTGCAATTAAAATGAACTAGCAGTAAAAACAGTATAAACAGTGTTTTGGTACATCTGACATTGTAATATTGTTATAGGATCAATAAATTATCTATCTATCTATCTATCTATCTATCTATCTATCTATCTATCTATCTATCTATCTATCTATCTATCTATCTATCTATCTATCTATCTATCTATCTATCTATCTATCTATCTATCTATCTATCTATCTATCTATCTATCTATCTATCTATCTATCTATCTGCCTATTTGTCTGCCTGTCTATCTATATTAAAACATTGAAATTATTTGCTGTGTGATTAAGACAGTCTCCTATGACATTATTATGACATGCATGTACTCTGACATTAACAAATTTGGCTTATCTAATAATATTACTCACTCTTGTTTTATTCTGTATATAATACTGTATTGTAGTCATTGTTTTCTATGTTAATTTATTCTATCTGACAAATCTAAACCCCTATACAGATTAGTACTAACCCCTATTATTGTTGTTATGTGGCTAAAATTTTGTTATATATATATATATGAAAGAATATACACACATGCATGCTCATTTGTTTGACAAAGACAGTAAAAAGTGTAATAGTTTCCTGTTATGCATTTATTATTAGAATTGAGTAATAAAATTGATTATTAATAAACCTACATCTTAACTAAGGACATGAAAACAACAACAGGATATACTGAGTATATGTGACATTGCGGATGTGTGCATATACAGTATATGGCCATGTGTGCATATACAGTATATGGCCATGTGTGCATATACAGTATATGGTCCAAGGTTTGTGGAAACCTGTCCATCATGCACATACAGTAAGTAGGCCTTCCTCAAACTGTAGCCACTAAGTTGGAAGCACACAATTGTATAGGTTGTCTTAGTGTGCTGTAGCATTACAGTTTCCCTTTTCCCTGGAACTAAGAAGCCTAACCCTGTTCCAGCATGATCGTGTCCCTGTTCACAAAGCAAGCTCCACAAAGTCATGGTTTGCCAAGGTTGGTTTACCATACGTGAGTGTCCTGCAAAGAGTAGGACAGTGTCAAGCCCACATACAGTAACGCTTTGGGATGTATTGGAACACCGACTGCATGCCAAACCTCCTCACCCTAAAATCTGTGCCTGGTCTCAGTAAATGCTCTTGTGGATGAAGGATCACAAATCCTCAAAGCCACACTCCAAAATCTAGTGGAAAGCCTTCTCCAAAATCCACTAAAGCCTTATCTAGTGGATAACCTCCACTCTTCTCAAGCCAAGAGTAGAGGTTATTATAACAGCGAACGGGCAATAAAGCAGGAATAGCATGTTCAAAAAGCAAATATGGGTGTGATTGTCTGGTGCCCACAAATGTTTGGCCATATTGTGTTGTTCCTTTAAGTATATTTAATTTATAATTGTATCGTTATAAATTCACTTATTGAGATAAACAATAACTCTTTTTTCTTTTTTTTATTAAACAATGGTCATTTCTCATCTCCTTTATGTTGAAGAAAACTATACAGGCACAAAATAAGTAATTAATTCAAGGACTGAGTCACCTGTAACTGAGATATGCTTCTGCATAGTCCTGCAAAGCTGTCTGATTAGCTCATAAGTCAGTAGCTTTGTCTTAAGTTTTCATTATGTATGCGTAACTGAACATTGATTATGGCCCTAAAATTTTGAACATTGGCTGTTGAAATGTTTTGCAAACTGTTTTTTTGTATATGGCTTTGGTATTTTAAATGTGTAATTGGTTGAAATAACAAAATCTAAATGGTTTATTATAAAACTATATTTCACATTTTCAGACTTGGATCCCAAAAGTCATGACAGTTGTTTTTTTTGTTACGTTCCTTAAACTGACAGTGTACTTTCAGTACTAATTAATGCATCAGGCAAATAGTTGATTTATTTATTTATTTTTCCTAACAGTCATCTGTATGTGGGAAGATTATGGAGCTTCTTGGCCAAAATAAAATTGACCATCACCAAAGGCAGGTTGCCATCCTGAGTCAGGACAGTTTCTACAAGGTGCTTACTCCAGAACAGAAGGCCAAAGCTCTTAAAGGACAATTCAACTTTGATCACCCAGGTAAACTAACTGTAATGTAAGTTGGGAGTTAGATTCTTTTTTTAGGGATGTCTGTCCTGTAGTTGTTTTGAAGTTTACACCAGCTGATGAGTTCTTTTTTCTCATCCACTTTATTCCTTCCTCTGCTTAGATGCATTCGATAATGAGTTAATAATTAAGACTCTGTGGGACATCATGGAGGGAAGAACAGTTCACATCCCAGTCTATGACTTTGTAACCCATTCCAGGTAAGCCTCTGCAGCGTCTCACATAAAAGTTATATGGGTAGTCTTTTGTTTACCTTATTATTCTTCCTGTGTTTGTCTATAGGAAGAAGGAAACAGTGACAGTGTACCCAGCTGACGTGGTGCTCTTCGAGGGGATTCTTATGTTCTACTCTCAGGAGATCCGGGATTTATTTCAGATGAAGCTGTTTGTGGACACAGATGCTGATACACGACTCTCACGCAGAGGTGAGTAGGGTAAGACTAACACTAGTGGCGTATATACACTCATTGAGCACATTATGGAACACCTTTGCACTCATGCACTCATGCAAAAGCATAAATCATGCAGATAGGAGTAATGTTCAAATCAAACATCAGAAAGGAGGAAAAATTGAGACCTTATTGATTATGTCTGTGGCATGATTGTTGGTGTCAGACGGGCTAGTTTGAGTATTTCTATAATTACTGACCTGGGATTTTCAGACACAAAAAGTCTAAAGAAAAAAACAGTTTTAAAGAAAAATCTAGTGAGGGGCAGTTTTGCAGACAGAAATATTTGAGCTGGCATAAAGGCTACAATAACTCTTATGACTACTCAGGTACAAAAAAGCATCTTAGAATGCATACCGCATTGAACTTGAGTTTTGTCAGCCAAGAACAGGAAGCTGAGGCTGCATTGAGAGCAGGTCACCAAAATAGGGTATGAAGTCTTGGACATAAAGGTTAAGACTGGAAAAAATGTAGCCTGGTCTGATGAATCTTGATTTCTGGGGAACACACATGGGTAAAAATTTACAACAATAAAATGAATCCAACCTGGCATGAATCCAGCTCAGGTTGGTGCAGGTGGTGTAATTGTGTGGGTAATGCAAAAGTCATATGAAATTGGTTTCATGAACATTACAACAACACCAATGTTCTTCAGTGGCCTTCTCAGTTAGCAGATCTGAATGAAATAGGAAACTTTTGGGACGTGTTGGAAAAGGAGATTCACAGCACTAAAGTGCACCTGCAAAATCTGCAGGAATTGTGTGATGCAATCATGTCAACATAGACAAGAATCCATGACATGAAGCACTGACAAAGTTTTGAGAGCAAAGTGAGGTCATTCCCAGGGTTAGTATAGTGTTCCTAATAATTGCTCATTGAGTGTAGTCTTAATGCTTGTATTGCATTGTTTGATCCCACATTTCTGTTGCATTTCCTTCATTCTTGAAGTGAATTTAATTTTAACTGTTTCCTGGTTTGAATTCTTTTCTTTATTTTTTTCTTTTTCGTTTTCTTTTTTTTAATTGTTTTTTCCCCATCAGTCTTGCGAGACATCAGTGAGCGAGGACGGGATCTGGAGCAGGTCTTAACTCAATATATCACATTTGTGAAGCCTGCTTTTGAAGAGTTCTGCCTTCCAGTAAGTGCTGCAATAGTGCACAGAAGCGCCAATTAGTTTGTTTCCTATGAGTCAAACAACAAATGTGAGGACAATTCATACATAAAAACAAGTTTCTACATATGAAACAAGTTTTGTATTTTTAAAGTACTGTTAATTTTAGTGCTGTTTAATAAAAGAACTGTTTAATCTCAAAGATTAATCTCATTTATTGAGATTGCCTTTTCCTAATTAAAAAGGAAAATCTATAGAATCCAGGAAGCAACCTTGGTACTATTATATAAGTTTTTATAGTCTGCAAGAAAAGAACTATAATTAAACCACCATTTGTTATATGAAGATGCACCTAGATGCAGAAAGCATTACTACTACAGTATTAAATTTTACATTTGTGGTAGATGGATCTGGTTTTCACTTAAATTATAGGACTGATGAATAAAACAAGGGCTTCAGTAGCTTAACTAGATAGATCATATAGCTGGATTAAATTAGAGGTGTAATTAAATAAACACATAAAATATATGTCATATATAATATAAATTACTGTATATAATCATAGTTTTAGTATTGGATGAGTAATAACTTTGAATAGTTAGTAATAGTAATAAATTGAATAGTAATGAAATTAATAGAATTATTTATATAAAGTGAGTCTATTTTTTTGGTTTTGATATACACTGATGACATTTAGGTTTGAGATCAAAAGATAAATGAGATTCAACTTTCATTTCCTGATATTTATGTCTAGCTGTGTTAGAAACAGTTAGAACACGGCATCTTTTGTTTGAACCCACCCATTTTCAAGTGACTGGCAGGTTTTTCTTGTTGCCCAGGTGTTTACTGTTAGTCTGATTGTTTAGATAATTAAAAGCTCTGCTTGTCTGCACTTGGTTTGAGCCCTTGGCTTTTGTTCGCGTTGGTCTTTAAAAATGGTTAAACCAACATGAAGGCCAGAAAGCTGTCTATGGGAAAAAAGCAAGACATTTTGAAGCTGAAAAAAGAAATTAGAGCCACTGCATCAGAATTGTACAGATCTAGTAAAACAATTTTTATTGTCCTGAGGAAAAAAGAAACCACTGGTGTTCTACCGCTCATCATCATTAAAAACAAGAAGACAGATTAGAATTTACAAAACGATACAGAGATGAGCCACAAAAGTCCTGGAATTAATATTATCCGTTACCAAAATGATGGAAATGCCAAACTGGTGATCTGCTACCAAAGGTGCCTTGTTCTAAGTTGTTGAACACATCTGTATATAAATATCTGTAAAGAAATACTGAAATTCTGATCAATCTGTCATAATCCTCTTTAGATTTATACATAAATTTATACTTCCATTTCAGAAGAATATATGTGTATCTGTGTGTATAAATGGCTAATAAATGCCAACTCAGTTATAAATGTAGATAGTTTGGGTTGAGACTTGATGAGAGACTTTTCTAACTGTTTGGATTAACTGCCTTTCTGTATAGCAGTGAGCTTTAGGTTTTAACCGCCTGTTCTCCTTCCTGGGGCAGGTGTTTCACCACACCACACCACACCCCCTGCCCACATGTTCCTGTAACATCTGTAGCTTCAGAACCCCACTAGCTTTCTGTTATTGTTTTTTTCCTCACAATTTTTTTAATTAAAACAAATTTAAATAGCTCTGTACGTCAGAAAATTAAAAAATAATTAAAGTTTAGCACCTTATTACTGTCAACTGTCAATATATATACAACATGTAAATACAAGCCTATTTGATACAATTTTGTATTTTATATATTTATTTATTTTTATTTTGACATAACCATTACCTTCTGTCTAGGGGGTCTATTCGTTCTATAAGATTTTAATCTTATATTCTATTGTGTAAATGTCATGGATTTTACTACCATCTTGATTGCTACCAATTTGCTTCAGTTTAAAATCTAAAATTTGAAAGACATTTACAAACTCTTACCTTACACCTGCAGTATAAGTAGTGTGCAACTTTTATATACATATTTATATATTTTTGTATATATTTTATATACATTTATATACATGCAAAAGCAATTAAGAATATAAGCAGGGTTATATGATGATAAACTGTTTACAATTAGATAACATCAGCTACTCGTTTTGGCTGTGTTTGTAGATAGCTAGCTAATTACCAAACAATTAAAATCTGTTGAACAGGAAGAAAGTCAGGTCCACATTACTCTTTAAACATTTATTTAAATATCTCTTTAAATAAATCTTTAAACTTTTGCTACTTTCTATCCTCATTTTGTCTGTGCTTGTCTCTTGTTTGCTGAAATTATTTGGGTTGATGCTATTTGCATCCTGCTGAAAAAAAGAAAAATGTATTCTTTGCTTCTGATAGAGCAATTGCTTAGTCCCTCCTTGTAGGTGTCATGTAGGTGTGGAAGAAACAGGGCTAAATTTGCTGGATATCATTACACATTATAATAGAATCTGTAAATAAAATGATCAAACCTTGCTAATGGTATTATCCATGTATTAGCTTATTTATTAGCCTAATTGGTGTCTGACCTTGGAAACTAGTTATTACAAAATATAATAGTTAACTTGTGTGGGCTTGCTTGCTACTGAAATCCATTTACACTGTATTAGGGTATACGGTAGCTAGCTAATACATGGCTTAGTAGTGACATTGGCTAGTTACTAAAGTTAAATAACTATTAATGGAGATGTAACATAGGCTAGCTAGGAGTTAGACGCATAGCTATCTTATGTTACATCTCCACAGACAATGTAACTCCTAGACACTACTACACACAACATCTCTATCTTCCGTGTTGCTGGCTCTCAGTTTCTGAATCCACAGTTTTTGTTCAGCTGCCAGGTAATCCAGTCATGTAATATTATACACAGATGTATTATTTTTGCATATTGAATGCACTTTCATTTTCTTCCAGCACTCTGGTACAAAAGTACACTAAAGGTGTAAATATTTGTAGCCTGTGAAATAGATGTTGTTTAAAGTGCAAACAGTTGCACACTTTGCTGCACAAATTAAACTAACTAAGAATAGTGATATTCTAAATCTGTCTGATTTCATCAGGGAAAAAAAACTATAGTATTCTTTTTTAAAATATTGCTGGTAGAGTGGTAAAAATGAATTGTTGTGGATCTGCTAGTTAAGACACTTCTGTTTTTTTCAATCTATATGTAGTCTTTTTGACAAACAGTCATTCATGTATCTGTTGAGAAAATTAAACAGTTTTAGAAGAAATCAACTTCCTTGAGAAACCTCTAGCATAAACATCTCCGGCATTTTTGGTGGCAGGAAATGGTTAAGAAATAGCAACCGAAAGCCACCTGGAAACTGTTTTTTTCTTTTCTGGGAAGCTCACTAAACACCTCTTGTTTTTGTTGTATGCAGACAAAAAAGTATGCTGATGTGATCATACCGAGGGGAGCTGATAATCTAGGTGAGATTAGTGTGTGACTGTGGAACTAGAGAAATGTTTTGGAACTGGTTATCACCTCTTCTGTTTTGGAATGCTAACTGTATCTCTAGAAGGCCGTTCTCAGATTCTGCACATTCCTTTTCAGCTGCCTTGCCCTTTCCACCCACTCTGAGATGTTCAGTTGCCCTAAAGATGTATAATTATTAAAAACAGCCTTTGTCAGACTCACAGCTAAAAAATGTATTTCATGTGTATCGAATGTTGGTAATTTAAATATCTTACTTGATATGATGCCAAAAAAAGTTTAATTATAGATAATGCACTACGTATTTATAATGATACCAGTAGAACTGGATCCTGCTGTAACATGAATAGCAGCCATGTTTTAATTGTTAACATTTGCACTAAGAAGTTACAATTTTGCTGTAATATTTTGATACATTGATAAGATATTTTTCTGAGGCATGTTTAATGAGTTCTTTTTGTTCTTCTTCTTCTTCTTCTTCTTCTTCAGTTGCCATTAATCTGATAGTGCAGCACATCCAGGACATTCTGAATGGTGGCTTGACCAAACGACTGAACGGTTGTCTTAATGGCCACACAACTCCTCGCAAGAGGCAGCCATCAGAGTCAAGTAGCAGGCCACACTGATATGCCCTACAAGAGAACTACAGAAGAGTGGCAATGGAAAAGGGACTTGAAGGATAGTTGTGTGTGTATATACTGACAATTTGCAAACTGTATTTAAAAAGAAAAACAATTCAAGAAATGCCTTCTTTGACTTGCTACAGTGTTACTGTTTTGTTTTTTGAATGACTGCTGCACTTATTTGTGAGGGGAAAAAAGGTTCCTTGCTGCAAAAACTTGGTCAAAGCTATACTTCCTGTTATTATTCTTCCTGCTGTTAACTTGTGCAGATTTTATCCATCTGGCCCCAGATTATGTGTTTCATAAAAAATAATGAGTATGGGTGACTTAAAGTGAATTTGCCAAAGGGACATAGCTGGTAAAGACATGCACTGACTTTTATGACTTTAATAGAACTAAGAAATCATATTTTCAAGGTTAAAGTACAACTTCTGCCTCTTTGTAGTATTATTGCCTCCAGAGCATTTCAGCTCATTTGCTGTATGTTAGAGCTTGTTCCAAGAGACCCGTGACTTGATTCTGAATGAGGGATATGTTTTTTTAATCCTTCATTTTTGGTAACATCTATCTTCATGATAAGTAGGTCAGGCCTTATATTGTATCCTGTACTGTAAAATAGAGCTCAGTGACATGTTATGAACAGTATGTGAACATAACAGAGATAGTTGTGTGTAAGCAAAAAAAAAAAAAAAAGGTTGTGGATGTTCTCCAGGTCCTATGCAGTATGTTGAAAGACAGATTCTTTTAATACATCTTAAAGTATATGCAGATTCAGCAAATAAACCAAGATCTTGGGTGGCTCTTCTGTACTTTATTCGATGTAGTGTTTTCAGACCTTTTAACAACATTCAGAGGCAGATGATAAATTGCAAATATATTCATTTTATTTAACAGAATTTCTTTCTTTCAGATAATTCAGTTCTTTTTTGTCAGCGGCAAACATTAAGCACATATGATGGCACTCAGTATGTATTTTTTTTTGTACCACAGAAACTATTTTGTCATTTTTGCTTAAGGAAATAGTAGCTTCAGTTTTCTTTCTAACTCAGGATCTCATGTTTATGCATGGGATTTATGCAGGGACTTATGCATTGGACAAGTGACTTTACTTATTTTTTTTATAAGGGCTCATCAATACTGAACCTCTTCTAAGAGTATAATCTTGTCCTGACTAACAGACTTTGTATCTCTAATATTTGTTTAATATTTATTATTTTTCAGAGTCACATTATTCTCAGAAATGAATCAATACTGTAGATGTTTTTGCATTGTCCTTTGTGTCCTGGCATACACTTCTTTGACTTTTTTCCTGCTACACATTTTACATCTACACTGCTGCTGTGGTACAGGGTAATTGTTAAATAGTTGAGTAGTGTAATTTAAGTGTATTATCAAAATAGGTTGTTTGTAAGCCAGTGAATTTATATTTAATTGTTAATTTAGGAGAATGCAGTCAAATAAAAAAATGCACCCTGCTCTCAGGGATAAATAGAGAATTGTTCATTTGTGGCGTTAAAAGGCCTATTTGGTCTTTCCCTAATAAATACGAGTTTTTTGACAAGGTATATTTTTCTTATATAAAATTTAATGTTACAAATCAGTATGTTCTGATATTAGTCATGAATAACTGATTGCCTCCTGATGGATCTTGCTGCTTTTTTCATAAATACTAATGCATATATATATAAATCAGTGGTTGAGTCAGTGAAGTCTCTCAGACACCAGCTGTAGTAAACTGCAGTGTGCCTTGTAACAGTTGAAGTTTCAATTTCACCTATTTGCATTTTTATTTCAAATTACATGGACCAGAGAATAATTTCATTCCAGTTAGATTTCACAGTGGGGGTAATCTGTTTCTGTTGTATTCCACAAATCATTGTTATTTTTTCTTGGACATTGAATTCACTGATATATTTGTATTTTTCCCCAGAATACGTACCACAGTGTGTGTATACATGTCGATATCACATTGGAGATGCAATGGTTCATAATGTTAAGAGGTTTTCAGAAAAAAAGAGAAAGAAACAAAACAAAAAAAAAAACAGGAATGACAGCCCTGAAGGTTAAGTGTTAAGAAACGGGTTTTAAGAAAGGATTGTGAATATGTGGTCCTGCATTAAGTAAAGTGTAACTTAGTGATCCAGCATTAATGTATTCAATGTTAGAGATTTAAGCACTTATGTACGTCGCTCTGGATAAGGGCGTCTGCCAAATGCTGTAAATGTAAATGTAAAGTGAATAGACTGATATCAGTAGGTAATTGAAGACCATTATATTAATGAGAGATAAGATGGGTCATGTGTTTGCATCGTCTCAGTGTTTCACAATGTACTGCAATTTAAACAAATGAATAAACAGCGGTAAGTTGGACGATTAAATAAAAAAAATGTTTATCATACGTTTTATTGTATGTGACTCAGTTTTTTCAACGTCGCTATCACCATGTGGTAAACAATAGCCATTGCAAGCCATCATCAAAATACGACCACGATGACGTCACTATCATGCGCCGCCTGTAAAGCGCGTATGTGAGTTGCTAATCGGCGGCGAGACATTTGAGCCGTTTGTTCAGTGAAAGGCGCTGAGATAAAATAGCTGTATTTGCAGCTTAATTTTGTTGCTTTTATCGCAGTTATGTCTACGAACGACTTTTATTTAAGATATTACGTAGGACACAAAGGCAAATTTGGTCACGAGTTTCTGGAGTTTGAATTCAGGCCGGACGGTGAGGCGCCATGTAAACTAGCTTAGCTACACAACTAGCATGCTAACACGACTAGCTTGCTAACAATGCTAATTGCTTTCTCAATTAAAATGTCTGGCAGTGTACTTTTTTTTTTGCTTTGAACACGATTTTAACGCGTTCGGATGTACTTACATAAATCTTACCTGTGAGCGTGGTTGTCTGTGTTTTGAGAACATTAATATGCCGCTAATATGATTAGCCATTTAGTGCTAACTCCAGCTGTAAATTCTAGTTCTGCTTTAACAGCGCACTGTTAAGATACATAGCATAATGTTAGATGCTGGCTACCTTCGTTGTAGACCTAATAAAGTTTTATAATTTTGTGCTAAAACGTCTCATTAATCACACGCTGGTTCAATGTGTCCTTTTAACGCAGGAAAGCTAAGATACGCGAACAACAGCAACTACAAAAATGACGTCATGATCAGGAAAGAGGTAACGTGCTTCTCATTTGCATGTTTTCTAGTACGTTCCTTCTGAAAGTAATGTTTTTTGTACGTTTTGTCTGTTTAGGCATACGTTCACAAGAGCGTGATGGAGGAACTGAAGAGGATCATTGATGACAGTGAAATCACGAAAGAAGACGATGCCTTGTGGCCTCCTCCTGATAGGGTGGGCAGACAGGTTTGTGTCGTTTGCTGACTTATTTTTTGTTTTCTCTGTTTGCTGCATGAAGAGAGAAGTCATGTGCTTTGGGCCAGGGAAGGATTTGGGGTTGATTTTTCTTTTATTGCTCTAATTTTTTTCATTTAGGAACTGGAGATTGTCATCGGTGACGAACATATTTCATTCACAACTTCCAAAATTGGGTCTCTGATCGATGTCAACCAGTCTAAGTGAGTATAGTGTACCACTGTTGGTAACTTCAGACACTTAAGGATGCATCATCTTAAGTTAACACATCGCAACAATTTGGGACCATTATAAATGTAGCATCTACTGAACATGAAATATGTTTTTTGCTAAAAGGTAGTAATATTCAGCTTAAGTCCTTATATATAGACCTTCTGCATCCATAGGAGTTAATGTATTGGTATTTGGTTAACTGCTAGAATTTGTATTCAAAGTAGCTTAATCAAGTAGGATTTTCCCACAATTAAAACAATTAAACATTCTCCCCTGACAGTGGTGGCACACAAGTTTGTTTGGCAGATGTTATATAAAGAAATGAAATACAGAATTTAATGCATCTCATATCTTTTACAGAAGTATTATCATCACATAGACTTAATATAGAAGCAGCAGTTCAGTCATTAACCTGAATGAACTTTGGGATCACACTAATATCCTTGTGACAAAGCATGTTTGTTTATAATATTCTGTAGATATTTGCATGCTTTAAAAAAAAAAAAAAAAACATTTTTGAGACAGAACTGAATGTTCCAACTGAGCACAGTGACTGTTGCAACCATCAGAGTATGGTGTTGCTTTTAATGTAAAGTGGGAACGCCTAAGCTGCAGCTACCTGATTGTTTTTATTTATAATTATGAAACTGCTTGCTTCATAATGCACAAAATGGGGCATAACAAGCATGCAAAAAAGTTTTCTGTATTCAAATCCTGGCACATTAACTACTCGTACACAATGAAATGAATTACTACATGAAAGACCATGTCTATAGATTTGAATACATGATTGAAGTGTTACATGAGTAACACCTCCTTGGAAACTTTTAGCCTTCATGAGTTTTCCTAATCATTTGAATGAACTAAACATTATGCAGTACTAATTTAATCGTCATTGTCTTCCCTCTCAGGGATCCAGAAGGCCTCCGTGTGTTCTACTACCTGGTACAGGATCTCAAGTGTCTCGTCTTCAGTCTCATCGGCCTCCACTTTAAAATCAAGCCGATCTAATTTCGACAGTTTCTACACACTGTTCATTTAGTTTGTTTCTCTTTCAGCATTTTGTACAGTAACTTCTGGCTTGTCTGCTGTTTTTCTTTTTTAAATAAAACATTGTCTATTTCAATAGTATGAATCAAGTGTTTTATGAAAAGATGAAAAAATGTCACTACTTTAAATGCACAAATATCTTGCTCAGTCAAACAGGTTGCTCTTGCTAAAGCAAAAGTAGCAGCTGAAAGTTAACTTTTTTTATTTATTTAACTTATCTTACTCCAGGTGG
This sequence comes from Tachysurus vachellii, assembly GCF_030014155.1. Taxonomy (NCBI): domain Eukaryota; kingdom Metazoa; phylum Chordata; class Actinopteri; order Siluriformes; family Bagridae; genus Tachysurus; species Tachysurus vachellii. The sequence goes on from NC_083470.1 coordinate 10,793,215, forward strand.
GGTAAAATATTGACCATTAAACTAATCTACACCAAAACACATTTTGAGGTATTCAAACCAAATCATTGATTTCACTTTTAAATTTGCAATATTTTTAAATAATGTGAACATTTAATTGGCTTTAATTGGATTTAATTGGCTTTCCTTCAAGAACAGTAAAAATGTCCTCCAGAGACTTGTGAACACATCTGAGAAATTCATGGACATTCCTGGCAGGGTAGCTGGAAACATTGCAACCGATCCAGTCATCATGGACACCGTAGCCCACTCCAAAACCGTCTGGGACCACTGGGGCAAAGCCACCTAAATTGACAGCGGGGCTAGTGAGTGTGCTGGTGGACAGGATGTTGTGATTTATGGCCGCATAAGCTGGGTCCTGGTACAGACTTGGCATAGGCATTCCTTTAGAATTTGCCAGGTAGCGTAAGGCAAAAAGATGCCGGTCAAAACCTTGTCCTAGTTTGAAAGAAAGGTTACAGAACATTTAAGATGGTTGAGAGGTGTACACCAAAACCCCTTTTTCAAAGCAAATTTAGATCTGATGTAATAGTCACAATTGCCCTTAATATGACAATGTATTTCATTGCTCTTGCTTACTAACCACCATTACATCATTTACAATGTTTTTAAGTTCTACTCAGGATATCATCTTATTTTATGTGTCTAACAAACCTCTAATGAGTTGTTACAGTAAGGGAGTGATCATTAAGATGGCTTCAGACATGTTTTAAAAAAAATAGTATTAAGAGCACTCACCCATGGCTGCCTCCTTTGTGAGCTGCCCATGGTATTTGGAGCAGGCATGCAGTAGACCTGTGAGCTGCTCCACACTCTGCTGACCAGGCTGTTGAACAAAGGCTTGGGCACAGCGCTGTGTGTGTATACTGGCAGGCCGGATGGTCTCTGTGCGGCCATGTTTGAAGGCTGCCGTACTGCAGGACTCGTAAGTAGCTACGGTCTGCCCGTACTGCCGCAGGAATCCCATCTGAAAAGCCAGTTGTGCAATGGCATCAGGGCTGAGCTGCTTCTTCTTCAGCTGCTCTTTTCCCCCTTGCTTAAACTCCATAGCATCAATAATTAGCTTTGAGACAGCATCCTGGAAGTTCTGTTTGGCTTTTCTTATTCCTTGCTCCAGTTCAGGGTTTAGCTTGAATTCTAGCCTCCGCACAGCAGAAGCTGAATCTACAGCAGCAGGTTGTGTGCCAGGACTGATCAGTGGAGTCTCTGTGGTGTCTTTGAAGACTTCATTTTGGAAACGTAGGACAGCCACACCATCACCCCAAGAGTGCTCAAAATTGATGGCTGCTTGTCCATCTTTGGTTAAAATGATACTAAAAGACTTGTCATACCATCGGTTACAGCCGTCCCCATGAAGCATATTGTGGGAGATCTGTATATGATCATGCATTTCCTTCTCATCAAGACACATGCAGAACAGAGCATTATCCACTAAACCCAGAGCCTCGCCATTCCCTGCCTGTAGAAGCTTTTCCCTTAGTCCAGCCCAAATGTCCCTGTTCTCGCTCGTCAGAACACCTAGAGGAAAAGCAGCAGCTGGTGTTGCGTCTGCAAGAATGTATTTGAGGTGTGACAGGATTTCTGCTGGTTTCACCATATTACCATCCTTATCCAGCGCATCAAATATATACATATTTCCTCTTCTCATGACAAGCACATGGCGACCTTTCTGGTCAGTAAATAGCTCATCCCGCTTGGGTTTGGGGATCCGTGTAGAATTGAAGAGACGGAAGTACTGAGACATATCCAGCGGATAGGCATTCACCATGTAGGCTCCAAACCACGAGATGGAGGACGGCACCCATCGAATGAACTTCTTAAAAGTATCAGTGTTGCTCTTTGAGGGGTTTAAGTGAAACACCTCTGGTTCAAGGAGGCCGGCACGCAGGGTCTTCATAAACCGAACCGCAGAACACACCATGTTAGCAGACCGAACAAGCTGGTCATTATACTCAGGTTTGGGGTCAGGGTTGAATGACATGAAAGGATTAAAGTTCAAGACCACAGATTCACGGGCTGAGAGGTACATGTCAAACCATGGAGCTGGAAAAACAAAAATGTTTTTTCTTTTATACAAGTGGGACATAAAAATATGTATTTCACTCTATGTCAAATTTATACTGTAAAACGTTCATGCGATATGACTCGATAAATCTTTTATGAGATATGTGCCTCATTTGGCTTATTAGGTGTGAGAACTCTGTAGCTCAAAAATGAGATAATTCCTAGTTGAAAGTGGTGAAAAAACATGGATGCCTCAATTAAAGTAGTATAGTTAGTAACAAGTAAGTAACATTAGTAACAAGGTAGCCAGCTAACATTAGTATTCATGAGTTATGAATTTATTTTCCCAAAACTGTATAGCCAGTGGGGTCACGGTGGCTTAATGGTTAGCACGTTCGCCTCACACCTCCAGGGTCGGGGTTCGATTCCCGCCTCCACCTTGTGTGTGTGGAGTTTGCATGTTCTCCCCGTGCCTTGGGGGTTTCCTCCGGGTACTCCGGTTTCCTCCCCCGGTCCAAAGACATGCATGGTAGGTTGATTAGCATCTCTGGAAAATTGTCCCTAGTGTGTGATTGCGTGAGTGAATGAGAGTGTGTGTGCCCTGCGATGGGTTGGCACTCCGTCCAGGGTGTATCCTGCCTTGGTGCCCGATGACGCCTGAGATAGGCACAGGCTCCCCGTGACCCGAGGTAGTTCGGATAAGCGGTAGAAAATGAATGAATGAATGTATAGCCAGTAATATAGATCTGACCAACTAATTGATTGATCTGAAGTAGTTTATTGATATTTTATTTACTTTTGACTTTCTGAGTAGGAATTTAAGTTGAGGACATTTTCATTGTTTTTCCTTAGTTGAAATAGGAAATTCCAAGCTATGAGCTTTAGTTGAACAAAGCATTAGTCATTGTGATGACAAAGGTCTGACGGTGTCAGAAATGAAAATCTCTGGGTGTGACCACTACTTTGATGCTGGTCTAGACACTAGTATTAGGAGGATGGTATACCAGAGAAAAGCATTTCACTACACGTCATACTGTGTATGGTCGTATGTAACAAACAAAATTAGAATTTAAATCATTTAAAAGTCTGCTAAAAATATGTATTAAAACATTTCTTTATTGTTTCATGCTCACTTTGAAGAATGGATTGATGGCATAAGCAGAACACAGTAATCATATAGTCTGTTACAGAACTCAAGATTTCAAGATCATCTCGTACATTGCAACTGGAATAATCATAAAAGATAATTATAATCATAATATAATGCAATGTAAACCCAGCATAACAGAGACCGTTTGGGGTTCACTAATAAGTGTAGCTTGAACCTTCTTACCTGAAATATAGCTGGTGTGCTTGTTCATTTTGTCCAGAGCCACAAGCTCCTCGTGTAGCTCCTTGCCAACACCATTCTGGAATTCACGAGCCAGTTTCTCTGTTTTACTGAACACAAAAAATTCACAATATACATACGCATCAATTTAAGGCTTAAAAATGTGATTCAATATGATTATTTGGCTTCACAACAAACCTGTACTGTTCCGGGTTTAATAGGGGCTTCTGGGCTGCCAAATATCTCTGTATCGTGTCCTCCAACTTTGGAACTGGCAATCTATCAATAATTAAAATAAACGAATATTAGATTTAATGAGAACTCCTTCAGTGGATCTGCCTATGTAAAAAGAGCACATCTGCCTACATGAGTTTACATTGTGCTCTTTCACCTAGATTGTTTAAAATGGCACAGCAGCTCTTGAGTGTCATAATACCTGCACATGAATCAGGAGGAGACCTTTAATGTGGTCAGCACTGTTACTGAATATAAAATAAGTTCATAAAATGTTTGGTTTGGTGTGGTGCAATTGTCCAGGAAGCTTTACTTACCTCGGTAAACTTTTCTGGTAGTGCATAGTAGGAACAATACTTTTGTGCAAATATTCAGATCCTTCATATCTACTGCTGTATGGTCGATGATTTGCACACCATACAAAAGCAGTCCTGAATGTCAAAGGCTTCAGTGTTGTCTTTAGTTGACAAGAGAGAAGATATGCCATATCTTTTTTGATAGCTCGTACCAGTAAAACGTTTGCAAGATAATTGTTGGTAGTTTCCACCAGAGTGTTGTTAGACTGGTGCTAAGAAAAGGTTTCAACTTGACGTTTTGTGTTTATAAAGATACACCACGGAGACCACTGACTATATGCGCAATAAGGTCATTCACATACGGATTATTTTGGCCATGTGGTAGGAAAATAGTCCTGTCTGTTAGACTTCACCTCTCAATTGAAGTCGAACACTAACTAGATTTTTTTTTCTAATAAAACAGGGCTAGGGTTACAGTTACGGTTAGAGTTAGAATTAGATTATCAAATAGGCCACGCCTGCCCGATGACGCAATTTCAGAACAGCGTAACAAATATTGCGTCATCGGGCAGGCGTGGCCTATTTGATAATCTGAAAGTTTAGTTTTTGGAAACTGAAACTGTAGTTTTTGGTTGTTTATTTATTTTCGAAAATAGCTTAACTGTAAGATAATAAAGCACAATAGATATAAAATATAAAATCTACCTGTATGTATGTTTTGTCCTTCATTATCCATCGTAGGTATGCTCTTTTTTTTGAGAGGGCGTTTTTCCAAGACCTCCAGAAACGCCCACTTTACGTAACGAAACCCCTGGAATTTAGTGAACGCTCATAATAAATGTAGCTTCTATTGAACATGAAATGTATTTTTTGCTTAAAAAAATACAACATCTGTAGTAATACTCAGCTTAAGTCCATATATGGTCTATTATTTGAGCCCACAATAACTCCTGCATCCATAGGAGTTAATGTATTGGTATTTGGTTAACTGCTAGAATTTGTATTCAAAGTAGCTTAATCAAGTAGGATTTTCCCACAATTAAAACAATTAAACATTCTCCCCTGACAGTGGTGGCAAACAAGTTTGTTTGGCAGATGTTATATAAAGAAATGAAATACAGAATTTAATACATCTCATATCTTTTACAGAAGTATTATCATCACATAGACTTAATATAGAAGCACCAGTTCAGTCATTAACCTGAATGAACTTTGGGATCACACTAATATCCTTGTGACAAAGCATGTTTGTTTATAATATTCTGTAGATATTTGCATGCTTAAATTTTTAAAAAATTTTTTGAGACAGAACTGAATGTTCCAACTGAGCACAGTGACTGTTGCAACGTTGTGTGTATGGTGTTGCTTTTAAAGTAAAGTGGGAACGTCTAAGCTGCAGCTACCTGATTGTTTTTATTTATTTTTTATTTATAATTATGAAACTGCTTGCTTCATTATGCACAAAATGGGGGCATAATAAGCATGCAAAAAGTTTTTTTGTATTCAAATCCTGGCACATTAACTACTCATACACATTACTGTTAATAAATTAAGTGGGATCATACACAATGAAATGAATTACTACATGAAAGACCATGTCTATAGATTGGAATATATGATTGAAGTGTTACATGAGTAACACCTCCTTGGAAACTTGAAGACCCATGTAAACTTTTAGCCTTCATGAGTTTTCCTAATCATTTGAATGAACTAAACATTATGCAGTACTAATTTAATCGTCATTGTCTTCCCTCTCAGGGATCCAGAAGGCCTCCATGAGTTCTACTACCTGGTACAGGATCTCAAGTGTCTCGTCTTCAGTCTCATCGGCCTCCACTTTAAAATCAAGCCGATCTAATTTCGACAGTTTCTACACACTGTTCATTTAGTTTGTTTCTCTTTCAGCATTTTGTACAGTAACTTCTGGCTTGTCTGCTGTTTTTCTTTTTTTTAAAATAAAACGTTGTCTATTTCAATAGTATGAATCAAGTGTTTTATGAAAAGATGAAAAAAATGTCACTACTTTAAATGCACAAATATATTGCTCAGTTAAGCAGGTTCTCAATGGTCTTGCTAAAGCAAAAGTAGCAGCTGAAAGTTAACTTTTTTTATTTATTTAACCTATTTTACTCCAGGTGGGGTAAAATATTGACAATTAAACTAATCTATACCAAAACACATTTTGAGGTATTCAAACCAAATAATTGATTTCACTTTTAAATTAGCAATATTTTTAAATAATGTGAACATAAAGTACTTACGTTTTATATTTACCAATTTAAATAGTGTATACATTTCAAATTGTACAGTGAACATTTGAACATCCTGTACAAATTTGCAGAACATGTTAATTGATTGTTAGGCAGAACTGAAAGTACAGAGGATCTGATCTACTCAAACAACTGCAGACAAAGAATTATGTTAATATAAACATTAACCTTTAAATGATTCCTCAAAACCCAGTCTCATTCCACTGAAGCACACTAGTATTTAGATTAGCTGGATTTAATCATCTTTCCTTCAAGAACAGTAAAAATGTCCTCCAGAGACTTGTGAACACATCTGAGAAATTCATGGACATTCCTGGCAGGGTAGCTGGAAACATTGCAACCGATCCAGTCATCATGGACACCGTAGCCCACTCCAAAACCGTCTGGGACCACTGGGGCAAAGCCACCTAAATTGACAGCGGGGCTAGTGAGTGTGCTGGTGGACAGGATGTTGTGATTTATGGCCGCATAAGCTGGGTCCTGGTACAGACTTGGCATAGGCATTCCTTTAGAATTTGCCAGGTAGCGCAAGGCAAAAAGATGCCGGTCAAAACCTTGTCCTAGTTTGAAAGATAGAAAGGTTACAGAACATTTAAGATGGTTGAGAGGTGTACACCAAAACCCCTTTTTCAAAGCAAATTTAGATCTGATGTACAGGTGCTGGACATACAATTAGAATATAATCAAAAAGTTTATTTATTTCACTAATTCCATTTAAAAAGTGAAACTTGTATATTATATTCATTCATTATACACAGACGGATATATTTCAAATGTTTATTTCTTTTAATTTTGATGATTATAACTGACAACTAAGGAAAATCCCAAATTCAGTATCTCAGAAAATTTGAATATTGTGAAAAGGTTCAATATTGAAGACACTTGGTGCCACACTCTAATCAGCTAATTGACTCAAAACACCTGCAAAGGCCTTTAAATGGTCTCTCAGTCTAGTTCTGTAGGCTACACAATCATGGGGAAGACTGCTGACTTGACAGTTGTCCAAAAGTCGACCATTAACACCTTGCACAAGGAGGGCAAGACACAAAGGTCACTGCAAAAGAGGCTGGCTGTTCACAGAGCTCTGTGTCAGAGCACATTAATAGAGAGGCAAAGGGAAGGAAAAGATGTGGTAGAAAAAAGTGTACAAGCAATAGGGTTAACCGCACCCTGGAGAGGCTTGTGAAACAAAACCTATTTAAAAATGTGGGGGAGATTCACAGAGTGGACTGCAGCTGGAGTCAGTGCTTCAAGAACCACTATGCACAGACGTAGGCAAGACATGGGTTTCCTTGTGTCAAGCCACTCTTGAACAACAGACAGCATCAGAAGCGTCTAGCCTGGGTTATAAAGACAAAAAGGACTGGACCGCTGCTTAGTGTTCCAAAGTTATTAGGTAGGTTTCCTTTGGAAATCAGGGTCCCAGAGTCTGGAGGAAGAGAGGAGAGGTACACAATCCACGTTGCTTGAGGTTCTGTGTAAAGTTTCCACAGTCAGTGATGGTTTGGGGTGCCATGTCATCTGCTGGTGTTGGTCCACTGTGTTTTCTGAGGTCCAAGGTCAATGCAGCCGTATACCAGGAAGTTTTAGAGCACTTCATGCTTCCTGCTGCTGACCAACTTTATGGAGATACAGATTTCATTTTCCAACAGGACTTGGCACCTGCACACAGTGCCAAAGCTACCAGTACCTGGTTTAAGGACCATGGTATCCCTGCTCTTACTGTAATTGGCCAGTAAACTCGCCTGACCTTAACCCCATAGAAAATCTATGGGGTATTATGAAGAGGAAGATGCGATTATGCCAGACCCAACAATGCAGAAGAGCTGAAGGCCACTATCAGAGCAACCTGGGCTCTCATAACACCTGAGCAGTGCCACAGACTGATCGACGCCATGCCACGCTGCATTGCAGCAGTAATTCAGGCAAAAGGAGCCCCAAATAAGTATTGAGTGCTGTACATGCTCATACTTTTCATGCTCATACTTTTCAGTTGGCCTACATTTCTAAAAATCCTTTCTTTGTATTGGTCTTAAGTAATATTCAAATTTTCTGAGACACTGAATTTGGGATTTTCTTTAGTTGTCAGTTATAATCATCAAAATTAAAAGAAATAAACATTTGAAATATATCAATCTGTGTATAATGAATGAATATAATAAAGTTTCACTTTTTGAATGGAATTAGTGAAATAAATCAACTTTTTGATGATATTCTAATAATATGACCAGCACCTGTAATAGTCACAATTGCCCTTAATATGACAATGTATTTCATTGCTCTTGCTTACTAACCACCATTACATCATTTACAATGTTTTTAAGTTCTACTCAGGATATCATCTTATTTTATGTGTCTAACAAACCTCTAATGAGTTGTTACAGTGAGGGAGTGATCATTAAGATGGCTTCAGACATGTTTTTTAAAAAAAATAGTATTAAGAGCACTCACCCATGGCTGCCTCCTTTGTGAGCTGCCCATGGTATTTGGAGCAGGCATGCAGTAGACCTGTGAGCTGCTCCACACTCTGCTGACCAGGCTGTTGAACAAAGGCTTGGGCACAGCGCTGTGTGTGTGTATTGGCAGGCCGGATGGTCTCTGTGCGGCCATGTTTGAAAGCTGCCGTACTGCAGGACTCGTAAGTAGCTACGGTCTGCCCGTACTGCCGCAGGAATCCCATCTGAAAAGCCAGTTGTGCAATGGCATCAGGGCTGAGCTGCTTCTTCTTCAGCTGCTCTTTTCCCCCTTGCTTAAACTCCATAGCATCAATAGTTAGCTTTGAGACAGCATCCTGGAAGTTCTGTTTGGCTTTTCTTATTCCTTGCTCCAGTTCAGGGTTTAGCTTGAATTCTAGCCTCCGCACAGCAGAAGCTGAATCTACAGCAGCAGGTTGTGTGCCAGGACTGATCAGTGGAGTCTCTGTGGTGTCTTTGAAGACTTCATTTTGGAAACGTAGGACAGCCACACCATCACCCCAAGAGTGCTCAAAATTGATGGCTGCTTGTCCATCTTTGGTTAAAATGATACTAAAGGACTTGTCATACCATCGGTTACAGCCGTCCCCATGAAGCATATTGTGGGAGATCTGTATATGATCATGCATTTCCTTCTCATCAAGACACATGCAGAACAGAGCATTATCCACTAAACCCAGAGCCTCGCCATTCCCTGCCTGTAGAAGCTTTTCCCTTAGTCCAGCCCAAACATCCCTGTTCTCGCTCGTCAGAACACCTAGAGGAAAAGCAGCAGCTGGTGTTGCGTCTGCAAGAATGTATTTGAGGTGTGACAGGATTTCTGCTGGTTTCACCATATTACCATCCTTATCCAGCGCATCAAATATATACATATTTCCTCTTCTCATGACAAGCACATGGCGACCTTTCTGGTCAGTAAATAGCTCATCCCGCTTGGGTTTGGGGATCCGTGTAGAATTGAAGAGACGGAAGTACTGAGACATATCCAGCGGATAGGCATTCACCATGTAGGCTCCAAACCATGAGATGGAGGACGGCACCCATCGAATGAACTTCTTAAAAGTATCAGTGTTGCTCTTTGAGGGGTTTAAGTGAAACACCTCTGGCTCAAGGAGGCCGGCACGCAGGGTCTTCATAAACCGAACCGCAGAACAAACCATGTTAGCAGACCGAACAAGCTGGTCATTATACTCAGGTTTGGGGTCAGGGTTGAATGACATGAAAGGATTAAAATTCAAGACCACAGATTCACGAGCAGAGAGGTACATGTCAAACCATGGAGCTGGAAAAACAAAAAATGTTTTTTCTTTTATACAAGTGGGACATAAAAATATGTATTTCACTCTATGTCAAATTTATACTGTAAAACGTTCATGCGATATGACTCGATAAATCTTTTATGAGATATGTGCCTCATTTGGCTTATTAGGTGTGAGAACTCTGTAGCTCAAAAATTAGATAATTCCTAGTTGAAAGTGGGAAAAAACATGGATGCTTCAATTAAAGTAGTATAGTTAGTAACAAGTAAGGAACATTAGTAACAAGGTAGCCAGCTAACATTAGTATTCATGAGTTATGAATTTATTTTCCCAAAACAGTAAACTGTATAGCCAGTAATATAGATCTGACCAACTAATTGATCGATCTGAAGTAGTTTATTGATATTTTATTTACTTTTGACTTTCTGAGAAGGAATTCCAAGAGGACATTTTCATTGTTTTTCCTTAGTTGAAATTGGAAATTCCAAGCTATGAGCTTTAGTTGAACAAAGCATTAGTGTCATTGTGATGACAAAGGTCTGACGGTGTCAGAAATGAAAATCTCTGGGTGTGACCACTACTTTGATGCTGGTCTAGACACTACAACCCCTGGCAAAAAGTATGGAATCACCCCTCTCAGAAGATGTTCATTCAAATGTTTAATTGTGTAGAAAAAAAACAAGCACATATATGCCAAAAAACAAATTTCACTCAACAATCCAAACTTCTGGCTGTATAAAACACTTAAAAAAAAAAACAAAGAAAGATAACTATAGTCAATTACAACTGTTTTTACAGATCAAACAGAGGACAAAAATATGGAATCACACAAATATGAGGAAAATTATATGGAATCACCATGCACTTTGCATTTGTAAAACAAACACCTGTATCTGATTACAACTGCTAATTAGTCTGCAGTTAAAAAGAGTGCTTGCACACATTAGTGATGTGTTGAACCAAGATGATTGACATAACTCATGGCTCCAACACGAGAGATGTCAGTTGAAACAAAGGAGAGGATTATCAAACTTCTCGAAGAAGGTAAATCTTCACGGAATGTTGCAAAAGATGTTGGTTGTTCCCAGTCAGCTGTGTCTAAAATCTGGACCAAGTACAAATCAAATGGAAAGGTTGTAAAAGGGAAGCGTACTGGTAGACCAAGAAAGACATCAAAGAGCCAAGAGAGAAAACTTAAAGCAATATGCCTTGAAAACAGAAAATGAACAATAAAACAAATGAGGAACAAATGGGTAGAAAGTGGAGTCAATGTCTGTGACCGGACTGTAAGAAATCGCCTAAAAGAAATGGGATTTACATACAGAAAAGCCAAACGAAAACCATCATTAACATCTAAACAGGAAAAAAACAAGGTTTCAATGGGCCAAAGAAAGACAATCTTGGACTGTGGATGACTGGATGAGAGTTATATTCAGTGACAAATCACAAATCTGCATTGGGCAGGGTAATGATGCTGGAACTTTTGTTTGGTGCTGTTCCAATGAAATTTATAAAGACAACTGCCTGAAGAAAACATGCAAATTTCCACAATCATTAATGATATGGGGTTGTATGTCATGTAACGGTATGGGAGAGATGACAGTCATTACATCTTCTATAAATGCACAAGTTTATGTTGAGATTTTGGACACTTTTCTTATTCCATCAATTGAAAGGATGTTTGGTGATGGTAGCATCATTTTTCAGGATGATAATGCATCATGCCATAGGGCAAAATCAGTGAAAACATTCCTACAGGAAATAATGTCAATGGCATGGTCTGCAAATAGTCCGGACCTCAATCCAATTGAAAATCTGTGGTGGAAATTAAAGAAAATGGTCCACGACAAGGCTCCAACCTGCAAAGCTGATCTGGCAACTGCAATAAGACAAAGCTGGAGACAGATTGATGAAGTATACTGTTTGTCATTAGTTAAATCCATGCCTCAGAGAATTCAAACTGTTATAAAAGCCAGAGGTGGTGCAACAAAGTACTAGTAGTGTTTTTATTTGGTGATTCCATATAATTTTCCTCAGATTTGTGATTCCATATTTTTTTCCTCTGTTTTATTCTGTAAAAACAGTTGTAATTGACTATAGTTGTCTTTCTTTGTTTTTTTTTTTTTTTAGTTTTATACAGCCAGAAGTTTGGATTGTTGAGTGAACACAAACACAATTAAACATTTGAATGAACATCTTCTGAGAGGGGTGATTCCATACTTTTTGCCAGGGGTTGTAGTATTAGGAGGATGGTATACCAGAGAAAAGCATTTCACTACACGTCATACTGTGTATGGTCGTATGTAACAAATAAAATTAGAATTTAAATCATTTAAAAGTCTGCTAAAAATATGTATTAAAACATTTCCTTATTGTTTCATGCTCACTTTGAAGAATGGATTGATGGCATAAGCAGAACACAGTAATCATACAGTCTGTTACAGAACTCAAGATTTTAAGATCATCTCGTACATTGCAACTGGAAATAATCATAAAAGATAATTATAATCATAATATCATGCAATGTAAACCCAGCATAACAGAGACCGTTTGGGGTTCACTAATAAGTGTAGCTTGAACCTTCTTACCTGAAATATAGCTGGTGTGCTTGTTCATTTTGTCCAGAGCCACAAGCTCCTCGTGTAGCTCCTTGCCAACACCATTCTGGAATTCACGAGCCAGTTTCTCTGTTTTACTGAACACAAAAATTCACAATATACATACGCATCAATTTAAGGCTTAAAAATGTGATTCAATATGATTATTTGGCTTCACAACAAACCTGTACTGTTCCGGGTTTAATAGGGGCTTCTGGGCTGCCAAATATCTCTGTATCGTGTCCTCCAACTTTGGAACTGGCAATCTATCAATAATTAAAATAAACGAATATTAGATTTAATGAGAACTCCTTCAGTGGATCTGCCTATGTAAAAAGAGCACATCTGCCTACATGAGTTTACATTGTGCTCTTTCACCTAGATTGTTTAAAATGGCACAGCAGCTCTTGAGTGTCATAATACCTGCACATGAATCAGGAGGAGACCTTTAATGTGGTCAGCACTGTTACTGAATATAAAATAAGTTCATAAAATGTTTGGTTTGGTGTGGTGCAATTGTCCAGGAAGCTTTACTTACCTCGGTAAACTTTTCTGGTAGTGCATAGTAGGAACAATACTTTTGTGCAAATATTCAGATCCTTCATATCTACTGCTGTATGGTCGATGATTTGCACACCATACAAAAGCAGTCCTGAATGTCAAAGGCTTCAGTGTTGTCTTTAGTTGACAAGAGAGAAGATATGCCATATCTTTTTTGATAGCTCGTACCAGTAAAACGTTTGCAAGATAATTGTTGGTAGTTTCCACTAGAGTGTTGTTAGACTGGTGCTAAGAAAAGGTTTCAACTTGACGTTTTGTGTTTATAAAGATACCCCACGGAGACCACTGACTATATGCGCAATAAGGTCATTCACATACGGATTATTTTGGCCATGTGGTAGGAAAATAGTCCTGTCTGTTAGACTTCACCTCTCAATTGAAGTCGAACACTAACTAGATTTTTTTTTAATTTATATTTTTTTCCAATAAAACAGCTCTCCAGCTCTATTTATTCCTGATCCAGCACCACTTCCGCGAGCCAAAGTCTAGCCGCGCTGCTGCATCTGATTGGCTGATAAGTTCTGAAATAAAAGTCCAAAACAAATCTCTAGTAAATAAATAAAACAAAAATGCCTCAAAATGATCTGTTTCGGAATTTTCTTGTTGGTGTGTTCCCGTTTATTTCTTCTATTTTCTTCTCTGTATTTTCTACTGGTTGGTGTTCTTGTTTGTTTAATAAATATCATTTTATTTTAATTTCACAATTTGGGATAATTTAATATTAAAAAAAATCACACCCCTTCAATTCCATTGCTCTAAATTATGACGTTATTTACACCTTTAGTAGTCGATCGTGCTCACTGAAAAGGGTAGTGTGTTTACATATTTGCTATTGTTTTACGAAACGCATTTTTCCATAATAAAAGTTCCCCTGCCTTTGGTTTTCAAGAGCTGTGGTAGATTTGCGTCTGTTCTGATTGGTTCACTGATGAATATCTCTGAATCGGATTGGTTGCTGAGTTTCTGGGGTAACGCGATGGTCTGCAGCTGATTCTCAGCTAAGCGCATCAATGTAAATCTGGCACATCAGGAAAAGAGTATCATCAGGACCATAAACTGTAGGCTGTATAATTAATTAAACTAACCGAAACAGGACTGGAATTCCTGCATTACTTCGACCAAACTATACTGAGCGATACATCTGGGTAAGCAAAAATATGATTTTGTAGAAAGGTGAATTTTGCATTCACAGAGCTGCTAGTGAGGATGCTAATCTTTTGTTTTTTTATGACTAAGCAGTTATAGTTAACTTATTATAATTTAAGGTATTAATTCAGCAGTGAGTGGTTATTGCAAGAGACGTTTTCTCCCAAAAAGCATTCTGTTAGGTGGACTGGCTGTACTAAACTACCCTATGTGTTTGTGTGTGTGTGTGTGTGTGTGTGTGTGTGTGTGTGTGTGTGTGTTTGCGTTTGTTTGTGTTTGCGTGTGTGTTTGTGTGTGTCTGTGTGTGTGTTTGCGCGTGTGTACATATGTGTGTGTGTTTGCGTGTTTGCGTTTGTGTGTGTTTGTTTGTGTGTGTGTGTGTGTGGGTGGGGGGGAATACCACTGAATGTGAATGTGATGGGCAGTCCACACATACACTCTCAGTGTTCCCTTGTGACACTGACCAGGAGAAAACAGAAGAATTATTTGAACGAAACACTGAATATGGTTTCCTTCTATAACTGTACACCGATCAGTTATTAAAAGCACCTACTTCTTTTTGTTTCCCACCCAGAACAGCTCTGTGCACCCAGAACAGCTCCGTGCACCCAGAACAGTTCTGTGCACCCAGAACAGCTCTGTGCACCCAAAACAGCTCTGACCATTTGAGGCCTGGACTACACAAGACCTCTGAACGTGTGCATCTGGCACCAAGACTTTAGCAGCATATACTTTAAGTCCAGTAAGTTGTGAAGTGTGCTCTTCATGAATCAGACTTAATTTGGAGGCCAATTCTACACCTTGAACTCTGTCATGTTCCTCAAACCATTCCTGGACAATATTTGCAGGGAGCATTATCCTGCTGAAAGAGGTTATTGACATTCTGGAATACCTTTTTCATGAAGGGGTGTACTCATCTGCAACAATGTTTGTGTAGGTGGTATGTTTCAAATTAACATCCACATGAATGCCAGGACAAAAGGTTTCCAGACAGAACATTGCCCAGGGAATCACACTGGCTCCATCAACTTGCCTGCTTCTTGCATTGCATCCTTGTCCATCTGATGGGGTGCCATCCAATCATGATCGCACACACACTTACACACCCAGCCTACAGCCTCTTTAGACTAAGGGAGAAAGCAGAGGGAGGAATATACAACACACTCAGGAATCTAAACCCAGAGGTTCAAAGCAATTGTGCTTCACAAAGACTTGTTTAATGGCAAGGTAGTTTTAGTGATTTATTTTGTGATATCCAACTGATTTAATCTTTCTCTCAGCAGCTGAAGGACAGCCATGGGGGCTCTCAGCCGGCAGCAATTCTTTCAGGAGCTTCCTTTGGGCTGTTTGCTTCCAACTGCTCAACAGGGTGTGCTGCAAGTGTGGCAGCTGCTGCTCATGTGTTTAGCATGCAGACTTCTGTGGAGAATTGGTAAGATCAGGGATTGAGCTGGGGCATCAACAGTTCTACACATTTACTTATGTATAATGCAGTTTTGTACCATTATGTGGATCTCACAACACAAATATTATGGAAGTGAAATTCATTTATCTTGATGTATCTGTTTCTCTTTTAAGGGATTAATTAACCATAACTATGTAGCCAGTGAAGTATTGACTATAATTTGCTTGTCAGTTTTGGCATCATAATGATGTAAAAAGATTGAATTTATTAACTATGTATATGAACCACAGATCACAGCAGACCATAAGAAAACATTTTACAATTTTAAGATGAATCTATTTCTGTGTGTGTGTGATTTTGTGTGTGACTATCACCACTGACAGGTCACCTGCCTGGATACTTAAAGCACCTCAGCACAATTGCATGTGGATTTTACACCCTCTACATGTTCTTTGGGTTGCACATGGTGTGGGTAGTGCTGCTCAGTCTTCTCTGCTACCTCATCCTCTTCTTGTGCCGCCACTCCAGCACTTGTGGCCCTTTCCTTTCTATCACAGTCCTCATCTACCTCCTGTTGGGGTTTGTGACATGCAAAACTTTTACACGCATATCGGTTATAGAAAATGTACATTTTATGATAGCTAAAACATGCATATTGTTGTACAGTAATGGCCTCTTTACTTTTTCTATAGACAACACCATATGTTTGTAGGATGCTTATATCCAGTGAATATAAAAGACAGAAATAAAATCATGAATGTCAGACTTGTTACATCTTTAATGTGATCTTCCAACAAACAAAAATCCAGAAAAAAATAGAAGTATTTCATAAATTAATGGCAAGTATATGCTAGACCTAATGTGACCTGAGGGCAGTTAGAGCCCCATTATTAAAGGGTGTTTTTTTTTTTTGTTGGAATATGGCATTAAAGAGGAAACAAGTCTGTTGTCATTTTTGTCTTTATATTTTAAAAACTTGCAATTCTGTAAGGTTTTGTGGACTTTTTATATTCACTGTATAATATGTTTTCTCCAATAATTCTGCATTGCCTAGTAAACCACAGCTATATTGCACCCTATACCCACACTTTGCCTAGTAGATATCTACATTCTTTTTCAGAGAGCTGCATATGATGGACACAAACAGCTGGCACAAAATGAGAGGTAGTTTATAATGCTGAATATTTCATTGTAATAGTGCATTTGAGTGATAGTCGCATATGTAATGCCAAATTATGCCCTTTAACTTCTTGAAAGTCAGCCTTGAAGCAAACAATAGAAAAATCATTTATAATGCTATATTTACTTGACAGTAATGAATTACACTGGAACTGCAAACTCTATAGAAATAGAAATGTCTATGTCTACTTAGGTTCTCAGATAGTAGTTGCTATGAAAGCGATCTCTCTTGCCTTTGACTTGGACAAAGGCACAGTGGAAAATGTCCCCTCTCCAATGGAGTTTATGGGCTATATTTACTTTGTGGGCACTGTCATATTTGGACCCTGGATCAGCTTCAGCAGCTACAGGGAGGCAGTAGAAGGCAAAGAGCTTGTAAGTCACTGAATCATCATAAAAGCAGTTTCTAATAGCTCTGTATGAACACAGTTTGTAAAGGTCAACCCTTTCTTCAACAGAGTGTCTCCTGGTTGGTGAAGGTAATCAGCAGCTGGATCAAGAGCCAGTTGTGCCTGGTGATCTCCAACTGTGTAGCTCCTTATCTCTTTCCCTACTTCATCCCTGTCTTTGGGGACAAACTACTAAAAACGTGAGTAGGTATTTGATTTACTCAAATTGTGTGATGATATTATATATATATAGATATATTATATGGGGCATGTTTTTTCTTAAAAGGTAAATGGGCAGTGGGTTTAGCTATTAATCTGCGGTCATTTTGATTCGTACAGTTCTTTTACTCGATTTTCATTTTGATCTTATCTAATTATTATTTATGCTTTTCCTCCAGTAACAAGAGGCGAAAGAACAGGTGATCTTTCATTGTACGACTAGCTCTTACTTTACACTGCAAATGTAATTGTAAACACCAAAGAAATGCTGGTCTAAATTGCACAAGGTAATATGTGAAGGTGAATGGTATGAGAACATTTCTAATGTTTCCAGAGAGACTATTATGTCTATAACAGCACTATAGAGGATTATTCTTGGTGTTATTTAAAATAAAAAGTGCATTCATGTCCATTTATAATTAAGATGTCTAATACTGCTGTATATAAAGACATTTCTGTTTTGTGACTATACATAAATTACAGTGCATAGTAAGTTTGTGAGCATCACATTTCTTAATGGAAGCTTTTGTTTTAATGTTTTTCATTGTTTCTAATAATTTGTTTTACTTTCACTCTACTGCTTCTCAGAGGATTTATTGCAAGGTAACATATTTTTTAAGTATGCTTTTCATTGTTGTTTCATTTCTCTTTTATGACATAAGTACCTCAGGTAATCATTCTTTCTGTCATGGCCAGTGTATATTATATTTTCACCTTGTCAGGTGGCTGATGGGCTATGAACACAGCATGGGCTTCCATTTTAGTAACTATTTTGTAAGCTATTTGAGTGAAACCACAACCACACTGTCAGGTGCAGGCTTCACAGAAGAGAAGGACCATCTCAAGTGGTTTGTACAAACACAACCTACTACTACACAAAATAACACAGCACACTGGTTTTAGCTTAAATGCATTTATCTGTCTGTCTGTCATAATTAAGCTCTGTTTGTGTTACAGGGACCTTAAAATGGTTAACCCACTAAATGTTGAGCTTCCCAGGTCTATGTCAGAGGCTGTTATTTCCTGGAACCGCCCCATGTCTCAGTGGCTCAATATTTGTAAGTCTGAGTTGGTGTAGTTGGTGGTGCATTTTTTAGCTCATTTTGTCATGTTTGAGGAAGCGTGTTGCAATTTGAGTTTAGATTTAAATATGATTTTTTTCTGCATATTCAGATGTATTCAAGAAGGCTTTCAAATTCGGGACATTTCAGGCCATCCTCATTACTTACACAACCAGCACTTTGCTGCATGTGAGTCTCTGCAGCCTCTTTTGGACATGAGAATATCCTCAAAGTGTTTCCAACATCTAATTTCTCAAATTTCGCAACTGACCTGCTATTGTTTTTTTTAATGTAATACCTTTAGGGATTAAGCTTTCATATTGTAGCTGTGTTATTCACCCTCGCCTTCATGACATATATTGAGTATGGTGAGTGTCTACATTATGTTTACTCGAAGTTATATCAAATATTTATTTATAAATCTTTTATTGTATTTGTAAATTATAAATCAGAGAATTTTTATTTTAGTTCAGTATTTGACTTTCATTTTTAATCTTTGCAGAGTTAAGGAAAAGACTGTCCATCATCTTTAATGCATGTGTCCTTTCTAAGAGATGTCCTTCAGACTGCAAACACCAAAACAAGAAGGTGGGGAAAAGATTTTATATCAGACAGGCAAATTCAATTTAAGTCAAAGTAACATAATGTATTTTACCTCTCACATTTTAAATGTTTGTGTTACCAGTTTTAGGGTCTTTCTTTCCTAACCTACAATTACTTCTACGTGCTAAACAAAAACGTACAATATTTAAATAATATTTTTCAAATATTTTAAACAGGCTTTCAGCATAAGAAAGATATTTAGGAAAAATGTTAGAGGTTGCAAAGAGTGGTTGAATAACACATTAGCCAAAGTGGGGAGATGTTGATGGTTCAGGGTGGTGGAAAAAAACAATATTTTTGTATCCATCCACAATCATTTCTAATCAAAATAGAAACAAATAAATTACGTATACTACAGCAGCCATAACCAGAATAGAGCAGTCACTTTAGACTGAAACAACTCAATAGATGAACAAATGAGTAAATCTTAATTAACACTGCCATTGTGAACCATTGTGGCCCTTCTTCATGTTGGACCACCAGTACATGGTGTAAAAATTTTCACAATGCACATCTAGTTCAGAAATCCATAAAATATTTATTACCTCACATGTTTTTTGGACTTGTGTATTTGTTTTTGTCTGTAAAAGTGCAAATTAAAAAAAACATTGAAGCTGATGATGTCAGTTAGCTTGATGTTAGCTTGTGTATGGCTTTTAAGGCTGACATGCTGTTTAACACACCATTTGCTTTTGTTTAAAAAAAGAACCAAAACAAATAGAAATGTCTTAACTGAGCTTTTGCTGTAAAACTGTGATAAGGATGATTAGTCATAGTGACTCACTGCTGCATACTCAATCATAATTTTTACTTTGTCCACAAAACATCCTGCACACTGTAGCTTCAAATATGCAAATGTGTTATTTTCTCTCATATTCTCTCTAGGCACTTTGGGTTTATCTTATCAATGGAGTGTTTAGTGCACTAGCGGTGCTGCACCTTACCTACCTGGCATCGGTCTTTGGCTCCAGCGCTGATAATATAGACTCAGATGAGGTAAATGGTCTTTATTTATTAGAATTTATTAGCAGAATTTGTAAGTGTGCTTTTTATAGTATTTTGTAAAACACAAATATGATCTATGGAAATACATAGCAAATTTAAAATAATTAAACTCTGAGCACTTTCTATATTTGATCTACAGGATGGTATGTCCATTCAGACTATGCATAAATGGAATGAACTGAGCTGGACAAGTCACTGGCTGACCTTTGGCCTTTGGGTTGTATACCGCATTATTATGTAAACGCAGACCAAGAAATTAGATGGACAAGGGGCAAATATAAAACCTGGAAGCCAAGCTCCTTATGACTTCACTGTGAATTCCTCATGCACTGCAGTGCTAGAGAACGAAACCTCGAACAAAACTGGATTTTATCTGGTCATGATTACAACTAGAATCTGGATGCTGTGGCACACGAGCAACTGTCTCTGTGGCCTCTTTACACGTTTAAAGGACCCATCATTCTTCCAAGAGCAAGCAGCAAGACTTAGAAGCTGCTTTCATTCATTTTATGGACATGCAATATTACATGTTTATTGTTATAGTACATATAATCCTACGTGAATCAATGATATAAACATGACTTTAGTCATAGGACACTGTATTGCACATACACTTTTTAAAAGTATTCTCATTTAAACTTTACATTTACTTTACACCAAATAAGGAAAAAAAGGTATTTTTTTTTAAACAGTGCTTGGTTAGTTGATAGAAAAAAATATTACCACTGATTTACACTCTTCGTTAAGTGGAATAATATAATTACAGCAAGCATTTTGGAGCACTAAATCCTCTGATCAATTTGGCTGGCTTTGTTATTGTTTAGGGTCAAAGGCAAAGTCTATTAAAAAGAAATAGGTGTAAGTATTGAGTTAAAAAGGATTGGTTTGAATTTTAGTCCACGGTTTGAATAGCTTAAACAACTGGTGCATTAGTGCAAAACTGATTTCAGTAAAAGGGTAATACCAAAAAAAAACAAAATAAACATGAAACATGCAATAACTGAAACCCAAAGCTAAGCACACATAGTATTATCTAGACTTAGTTGCCAATTTATTCAGCTTAAGAGAATATGAGAATTTTTTTAATCTATTTGGAATCAGGTTTAGTGTTTAGGGAGAGACGTCAAACACAAATATCTTACAAAAATAACCACAACACATAATCACACTGAATTTCACACACAAGTTTAACAGTCTGTATTTGACCATTTAAATAGTGTTTTATTTATTTATTAATGTGACCATGATCGTGCAGATTCTATTTTGTATTTCATAACACTATTGTGAAATAATATAGATGTTGGACTGTTTACAGGATTTAATTATAAATATTTAAATATTTAGTGAGTGCAAAGTTATTGCAGATCTTATCTGATTTCTCACTGTTATTCCTCCGTCTTGTGTAATACTTTTATCTTGTCCATTTTAACACACTTTGTTATTGGTATTTGTTCTTTTTTTATTATTATTATCTTTGTTGCATAACTGTAGTTCAAACATTATTATCATGGTAGATTAGATTGATCAGTTGATTCACACTGAGATCATTAATGTTTATCAACTCATTAAGATTTAATCATGTTCTCCAGCATTATTTTTTTATAATCTTTGTATGATGATTTGTCCATCCAGTATTGTATATCCATTTTGTAATAAACAATAAAGTCTTTATATTGCATACAAATATTGTTGTATGTTTGTTGTGATCTGTTTTGGACCACAGATGGCTGGACATTTTGGTCGAGCAGAATGTTTTTCAACCTAGCAGTGGTTTACCCCAGCAACATTGTTCTTGTGTTCTACCTATATGAAAAATATACACATGTCAGTGTCACTGCTGTGCTTGGAACGACACACTAGAAAAGAATATCTGGTCATGTAAGGCACAGTTCCCTAACCCTGATCCTGAAGTACTCTGTTCTTTACATCATAGTGTTTTCCTGCCTTTACTGCTCGCTTTAAGGAAGTGTTGTTACTTAGCTGATTAATTGTGCTTTTCCAATAGCGAGAAATAAGGAGTTTTTTGTTGTTTTATTTTTACAATAGACAAAACAAACATTATAACATTCCCGAGGCATCCAGAAATTGTACCAGCTCCGATTGTCTTCCGTGTCATGAAGATTTTGGAGCTCCACTGAGATGAGGCCGACTCCGTGAGGATCCTGAGGCATCTAGAGATCTACCAGCTCCAGTTGGACTCGATACTAAAGAGGAGATGAAACTCCATGTGGTCTTTGAGAACAACAATCTCCTCATCAATACATTTATCAGACTGTATATTTATAATCACATCCTCCAGTGTCACCCATATGAGGATGAGGTTCCCCTTGGAGTCTGGTTCCTCTCAAGGTTTCTTCCTTTTCCATCTAAGGGAGTTTTTCCTCCTCACAGTCACCTGAGTCACCTCAGACTTGCTCATCAGGGATAAATACAAACACATTTAAATATATCTAATATTTATCTTGAATTTTGTATTATATGAATCTTTATATTAACCTTTGGTTCTATGTTTATGTTCTGTAAATCTGCTTTGTCAATTATTAAAACTGCTATAGAAATAAAATTGAATTGAATTAAATTAAATTGAACATTTAATTTTGAGTTCATATAGTTATTAGCCATTGTAAATAGACAGAAAAACTAAATGGATTTAGTCCAAAAACTATTGTTGGTATTTAAATAATGTCAACTTGGACCTTCAATGTTTTGGAAAGAAAATGAAAATAAAATGCCCTTAAGGTACAAATGCGACACGTGTTATTATGACTGTCCGGTAGGTGGCAGCAGCGGGCGGTACCGTTCCTGTGACTCGATTGAAAGAGGTGTGAAGGAGAGGAAGCTCATGGACCATGTGGAACAAGATGGCGTTGTCATCGCGTTTGTTTTTGTGCGGGCGCTTTGGTCGGATCGCAGACGCTGCCTTGCTCATTAATAAACAACCGACAGTTCCGCTTTCTTGCAGATGTTATGTTGCCTTTAGTCAAAAAAATCGTGAGTACAGTACATATGGCTTGTCATGATTTGTAAATAAATAAATAAATACATAAATAAATAAATACACAGAGAGGTCAGTAGCACTTAGTCACTTTCATTTTTAATAAATACGTCTTTAATTCAGTTTAGACGGATAACACGTTCTTGTCCTGTAATAAGCAGAGTTGAAATAAATGTCAATTAAATAAACAATAACATCTCTAACAGACTTTACAGCACACCAGACTGCCCTAAAAAGGGGATTTGTCATCTCAAACGAATGACAATGAGATCTGTTCATGCTGAAGGTCAAGCAAAGCCATGCAGTTCTCACTGATTTTGACCTTTAGTTCATGTATTGGGTGACTGCATTTTGCCTGGTGTCCAGGTCACAGTTATTTAAAACTGTACCACAAATGTATCACAGTGGTGTAATTGATGAGGCCTGTGTGAAATGACTATGAACCTCAAAATCAACATATTATCACCATTTATCTACATCTGTCTGTTTTAGATTTCAGCTCTTTTCTCTGCCAGACTGTCTAGTTCAGTGGTGTTCAGTCTTCTCTAGAAAGGGCCACTGTGTGTTCCAGTTTTCGTTCCAATCAAGCCACACCACAATTTTATTGAATGCCAAGATAAACTAATTTAACTGGTAGAATCAAGTGTGGTTCACGGTTGATTGGAAAGAAAACCTGCACCCACATGAGGTCTTTGTGCATAAGAGTGGACACATCTGATCTACTGTGAATATAAATTTGTCTGTCTATCCTTGCTCCTTTCTATCCATCTGTGTCAGAGTTGCAGTTCAAACTGGACGAGCGTACGGCTCACAGCAGCCTTGATCTCTTCAAGAAAGACAGTGGTGTGATTTACAGAATTCTGGGTCTAGATCCAAGTCAAGTCCAGGATTCCCCTCTGCGATTTCGGGACTGGGCCGTCGTGTTTGCTGATAGTCATATTGACTCTGGAAGCCACTACTGGGAAGTCACGGTTAAAAAGTCACAGGAGTTTCGGGTTGGTGTTGCAGAAGTGGCTATGTCTCGTGATGAGTGTATAGGTACAAACTCCTCTTCGTGGGTCTTCTCATACATGCACAGTAAGTGGTATGCCATGACCACTAACAAGCAGGTGCCTGTGTCACTTGTGGGGAAGCCGGATCGAGTGGGGCTGCTCTTGGACTTTGAGGCTGGTAAGCTCAGTTTAGTAGATCCTCAGATTGCAAAGGTGGTGCACTCGATAAAGACTCATTTCCCCTTGCCGATCTGCCCAGCTTTTGCACTGTGGGATGGTGAAATTCTCACACACTCTGGGTTGGAGGTGCCATCACAGCTTAAATAGTTTACACATGCTTCTTTCAAATTTATTTTTGGATTAGAAAAGCAATAAGAAGTCTGTGTCCCAAGCAATAAGCAGTCTGTGTCCCAAGTAATAAGCAGTACATTGTGTCCCTGGTATATTAACTGAGATACTAAGCAGAATGTTTAGACAAATCACCACATAAACCATGTTGGGCTAACATTGCTGATGAGCCATGGGACTGTGCATATAAATGAAACATTGTTTGACACATTAATACATGTAACATGTATCAACATTTATATGCTGTTATATGATGGGTTCAACAAATCTGTTATGTCTTCTTCTGTTTCCAGAAGAAAAATGTATGGCAGTGTGCATGCCTTGTCTGTATTCATGCAATTTTTGTGTGCATTTTCATGATGTGTTCAATAAAAGAGACTGTTTAGTGGTAACTTATTTTTTATTTTATTTCATTTGTGCTACTGTAAAATACATGTATTACATTAGAAACTAAATGTCACATAATTACTGTAAAGAGTATAAACCTTTGCCTTTAATGGTTTGGTCAATTAGAATGTGATTTTTATTTTCTAAGCATTCAGGTGATATAAAATCAATCACTTTTATGACGCTGTATGTTTATAGTCAGGTCCAAACAATACAGAGCTCTTAACAATTCAATAAAGGAGTCAAAATGAGTCAAACGACAAGTTCTGCATTGTGGTTCCTAATATCCTGCCTACGGTGCTTTAGGTAATAAATAAGAGCAAGTATTTTTCAAATATGAGGACCTTGCTGTATTATTGAATATACACAAAAATATGCTTTATATATATTTACAAACAAATGTACAACCTCTGCATGCTTTGAAAGCACATTAATCTAAATGCCATATCTGTAAAGAGTATGGATTTGTGGCAGATGTTTTACTTTAAATTAAGTGCTAATGTTGAATGCTGAATATTTACAGTCGCAGTCAAATTTCTTGACATTTGCTTTAAAACATGAGTATTTTTGGTAAATAGAGTTACAGAGATACAGTTCCAAAGATTTCAGGGCCACTCTATTATTTACTCCCATCACACCTATGCCATGTTATAACCATTTTATGATGTTATTCAGGCATGTTGACTACTAGAAATGGGGAAAATACTAAGGATTCCACAAAAGCCATACAGATGTAGCCTAATGCCTTAATTAATAGCTGTGTTCATCTGCATAGTTTGATCTAATCTGAGAACTGAGTACTGAGACTAAACAGTACATCAGTATCAACAGCACACCTGATCTATGAGCTTTCATCGAAATGGCATACTCCTAATGTATCATCTTAGTGTATTCCTCTCAGGAATGCATTTTCATTAAACTGATGTCCTCTATCACACAAATCTCTCCAGAGCCTCCAAATTCCCCAGATCATCTGCATCCAGTGCTGCGTCATCGTGGGTGTGCGTACTGATTTGCTCAGGCATCAGGGTGTGGGAGTAAATACACTGATATTCCTTTAACACTTCAACCACCCTGTCCTGTCCAAACTCCATAGCATCATCCAGTGGCGTGTTTCCCCACCTGAGCAACAGATGCACAGTCATTTTTAAATGTAAGTAAGATGATCAGTGGTATCAAATAGAAGGCATGAAATTTTCACCTGTCCTTAACATGAGGATTCACTCTGCATGTTCCTGTTAAGAACTTAACAGCTTCCAGGTTACCTAAAACACAAAAAGTCACTGAATGCACTGTTATCCACAAAAATCTGGATGAGTACGTGAGTGTGAGTTATTTACCTTCAGCAGCAGCTATATGCAGAGCTGACCGAGAATCATAATCCCTCAACTCCATATCCACTGCTGACAAAGCAAACCTGCAGACATTACGTGATAATCATTGCCATTGGCAAAGTAAGAGAACATCAAACAAACACTTAGTGTGTAAATCTGCAAATTTGTAGTGAAAGTGTAAGTACCACAGACATGAACATTGTACTGACTTGAACAGAAACCTTATTTTCAGTTATAATGGAAGCATAAGGACAAATAGATCAGTAGTACAACATCCAATTAACATCTACAGTATGTAAAGCAAGTAATTTAAATGGATGCTTTCATGTATTCTTTGGTCAAAGATATTTGTAAATTCCAATTAAATACTATTCCAGTATTTAAAGCTTATTAACAAAACTCAATTAAAATAATATTGTTTTAGTAATTGATTTTTTTTTTCTCAGGATCATATTATTTGCATGGTAATCAAGATTAAGGTGATTAAACTCTGAAGTATTCCTTTTAGCCTAAATGTTTTGAGGGGCAAATTTCTAGTACCACTGCAATCCAGAAAAGAAACCAGCCCATTAAGTTTAGTGTTCGAAATTTCCAGCCCAGGATCTTTTTTTACCTCCTCAGTGCTGACACATCTCCACTGTATGCTGCAAACATCAGCTCAATTACAGCCTTGTTCTATAAAAACACAGAGTATTTACTCAAACTATTTCATTCATGCATTCATCTTGAGTAGCCACTTCCAGAGTCTATCCCAGAAACAGCATGTATGCAGGTTGGGAGGAAATCAATTGCAGAGTAAAAATGCTCAATTAAAAAAAAAAAATGCTTACAATATAATATAGTGAAAGTCATGGGTATCTATAAGATTGAGCTCAGTTAGTCTCACCCTCTCATGGCCAGACTGTCTACGAGGATCCAGTTTCTTAGCAAAATGTCTCAGGTTGTCATAATTATGGAAGTTAAAAAGAGAAACCAGCTCCTGAAAAACAGCACCAGAAACATAGCATACAGTTAATGTTAGTTGTTATATATTTATACATACATATATATATATATATATATATATATATATATATATATATATATATATATATATATATATATATATATATATATATATAGTGTGTACCTGACAGAAGTGCACGCCTCGTACACTGTTACCCACACGATCAATAGGTGGAGACCAGCACATCACTCCCATGACATTAGGAACTACCAAAAGCACAGCACCAGACACTCCTGACTTAGCTGGCAAGCCCACCTTGTGAAGAGAAATGTAAGAACATCAACAAAAAGGTCTTTCAGAAGAAATCCACAAGGTAAACATTTCACATTTAGAGCATGTTTTTGCTTATGTGGAAGACTCACATGGAAAGCAAACTGGCCAGAGAAGTCGTTCATGCCACAGGAGTGCATGAGACAGAGAGTGTTTCTCACAGCCTCTGCACTCAGCACACGCTCGCCTGTGATTGGACAAATTCCTCCGTTAGCTAGAGTGGCAGCCATGACACTCCCTGACTCGCAAGTAACCTCGATGGAACACAGCTGGTACAAGACAGAAGGGCAAACATAAATAACTGTAAAAAGTATATTTGTTCATTGTTCTTTTGTCATTTATGTAAAAAAAAAAAAAAAAAAGATTATTACCTGAAAGTAAAAATCGAGAGCTGATACCATGTCTAAACTGTTAGGGAAACACTACAGAGAACACATAATTAAGAAAGTCAGTGGGTACAAAATATGGATGTTTTCAGACCTATTATACAAATATTACTATATTTTGTAACCCAATCACTTGCTACTACATCCGTAGAGTATGTTCAGTTACCATCAACAAAAATGTTAACACATATCCTTCTACTAAAAATGAACAGAAACAGTCATTAGATGAAAAGTAGTCCTGTTCATTAGATGAAAAGTTCTTTCATGTTCTAGGTCCTCTTGCGTTTCCTTCAGGTTCTCAGCTTTCCTCCAACCTCCCAAAAGGAGGTGACCAGGCTACACTAAAAATTGCCTGTACTGTAGGTATTAGTGTGTGTGAATGTGTATGTGCATTGTGCCCTGAAATGGCCGCATTCCTGGTATAGGCTCTGGGTCCACTACCTTGACTAGGATAAAGTTAGTGATTAAATATTTAGATATGTGTTGAATTATTGTTAAGGGTAATTGTACATAAGCTACAGATTGTGGTAGATAAAGATTAGGTTAGAAGTATTTTAGAAGAGTATTTTATAAATAAAAGAAAGATACTAACTTTTTTCTCTTTTAGATAATAACCAATTGCAAAGTTTCTATCACCTGTCTCCTTTTCGGACTGAAACCTATGGATAAAAAGTCGTTATAATAAACTGATTGCATCTACGTATGGGCATTGCAACGAATAAAATACATGCCCATGATTAATGAAGAAGGAAAGTAGAACTCTAATAAGGTGACTTACGTGGCATTACTGAAACCTACATACTCTCCACCTGCCATTCTCTTGATATAGTCTATCATCTGTTGGAATGACAATGACAAATAATCACATCACAAATAATCACAAATAATCACAATATCAGTGATAAAATGGCAGTACCTGTAAATTGTCTTAAAGTTCTAAGACTATTTGACTTACATAATCAAATTTCTCTGCCTTCTTGAACCCAGGCTGAAGAGAAGGAAAGAGAGTAAAAATGCTGTCATATGTGTACAATTGCACAATTAAATTAGTTTACAACTCCCATTAGTAACCTTTATTTAATAGAAAAACATCAAAATCAAGAATACCTAGTCATATAAAATCAAACATCACTGTTGTTCTTTAAATAGATATCATGCACCTAATAGAAATAATGATATAATAATTATAATAATATTGTGCAAGTTATTAACTAGCAAGCTACTATAAAAATTTGTCCAGTTAATAAGACATTAAGCTTAATCTAGATATTCTATAATGTCACTGGAAAAATTCTATTTAAGACAGATATTTTTAGGCAGCAGATGCATATCTGTGGGATGTAGCAGTGGGACATATGCAATGTAATATTTTGACACAGGATGGCAGTATGCTCAAGTATTGCTAAGTTATTAGGCTGAAGAAAGTCTTTGGAGAAACACTATCACTATTGCCACCACAACCCATAAATCACTGACTCAGTCTTGACAGCCATCCTAACATTCAGAGAACATTAACGGTTTTCTGGAAATCAGCTGAGACAGTACAGGATACTCATTGAGTGTGTCAGCTGTAGCAACACACAACTTCAGTGATCTGCTTTTCCTCTTTATAGTTGGGTCATAAAAACTGAGGTTAAGATTCACTCTTCCATGAAGCCTAGCAGGGGATAACTTGCACTGTAGGGAAAGGTTAAGGCGGTGCAGTCTGACTATTGAATGTCTCTGCCTTAAAAATACACCCACTTGTCTACTGCACTTCTCTCTCAAAAGCCTTTATAGGCAGTTCAATTTGGAAATCTCAAACAAACTTTCTCATATGTATTGCCGTATGGGACCAGAGTAGCGGGACTTTAGTTGTGAAATGCTTTCACTCTCTCTCTCTCTCTCTCTCTCTATCTCTCGCTCATCCTTTTCAGCAGCTGTCAGCTGGCACACCCATTCTAACACACCTCTAACACTTATTATAGCAGGGGGCAAGACAACCTCCAGCTAACCCACACCTTATCATCTGTTCTAACAGAGTTCTAACTGTAAACAAACCCTGTCCTCACCATTAAACTATGTCACTTGATTAATCTAGTGACCAGAGTCAAATGCATCCTACTGATGTAGACATTATAGAGATTGTGAATACCTTTAGAAGTGAGCTGATCACAATGGCCCCTGCATTAACCATTGGGTTATGAGGTTTTTCTAAAAAAAAGAAAATAAATAAATAAATAAATAAAACAATAATAAAAAATTTAGTAGGATGAGGTAGATTAAATCACTTGTGCTTAAGATTCTAAGCTTTACAAAAACCTTGAGAACCTTAAATGTCACTTTGACTAACAGCATCTGGAAAAGTAATATATATATATATATATATATATGTGTAAAATTTATATTTATATTTCTCTCTTATATTTAAGAGAAATTTTAACGGGCTGAATTTCTGTTCATGTTAATTTAATTAAGAAGTATTTCTGACATTATTCTTGAAGATACAGTATATTTAATGTACCTTATATAATTTAATAAATTATTTAAAACATTATATGTTTACCATAAAGCCAATAAATTATTGCATATTACATTTTAATTGACTGATTGCTTTAGACATAATTTTCATAAATTTCATTAACTTTAATTTACATATATAAAAAGATAAAATGGCCAAAGTGTATAATATTCATTCTCACCATAATCATTTAAACTTAATTTGTTAAATTTGACACCGCTGGGCTCTTTTCCAACATATGTATGCACATACTCAGTCCCAAATTCATTAATTGCCAGAGCATACTCAAGTGGCTTCATGCACGACTGCAAACAGAATGGTTCCCTTGTGTCTCCTACAGAATGCCTGAAAAAGAGAGAGAGAGAGAGTCTAAAACAGACACAGCAACAACTCTTTGGAGAGCATTTTAGATATTTTTCTCACCTCTGACCATTAACAGTGCACAAAGACACACCCCACAGATCAGGGCTAAATTTAGCAAGTTGGGGAATGTAGTTGGCTACCTGTACATACATACACAAACATGACAAGAACCAGTGAATATTGTGTGTGTTTGTGTGTGTGTGTGTGTGTGTGTGTGTGTGTGTGTGCATGTACAACTTACTTGCCCCCCTTGCTCTGTTTGTGCATTATAGTACAGTTGGTTTATATTGGATGCAAATGTTATGAAATCTGGGATGATGAACTTCTTCTGAAAGGCTTGGGTGAGCAAGACAATATGACTGCTTGCACATCTACAACAAAATACATAAATACATATTTAAATGAAGTCATTCACAAATTCAAAGATATTTTTGTGTCTAAAATGTTTCACATAAGCAATGATCATTCAGTAACTAAAGTGAAAGTAATAGAGAAAAGTATGGATTAAAGCGATCTTAGCGTTAAAGGGATTAAAAAAAAGATATGAGGGCAAACATGTGCTTGTTATACAATGTTTACTGTAAATCTTTAGAGAAATTTTGAATGGGTTAAAGGCATAGGACACGTATCTTGTTCTAGCTTAACATACCACAGCTATCACTCATATTATGCAATCACACACACACAGACACACATGTACACAAACAACAGGTGACTCAGTGTTTGTTGCTACATGTGTGTGCGCACCAAGAAGTCAGATGATGTGTTATATTTACTTAGAGTGTTAGAGCACGTATTTGTTTGTTTGTGACTTTTGTTTTCCTCTCTGTGCAATACTTAAAAGAGTACATGCAATACTGTAATACTAAGTAGTAAGTGTGGCATTATTTGGTATTATACAGATATGAATTAAATGAAATATTTTCTTTCATACATATACTAAAACATATACACACTTACTTGTACACTCACTTGCAATACTCTCATGCCACATTGTGCATGTTCAAAATACCCTGTTAATCAAAAACCACATGGGGTAACCATGTTTTCTAATTGCAAATATTTAAAAAAATCAATTTGAAAAAAGATTTAAGCTGAAATTCTGATTTATCATCTCACATACCAGCTTCTGATCTCAAACCGAAATGTTTTCAAAAACAATAGTACTGCTCTTGCTGGTTCATTACATTTGGAGTTGACTATATGTGCAATGTCCACCTTAATGAATTAAGTCCCTAATAAACTAGCCATCACTAAAGAAAGGATAATGTTTGAATGAGTGCATTAATATAAAACTGTGATTTGTTTTACAGCCAGAACTACTATCAGAGCTGCTGCTGTAGAAAATCAATCAACACCTTATAACAAGTCATACTGAAGAATTAGCAGTTTTATGGTACAACGTGCTATAATACACAGCTCTGCTTTGAAACATTTCTTTTTTTTCACAGCATGTTGTAGCACAAGCTTGCTAGGGGTGTCAAAAGATGTAATAAATTATTTCATTAATAGGACAAATTATTAATTAATAATCATGGGAAAGTATTAATGAAGCTCAATCATCAACATCATCATCAGGTGCTAGTGGACCACTGTTGCAACCTCTGTTAATGGGCTTTATGTAACTATAACAGGTTCAAAAGCTGCCAGTTTTATTTTTATGCTATGCTGGTTTTGGATGATTGAATGCTATGTGAAAAAATCCTCCAAATTCCACATGATCTAGCTACAGTCCTATATGCACACACACACACACACACACACACACACACACACACACACACACACACTTACTTCCTGAAGAGTTCTTGGTCCATCATTGCTGTCCCAGCAGACTCATGCACTGCATGATGGAGCTGCTGCATGCAGTCCCTTAGTCGAGGGTCAGAAGTCAATAATCCTGTGCTTTCCAGTTCCTGAGAAACACAACCACACAAAAACCACCCCTGATGAATAACAAATGTACATGAAGAATAGAGAAACTAGTTATCACTTAGATGCTTGTTATTGACAGTTAAATAATAGCTTGGATTTCTGGCTTTCACTTACTGTATGATTAAAGAATGTTTTTGCATATACATTTCCACAAGCCTCTCATGTATTCAAGCACACTACTGTCTATTTATAATGTCATTTGTGTTCTAATCACTTGTTAGTGATTTGCTAAAGGTGTACATATTCACAGTTATGCTGTTTGTAAATATATCGCTACATTATAGAGTACAGAATAGAATATAACTACATAACTCCTATGTTGTGACACAAATATGGAGCATCTACAACTACGTCTTTTATAGGATATTCACACACTTGTACACACAAATACGGTGTCCTAAATATAGATTTAATTATTGCCTTGCACAAAAAACTACAACTCTTAAAAGCTTCCCTGCAACTTCCAACATGTTACAGGAAATATTTTCTAGGTTTTCTAGAAGAGTGTTATAGGACTTGCTACCTACATTTATAAATCACATTAGATAACTGTCTATCTATAGTAATTTATGTTTTTTCTAATTAACATTATATAATTGTATAACATTGTAACATTTTGTCACAATTTGAAAAAATACAATTGTGTGTGTGTGTGTGTGTGTGTGTTTGTGTGTGTGTGTAAATGTGCATATGGTTGCATGCTTGTATGTACAGAATGAACAATTTGTTCTCTCACCTTTAACCTTGCCACTCATTTGTTTGCAGTACTTGCAGTAAGAACATTAATGAGTCATTATTTTTCATTGTCTTACCAAAAATACTTGTGTCACTTACACTGATGAAACGTCCCACTGAGATTTTCTCCTCTCCTTGAGTAATCGTGTAAAACAGGAGGTCCTCCAGGTTTGTCCCTGCACCTTTACTAACGCAACCAAATCACAATTGTGAAAAACAACCCATTATGACACAGATCAAGCTTTCCTATCAGATCTGGGTCTGTTTAAATGGCATTTCTAAAAGATGGTCAAAGAGACACCAAGTGATTCAGCACGAACACAACAGATATGTGAGGAAGATTGTGCAGGTTGGTGCACCACACGTATATCAATATTACAAATTTTAAAGCTGTTTAGAATATATGCAAGAGGGCTGGTAGAAATTCTATTATAAATTCTATTATACTCAGACAGGCACAATAATAAGTAACATAACTTAATTGACACCATTTGACCTGTTCTTGTGATCATGAAGGAACAGCTGGGAAACCTGACACTCTTTTGGTTATAAAGGAAATCTCTGCTCAAATGTTTATCCTAATGAACTAATTGCATGACCCTTGAATAACTACTTATCATTACACAACATGCATAATAAATCTTAGTTCACAACATCTCCCAAGTACTTCTGAAACCGTATGTAAGCGTACTGTTTGAAAATAACACATGGGACACTGAATTTATTACCTGTCCATCTCTGTCTCTGTGTCCAAGATCACGTGCTGATGACGTGGATGCTGAGCTACTGCTGCGCTCGTGCGCATCAGGCTTTTTTGGAACAAACCTCCATTTCCGTTTTCCAATTTCCCGGCTTGTTTAATGAACGAAACAATAGTCCTGATCGCTCCTAAATGCTTTAGATATAGCATAATCAGCCTGAGAAAGTCGACTCACAACAAAGACAGGCCTCTACAGTAAATATAACGCGTGTATGTCTTTTCCCTTGTCTGCGCGTGTCCACGGGTTGGTTTTCTTTCTAGCGCTTTCCACGCACCGATCAGTCAATGCAATGTTGTCAACTGTAAACTACAGGTCAGGAGTCTATCTTGGCACATGTGACTTCATACTATAAGTGGAGTTGAGGGAGGAGGTGGCAGTGCCAGTGTTGTTGGGCCAATGACCAAGAGCGTGGAGACCTGATCTAATCCCAAACTTGGCAATGGTGATGATTCACTCTCTCTTTGGAAAGATATCAGTGAAGTGTTGCTCGACAAATGGTGCATATCAGACCAGTGAACGATAAACACCTAAATAACCATAAAATGCCTAAATAATATTATATAGCATAATAAAATATATTTCACCGCATATACTTTGGTGAAGTCATTTAGATAGGTAGGAAAATTTGTGAATATATATGGGTAAATAAAATCTCAGTTCAAAAGGTTCCATCTTAATTGGGCATTAATTGTAAAACAAAAACAACCTGTTGTTTTAATACATGATTTAAATGTTGGTTATTTTATATGCTATTAATATAACCATCACTATCACAGAAAAAACAACAATGATATTTTAGCACAATATATACTCTTTCTGTCATAATGAACATGAGGTAACAGATTTTTCTTGCCACTGGGTTGGTACAATAAAATGCTGCCTTATTTGTACCCGTAGTGTAACCTTTTTACTTAGGAAGGTACATGTGGTGTACCTTAAAATTCCTTTTAATGTACAGCTTTGAAGGGACATATATAAATATATATATTTTAAAAAATAATTCAAGGTGAAAGAAAGACATTATGTGGACAAAAATATGTGGACTCCTGACTATCGTACCTACATGTGGGTCTTTTACAGACTGTTGCCAAAACATTGTAAGCATGAAATTATAGAGGATGCTGAAACTATGGGTGTGAACCTAAACCTGTTTCAGTATGACATGTGAACTCCATAATGACATGGAGTTCATAAAGGTCTGCACAGAGCTTTGACCTTTAAAACCACCAAACAACTTTTGGATAATTTGGAACTCTGACTATATAACCTCACTAATGAGTGATCTGAACAGAGCCCTGACCTCACTACTGATCATTTTTTTGATCAATTGAAATGCTGATTGTGCACTAGGCATACTTGCCTGATGTATCTAATGCACTAATGCTTAAATGAACAAATTCCCACAGCCACGTTTTGAACTCTATTGGAATGCCATCCCAACATGTTACAAAATCTGGAATGGGATATTCAGCAAGAATAATGTTGTGATGATCAGGTCAGCCATTATCTTTTGGTCATATTGTGTACATGCTAAAGGTACAAACTGTCTTTCAATGCACAATCAAACAGCACTTGTGTCAGTGCAAAGTCACTGCACACACAATGCACACACTAGGTTCAAGTGCTTTTGTGTTGGCACACTGATGACGTAGCTGAGGCTATCTGCAATTATGCAAAGCCATTCAGAATCATCTGTGCAAACACTGAGTGTTGTGATTACAAATGTGAGCACTGAACACCCCCTGACCTATCAAACAGCGTAGGGGTAAAAAGGACAACAACTGTTCTGTCATATGACTATTTACAATTTTGTATGTTTTGGATAAAGTCTTCATTTTCACAAGAAGGACAGCTTTCAGAAATCCTCGACTAGTTTTCAGTGCCCAGTCGAGTTTATCTTCACCCATTTAACTGTGCTACATCATAAATATTGCTGGCAGAGAATGAGAGCATCATGTTTTCAGAAAAGCACACCAGGTTACCCTTGGAGCTCAAATCCCTAGGAGCTCAACCATGGAGGAGGAACTAGGGACTGCCCTTAATGAGATCTAGAGAATTCTCAGTTCAAAAACATTATGCATGCATTTTTATGCTTAAATTTCATGATGAATTAACCAACAATTTTTAAAAAAATTATTATTAATTTCACGAATCACGGGAATAGGTGCTGGTACCTATACAGTTCACAATTCGTTTTCATAACCTTAGTACTAGATATATTTTTTTAAGGCCGTGAGAGCCCCCTGGTGGACATAAACATAACTGCACACGTGTAGCATTTTGATACATTGAGTAATAATTAGTAATCTGTCAAACTTTTAAGAACCATTTATTATTGAAAGTTCCGATCATCAGAGTTGCTTATTTCGAAATGATCAGATTGATGAAACTTATATGTATTTAGAATGTTTATTTACTTCATATAAGCTGTAATAACAAATAACAAACCTTAATAACAAACAAAAAAAAATTTTCACATAGAAAGGTGTCTGGAGCGCTTTCTCTCCAGGTCAGTCCAGGTCAGATATGGTCTTAGAGTCAATAAAGCCTTTAGGGGGCGCACTGCACCTACTAACATCCATAGACAGATCAGTAGAGTCACAGTAACACACAGTAGGTAGAGCAAGTCATGCGGATAAGCCTCACCTCTCTAAAGTAAAATACCAGTGCAGACCTTTCTGTGCTATTCAGTGTAATCAGTGGCCTCTTATAAAGCCACAGTTGGTCTACAGGATTTTCAGAGTCAGAGTTCTCTGAGAGTTAAGAGGCCTATGATAGCAAAGCCATCTAGACTGGTCTGCAAACCCCTACACAGGATTAGTTAATGCATGTTGGTTCTTCACACCCTGAAGTTATTTCTCTCATCTCCTCACTCCAGCTGATAGTTATTGGGTGGAGAGTGTCTTTGCACCAAATCCCTGGGCCATAGTGCACCTTCTTATTATTGGATCAAACACACCTTTCCTCTGTCATATACACTACTGGTGGCGCTCACAGACACTCTCATACACACCTATGCACACATACTATCCTATACTTTACCAATACATCTTGAGAAGTAAAATGGTTCTCATTCCTTCTCCATGTCTATGAATGCTGCCTTTGTCTTGCTACACCATCTTAAACCCCCTTCTCTCCCTCCATCTTCCTTACCACTGCCTCACCCTGCTCGCTATGATCTCTCCCAGAATATTTGAGGGATTTTTACAGTCCTACACAGACTACCGAAGGAGTAAATCATTAAAAATAAATAAATAAATAAATAAATAAATAAGTAAATTCAAACACAATAATAATATCAAACTTGTAATAAACTTGTAATTCAGAGCACCTGATGTACAGGTGACAGTACTAATAATGGCGCATGTGTTTCACAACTAAATGACCAAAATACGTTCATGAAGCAGATGAAAATTTACTGCATTTTGACTATGTGACTACTTGACTTTGTGGCTTCGTCGTGTTCTTAAATTATTTTCAGCACTGAGTGGGGCCAGTTTCTCATGGCAGGTCACAAGGCTCACCGTCACTCTCAAATGTGTGCCAAAGAGCTGCTAAGAATGCAGGGTCCTAGTGAACTGTTTGCTTTGTTTTGTCTAAGTAATCATTATGTGTTTGTGTGTGAGTGAGAGCATGTATACGTGAATTTGTGTGGCCCTTACATTCCAAAGTTATAAAGCAATACTTTATTTTTTGGATTTCAGACATTTTGTTTAATAAGAAATCTACTACTTTGACAGTTCAGTTCAGCATAAATAGAAATGATACTTAAAATGTAACTTAAATTGCTCTCCACAACCCTACATCAGTGCAATGGGTGTTAAGTCAGATGAGCAAGATCAGAATTGAGAAAGAAATCTCTGAAAAACACATTTTTCCTTTTCCTATTCTTCTCAAATTTAGTAGAAAACATGAAAAGCACCAATAAATGACAGCAAGCATTTAATTTCAGCTCCTTGTACCATATGGCTTTGCACAGTGTACATTTATGTTCAAGTGGATTATCAATAAAGGTATTCAGTAGAATACTCTAGATAGGCGTTCTGCTGTGAGGGGAAATATCTTTAGGAAAATCTGTTGACTGAATATAGACCTGAAGGCTGGTGTTTGTACAGTGTGGAATGGCTGTATGCTTTTAGACTTAATATAATAATCCATCTAAAAATGGGTGTATGAAACCTTAATAACAAACCATATTGCACAAATCATATTGTTTTTGATTTGAGATTTTTGTCTTTTTATTATTGAGATTAGATTTTCATGATCTAGTGGCTATTTTTTGTTTCACAGTCCTCTACAGATATACTTACGTTCATTAACCTTTGAGAGTGGGTACCAGGTATGGGAAGGCCGTTTCCAAGCCCTGCTTTGGTCAGTGGGTTGGTGCCAAGCGAAGTTCTTGTGCCAACTTCGTCCACTCCTGAAACCCAGTCACCCTACACACCCCTGGAGCCTCGCCGTGGTCTCACAACCCTCATCTCCTTTTTCTATCCTTCTACCTTTCCTCGCCCACCCTCCACCTACACCCGTGGCTCCATGCTCCCCCACTGCCCAGCTCACTCTCACATTCCTCAGGCCTTCACACAGACCCGCATTGTGTGTGTGTAGGACAGAGTACACAGTCAGTACTCACTTCACACACAGACACACACACAGACACACACACATTGAGATATTTCAGCACAGGCAGGGACACACAGACACACATTCTTGTAAATCTGTATATAAAGACACACATTAATGAGTTCAACCAAACACAGACATTCAAGCAAACACAATCACACACTTTACATGCTCATCTACATACACAGGATGTCTCATCCGGAGACCGGAATTCCAATAGCCTTGTTCCTGGCCTTTTTTATCCTTGGCCATCTTTTGCTGTCTTTATTTTGATCCTCTGATCCCTTGAGCACCAAAGTTCTCTATGTTTTTCCCACAGAATGATAGCTGATATGGCTGTGTTTTATTGTTATTGGACTGAGAAAAGGAACTCTCAGAAGAACAGAGCAAATTTGCATGTGTTTATGAAATATTCATTGATTATAAACACTCTACAAATATCAGCTGGAAAAACCTAGACATAAGAAGTTCATTCATAAAGTGGTAGGTCCAGACCTACATTCCCACTTACCTTCACTGTAGTTATTGAAAAATATGCATTTAAATGAATAACTGAGTACTACAAAAACAGTTAATATATTATATTTAAAAATATATATATTTTCAAATGCTACAGACAGATATGTAATAATATATTAAAACTGAATTAGATCTGTGTTCAATGCTCTAGTGTTTGTTAACCAGCCAGACAAAGAACTAAAATTTCAAAAGTTCTGTGGTTCTATAAATGCACTAGTGGTCAGGCTATAAACATGCTGACCTACTGTATCTGAGGGTCACCTGCCTTTTGACCTCCTCTTCTCCCTTATGTATATATAAATCTGTGTGTGTAAACATATATAGGTTTTATATAGGTTTCCGTTAAAAAAACTGTGCCCACATGGTCTAAAGGATAATATACCCTATGAGCTGGGATTGTGGGTCTGAGTCCCACCTGGATGGTTTCTCTGTTCAACCTTCTTCAGCAGTAGCCCAGGCTATAAAAGCATTTAAATAAGCTGGCAGCAAAGCCACTGTTTTTTCTGCATAAACAAGATTAAGAAATCACACCCCATTTAGCTGCCACAGGAAAAAAATTTTAATGTCTGCAAGGATTCTCAAAATACAGAGCTGTTAACAAGGTTACTGAAGAGTTATCTAATCCCCAATGGGGAAATCATTATGGCTTTTTATTTAAATAAAAAAAAAAATAGTTTGAATGCATGACTATATGACTAATTCAATGGCCAAAAATATTACAGTAAAATACTACAATCTTCATTACATGCCATAAAGACTGGAATTCTTTAAACATAATTCTCCTCTTTGTTTCCATACTACTCCTAATTTATACTCCATGCTGTAAAGAATCTGAACAAACCATTCAGAATGAAATGAATGAAATGAAGCCTTTCATTGTTACCTCTGTAACACTATATAGAAACTACGGAGCCATTCTTACTATTAATGAAACATGAGCAAACTGGACAGTGTACAAACATCTGCACAAACATCTGTCACATAATGTCCAAATCCACATAATCAATTTATTCAGATTTTCATGGATGTAAATCTTCTGCACTAAAATGTAAAACACTGTCCTTGTAGAACCAGATAATAAACATATAAATGAAAATGTCTGAGCTGTCAGATTATGGATTTCTCATGGCATACGAATAGTCCTAACCTAAATTATCATGGTCAGAAGTGTTCAACAGTGATTTGGGGGCATTTTTGCCCTGATATTCGTCAGAGCGGCGATATAGTCACTCCATCATAAACTGCACAAAATTCTGCCCAGATAAGTTTTTATGAGAGAGAAAAATAGACCATCTGTAGTGTGTGGTTACAGTTTTTAGATCAATGTAATAGTTATTAAAATTGATGAAAGGTTTAGGGACGTGGCGCTAAGCGCACTGGAGGCCGGAGAGTAAAGTCAGTGTGCTCCTAGGACCGGGAACGGATGGAGGGATGGAAAGAGGGAGGGAGGATGGCTCACGGTGAAAATGTGCTGGGACAGAGGTGGCCGGATATTTCTTTGGGATGGGGTGTGTTTTGGGGCGGTCGATCAGGCTCGTGTTTCAGGGCCGTGGGGGGTCGGGGGTGGCCCGAATTTTTGGAGTATACTAAGATTCATAACTGCACCGGTGGACATAAAACCGCGGAGCTCGTGCTGACGCGGTGGGTGCTGTCTGCGCGCAGGGGCCTGGCGTCGGATCCCCCAAAACACACAACACATCAAAAGCCAACACACTCCCTGCGATACACTGCAGCTGCAGCTTCGCCGGTCTCGGCGAAAACTTTCACCTTGAGGAACTGCATGTCTAACTTTTAGCCATGCTTAGATTTGTGGACTCACGGACTGTCCTGCTACTTGTAGCGACCCAATTTATATTGCAAGCCGTTGTCAGATGTCAACAGGAGGATGACCGTAAGTTGGAACATTTTTGTGTGTGTGTGTGTTTTTTCATTGAAATACTAAACATTTCTCCCCTGGTAGTAAATGCCTTTGGTGTTACCGTGGCGATAAGAGGGGGCAAGTTTGTGCAGGTTCAAAGCTATTTGACTCGCTCTTTTTTCTTCACATGGATTTTGGATTTGTGTATTTGTCTGTGTAATTAGAACAGATTTAACAGATCTGAGACGTATTTGCAGCTGTTTATGCGGTAAAAACAAAATATAATATACAAATTCCACAGTCTAGAGATGCAAATTCTCGCCTGCCCGCCGTGCGCTTTGTAATTGAAAACCTTGAGTGGGATTCGGGCTCGTGGGTATCGCGAGATCTCAACAAAGCACAGCAGCCTTCACGTAAATTCCTAAATAGCAAACAGCCCTCTATTGGATATATAGTGCACTATATAGGGTCTGAAGCTAGTATTGCATACCCTATGTGGTGCACTAATACACGGAGTATTGGGTTATTTGAGAATTACGCACAGCTGTATTTCTACCTTAAAGAAATTCTCACCTTACCTTGCCTGAAGCTGAACAGCCTAGTATGCAGCAAGTCAATGAAAGTTTTTCCAGACGAATACCACAGACTGCAGCCATAGCCAAATAGTTATATAATAGTGTGACTTTAAATATTAAAAGGTTTGTTTTTGGTATGCATGGTAAGGTGAACTGTTTTTTTATTAAGACCTGGAGAGAGTATTGTGCCATTTGTCAACATTATGTTACTATTATTGTGCAGTGCAGTTAAGTGATTTGTTGAATAGTGCTCTTCTTCACAGAATAATCTTTCTTAGAAGAAAGGTTTTAGTAACGTAAAGGATTCTGAATTGTGTTCCTCTAGGGGGATCAGTTTGCCTAAAAGTTCAACAAAAAAGTTTCACAAAGGTTCCTAGAGAAAGTATGAAAATGCTTTTTGTTATAAGAGTGTAGGTAAAACATTAATTGGTTGAATATTGTTAATATAACTACAGGATTCCTCACATAGCAAATAACTAAGTAAGAGCAGAAAATTTTGTGCTGTTATGCTGTTATAATTGTTGGGGGAATCTATATTCAGATGATGATTAACACAAGTTAGAATTAAGATACTGCACAGCACCTCATGTCTAAAATAAAGCCAAGTATTTTCTCAGTTGTTGCTAACTCAGCATGCAAGGATGCACACCTGTGTGTATGAGCATGTGAAAGACAGAATAAGACCAGCAGTTCATCCCAGTATGGCCCAAATGGTGCTCCATCAGCAAATGTTCAAAGGGGTTTGGTTTATTTTTTCAGTGTTAGGGCATAGTTCACAGGGTCTGAGATTGATGGGTTTGACAAAAGGTGGCCAGTGGAATGTTGTCCAAGGGGACCAAAGCCACCATGGACAACATCAGACTGCCACCAGTGTAGGATTGAGACTAGGGCAAGGGAAAAGTTCAGATGGAGACCATAAAAGGATTCAGACTGGCAGGTTCAAAGGGTCATGAAAACCAACTGGAATGAGATAAGCAGTTTGAAGGTATAGAATATAAACTGTTATGTGTGCATCTATTGTCCTTTTCCTTTCAGGGATAAGGACTGATCGGCAGAACTGATGAGAGTTTTCCTCTGCCCGATCTTGTTTTCAGTTACTTACTGTCCCCTTTGGCCAATCAGGCAAGAATGATAATTGCAGGAAAATCGAGGTGAACTCTTTTAAGCTATACAGAAAATATAGGAACACAAGGAATTTTAAAGAGTCAATGTTGATTTTGTGGTTTAGGTAACTACACTTGGCCCATTCACTTTTATGTTTCTGTGGGAGTTTTAAACACCACCATTACACAAATAGGTCATGCACAAATGCCCATGTGTACCTATATGTGTGTGCATTTGTTTGAGGCATGCCCTGTCCAACCCACTGAGGTGTGTTTGCACTACAGTGGTGAGACCATTAGATCCAGATGGAGATTGTGAATATGATGTGTTTGCTTAGGGCACCAGTCTGTCAATGCTGCTCTGTGTGTGTGAGTGTGAGAAAGGCCTATTCATGCCAGGTCTGGTGGATGCAGGATTTGGTTTCACTCAGAATCAGTTAACAAAAGGCCATATATACAGTACCTACAGTGTACTGTATATTTACATACATACAGAAAGGTATATAGATACACATTTCATATACATTTAGTCTTACAGTAACTTTATATTATCTGACTAGGAACAGTCAGATTCAGTTTCACGTATCTGAAGTTCAGTGATTGCTGAATGGCTGTAACACATTAAAATGAGGATTCACAAGCATTGTGATCAGATGATATTTAATTTCAAGGGACACAGGACACAAAGTATTAATACAACTTATTGTAGTTTGTATGAGGGCATGTGTTTGTTTTCTCCTGTGTCTTATTCCCACACATCTCCTCTGTGTTGGCCCTCTGGTGGTGGCTGCAGAGGAAGACTTAGGTGGCTGCATCCAAGATGGCCAGCATTTCGAGGACCGTGCAGTGTGGAAGCCTGAAGCTTGTCGGGTCTGTGTTTGTGACTCGGGGGCAGTTCTGTGTGATGAGGTCATCTGCGAGGAGCTGAGGGATTGCAACAATCCCATCATTCCACCTGGAGAGTGCTGCCCCATCTGCCCTGCTGACCAAGACCAGACTAGCGGTCTGCTTTCTCACACACTTCTCTCTGCTCTCTACACCAGTCTCAATACCCTCCGCTGTTTGTTTTGTGTTTTCATATTGTCACATGTAACCAGGCTCCTCCCAGACTCTTCAATGGGAGGGTTTAACGTTAGATGACAATTTGTATGACAGTTTGAAATTCAAAACTAACAGTCCAAGGGCAAAAAAAGCACTTCTATGTTTTATGTTTTATACATAAAAAGAAAAGTTACAGAGTGAAAATGAAAGTTTTTGAGCTTTATTCTCTTAGTTGAGTGCACACTTACTAATAGTGTTTTTTGTGATATATTTAGCTCTCCCAGTAATCTCAAAGTGAAGGTGGTTTGCATTTGGGTTTATTTTAAAATCAAAACTGCCAATTATGTTTTTTGGCCTGCAAATCCATTAAATATATAAATGTAAGGTTACAATTTTAGACACCAGAAACAGCCAGACCACATGTATATTATTTTTTGTGTTTTCCTGTATTCTACTTTATTTAAATCATTTTTAGTACATTTTGAACTCAGAAACCCATTAGACATAAGTGCTTCCTCTAGCACACTATACCAGCAGTTGTTGAACAACTGTCATATGAAGCTAAGTTATATTTCAAAATAAATCGTTGTAATACTTTACAAATATAGATTCGGAAATTGAATTCACCT
Source organism: Tachysurus vachellii (assembly GCF_030014155.1). NCBI lineage: Eukaryota > Metazoa > Chordata > Actinopteri > Siluriformes > Bagridae > Tachysurus > Tachysurus vachellii. Next base: position 10,837,625 of record NC_083470.1, read on the forward strand.
GTCATGGAGTGTGCTAAGAAAATAGTGAAAAAACTTTCATTTGAACAGTAAATATATAATGTTTGCTTAGCCCTTATGGCTGATATTTACTTTGGTCATTTGCTCTTGAGGTTGTTTATATGAAAGGGTCTGGAAAACCCCTTTAATAAACAGCTGAACTCAGAGGCTATTACATCTATTAGAGGACCAGCCGAATTCAATACAAAGTGATTCATTGAAGTAGATTGAGATGTTCTTTATTAACTTCTATCACACTATTAAAATAGTGATTTGTTTGCAAAATATCTACGTGAGAAATGTGGAACATCTTTCTGAAAAGCCTTTAAATTCTAAAGTATGACAATATTGACATAAACCCCAGAGGTGTTTTTATAGAAGAAAGCTTTTCATGCACAACTACACATGTTGAGGCAAACCTGACTGATAACTGTGCTTTTAAATTTCTTAACATTAATTAATGTGGTGCATGAAAAGACTTTAGAATTTTCATACGATAATTGATGAAACACTTAAGATCAACACATTTTGTGTGAAACACAACGCATTTTGTTTAAATAAATAAAGAATGAGTCGCTCCAGCAAAGACTCATTCTTTATTTATCTGCTATTACGGCCAAAGAATGAGTGGTTCGAGACATGTTTAATTTTTATACATGTATGTTAACTGAACCACCGCTGCTGCTTCTTCTCTTCTTTTAAAGCACTAACTCAGAATGCAGGATGGGTTCAGAGTATGATGTGGTGGTGGTGCACTGAATCAGTGAAGCGGTGTTGTCCAGTTTTAAACCCCTGTTTGTTTTCATCTAGCAACCTCTGTTAAATGGTTTTGAATGAGAAGAGGTTATTAAGAGCTGGGGGTTTACTAATTACTGTCTATTTCCATTTTTAAGAGGTGTACTTCTGAGCTCTGTACTGTTCTACTCATTTCATCTTATCATATTGTCACATCATTATTGTGACCCTTGAATGAACCACTAAAGGTGTTATTGTCAGAACTTTGTCATTTAGGATAGGTGTTAATATTAATGTGTTTTTTAATGTGCATAAAAGTTGTGTTCATTTTTTTAACGTTATTTTTTTTCATCCCCAATCTCTCATTCTGTCATACACTGCAGAGACCTTTGGTGCAAAGGTGAGTGAAATGTTTTTTTTTCTGATCATAAAATCATGTGATAAAGTATTAGAAATAAAACATACAACATTTAATATACATCATGATGAATAAATTCTTACACACTTCTATCTAAACTTCACACTTCAGACTGCCCTGGTTGTACTAGATTACTTTTTTTAATTGTCACATAATTTAAAATATAATGTAAACCTCTCTGTAATTCTTTAAAGGGACAAAAAGGAGAACCTGGTGATATTGCAAATGTAAGTTATTTTATTAAATCTGGCACCTATTCCAGATTTATTGTAAACTGTCTATGTATTACATATGTATGTCTTATGGACACCTTATGGACACTGATGACAGGGGACTATTCCTTGCGAAGATTGCATTTACAAATTTTTTTTTGTTTTAGCATTGTAATATATTGTCAGTATATTGTAAAATATTTTTTATAGAATAAACATTCTATATATTATATACTTCATTAAGTATTATAGCAGCTATTGAAAGAATAATGATTTTATTAGCATTTAATTGCATTAAGATGGACTTTATTGATTTTTTTGCTTGTGTTCTAATAGGTTCTAGGACCAAGAGGACCGGCTGGCCCAATGGTGAGACATATCAAAGGATTTTAACTCACCTATTAATGTGATAATTGTTGCTTAAAGTGTTAATGTGCTGTCAAAGTATCTCCACCAGGGGGCTCTGTAAACTACAATATTTATGCCTGGAATAACAGTTGTATTTTTTACTGTGCTTCTTAGTATAGACACATGTAGTTTCTTTCACATCATTTATTTACTTTTATTTAGAGATTTTCCTGTAAATTATGTTTTTTTTTTATCTTTAACCTTAGCCTCTCTGCTATTTCAGGGACCACCTGGAGAGCAGGGACCACGTGGAGATAGAGGCCCTAAGGGTGAGAAGGTAAGTCAATTTACATTTTTGACATTTTTTTTCTCCCAGACCTAAGAGGCAAAGCAATGAAGAAGACATAACACTCAGCAGGCTCTTGTCATGTGAAAGGGGTTTTGCCAATCTCTAATCTTACCTCTTTACTTTCTTTCTTTTCTCATCAGGGAATTCCAGGCCCAAGAGGAAGAGATGGTGAGCCCGGCACTCCAGGTAACCCTGGACCTCCTGGACCTCCTGGACCATCAGGCCCAAACCAACCTGGACTTGGAGGAGTGAGTTTTTCTGTACTCTTTTTGCTCCTCTCCTCTCTTTTAATGTAATGAAATTGATTGTTGTTCTTGCATGTAGTCTTAAGTTTTTGTTGTGTTTGTTTTTGTGTTTGTGTGTGTATGTGCACAGAACTTTGCCGCTCAGATGGCTGTAGGTTTTGACGAGAAAGCAGGAGGAGCTAATATGGGTGTGATGCAAGGCCCAATGGTGAGGAACTAGACATAACATAAACACATTTAATATGATTAGCTATCATTGTATAATGGGATGCTAGGAATAAAACGAGCTGTGTGAATAAGTAGATTAAAGATTATATAAGAATCTTCTGGATTTTGAGGAAAATGCAGTTTTAATTAATTGAATCACAACACTGTACATACACACCACACTGTACAATAAAAAAAAACTTCAAATAATAACAATTTGAAAGAGATTACAGTGATCAAACCATACAGACACATGATTAGACCAGTCTATCTAGCCTCTACTGGTGTAGTTTTCATTATTCACCTGTACAAGAGTATTCAAAATACAAGAGTTTTCATAATTCACCTGTCACTATAAACCATTGTAGTAATGACCCCTAATGCCTTGAAATGATTCCAAATAATCAGACAATAACATCATATTTTAAATGCTATTTATTTCTAAATCATGCAACATTATATTCATTGTATTTATGAAATTGTGTTCTAAATGCTCTTCATATTTTTGTAGGGCCCCATGGGTCCCCGTGGTCCTCCTGGTCCTTCTGGAGCACCTGTAAGTATATGGATACATCAACCCACTATAATTTACACATTTTATTTATAATCTGGTTGTAAATATTGTCTGCTTCTTTATCATATGTCTAATAAAAGAATATCTGGGTTACAGGGTTTGAATGATTGAACAGCAACAGATAATTTTTTATTTAATAATGGCACAGATCTTAAATAGTGCAAACACTCAGGATGATTTTGAGATATTAAACATTAAACATTAAAGGATTACATAAAACATTAAAGTTCACTTTGAAAGAGAATAAATAGGTTGTTGAGGAGCCTCATTTCTAGGGGAAACTGTCCTTTAGAGAACTGAAATCTGAGTCATCTGAGTCATTGATAAAGTACTTGTACATGAGATATATATGACTCATAGTGTGCATCTCCTACGCACGCCAACACATAATGACACTCTCATCTGTTAAAATGTAGGGCCCACAAGGGTTCCAAGGCAGCTCGGGAGAAGCTGGCGAACCTGGACCATCTGTGAGTATCACAAATGGCCTCCTTCCATCTCTCAATGCCAGATTGCACACATTTAACTGGGAAATATAAAGTAAACATTCAACACTGTGTTTTACTTTCCTTCCCATTTTTTTGTTTTGCATAAATTCACATTATTGTTTATGCCATCAGGGCCCTATGGGACCTCGAGGCCCACCAGGATCACCTGGAAAACCTGGAAGTGATGTGAGTAAGCTATTTGTAATTCTTTGTTGTCATTTAGCAGCTGATGCTGATTCCTGGTTCTAAGGTATGTGTCTAACTTTATGCTTGCACTTGTTCTCCTCTAGGGTGAGAATGGCAAACCTGGTAAGCCTGGTGACCGTGGACCCACTGGATCTCAGGTAAAAAAAAAACATTCTCCAGCATTTGTCCCATATATCATATTGTTTGCATAATTTTTTTGGAGTATCTATTTTGTAAAGTGGGATTTGTCAGGGTTAGCTCAAATCTGTGTGTTTGTTAAATAGGGAGCTCGTGGATTCCCTGGAACCCCTGGACTTCCTGGCATCAAGGGACACAGAGTATGTTATAAAAGCTTATCTAAATGTCTTGACTGAAGGATAACATTTGGGCCTTGTGTATATGGAAGACTATGTGAATCTGTTTGTATTTCTAGGGACACCCAGGTCTTGATGGTGCCAAGGGAGAGACTGGAGCTGCTGGAGCTAAGGTAAAAAATCACAACGTCCTTCATATTATCCTATACAAAGCACATCCTTGCTAGGACAAAGTAAAGTGTTTTATCTCATACATTAGATGTGTGTATTGAGACATGGTCTGAAGGTCAGAGTTTGTCAAACATTTTGCAGCCAGGTATCCCATTAATTGTAAATGACAATCCATAAAAAGCACTCAGTACAGATTTATCTGATGATTATATATGTACAACAATTTTTGTGTATTTATTAGAGCCATAAAGCATTCCCATTCTGGAAATGTCCACAGACAAGACACATTAGGCCAAAGTTAACGAAATGTATATTCCTAGTTATTCTTGAGTTCTTGAGGCTTAGAGTAAGCCCATTTACTCAAAGAAACCAATAATACCATAATAAAATTGATGAAGGGTGGGCTGTGTCTTTTACTGTGAGCTGTAGTAAAAGTAAAAATCTGGGAATCTCCAGGCCTCCCACTAAGAGCCACTACTGAAGATGACTTGAAAAGAAATACACTTATATACTACACATGTTCTTACACAGGTCTGTAATGTAGGTAATGCACATATTTCCAATTTTGTAGAAACCTTATAATCTTATAACCTTAATTTTTTCCTAGCTAAAATTGCAGGCTATTTGTATTTACATATTTTTACACTCTATTTCTTTTATTAACACATATCCATATATGTACAAATATTCTAATTTTGTTAGATATATAAAACAAAAAGATCTTAAACATTAAACTTTCTACACTTTATTCTCACAGGGTGAGACAGGTGCATCTGGTGAGAATGGCGCCCCTGGACCCATGGTGAGTTGGTTACGTTATTATGTTATAAACCTGTCCTAGTGACCTAGTATTTAATACTCACCACTGTATTTTCTATACAACTAATGTTTCCCTCTTGCCCTTGTTTTTCTCTCTTAGGGCCCTCGTGGACTTCCTGGTGAGAGAGGACGCCCTGGACCTTCTGGAGCTGCTGTGAGTGATTGGTTACAGTAGTTTTAGAATGTTCCATAATATGTAAATAACATAAAGGACTGATAGAAATACACATGTAACAGGTGTCTTATAACAACTAAGTGGTTAAATGACCAAACCCAGTGTTGTACAAATATTCATTACAAATGTTCATTATAATGGATTTTGATCTAAAGCTTTTTAGTTGTGCCTCACTAACTCTCATCTCTGCAGGGTGCACGTGGTAATGATGGTCTACCTGGGCCTGCTGGTCCTCCTGTAAGTACTGCCTTTCTTACTGACAAGCCGCAACTTAATTTTAACTGAGTAATAAGCTTTGCTTATTCACATTTTATTATTTCTGAGAACTTTGATTACTTTGGTATGCAGGGTCCTGTTGGTCCTTCTGGTTCCCCAGGTTTCCCAGGATCCCCTGGTTCAAAGGTAGGTCACACCTTTCAGTGTCCTGAGTGAAATTAGCTAAGTTTTTAAGAAATATTTTTGTTTAATGGGTTGGCAGTTTAGAAATGGAAGTCTCACTGCTAATCTTTACTTTATAGGGTGAGGCTGGACCTACTGGTCATCGTGGAGCTGAGGGAGCCCAGGGACCCCGTGGAGAGGCTGGCACTCCAGGTTCTCCTGGACCTGCTGGAGCCGGTGTATGTAAAATGCCTTAATATACGATTCTGGTATTTAGACAACATCTAAAATAAATAATCTTCTACTTGACCAAACTTCATGGAGGCACCTGTTCATTCAGTGTTCTACAGTACAGGAAATGTTTAATGGATCTACACATGTTTTATTAGATTAAAGTTGAACAAGTTTACAAGCAGTTCATGTTTTAGAGTAGTTTGACAACACAGAGATCAACCTCAAGCACATGAAATCTATCATACAAACGGTAATATAGTGTTGTTTGCTGTAATCTCTTCTAGATCTTACCTGTGCACCTTTATATAACTCACACAAGCATATTGCTGTATGTTCTCTGCTACAGACAAATGCATTTTACATTTATTTAGTGATCAGAAATATAAATGTTATAATTTTTTTTAAAAAAATACCAAGCATCATTTTTCTGCTTTTTTTTAGGGTAACCCTGGTACTGATGGTATTCCTGGGGCCAAAGGATCTGCTGTGAGTTTTTTTTGTCTTTACTATTTTATATTGTATAATTTCAGTTAGATAAATCTAGTGGAATTAAATCCTCATACTGTGTACACAAATGAGATTGACAAAATAAGGATACACTATAATGAGTTGGACTCTGTAAGCACTGTAAGAATTAATTTGATTTTAGTGTTTCATTGAAATTTCACATTAGCTACCCTGATTATAACCAATTATATCAAGATAATTTCAATTTAGACATATCAGAATGTTGCTGACTGTTCATGTTAAGACTCCACTCTTAATTGCCATGTTTCTCTGCAGGGTGCCCCTGGTATTGCTGGTGCCCCAGGTTTCCCAGGACCTCGTGGCCCACCTGGACCTCAAGGAGCTACCGGACCTCTTGGGCCCAAGGGTCAGAGTGTAAGTTTTTATTGTGTTAGTCTGGATTTGTTAAGGTCCTTTTATTTGAATCAGTTTTGTGAATTAATGGATCAATCTCTATTTTGTATTTTAACAGGGAGACCCTGGTATCCCAGGATTTAAGGGAGAGGCTGGACCAAAAGGAGAGAGGGTGAGCCATAATGAACATATTTGCCATCTCTACTGTCAGCAACAAATTCTACTTTTTTATGATCACAGCAGTTATATTTGACTTAATCTTGGTGTCTTCCCATAGGGCATTGTCGGACCTCAGGGTGCCCCAGGCCCAATTGGTGAGGAGGGTAAGAGAGGACCGAGAGGAGAGCCTGGTTCTGCCGGCCCTCTTGGACCTCCAGGAGAGAGGGTAAGTCTAATGATATTTCTTAATATACCATTGCTGTTTGTGCATATGGCCACGGTCTTAGAAAAAAGTATTCATCTATTTAAATCTACATAAATAATAATGTGAAATGCCTCTATTTCTTTTTAATAGGGAGCTCCAGGTAACCGTGGTTTCCCTGGTCAGGATGGTCTTCCAGGTGCTAAGGTGGGTGAAATAGCACACACATTTTTCACATCAGCAGTCACCAGCATTAATAACACTGTTTATCAGGTTATTCTCAGATGCTTGGTCACTGATCACTTTTCTGGTGTTTTAACAGGGTGCTCCTGGTGATCGTGGTGTTTCTGGATCGACTGGACCAAAAGGTGGTAATGGAGATCCTGGTCGTCCTGGTGAGCCTGGTCTTCCTGGAGCAAGAGTAAGTAGCTAATCCAAATTCTGCTAAGTGAAAGTTCCTAAACAATATAGATGGTTCTAGAAATTGTATCTTGACTTTATCCTTGCTCAGTCATTTGCCTCACCAATGGTATACACACTAAATTATTGTATTCTTGTTTTCCCCCTTTCTTGCATGTTATAGGGTCTCACTGGTCGTCCTGGAGATGCTGGACCCCAAGGAAAAGTTGGCCCAAGTGTGAGTATCCCACCATCGTAGTGCACAAGCATTTCCTGATACAGAACTTTTCAAATTTCATGCTTAAATAACAAGCAGGGAAATTATACCTAGATCTTAATTTGTACAAAGCTTCCTTTTGATATTGTTTAGATGCTGAAGGGAATCAGTGTTATGTGGGATCTTTTTTTTTTACTTTTTTAACAGGGCGCTCCTGGTGAGGATGGCCGTCCTGGTCCCCCTGGGCCTCAGGGAACTCGTGGGCAGCCTGGTGTAATGGGATTCCCAGGACCCAAGGGAGCCAGTGTAAGAGAAGCAAAAACCTTCAAAACAGCAATCTCACTGACTTGACTTGGAGATCAAAAATAGATAGATAGATAGATAGATAGATAGATAGATAGATAGATAGATAGATAGATAGATAGATAGATAGACGACTGATAGAACTTTATAGTTATTGCATAGTACAGGTACATAGGAAACAAAATGCCGTTTAGCATCTACCAGAAGTGCAAATAATAGAAAAATATGCAAAGGAACAAGTGCAGATAAATATGTAAATATATGTACAACAAATAAATAATGCTTATGGCAGGTAGTATGTTCATAGGTATATGTGAATATGTGCTAGTTGTATAGACAGAACAATATGTCTAAAAAATATAATTATATATGTCTATACCAATGTATACATCATGTACATTGTATGTACAAAGGTAACCAAGAAATATACAGTGTGTGTACAGAAAATAAGGTAAAAGGAGGTAAACTAGGGCAAGCAATGAATTTTCAGATGTTATAAATACATTTATAATTAAGTAAAAATGATGTATTAGAATGTACAGGGTGGTGCAGAACAGCAAGGTGGCTACAGGCAGTGACGAATTAGTGAGACATCAAGGTTCTAGTGGTGTAGTGCAGAGTTCAGTAGGATTATGGTTGTGAGGAAAAAACTGGCCCTGAACCTGGTCTTTCTTGTACGGATGGTCCTGTATCTCTTCCTGTATGGGAGGAAGTTGAACAGTTTGTGACTAGGGTGGAAGGAGCCCTTGATGATTTTGTGTGCTCTGCGCAGACATCTACTGTGGTGAAGAAATATTTGTCTTGTCTTGTGGAATGTTAATTTATCTTCTTCATTTAGGGTGAGCCTGGCAAACCTGGAGAGAAAGGACTTATTGGCAGCATTGGTCTCAGAGTAAGTCATCCTTATTTCAACACAGTAAGCTTTTGTGTTCTGTTAACGAATATCCCTTAATAAATGGACCCTGTCCTTGTCTGTTTTAAGGGTTTGCCTGGTAAAGATGGTGAGACTGGAGCTGCTGGTCCTCCTGGCCCTGCTGTGAGTTCTGTTCTAAATTTTGTTTGCTGAATGTAGATACTGAAGATTTAATGAGCAAATACTACAAAACTGGATCCTTTAATAAAGTAATAAAGAATTCACTGTAACATGCATCATCTGGGAATTGGGGCAAATAATGCTATAATGCTGTATTTTATTAAATAGCTAGGAAACAATAGGGTATTATTACTACTAATAGAAAATATATGGTATTATAAACATTATAATTTGTTATTTCAGGGACCAGCTGGAGAGAGAGGTGAACAAGGACAGCCTGGCCCTCCTGGCTTCCAGGTAAAATATTCTAATTTTTATATAGAAGCTCATTATCATCTGTATTTACACTATTCTTATATACATATGGCTGTAATCTTGCAATTACTCATATTTAACTACTTTTATTTGCAGGGACTGCCTGGACCTTCTGGACCACCAGGAGAGGGTGGTAAACCAGGTGACCAGGTGAGAATGATTCCAGAATCTGCTCATCCTCGTTGGATTGCTCCAATTTGTTTAATAACAATAATCATTTTGAGTGTTATGACCCTAAAATCTCTCTTTTTTGCATTTCTACAGGGTGTTCCTGGAGAGGGTGGTGCCCCTGGTGTAGTTGGACCAAGAGTGAGTTCTGCTCTTTTAAGACATATACTAAAAGTGGATCAGTACAGTGAATTCCATATTTGTACCTGATTCAACTTTTAGAATGATAACACTATATCTTTGTCCATGATTTTGACAGGGTGAGCGTGGTTTCCCTGGTGAAAGGGGAAGTGCTGGAGCACAGGGTCTTCAGGGACCCAGAGGACTTCCTGGAACTCCTGGAACTGATGGACCCAAGGTGAGATTTCTGATATCATATTTTAATTAATCTGAAACTCAGCATCTTGCCTATGATACAGTTTTACCATAATATACAATAATTTCTGTCAAGAGTATTGTACCTGATTATTGATCTGTGAATCAATAAAACATTCCAGTATATTATATGTAATATATCATAAAAATATTATATGTAATATATCATACATAATAAGATGATTTAACAATAAAGCATTTACTCTATGTTCTTTGGATGATTAACAGTTCTAGCTAGCACTTTCCATGAAGAGAAATCCTAAATTTTAGGCTTTATTTAGGATAAAGCCTAAATGGATGGACAGGCCAAGATAGACAGGCCATGAAACCCTGTACAGTTTTAGATGGAACTTTTTTGTGTTACATTCCGAGACAAAATTATTGAAATGAAGCCATACACAAAGTCCCCCTTGAATTATAATTATTCCATTGGTCTATTAGTTCCTGATCAATAGTTTTTCTCATGTTGTATTACTATATTGTAGGGTGCGATAGGCCCGGCTGGTGGTGCTGGTGCACAGGGTCCTCCTGGTCTGCAGGGTATGCCTGGTGAAAGAGGTACTGCTGGTATTTCTGGACCTAAGGGTGACAGAGTAAGTACCTCTAATCCTAATTTTTAAATATTATCTAGTTCACTGTAATCAAATGGAGAAGTTGTATTGTCTGACTTGAACAATCTTTTCTTTTTCAGGGTGATACTGGAGAGAAAGGACCTGAGGGAGCTCCTGGCAAAGATGGTTCAAGAGTGAGTGCTAAACTGTCACATATTGATACATTTACTTTTAGCATCAAGTTCAGTTTCAAATTATATTCTTAAAAATGTTTTTCTTGCATCACTCTTTAGGGTTTGACAGGCCCTATTGGTCCACCTGGTCCTTCTGGTCCCAATGGAGCAAAGGTAAGAATCTGAGAGTCATTCTCAGCTGGTAATCCTTTGTGTATGCTCCTTTTTTATATAAATGGTATATATTCTCACCTAATATTGATAACATGTTTTTTTTTAAGGGTGAAACTGGAGCTATTGGCCCAAGTGGACCTGCTGGAACTCGTGGTGCTCCTGTAAGATGATATTTGTCTGCACTAAGCACGGATTCCTGTTGTCTCTATACACTCATATTTATTTTTGCTCTTGCGTAAACTTCTTTATTTTCTCTCAAGGGTGACCGTGGTGAGGTTGGACCCCCTGGCCCTGCCGGTTTTGCTGGACCCCCTGTGAGTAGAGCTACAATAACCAATACGTTTATGTAACAAACTGCTGCATACAGTAATTAAACTCTTTTTCAGCCAGATGAATAAATATTGGTGCTGAATCATTGCATCTTCATTAGAATATGGATTTCCTCCAATTAGCAGTGATAATTTAGTCATTGTATGTCACAACGTCAGTCTTACATAATTGAGCACGGCTCAGTATAACATAATGAAAGAGAAATGATGAGAAATGTAAATCTAAATGTGAATATCACACACTGAAGATGATTCACCCCAGGTAATTACAAAAAGAATTTATACCCAATGCAACTGTAACTAACCTATAAACACAGCTCAAACATCATAAACATCTTGGGTTTGTATAGTAGGGTGTTGTGGATTAGTTGTCAACAGATTGGAGACTATTTATAAATCAAAATGTATGGAAGAGTTTATTTTCTTGGTGCCATTTTGAAGGGCACTGTATATTATAAGCTATACTGGCTTCAGATAGACCCGAGTATGAATTACTCTGAAGTTTAACCACAAAAGGTATTGCAAGCCCAAAAGTACAGATTTTTATTTTTAAAAATATCTTGTTTTTTGTGTCATTTTCACTAGGATGAGCATGACCAGCAACCCTAGTTACTAGTATAATTATCACCATAGCCTTTTCCAAAATAACCATTCACAGCAATATGACCATCCGACCTGTTTACTCTATCATACTCTTCACTCACCAAATTAGTAGCCTAAATACAGATTTGGTTTTAGCCTTAAACATGTTTGAAATTGGGGTGACATCATAATAACTAAACATTTGATATAAAAGATGTGTCTGTAATTAAGAATCAGCACATTTACATATCCTGTTCCTTATCAGGGAGGTGATGGCCAGCCTGGAATTAAAGGAGAGCAGGGAGAGTCAGGCCAGAAAGGAGACGCTGGATCCCCTGGACCTCAAGGACCTTCTGGAGCACCTGGTCCAGTTGTAAGTAATGCTTTGCAACACATCTACTTACATATTAGATTCTTGCTTAATTATTGCGTAATGCAAGACTCCAGTGGAGTAATTGCTTGTTCATTTTTTCAGCTGAATGTGGTAATATAATATAATAGGGTGTATTTTAATGCAGTATGTTAATGCATGTTTGCTTGATTTCAGGGCCCAACTGGTGTCTCTGGACCTAAAGGAGCTCGTGGAGCACAGGGAGCCCCAGTGAGTCATTATTTGAATCATTCCAATCCAATACATCTTTTGTCTTTTATTGTGTATTAAAAAATCTAGTGGTTGTGTTTATTTAGCTGTTTTCTAGTTTTTGCAATGATCATGTTACAGAGAAGAATTAATCTGAATTAGTGGATTATCTGTGTATATTTTATACATAGAGTTAACTTGATGTTCCTCATTCCAGGGTGCTACTGGTTTCCCAGGTGCTGCTGGAAGAGTTGGACCACCCGGTCCTAATGTAAGTCATTTATCAATAAACACAAATCTTGCTTGAATTAAACACGAATCTTGCTTGATCAATGACCTGTGATGCTACTTCTGCCATTAGAGACCAGGCCTTATTAATGTTTTAATAATTAAGGAATTATATGGCATAAAACTTAACTTATCCATTAAAGGTTACATTTTGTATTATATTTGGATTATAAACCATCACACTTTAAATCTATTTGTATTTTAATGTATATTTAGGTGCATAAAAAAGGCAGGGCTCCAGCTTTCGGTCAAAACATTTTGACCGATCATACATATTTTTAAATTAGTAAATAATTCAGAAATCTTTCTAGTTTGTGTTCCTCACTAAAAGTTGGATTGGTCATATGGATTGGTCTCAGTTGTAGCAATTGACTATGACTATTGACTATTGATTGATGCTATATTTGAGGTCCATTTAACCCTTTCAATGCTAAAAATTATATAAAACAGCACATTATTATTTGATATTAGAACATTTTTATTGATTGTCAAACTGGTATTAGAATGGACCCAAATAGGTATAAACCTCTGAGGGTTTATAAAAATCATATATGGGCATGGTCTTTGATACAACATTGATCATTTGTTCTCTTACTATAATTTCTTTTTTAACTCCTTCATTTCTTTGACTTTTCCTCTTTTAGGGTAACCCTGGCGCTGCTGGCCCTGCTGGCCCTGCTGGTAAAGATGGCCCTAAGGGAGTGCGTGGTGATGCTGGTCCCCCAGGAAGACCAGGAGATGTTGGACTGCGTGGAGCTCCTGGTTCTCCTGGAGAGAAAGGAGAGCCTGGCCAGGAGGGCCAGCATGTAAGGCTCCAACTTACATCATTCCAAAGTTTCACTGAAAGATCATTCATCCCTAAATATAAAATTTCAGAATGCCTCCTTAATTACTCTCTTGTGTTGTTCTCTTGATCTGTAGGGCCCTCTTGGTCCACCTGGCCCTTCAGGTTTAGCTGGTCAGCGTGGTATTGTTGGTCTGCCTGGACAGCGTGGTGAGAGAGGTTTCCCTGGCCTTCCAGGACCTTCTGTGAGTATAAAAATCCAGATATTACTATAAGAACACACAGAGAAAGGCAAAAATATTATATTATAAAAATATGATATTGATCACATGTAGATATCAAATCTTAAATCTGTTAAAAATGAGAGTTTATCATATACTCTTACAGTTAATTTTCACTGGCAGATTCAGTTGTTTTTCATTTCATCTTTAAATGGCCAATCTTAAATAACCTCAGAGATAAATATATCGGTTGAAATTATGGTGAATTGGTATATTACATGTTTTATTTTTTACTTTAGGGTGAGCCTGGCAAACAGGGTGCTCCTGGTTCTGGTGGTGAACGAGGCCCCCCTGGCCCTATTGGACCTCCTGGATTAACTGGACCTTCTGGAGAACTGGGGCGTGAGGTAAATATTGATCGAAATACATAACGCTGAACATGATTTAAACAAAACCAGCTCAGAGTAATGTATCTCACATCTCTAATACCAAAGAATCTCCACTGTGGTAACAGATGGACTACAATGATCATTATCAGAATGACAGATAAGAGAGACAATCCTTAAGCAATAATTTGGTTAAAAAAATTTAATTTAAGAGATTTCCTCTAAATCACAAATGTAGGTCATCATATGTTTTCTGCCCTGACATTGTTTTTTTACTGGAGCTTTGAGCCAGGCATGTAGCCAATAACTAAAGAAAACCATCACACATTTTTTTTCTATATGACAGAATTGATATATAAAACATTAAAATAACATACTCTGTATATATTTAAAAGAAATAAATAAGCAAAATTAAAATTGTGTTATCATCACTTTTAATGTTTGGTCAGTTATATAATTATTCCTTCAATCATTAGGCCACACATCAGACCAGAGTCTGCTCAGTTATGTTGGATTGATGCTTAAGATGGTTACTAATTTTAGCTATCCTACATAGTATTATCTGTAGTATACTCTGTCTGAACTTACTAAACAACCAAGCTTAGGGGTATTGCAGAAAATTAGATAATAAAGTATTTGTAGTAAATGGCCACATAGCTGACTCCAGACTCAGTCCGATTCAGTAACAAATTCCAGCTGTTGTCAGGTCTGGTTGTAGTAATCAAGACTCTTTTTGTATGCACACAATATAAAGCACTGACAATTACTTACAGAAGCTGCAAAATATCAGATAAAGACCACATAGCACAAGAATCTTTTGTTAAATTGCTACTTAATCATGAAACAATTAATTTTCATGAGCAGCTTTGGGCAAGTGACACAAGAAGAGCAAATTATTTGTAATTTCATCAAATTAAGACACTGTATTTGATCAAGTTTTCATAAAAATTATGGACTTAGAAGCAGCATGCATAGAGAGAAGCACACAGAGGCTAAAGTTAAATATAAATATATATTTCAGATTGACAAATGCAAGACTACTTGAATTCTTTTATGAAAATAATAATGCAGAACCCAAGTGCATTGCATACTTAAGGAGACACAAGGAATGCATCAGGAAAAGTAATTTAACTGAACACTTGAGTGCAAGGCAAAGCCCAGTGTTCCTAAAGCACAAGATTTTACACCTGACATTTTCTGTGCATTTTATTGATTCCCCACCGATAGAGTGGTTGATCATGCAATAATCTTCCTTGTAGGACACTTTATATAAACTACATTGTGGCCAGTTTAGATCATTATTACACAATAAAGTTTGTAGCCTAGTCACTTTTATATCTTATCATCTTTATATTAAAATGGCTTATTTGATCTAAATAAAATAATGTATTAAATAATTGTATTCTCAAAAGTTTGTTAGGCTGCACAATGTAATATGATATGCCAGCTAGCAGATTGCTGAACGGGGCAATGGCAGAACAACGTAACTATGATGTCATGTGACTATTAATATTGATTACTGCCAAAATAACTGAGCTGGCCTTAAAATTGGACTTTTGTTGTGGAACAAAAATTGATGTAATTTAACCAGGCCTGTTAAAATAAGAGCTAGCTCACAGTTAAAACAACCTTCTGATTTAAAGCAAATGATAACTTAGCTTGGTTTGGACTATAGACTTGGTATGAAAAAAACCCCACTTTAGAATAAAGATCATAATAATAGGATAATATTACACAATAATGCTGGGATATGTTTTGAATCAAAGGTAAAAGACTGAGAGTGCATATGAACAATATGTTTTCAAGCAAACCTATTAGCAAAATGGACCTTCTCCCACAGTTGGATACGGCTATGCTGAATGTTTTTTGTTTCTCTTTTTCTTAAGGGTAATCCTGGGTCTGATGGTCCTCCTGGCAGAGATGGTGCTCCTGGTGTGAAGGTAAAGTTACAAACAAATACAGTACAATGACCTGCCTAGTTTAAAATTTGCAAGCTTTCCTTAGTTCTAGAAATATATGACAATTTTATTATAGTGTAACTTTAAACTTTCACAAACAACAAGTTAAAATAAAGTTTGTGTCTCCTACAGGGTGAACGTGGTAACACTGGTCCTATTGGTGCTCCTGGTGCTCCTGGTGCACCTGGTTCTCCTGGCCCCGTTGGTCCTGTAGGCAAACAGGGAGACAGAGGAGAGAATGTGAGTACTTCAGCCACAGGACAAAGAGATCCCATGTTTACTAGGTGGTCATCATACCAGAAAAGGAAATGAACTCACCAGCCAGTCAACATTTTCATAAGATAAAACATTTCTAGGAAACTGGAAACAAAATGGAATTATCAATCCTTCTTAACTGGATGATAACTAACCTTAAATATTAACTTGGGTTATTTTCGAAACCCAGGCTGACAAACTAAATAGCCATTTAAGTCTCTAGATTTAAACTTTCTCCAAAGGTGCAGTAATATTATTATATAGGAATTAAAATAGACTTGACTTAAGTAGAGCAAAAAAATGTACTCTTAAGTTCTTTGAGGTCTTTGCAAGAATGATTTTATACATTTAACAAGAAACATGAAGAGCTGTACTTGTCATAAACTTGTTCTAATGCATTGTTTTTATGTATACACTACATATCACTTCAAATGTTAATGCTCATTATTTGTTAAAGGCTTTGGCCATATTTTGCTAAGGTTCTTCAACATATGAAAATCCTTTTTTCAATTTTTTACAAAATGCTTGACAAATATTTTATGTCATACCTTTCAATCATAAGAGTAGTGTTAATCCATTTCCATTTCTTTCACTAGGGACCACAAGGACCTGCTGGGGCCCCTGGACCTGCTGGAGCAAGAGGAATGGCTGTACGTATTTAATTTAAGAAACAAAATAGAGTATCCATGAACATTGTCATGATTGTGAATGATATCTGTAAAATCTAAAGTGGCAGAGTTACCATGGTAATTCTATGTTTTCACTGCTTCAGGGACCCCAAGGACCTCGTGGAGATAAGGGAGAAAGTGGTGAAGTTGGAGAAAGAGGACAGAAGGGACACAGAGGATTCACTGGTCTGCAGGGTCTTCCTGGACCTCCTGTAAGTTCACCCATTCGGTTCTTTTGTCTATAGTGGTTCTCTCTTAATTCTGATAAAAATGTTTCGACAAGGTGTCGTAACTAATGTTTGCAATTGCATTTGTCAAACAGGGTTCTCCTGGTGACCAAGGTGCTTCTGGACCTTCCGGACCTAGTGGACCTAAGGTAAGAATCTTTGATTAATCAACTGATGCTTCTGATTAATGTTTTATTGTTGTGAGAGCTGGAAAATTAGAATTTTGAAACTGTTAATTTCTTCTATGTAGGGACCCCCAGGACCTGTTGGTCCAGCTGGAAAGGATGGTGCGAATGGTATCCCTGGACCCATTGGACCCCCTGGCCCTCGTGGACGATCTGGAGAAACTGGCACTGCTGTGAGTATAAACTTAGCAACCCTTAGCAATTTGTCTTAAAAGGTGTTGTCCAGAGAGAAATCATCTACTGCATCTATTTTATCTCCAGACCAGGGGTCTAATTTATCAAAGTGTGTGTAGAACAGTTTCAGATCTTTAGAGAATGTTAAATTTATCACATGAGCAAATATGTGCATATGCTAAATTACTCTACTCACGGACAGCCACATTTATTAATATATGGAAATGCTTTAGTCACCATATTTGATGAGCAAATTTTTTGCCCCAAGGACATTTTAAAAAGCTGCAATGACATGAAAATCCCTCACTATGTAGAAATGTAATACATTGCAGCCTGAATGATATGAATGCATGTAAGACTTGTTATTACTTGGCTCATTTTTGGTTATGAAATGCCAGACCTGTCTTTAGTTTCATGTTAAAATGTAGAACTAGAGTAGACAGGACTGGAGTTGCACCTGGATGATATTGTGTCATATTATTGTCCTGCTTAAAAGTGGGGCGAGTTGCTGACATAGATCATTTACAATCAAAGCCAAGTTGCCCGATGATCCACTCATCTTGGTTAACAAAGAGGTTCTTCCATGTGCAAAGCTGCATGTGCCAAATTGAGCAAGGTGACACTTACCTTTGTCTGAATCATCACAATCATTCTGTAGATGTGCCTTTTATATAGTTTCCTTCACATTTCATTTGTGATATCTATTTGCACCTTGTTGCAAATAGATATTGTTGGCAACACCATAGTCATTAATTATGCTTGAAAATAAATGGGATAGGATGTTAATTATTTTACCACGTTTATACCACAATATAGCCCACAATATAGAAGAAGCTCCTAATTATACGCATATCCTTGCATATACGAATAATTTGATGAATCACATTCCATGCATAGAAACATACACATTAACACGTGTACATATTCAATACATACACATTTTTGCTGAATGTGGTCCAGGTTTTCCTTAAAAAAAAGGTAGTATATGTATTATTTATATTAGTCATATTATTAATACTAATATTATTTATTTTAATATGCAACAAAAAAATAATAAAATGGCAAAACATCTTTGATTTCAGAAAGCAAATTGTTCTGACCTGCTGAATAAAAAAACGGAACATACTTGATTATCTGTCTTTAGGGTCCTCCTGGTAACCCTGGACCCCCTGGTCCTCCTGGTCCTCCAGGCCCTGGCATTGATTTGTCTGCCTTCGCTGGGCTGGGTCAGACCGAGAAGGGCCCAGATCCTATGCGTTACATGCGTGCTGATGAGGCCTCCAACAATCTGAGACAGCATGATGTGGAGGTTGATGCCACACTGAAATCCATTAACAGCCAGATTGAGGATATTCGCAGCCCTGATGGATCTCGCAAGAACCCTGCTCGCTCCTGCCGTGACCTGAAAATCTGCCACCCTGATTGGAAGAGCGGTAAGAATAAGAATGAACAAGAATTAAGAATAAAATAAGAAGAGGGATGTGAGAGCAGAGATTGTAGAGGACAATGATATTATGACATGAGTGACATGATGTTATAAGTGATGTTAATATACAAAATAATATTAAGCATTCACATTGAGATACACCAAAACAGCAATAAAATCTTCTCATGCATATACATAAGAGGACATGATTGCTGCGCTAGCAAAATACTAATTTCAACATGTGTCCACAGGTGAATACTGGGTGGATCCTAACCTTGGCTGCACTGCTGATGCTATCAAGGTCTTCTGCAACATGGAGACAGGAGAAACATGTGTGAAGCCCACTACAAGCAATATCCCACGCAAGAACTGGTGGAGCACCAAGAGCAAGGCTCAGAAGCATGTGTGGTTCGGCGAGAACATGGGTGGTGGATTCCATGTGAGTAATACATTTGAGTCAGCTAAAATATTTATATGGCTTTTCTGGCCAAAATTTACAGCGAATTGGAAATAATCCTAAGCAATTAATTTTGCACTCAGATACCGGCTTTCAAAATGCCCAAAATGCTCCTCTTTTTCTACTGTTTCACGTATATTGATAATCAAGCTAGATCTTTCCTTCTAAGGTTCATGTTTTTTTTTTTTTTTCCAAAATTATACATAGTAGAAAATGTGAAGGGTTTTTTTTAGGTTGGCACACATTTTTGTTCACTCACATTCATTGTATATAACACAATGGCCATTTTGTGTAAATGCCAAACTGTAGCCTAGTGATTCTTCATATTTCTCAAGTTTCTTTGTTTCATGGTGCTGAAAAGACAGAGTGGTATTAGTCACACACTTTGCCTTTTTTCTAAATGTTATCTTTGTCTGATTTTTATTCTTTCTAGAAGTAATCAAAACAATGCATTTTCATTCTCTCTCTCTCTCTCTCTCTCTCTCTCTCTCTCTCTCTCTCTCTAAAATACAGTTCAGCTATGGTGAGAAGATCCCTACTCCAAATGTGGCCAGCATTCAGATGAACTTCCTGAGACTGCTATCTAGCGAGGCCTCTCAGAGTATCACCTACCACTGCAAGAACAGCGTGGCCTATATGGATGATGCCACTGGTAACCTGAAGAAGGCTCTTTTGCTGCAGGGCTCCAACGATGTTGAAATCAGAGCAGAGGGTAACAGCCGATTCACATACAGTGTGCTGGAGGATGGCTGCAAGGTGAGATTATTACCCTCATACACAAACATATGTCTCACAAGCTGATTTCATTGTCATATATTTCTGATTATGATTCACAATAACTTGACCTGCCTTCTCTGTTTTACAGAAACACACAGGCCAGTGGGGTAAGACTGTGATTGAGTACAAAACTCAGAAGACATCTAGACTGCCCATCGTGGACATTGCTCCTTTAGACATCGGTGGAGCTAATCAGGAGTTTGGAGTGGACATTGGACCAGTCTGTTTCTTGTAAAAAAACAAAACAAAACAAAACAAATGTGGGACACAATATAAGACATGGAAAGATATAAATGATAAGCAATAGCTCCATGAAGAAGCAATACACTCTCCAAATAAAGAAATATGGAAGTAAAGGAAAAGGAAACCAAATTGAAAATTGATGAATGCTTTTGCCTCAAACACACAAAAGTCATGCATTTAGTGCCCTGGAGACCAGCACTAAGCAGCACTGCCCCATGAGCCTCTCCCTCTGAAATCCAGCCATGTTTCCCCTCAAAGCATCCTTCCTTTTAATGGGAGCTGAGATGAGGAAGTAACGAGTGAGCAAGACTAAATGAGTAAAGAGATGGAAAGTACAGAAACATGGCTAGATGTCATCACATTCAGCAGGTGGGAGTGGTGTTTCAGAGCTGGATGCATTTTGGCTGTATACAACAGAAGCCCCTCCCACTAAGACCATCGTGAACCACACCCAGTCCCACTCAGACTCTCCCTCTGCTTCCTGATTGTGACTCAGTAAAAGCATCACATTCTGTTAGGTATTGTGAAATGTTCAAACTGGGGAGGGCGGGAGTTAATATTTACTGTGTATAATAAAGTAAAATCCTGGTTCAGTTGTTGTAAAAGTCTGTTCTACAACAGCTAGATCTATATATTTTCACAATTATATGTGTTTGCGTGAGAGAGAGTGTGTACCTGTGCACACCAAAAATTTTTGGGGGGAAGTGCAGTTTATAGATTTCCTTTCTTTTTTTTATAGTATTCTTCAGTATTTTCCCCTTGACTGCCCATTTAGGAAGTGTTGTCCCTTTACCAAAAAGCAAAAGTAAATAAATTTGGATATTTCTGGTTTTGTTCATTTGTATTATCTTTTTTTAAAAGCTACCTCACAATAAAAAACCTAAGTAATAATCTTGATGTGAAGTCATCGTCAAGTAGCTCTGGGGGATCTAAGACAAGGGTTCATGCTTGATCCAGTCCATCTTCAGAAGGTGCTATTAGTTTAAATCTGTCCGTTATTATTCCCTAAATTGCCACATCCTCTCTCTACTAGCCTCACCCAACACATACAGCCTGCTCTGACACTGCAGATAGACCAGAATATTGAACAGGATGGAGGGGCTCCTCTGAGAGTAACAGAGTGTCCCGAGCAGGATGTGTGTATTTGTGTGAGGGTGTGTATATTTTTGTTATAATTAATATTATTATGATCACTCTTGTTTGTTTTCTTTTTTTTCATTCTGGTTTTGTTACGATTTTAATTAATGTAAATTGGAAATAAAGGAAAAAACAAGGAACGGTGAAATCAGATTTTAATTGAGTTTTTATTCAATTAAGAATTTAACACTGAGCAGAGTATTTATAAATTGTCACAGGGGTATGCTTTTTAAAAACGTGTTTATGCATGCAAGTGTGCATGCATGTGTGTGTATGCATGATTTTTTTATTATCTTGGTGTATTGCCCTGAAATTTTGGACCTTTGGCTATTCCCTATAAAGGAATTATTTTTAACAAAAACTTTTTAACAAAAAGGTGTTTTTTAAGATGCAGAAACCTTAATATGCTAAAATCTATAGTATATTATATATAGAATTATATAATTAGTTTCACTGTATATACAAAATATAAAGATTTCTGATACCACGTATTCACCCCAGATGGAAGATGACATGCAGAGGGAATCTAGGTTGTGTCCTCCTCTTTCATGAATCATGCAGTTACTTGTGTCATCTTATGATCGATATTAAATACTCATTTTTAGCTCATGCGTCAAACATGCTTAGCAGTCTGAACTCCCGCATGGGATCACTGACCTTCCTCGTTCTGACTGTGTAGGCAGAAGTTCAGTATTCTCCCCAGACATGCTGTCTGTTTCTACTAACCTACTTTATTTGCTCTGTCTTGTCAAAATTGAGGGCAATCTAACCCTTTCAAAACTAAAGTACCTACAGTGCTTTGAGCTGAAATGTGCTCAGCATAGAGAGCAATTTCCTGCATCCTGACATCTCACATGTAACTAGGCCTCTTCCACACTCCCTGTCTTATGAGGTTAATAAATCATTGGGGGATATACACATATTTCTGAAGCACAAGAAGACATCTAGGATAACCTGCTAATCAGGAGTTTGGCATACACACAAACACACACACACACACACACACACACACACACACACACACACACACACACACACATGAAGAAAGAAAATAAATTGTGACATTGCATATGTATCTCAGGATCAATCACCAACTGTTTTGCCAAGACAGACTGTGGGTCTGCAATCGGAAGCTCTTGATTTCTCTCAGCCTCCAACATCAGTGCCAGCATACAAACCACAAAAAATGCAGTTATTTTTGTATTCATAACTAGTAATCACTAGTATGAAACATTTCACAAAAATGATGTAAACAGTGGATTATCAATCAGCTCTCAGTGTACCTTGTAGCTTCAGCAACGGTTTATTGATCTGTGAAGTCAGTATTTATCGATAATGTATTTTACTATTCGAGTTTCTTGCAGTACCACCACCAGAGCTCACATTTAACCATAAACACCACATTTTAAACATGACAGCTATGCCAAATTACACTACCAATAAATGTATTTTAAGATATCTACATTTGTTTGTTATTTATTCTATCGTTTACTTTTTTTTTGGCACATCCTTCGTTTCTTTATACAATAAACAAGTTAAAAATACATAATGGATATATAAATGAATAAATTAATTTCACAGACAATACATGACTGATAGCAAATTCACATATAAACTTTATTGTATTAAATTATTACTCTTATATATACAACAGTACAGAATAGACCTAGTCTGAACTGTATATAATCCACAAATAACAAACTACACACAAAAGAAACTGGTGTTTAAATCATTGAACGTTTGAATCATTTTGCTCAAATGTATATACCATGTGTCAATATCTATGTTTTAATGTTACAAACTGCATTTGCAGTTTTATCAATATGTAACGATCCACGCTTTCTAAACGTGAGGCTGATCCTGTCACGTGACTGTGTTTCGACCAATCACACGGGCCGCTGCCTTCACTGGGAAACCAACACGGGGAGAATCTGCGCTGCTGCTCACACGACGCAACGAGACACTTTGTGCGTAAAGGAAAGGACGAGTCGAGTGCAGCTTCCCGAAATATTGTGGGAAGAGATGGTCTTTTCTTCAGGACTGACATAACATTTAAAGGTAACATGACTGCTGCAGTCTGTTTTTGTACATTATGTGCTAAAGGGTGAAAAGCGCCTTATCGGAGTTACATAAGTCATCCGACGGTGACCCAGTTTTACTGGTTCTGTCTCAAGATTGACCAACAATGGCTCATAAATATACATAAAGGTTTTATTACTAAACAGTCTTAGTGACAGTGTTGGCGTTTTGTCAGATTTAGACGTGTATGATTAATGTTTAGTGATGGAGTCTGGTGGTGTTTCACCCAGTTTACATTGACCTAATTTCTACTCTGAGATGTTTGGGGTTTTTACCAACATGTGACTATTCATACACATTATTTTACATTTCTCACGTTACATCTTACGTTTCTCACAAGAATTGAAGATGATTAACAGGATCCAACATTTGTTTAATTCGTCTTGCATATAATATAATATAATATAACATAATATAAAATAATATAATGTAATATAATATAACATAATATAATATAGCATAACATAATATAA
Source organism: Tachysurus vachellii (assembly GCF_030014155.1). Lineage (NCBI taxonomy): Eukaryota > Metazoa > Chordata > Actinopteri > Siluriformes > Bagridae > Tachysurus > Tachysurus vachellii. The sequence continues at coordinate 10,861,634 of NC_083470.1, forward strand.
CACAAGATAGTATAACAATATAATATAACATAAAATAACATAACATAGTATAACATACCATAATATATAATATAATATAATATACAGTAATATAATATAATATACAGTAATATAAGATAACTGAAAACCTGGACTTGAAACTCAGACTCTAATGCTATGTCTAATGTCTAATACTTGGGCCACTTTCAGTCGTCTGTATTCTTTAGGTTTTTCTGTACAATTTTTTTGTACTTCCCTGTACTGCTCTAGTTATACTTTATTGTATCTGTCAGTCTTGTGAATGAACAGTATGTACTATTTAGAGAACATTCTGCAGGGGAAAGTAGGGGGCAATGGTGTTTATGATACTGTTTCGTGTTCAAATCGAGCTTTATACAGAACATAGAATAGCAGATGCTGGCTACAGGGACTGTAGAAACACGATCATAATGGTCTTGTTCTCGTTTTTAACAAATGCACTCTTTTAGAAGAGTGAGGAGTTTCTGCATCTGTTGAGCTTTTCTTCTTGTTTTTAATTAGAATAACTGGTGTTTGAATGTTTTTCTCAGACAAGTTTTCTCTTCCAGCTGATTGAATGTTTAAAGTTAAAGCATAAACTTAAGCATAATGTTAGAGCACATTTTCCCAACCTCAGTCCTGGAGTACTTTCTGCTCCAACACACCCACTTGACTCAGAAAGGGCTGTAAATTGGCTGAACATGATGAGGTACATTAGAGCAGAGAAAATGTTAAAATGATCAGGACAAGATGGGGAACTCTGAGACAAGAATTGGGAACCTGTGTGTTACAGTTTAAATAGATATTGTCTTAAATAGTGATGATCACTCAATTGTGCCAAAATAGCTTTTGGATTCCCTGTGTTAAGTCCCTGTTAGTAAGGACATCTCTATTGTGTCAGCACTCAGAATCAGACTCAGACTGTCATGTCAGACTGATATTTCTGGCAGATAGCACAGATGGACAGAATGTATGCCACAAGATGGAGCAGTACACAGTCATAAATGAAAAGAGAAGTTAGGAAAGCAGATAACTAATCTGGGCTTAATGGTCATAGGCAGGTCATGATTAATGGTCATGATTTTGGTAAGAGTACATTTTACTATGCACATATTTTTTAAACTTTTTTTAATTAGTGATTCGTCTGAGATATGTCTGTACTGTGATGTATGTTATGTATAATGTATATCATGTGTTCTAAGAAGCAATATGTATGTGCATTAGGTATTATGTGCAGTATGTATTAAATACGTTGTGTACATAATAAGATAAAACACTCGTTGTATAGTGATGTATTTCTAAACCTGTGGTCATGGTTATTTGATCAAATTACCATGTTTTGTTTAATGTTTGTTTAGCATTTTATTAATTTTGCCTAACCTCATTAGTAGGTTTGCTAACACACTGTTTTCCTGTTTGTCCATCACATAAAGCCGAAACAGTGAATATGGCCCCAAATTCAATCCACTGGTTTCGGAAGGGCCTGCGTCTGCATGACAACCCTGCACTTCAGGAGGCAGTGCGGGGTGCAGCCACCATCCGATGTGTTTACTTCCTGGACCCCTGGTTTGCTGGGTCCTCCAACCTTGGGGTCAACAGGTGGAGGTGAGTGAGTGTTTGAGTTTTGTTATGTACAAATGCTGGTTAGCAGTAAATCTGAATTGTTATAAATGCTCCTAGTGACAATTTTTATTTTATAAAGTAGCTGCCTTTAAGAGGAGTCTAAATATGTTTTTTTTTTAATTTCCTGAAAAATAACGTTTTGGAGATACAAGGATTCCGCCTGACAGCGACGATATGGGTATATGTATATTATTATGGATTATAGGATTATATATTGTTAGCATTTTTAGGCTTGTTTCACAAGAAAAAGGAAATGTTATCACTAAAGTGTCCTTTACCAAATAAACTTGAATAACGAAAGATTCAGCTGAGCAGCCTTTTTATTTTTATTGCCTAAACCTGACACGTGAGTTAAGTATTGACCAATTACACACTGTACCTAATTCACACATGGTTATATTGCAAACTGAGCCATTGTACCTGACAGACTAGTTTTTAATTGGTTAATTAATCACTTACATTACTGGGGTGTGCAAGGTGTGCTCCATGCTGTATACAGATAACAATAGTGTACTACAATTATTTAACATATGCCTGTAAATATTAAATAAATGCATTCGAGTGCACTAATTATTCTCTGGTTTCACTTACTTGAGTTCTAACATTTGCTTCATAAAGCCAAATGGACATAGCTAAAACTAGATACCTTCCCCAGATCTGATACTGACACACTAATCTTTTCCATACGGTGGTATTTTAAACATGTCCACCAATATAGCAGTTTGAACAGACTGGGGATAATTGCTCTGCTAGCATGATCACTGATTGTCGTGAGGATGTAGGCCAACTAAGAGATTTAGCAGATGCTGGAAGTGGAAAAGCTGTGAATCAGTGAGTCAGTCCAAACAGAAAGCAGTCTGCCATGGATCATGTCATTGATCTTTGCTAATTTTCTGAATGGAATTTTTAAACAATAGTTCACCAGATTGTATCACATTAAAAGTAATATGTGAGTGGACCTGCTCTCATTAGCTTCATTTGTACTTTGCATGTCCTGACCTGGTTTAAGACTTGTATGATAGCAAGTGTTGAGTATATTTAATCTAATCTTAGTTTGGTAAAATTAGATTAAATATACTCAGCACTTGCTATCAGAGCTAGAAGCTAATGAGAGCAGGTACACTCACATACTTTATATATTCTCTCTCTCACTCATTTTCTACCGCTTATCCGAACTACCTCGGGTCACGGGGAGCCTGTGCCTATCTCAGGCGTCATCGGGCATCAAGGCAGGATACACCCTGGACGGAGTGCCAACCCATCACAGGGCACACACACACTCTCATTCACTCACGCAATCACACACTACGGATAATTTTCCAGAGATGCCAATCAACCTACCATGCATGTCTTTAGACCGGGGGAGGAAACCGGAGTAGCCGGAGGAAACCCCACTTTGTATATTTTAGTTAGAAAATATACAAATTATGTCATACCTCATATTTTATCTTTGCAAGCTTGTTGAAGAGCAAAAACTGAGCGTGTGATGCCTCACTGTAGGAACATGAGAGTAATTAGAAAAGAATGACTTTACAAAAACTACTAAGATAATAAAATTACATTACATTCAGAATATTTCTGATCCATTTCTTTAATTCGGTGCAAGTGAATTCACCTGTTTAAACTAAAACTTTCCTCTGCACCCTCTGTAGTTACAGACTGTCACATGACCCAGAGAAATCGATGCTGGAAATTAGGTATTTTCTTTCTTTTGGATGGTATAAGAAGTTCTGTTGTAGTTGAAAGCAGGTCACTAGGCTAATTTTATGTCCTCCAGTGGCTGCACGCTTGAGCATTCATATGTAGGCCAGGGCAGTTATATAATGTTGTATGACTGAGCAAAGCATTGCAAAATGGGTGGTTTTTAACAACTCATTCAGAGAACAAATACACTGTAGGTCAAATTAATTGGGTTTATATTATAATTTGTGTTACTGATTGTTAATATTAGTAATATTTAAGCAATTGAAAGATTTACATTTTATATATATTTTCTAACATTCAGTGATTTTGTAAATTGTACTGTATAATTTTTATGAATGAAGCTCAGAAACTAGTTGTGTTTAGTAGTATATAAGGCAGTTGTATAATGGAAATATGTCAGGGCGGGGGCAGTTTTGTATGTGGAGCATAGGGAGCTTTGCTGTCTGGTCCCTAATCACGGATTTTCCAGCAGACAGTCTGACTTTTGTTTCAGTCTGAACACTACAGCCAGAACACAGACATAGTTGGAAGGTTAACCAGGCCAGGGGCATGTCTTGACACCAGACAAATGAATTGGAGCACAAATGCTTCCTGTTTTTGTTTTTTTTAGTTTGTAGTGTAGTCTTTTTTCTTTGATGTAATTGTAATGTAGGCTATTTTTTTTTAAACAAGTATACATTTTTAGTAAATGAATCTGATAATAAGCCCCTAGTGTCATCATTTTTACCCAAACCTGGCCTGGATTCAGTGCTTTTTTGTGTTGGTTTCACAAATACACTAACAGTCATTTGTGGCTTAACCAAATAAAGATTGATGTTTTTGGATGACCTAGCCAGAGCCCAGACCTGAATCCACCCCAAAGCCCTAACAATTTGATGGATCTAGAACAGGATGTCCAGACTTATCCGCAGAGTCTGTATTGGGTCCACATTTTCAGTCCAATCAATCAGGAACCAAACCTGATTCCATCTGTTTAATCAGTTGATCTCGGCTTTCAGTAGACTTGGGTATGGCGTCTGCTTGGTTAGAATGAAAACCAAGCACCAATACCGGTTATTTCCAGACAAGATTGGACAGTCCGTCTCTAGAATATTTTTGCAAGAACCTGTGGGAAAATATTGGCATGTCAAGAAGTGTCATGCTGATAGATAGAGCTAATAAAAATCAAAAGGTGCTTCAACAAAGTTGCAGTTTAGGGGTGTGCACACTTATGCAACTAGGTTTTCCAAATGTTTTTCCTTTTTTTTTTCAGTAAAAATTATTTTTCACTTAATTTTTATAAGTTGTAATTTAACATTGAGGGTGGAAAAATGTAAACACACATTTTCTTATTTTACCTTCACAAATTAAATTAATCATGGAGGCACACACTTGACAGGTGGAAGCTCTGACCACTAATGATGTTCAGATCCATTACATGATCTCATGAGTCAAGTGTACACAAACAGTTGTTTGAACCAAAAATATCTTTAAACCTCTTCATGTCCAGGTGGGCAATGTATGAAGAAAGCTGTGAATAGAAACTTCTGGCATCTCTAAGATAAGACCACAGCTTACTGGGAATGTGGGACTGTTTATAGAAAAGCTTTTAGGATTTAAATCCTGATAAAGGATAGTGTTGCACGTGCTGTCAGGTTTAGAATTGCCTTGAATAGACTGCATATTAATCTTTTTCAACTTGTTCAACTGACGTTTACTGGCAGTACATGTATTTACCACTAGAGGGAGGTGTGGCTACAAGATAAATGCATATCTACTCCTCATATAACCATTGCTAAAGTGTGAATGCATATATAAAGAAAATAGTAAGAAATTAGTAAGAAACAGGACATTTGGGGAAAAAAGAAAGCAAAAGAACAAAGAAGACAGCTGAGGATGAATAGAAATGTTCAATTCCAGCATAATATGGACTCAAAGCATAGATCCGAGTTAACAAAGAAGTGGACTCAGAAGAAGTCGTACTTGTACATAAAGAGAAATATTCCAGCTTTTCAGGATGCTGGTGTCATAGCAAAGAATTAGCAATGAAGCTGCTATGATACCCCTGTAACAGTAAGGCTTAATGGCCAAAATACATCTTTCCCCTCACTGTACAATAACTCGTTTAAAAAACTTCCAGTATTACTTCAAATTGAAAGAAAATTTGTTTGTGTATTTTTTTTAGATTTCTCCTTCAGTGCCTAGATGATCTTGACTCCAGTCTCCGGAAGCTCAATTCACGCCTTTTTGTTATCCGAGGTCAACCAGCCAACGTTTTTCCACGACTGTTTAAGGTGAAATTTGTTCATTATACCAGCTGCCTTGTATTCTTAATAAACTATTCTTTGAACTTATTTTTGTAAAGTTAAAAAAAAAACAGGTAGAAAGTTCTTTGAATTTTATTTAGTCTTTCTTCTTTGCTTTTTACCCATTCAGGAGTGGGAAATATCCAGGTTGACCTTTGAGTATGACTCAGAACCTTTTGGGAAGGAGCGGGATGCTGCTATTAAGAAGCTCGCAATGGAGGCTGGGGTGGAAGTCATTGTCAAGATCTCACATACGCTTTACAATCTGGACAAGTATGAACTGCTTTAATTCATACTGTTATATAATGCCAAAATATACAATAGCAACAGTGTTTCTTAAATAATAACATTAAAAAAAGTATGCAATTATGTTGTAAATTATTTGCTTATTGAAAATTTCAAACATTCCCGTTGGACCAACTACTACTAAGATGCTTTCTCTATTTGCTTTGTCCATTAATTTTTTCCCAACAGAATCATTGAGTTGAATGGTGGTCAGCCACCCCTCACCTACAAGCGTTTCCAGACTCTGATCAGCCGTATGGACCCACCAGAGATGCCAGTGGAGACCATGTCTAGCAACCTTATGGGCTGCTGCGTTACACCTCTATCTGAAGACCATGGGGACAAATATGGCGTGCCTTCTCTTGAAGAGCTGGGTGAGATGCCTATGATACATTTCTTTATTTTTGTTTTTTAATTTTTAACAAATTCTTAGGGTTTGAGACAAGATTGGCTAAGCCTGGAAGCCCATCGTAGACTACATACAGAAAAGAAAATACAAAACCCCAAAAAAGGATAAAGAATGCATTGAATACATGGACAATTTCAGAGTCACTTTTAAGTCATGCATTTTCACAAGGGAATGCTCATGTATCGGGTAATCAGCACTGATATAGTACTTGTTTGCTGAAATACCATCAGCACAGCACAACCATAAACAGCAGGCATTATTCAGACATTGCAGTGATGTTTCTGATCCCACAGAACCTTGTCCCCATTTGACATTGTAAGGCAGCACAATACTGTCACAATACAGTACACATTTTTAAATTAAATTAAAAAAATACATATTAGGTTTTTAAGTTCTATTGTTTTTATTATAGTATGCATGAGCTACACAACTATATTTGTAAATAGGAGGTAATTATTTCATCTTTGTTTATAGGGTTTGACACGGAAGGACTACCCTCTGTTGTGTGGCCAGGCGGGGAGACAGAAGCATTAACAAGGATTGAGAGACACCTAGAGAGAAAGGTGGAGGAATTAAAATAGGAAGCATTGACTTGCTGCTATAGAAGCTGTAGAATATCAGTTCAAATTTAAACAGACATGTATTACACGTAAAGTGAGACTGTTTCCGGTGAAATATATTATTTTCATGACACTGTTTATGATTTCATTTTTTCCTTTATTTTCCAGGCTTGGGTGGCCAACTTTGAGAGACCAAGGATGAATGCCAACTCCCTGCTGGCCAGCCCCACAGGCCTGAGCCCTTACCTTCGCTTTGGCTGCCTCTCCTGTCGCCTCTTCTATTTCAAACTCACAGATCTCTACAGAAAGGTTTCCCCACTTCTTTTTTAATTTTAGAAACAAACAGAATGAAAGTATTTTATATTAAACTTTGAGTATCATTTATGTGCTTTTTGGTGTAGAATGAGATATGACCTGGAATGGAATATAAAGTTTAGGATTCAAATAGATCACTTGTTAAATTTTTTTGTCTAGGTAAAGAAGACCAGTAGCCCTCCTCTCTCCCTCTATGGCCAGCTGCTGTGGCGAGAATTTTTTTACACTGCTGCCACCACTAACCCACGATTTGACAAGATGGAGGGCAACCCCATCTGCGTTCGTATTCCCTGGGATAAGAACCCAGAGGCACTGGCCAAATGGGCTGAGGCTAAGACTGGTTTCCCATGGATCGATGCAATCATGACTCAACTGAGGCAGGAAGGCTGGATCCATCACCTGGCTCGTCATGCTGTGGCTTGCTTTCTCACCCGAGGAGACCTATGGATCAGTTGGGAGGAGGGCATGAAGGTGCATTGCAAATTTACGGAACGACTATCCACTTTATTTGGAAAATCTGTACACTTGCCCTCTTATGCAGTTATCCAATCAGCCAATCATGTGACAGCAGCAACTCTAGACTGTTGTGTATAAACATCCCTGGAGATGCAGATTATTAAATACTCAAGTCAGCCCTTCTGGTACCAAAATCCATGCCTAGTTAAAATCACAGTTCACAATCAAAAATCACAGTTTTCCCCATTTTGTTTAAAAAGAAAATTAACATTCGTTTTTATTGTACTGCTGCACATGATTATTAGTTTAGATCACTGCATGAATGTGCAGGTGTACAGGTGTTCCTAATATATTGGATGATGATTGTCATTATAGAATAGATTTCTGGTATCTGAATGTTTGGTGTTCATGGAAAAGAAATTATTAACCACATGTTTGAGTTTACTACCAAGATAAGTAACAAATCAATCAGTTCCCATGAATAGACTGATATGATATGAAATAAAAGATAAGCTAGCAATTCTAATTCAAGGATTTATTACATAAAACCATCATATTTGTAGCTTTGTATGAAAGTACCGTATGAACCATGTGGTATAATTTTTAAATAGTACTTTTGTAGGGCACTGGCAGTGCAGCTGGTAGTGATGACACTGCAGGTTTGGGATCAAGGGTTTAAGAGCTTATAGCAGGTATAAAGGTGCATGTGGAACATCAAGGGTGTATTCAAGCCTTGTACTCTGTGTCCTAGGATAGATTCTGGATACAATCTGTTTATAAAATATAGACTTTTAAGGGTTTTTCAGGGTTTTTTTTATGCTTTGCAAGGAATCAAACACATGAGCATCTCCACTAGTTCTGAAAGAAATCACCATTGAATACTCTAAATAGTTGTTAATCCTCGGTTGTATACATTGCACATAACTACTGTTCCACTTCATTTTTGAGATGTTTATTTACTAGTACTGAATTAAATTAGCACTTGGTAGTAAGCCAAACATTGGTGCAGTACTGTCATGGCCATTATTGTTTGAAATGTTTAGTTGTTAATGTTTTGCTGCATTTAGCTATTCTGTAATGCAAGCTGTGATTAACAGGTTTTTGAGGAGCTCCTACTGGATGCAGACTGGAGTGTGAACGCAGGCAGCTGGATGTGGCTCTCTTGTAGCTCATTCTTTCAGCAGTTCTTCCACTGCTACTGTCCAGTAGGGTTTGGTCGGCGTACTGACCCTAATGGGGACTTCATTAGGTAGGTACTGTCACCCAAACATGGTTAGGTAGTAAGTAACACTTACAGCTTCTGCACATGAAGAGCTTTTAATCCAGACCTTTTAATTGTATTGAGTCTCCTTAGAAGTGTGTTACTGCTGTTGAACTCTTGTTTAAAAGAGAGATAAAGTATAAAATATTTAGAGAGATAAAATATTAGTAGGTTTGAGGACAGCTGTTTTCAGAAGCACGGGTAAGTGATTATTTTAAGCAGTTAAAAATGGATAGTTAGAGGGCATGCATAAATGAAAGCGTTTGAAATATTTTTTTTAGCATGGATATACTTCTCTACTGTCTCTGGCTTTACTCTCATGTCTTTTTTCAATAAATGCATTTTGTGTCATTAACATGAGATCTTAAATTTTTTATTTATGAAATGTTTATTTGCTGTCTTCTCTGGGATTGGGTGAAAAGTTCAGTTTTTCCTTTCCCCTTTGTAAATTGTGGTTGATTGCTTTTAAGACAAAAGCCATTCTTAGCCAAAGCATTTGGAAGCCTGTTAGCTGTGATTCTGGTTGAAGCTTGATGTTTTTTCTCTGGGCAATACAGTAGCCTGTTCTTTAGCTCGGTAGCATCTCGTTTCATCAAAAGGGATTTTAACCGCTTGGTAAGGAAATACAAAGCCCAGCCTGCCAGAGATTACATAGAGATCTCCAATGCATTTCCCAGAGGGCATGATGGGAGGTGGTGTCCAAAGCCATAGATGATAACATTCTTTTCTAGCTTTAGGCAACTCCTTTTTAACAGGCTCTTTATGAAATGTTTAATGGTGGTCTTGGTGTTAAATGCAGCCCTACCTGTGCAAGAGAACAATAATAATGGAATGTTTCTTTTCTCTGGCTTATTTCCAAGTAAATTTTCTGAGAGCACACTTAATGCTCAAATTCTATGCTCAAGCTCCTACAATTTTTTTTATGAGGCATGTAGTGGCCTTCCACAAATCGCCCAGTGCCCAATGTATATATTCCTGGTTCTGTTAATTTCTTGTCCAGGCAGGATATGAATGTTCCTGGCGAAAGGGTTGTGGTCACTTTTGGCAAAACGAGGGGGCCACCCAGCAGCTGAGGACAGTATACCGTGTTGCTCGTTTGACAGCTAGCAAGTTTCTCTGCATTGGCTTGGGATCACTTTCGTCTCAAAAGCGATCAGTAGCAGTGCGAGGGGCAGGGAGTGAACCTGAACCTCTTACTTTACCCTGAGTTTCATCTGGGCAGATTGGGTGGGTTAGGAGCGGGGAGGTGCTTGATTGGATGGATCTGGCGGACAATAAGAGGGTGGGAAGGGTTGGTCACTGCCTCTGCTTTCTAACGCGTGTTATAGTAGGAATCTCCGTAGTTTCTCAGCACAGGCAGAACTGTTGGTTTATACTGCGTCCGCCTGTCCGCAAGCATTGTGGTGACATCGACCACCTTCTGTCCAGGCTCTGGTAAGGTGGATCTTGTAGGTAGGTGGCCTTTCTCTGTCCTGGGACCAGAAGAAAAATCCATTCAACCATACGTTCTGAATTCTAATAGGGCTGTATTGAATTCTTTTGTACTTGGCTGATTGATTATAGTGGCGTGGTGACATGTGTATTACTATTATGACAATGATCATCTGTAACTCAGCCACACTGTGTGCACAAAATGTACTTTAAAAGCAAGAGTCTTAATTTTGAAAAACCAGCACTTAAACCAGTACTACAAGCGTATTTATTTCTAGTTTAAAATGACAGTTGTGAGTTGAATCTACTCTATTTTCTGCATCAGTTCCTGTTCTGAAATGAATGCTCTGTTATATGAAGCACATGATTAGAGGAACCCTTGCAATATTACATATTAATCATAAATCCATCTTTTTTGTAATGGGAACCTGACAACTACAACACACAGCCTCTCCTGTATCTATGATGAGACTCTGCGGTTTAATCTCTCCTTGTCCTTCCAGACGCTATTTACCTATTCTTCGAGGTTTTCCGGCCAAGTATATCTACGATCCGTGGAACGCCCCAGATTCGGTGCAGACTGCAGCAAAGTGCATCATTGGAGTCCATTACCCAAAGCCCATGGTGAACCATGCAGAGGCCAGTCGCCTTAACATTGAGAGGATGAAACAGATCTACCAGCAACTCTCCCGCTATAGAGGACTAGGTAAGATTTTGCCTACAGTAAAAGCTGTCTTGTCTATGACAGATGAATCATTTTGCAAAGACAGTAGTGTTTATTTACTATGATATTTACATTTACTGCATTTGGCCGACACCCTTATCCAGAGCAACATATACAAGTGCTTTTACGCTTTCAGGAAGTTATTCAGATATAATAAGCAATATATATGATATAAGAAAACCATATTCAGTTAATCATCAGGCATATTTTTAATACATAGGATCAGATTGTATGCACAAATGACTCTAGCCAGTGAATTGGCATTGTGCATCAGTACAAATAAAACAACAACATCTGTAATTTATGCAAAATTATTCAAATGCTTAAACAAAGCCTACTTTATGATTTGACTTGATTTTTGTGTGCATGAAGTAATCTATTTAGACTTTGCAAATTATAGAGTATAAACTATAAAATAATTCACTACTGCAGATTAAACATTTTAATGTCTTTGTAGTGAACAGTACTGAGAACTTTTCCCTAATCATCACAATATTGCATACTGTATCAAAGTGAGACTTGTGAGACTTGGTCTGGGCTGATTTGTTTTAATAAATTAGCAAAAATCTAAACATTTTAAATTCCAACATTTTTATTATTATTATTAGTTTCTATTAATCTGTTTTTCATTCATGCAGGACTTCTGGCCTCCGTGCCATCTACACACAACGGGAATGGGAATGGGATGGTCTACTCTCCAGGAGAACAGCAGTCTGGGAACAGCACACTAGGTGAAAATCAGCATTTCTTATTTTCCTTGAAATTCCCTCTATATAATGTACTGATGATGATGATGTGGTAATTGCCATCTACATTTGAATATTTCTACTACCAAAGAAATATAGTTGTACATTATGCACTCCTGACTAAATGGAATATACTCAGTGAAATTAACTAAAGCATTAGTTAAATATAAGAATCTGTTTTAGCCAGTTTGTAATCATTATCCAACCCCATGATTAATGAGATGTAATAGACATACACCATTAATAATTTGAGGTTTGACCGAATGTATAAATCCCATTTTAATATCACAATGAGATGGTTTAATGTAAAAATTATTGATTAGAATTTCAAGTAGTATTTTACTACTGTGCCTATGAAATCAGTACCTGAAAACCTCTGGAGAATTCCCTCCTAATTTCACAGGTCTAGTTAAGTAATGGGAAAGCCACACATGCATTTGGACAGGATGATAATTCACATTTGTTGCTGATCCATGGCTAGCTGTGCTGTTTGGTAGAGAAGTACAGATAAACAGTCTCATTCCTGCTTTTAGTTCTTGTGAGGAGCTCGCTTCAGAGCTTTCCTAATTTCAGCATAGGATATATAAATTTCAAAACCATCTCTATCACCTAACAGACAAGAGAGGAAATTATAACCATTATTCCTTGCACTTTTTTTTACTATATTCAGATCAATCTGGTGATACTCTACACATCACATCTAATTCTGTCCTCTTCAGAATACATCACTACCACATTTTCCTGAAACCAAAAGTAACATGGAACAGTGAAAGCCATGACCATCTGACCTAGCCTGAATTAACTTCCCTTTATCCCATCATAACCCAAACTATCAAATGGTCACTATTTGGTCTAAAAAATAAGAAGCATGCATTACAAGCTACACTAAACTCTACACTTAAAGGCAGGGTCACACAAAATATTTATAAAACAACTGAAATTTGGGAGAAAGGTGATTCCTGAATTGTCACGTATTTCCTGTTTTAATTGACCCCAACAAATACTTTCTTTCTTCCCTTTACACTTCCACAATCACAGCCCTTTCGACAATAACATCATTATCATTTAATTCACATTAAAGGAGCAATTGATTAAAGGTGTGATCTGCTTTTGCAAAATCTATATAAATTTGTGTAAAAAACATCTAAAGACACAAGCGAAGCATTACATATCAGTTGTTTTTTCCAATTTTAAGTACTACCTTTTTGCAACAGCACCAGCCAAGTCAGGCAGCTCGGTTGCCAGTGGTAACCGGAGTGGAAGTATTTTGCTGAACTTTGACAGTGAGGACCAGGGACCAAGCAGAATGCAGCAGCAACAAAAGCTAGGTGAGACTGAAACTAAATTGTACGCTAATGGGACAATGCACTTACTGAGCACTTTATTAGGAACAGTATACTAACACTAGGTAGGTTCACTCTCAAAACTAAGTCTTCAGGGCATGGATGTTGGAAACCTTCCTTTGTAATTCTAGTCCATGTTGACATGATTGCATCAAGCAATTTATGCAACTTTTTCATGTGCACTTTTATGCTTCAAATCTCCATTTTACCAAATCCCAAAAGTGCTTTATTGGATTCTGATCCAGTGACTGGAAAGCTATCAAAGATAGCTATGTTAGCTATGTAAATTATGTCATGATGATTTTGCTCTGTAATATGGTGCATTATCATGCTGGATGTAGGCATTAAAAGGTGAGTTAATTATGGCCATGAAGTGATGCACAGAGTCAACAACAAAACTCATTCATTCATTCATTCATTCATTCATTCATTCATTTTCTACCGCTTATCCGAACTACCTCGGGTCACGGGGAGCATCATCAGGCATCATCGGGCATCAAGGCAGGATACACCCTGGACAGAGTGCCAAACCATCGCAGGGCACACACACACTCTCATTCACTCACGCAATCACACACTACGGACAATTTTCCAGAGATGCCAATCTACCTACCATGCATGTCTTTAGACCAGGGGAGGAAACCGGAGTACCCGGAGGAAACCCCCGAGGCACGGGGAGAACATGCAAACTCCACACACACAAGGCGGAGGCGGGAATCGAACCCCCAACCCTGGAGGTGTGAGGCGAACGTGCTAACCAGTAAGCCACTGTGCCCCCCCAACAAAACTCATATGCTGTGGCAAATAAGATATTGGTATTGATTGATTGGTACGAACAAGCCCAGAGTGAGCCAAGAACACTGTAATCCACCATCACCAACCTGGACTGCTGACATAAGGCAGGTTTGGTAAATGGATTCATGCTGCTTCTGTCAAATTCTTATTATACCAGGATCAGATCATCATCATCATTAGTCAGACCATGTGTTTCCAGTTTCACCGGTTTTTGCTTTCATTTTAGATTTTAGGATGTTGTAGCTATCAAGTCTACCAGTCCAAATTCTCTATTGACATAGCACTTACTCAACATCTAAATCTCACCATGAATTTAAAAATTCAACATTTACATTCCATCTCTTACATATACTTACTTAAAGTGGACTAAAAGGAAACATGGCGTCTGTGAGAGTATATTGGGTAAAGATTAAAAAACTATAAAACTGTTAATTCTCAGAAACAATAAATTGCAACACGAAGAAAAACATTACATCAAAGTCTAAAATGCAGCAATAAATCAGGTAGGTAAATCGTTAAAAAAAAAAAATCCAATAAAATCTGGTGTTAAAAATATAATTTCATTTACAGTATGTTCACAATTAATGGTTCTATGCAATATAGTCTGTTATCAGTAAGCTTAGTTTGTAAAGCAACAAAACAGGAAAGATAAGGGCATTATTTGGATGGTTTTATTGGATTTAAACTTGATGCCTTAATACAGAATTTACTTATTGTGATGCCCTTATTGGCTTTCATATAGTGAGGATTTTACAGTTTCAATCACAGCATAGCCATTCAGATTTTAGGAACCAAGTATGCTCCTGTTTTATAAGTGTTATACCTGCTTCTGTTTCTTTTGGTTTCACCGTTGTCCTCTTCTTTTTCTCTGTTTCAGGACGTGTGCTTCACACAGCAGCACAACGTGTCACATGTAAGAGGGAGAGAGAATCAGAACGAGACACTGAAGGAGACGACACCCTCGTCACCTCTAACAAGCTACAGCGACAAATAGCAGAGGTCTCTACTGTGCATTGCACCAATGGCAACCAGCCTGGTATGGTAAATGAACCCAACATCAGCTAATCTCTGTCATCATGAGCCATACCCATATGACATATCTGTACCAACTGTATTCTTTGCTGTTTGTTTTTCAGTAGAGCTAAAAGGACATATCAAACTGAAGTGAACATAGAAGTTACCACTGGTTTTAATATGAAGACTTCTTCTTTCTTTGTTTATGACGGGATAGGGAATTGGAATGCTGGCTATATGGTTTAGAATTCATAACCCGAATGGTCAGTTATTAAGAAAGTGAATGTGTATAACACTATGAAATATATGAAACTGGTCCTTTCCTCTTCAGAACAATATATATTTATTTTATTGTTTGCAACATTTTTGTCAGTTAATGCAGATAAATACTATTTTTTCCAGGAAACCACCACAGTATTTTGTAAATTTGGAAACCTTTTATATAAAGATGAATTTAAACGACATCAGATCTTTGCAGCAGCCAGAATATTTGAGTGTTTATATGCATTAATAAGAGTCTTACTAACACATATTCTAATTAGATTTGAATGCAAAAGTTTGCATACCCTTACTTCTAACTAAACAATAAAACATAAATAAAATATAAAACCATCAATGCAACATTTATGGTATTGCTGTTAAGAGTAAAGAATTTCAAAAGGATATTTTAGAAGGTGATGCAAATGTCTTATTGTTATTTCTGTTATTCTGCTTGCCTCTTAAGAACATTTTCAGGATTTTTGTGAATCACTGACAAACAAGTATTTTTTAAAGAATATTTTTCCACTCTTTGTTCATGTTTTTGTCTCTTTTTTTCATTTTATTTTACTACTTTTTTACACTGTTTACCAGCTTTCTGAAGGTCAGTAGTTTTTATTTTAGATTAGATTTTTACTACTGCTGACTCATGACTGCTTACAACTGTTTATAGCGTAAATAAGAACGAGCAAATAATAAATAATTAAGCACAAATTAATTAATGTGCTTAATTAATTAAGCACATTAAAATAAGTCAGAGTATGTCATTGGAGTGCAAACTTTTGAATTGCTAATAATGATAACAGCAAAAAAAATATTGCTGTGATTCCATGTTATAAATGTTCAGTTCAGGTTCTGTCATTTTACTTGTGCACCCACAAAACAAGAGGAATGCAAACTTTTGCACTCAAATGCATATTAAATATGATCTTTTGTTTTTTTTTTTTTTAAAAAAAAAGATATTCTTTTTTTATTCTGTTTTTTTCATTTTTAAAGTCACTCTGCTGTATTTTATATTTTTAAGAGAGAAAGAGAGTTATAATAATGCTATTTTGTGTCAGGTTTTCTCAAGGCAGTGTTCAAAACAACAAAAAGTCCTGGACACTAGTAGAGTAAATAACGTACACTTGTTTTTAGATTCTCATGGTGATATTTTTTAAATTAGAAAAACAGTATGCTTTTTGAAGTGCCCGTTTAGACTTATTTAGCATTACATGAACATCAAACCATTAAATAGTGTTTCATAGTACACTAGTTTTAGAGAAACAGACCTTTTTTTTGTGTGTGTGTGTTTTTTTAAGGACCACCTGGTCCGACCTCACAGCCAGCAAATGCCTAAAGCACAACAACTGTAACTGGAGAGTATGTTCATACCAGCTATTCATCATAATATAGATGTGTAAAATATGTAATTCTAATGCCATACATGCACATACTTCTAATTTTATATACCCTTTCTCTCCCTATTTCCTCCTATTGGTAGTTTGTATAGTTCTCCAAACTAATGGATTTATTATTTATTTATTATTAGTCTTTTTTTAATATCAGAAAGAGAGAAACCCCCAACACTATATATTACAGCTATTTCCAAAGGTTTGTTTCTGCACATACCAAAATAACTGAGAGTAGAAATGACAAACATGTCTTTGTACAAAATCATAGGAGAAACGTTTTTTTTTTTGAAAACAAATGATTTATATATCTAATACATCATTTTTAAAAGCACTTAATGTGCATAATTGAACATTGTGCTTCTCGTAAATGATTTATGTATTTAACTGCCATCTTAAAGCTGTTACATTTGCATAAAATGTTTACAGTGTCAACAGTCCAGGTGCCCAGTAAGAGTTTTTTCTCTATAACGTAAATATAGGCCATGAACTTTATTCCTATGTGTGCAGTGATTAATCAGTGGTAACTGATGCGTAGTTTGCTGAATTTGTGTTTGTGCTGTTGTGACTACTGTGGGTAGTTAGTTGTAGCAGCTGTAACTGCATTGATGTAGAAAGGACTGTTACTACCTTGCTGTATGGATACACCTACCAGGTGTACTGTAAAAACTTATTAAGAACGCTTTTTAATTCAGATTCCTGTGTGCTATTCTAGTTCTGTGTATTTGTCACCACAAAATAAGACAAGTCTTTTTTCCTCTACTTGAATTTGTTGTGTTAATTTTATTTCCTTTCTGTGAAATGTGTTTGACTTGACACGTTCTACCTATCCTCTAGTCTTTGTAAGAAATGAGGTTGAAGACAGAAGTAAAGTGTTGAACCATTCATTTTTTGTTATGTATTTTTATTGTTGTTATGTAAAATTTCTGACTTATCTTCAGTAAACACTTTAACCTGGTCAGGGTCAAAATGGATCCCGGAGCCTATCTGGGCAATGCTGGGGCCATGGCAGGAAGAGACCCCACAAGGGCACAATAAAAGTACATATTCACAAACCCATTCACATTTGAGGCAGTTTAATATACTCTAATATGCTCCACCTGCTCAGGAAGACCATGTGAACATTCGCTGAGAGAAAACCAAGCCTAGATTTAAAGGGATCCTGGAGCTGTGAGATGTTGGAGCCTTTTGCAAATTATAAACATTTTTAAATTTCCTCAAAAAAAAAGATTATAATGGATCTGTCTGTCTGTCTGTAGCATTCGGAACCAGAAGTACCAGAAGTATTTGAGTCCAAAATCTTCACTTTTCACTTTTGTCAACATGCTCCAACAATGATTAATGTACTAGCTAAAGCACATGTGTCAGAAATGTTTGATGGTTTAGTAAACGCCCCGTTTTCTATTTAATTAAATGTTGCATTAAGTAATTGTTGACACTTGGTGGAGCTGTTGATTTTCCACCAATAAACATCAATTTTACCAGCGCAGAACAGTTTTCCCGCAGAGGAGATTTTATGTATAATAATAATAATGCTATACTATGCTAGATTAATAGATCAACTGATATAGAAATAATAAACATATAAAATGTGAAAGATAAAAGAGTGCAAAAAAAGAGTGGATTTGCAAAAAAAGAAAAGGGCAGAAATAGCAATATAGAAATAGCAAGATGGATAAATCTTTAAATATGTACATAAATGGTTATAAACCATTTTCCCATAGGGGAATTTATTTTAATATGATATTTTACACACTTTTTATGGTCTCCTGTTTAAGTATTCTGCATACTGTGTTAACCTAATTGATAGTGAAAATGAGCACATGATAAGTGAGTCTACATCCACAGAACTGCTCTGTTCCCTCACACTGGCTTGGCACATATATTGTGAGTAAGCTGAGGTTTTTAGTCCCTTAATAAAGGATAGAAAAGGACAGGGCCTCCTGTACTTTTTCCCTGACCTCGCCTCACCAGCTCTTGTTTCAGTCACCACAGGCCTTGAATATAAACATTTAAACAACAATTGCAATGGAAAAAAAAACACCTTTTTCCTCCTTCTGTTGGCATCACCCATCTGTGAATCAGAATGAACCTCACTTGAGTTTCCTGTCTCCTGAATACACGATGGCCCGGGACCCTGATTTGTATTTTAGAGTACTTGTGAGGGGCCAAAGCTGGTTGCCATAGCGTCGATCTCATCCATCCCCCCTTCCCCAACCTCCACTTTCCAAACTTGGTGAAACAAAACAAACATTGTCCTCTTAACAAGGCAAAGGGAGATAGTGCTCTATGTGAAATTAAAGGACATTCAGGTCATATTAGTGCTTGTTCATTGAGCTCAGGCTGAAGATCAGATTGAGCACAAACTGTACAAACACACACTTTTCTTTCTATCTGATAACATTTGAGCATGAAATTTAGCCCACCAAGAGGTCTTACCCAAAGATGCTTTTTTAAAGCGTTTTTTTTGTTTGTTTTTACATATTTTCACTTCTTTTCACTAAAAAGGTGGCACAATTTATATTTACGCTTCTGAAAGATTCATAATATTCAGCTAATCGCTTTTTTGTTGATTAAACTTTTATTGATATTCTATTTACTATTGAATAATGTTTTTTTTATATTTCATAGATGCTGTAACATTGTGTTTATATTTCATAGATGCTGTAACCTTAATTTTTAAAAATGGTTTATAATAAGGCAATAATAAGTATTAGACAGAGATAAATGATCAACATACACATATTTTTACAAACATGTTTATGAAACAGAGCCTCTAACATAATCAAGCTGTAGATGTAGTGCATACTGTACATTCATGTACACAATATGCTTAAAATATCTAACATCTACATTTGGTCTTTTTTATGGTTATCGGTTTAATATTTCTAAAGTAATTCTGTAATCCTACTTAGAACACATGATGAGTAAAGTAACAGTGTACTTTTAATTTGTTCACCTTTTTTTGGGTAACATAGTTAAGTAGTACTTCTGTATGTGTTTTAAGTGTTATCTGAGCTCTTTTTTTAATTTTATGCTCTTCAAATACACCTTGGACGGAATGCCAGTCCATTATAGGAAACCTACACACACACACACACACACACACACACACACACACACAAACACATTCACATGCTTATTTATTCCTAGGGGTATTTATTTTATGCAGTCAGTACACAACCCAGCATGTTTTTGGGATTTGGGAGGAAACCCACATGGACATGAGTGTGAGGCAGTAACCCTAGCTGGATGCTGGAGGTGTGAACCAGTAACACTACTTGCTGCACCATGGTGTATGGAACTTTTAAACTCCTTGATGTCTTTGTTATGTGAAAAATAATGTATAATTTGAAATTGCAATCTTTCTCAGGAGCTCTTTTCAAAAGAGCTCATAGGATCATAGATTTTGGACAGGTTTCTAGTTCTGAAATGAAAACAATTTGTTGGAATGTTTTTAAAGAAGACCATTAAAAGTTCTGTGTGATTTCATACTTTTGACTATATTTTTATTACTATTGTAAAATCTTTCTAAATGGGTTCTAGCTGGTACCTTTTTTGAAAGGAAAACACTCTGTTTGCAAGCTTCAGTGTGCAAGATTGAACTTTTTTAAGTTAATCAACGTTTTGCTCACCATATGAATACAAATATTCTTAATATGATAACAGGGTTTTTTATTAATGTAAGACCATTACATGATTTGTGTGATTTCATAATATTGACTACATTTCATTACTATTCTGAAATGACTAGATTGAACCTTTTTTAAGTGTAACAGCAGTACTGTAATTAGTCAAATATCATCATCATTCTAATTGTTATTCTTCTTCTTCTTTTGTTCAGGATGTTAGAAACGGTTTTCTGATTTGGACTCTAGTTTCATTACAGGGAACAGAGATTAGTCTGTTCCTTCTCAGTCAGTAGTGCCAACAAAGCGCCATCCTTAAAGCTCCAACTCTCTAATGAGGCTGCTCATTCTCTTTTTTGTCTTCCCAATCCCTGACAGCTACTGAACACAGGCCAAAGCTACGTGTTTGAACAGGTCAACCTCTACAAAACCTTTTTACAGGAACAGACATGTCACTCACTGTAACAAATAGTTCTTTTCCTGGACAGTTAGGCACTTTCTATACTATTACACATGTAGTAGTATAACAGAATAATCTACAGCCCTGTAGTTATTTTGCTGGTTTGTAGTGACATAGTCTATAAAACTGCTTGTTTAAAGTATTTAACAGTCGAACATGAAAGCATACAAACATCATGCTATTAACAGATGAGCTCTGGTTCCTGTGACAACGAAGAAAGGTGGGAAAACCCAAGGGTATTGTGTGCACTATTGGCCAGTCTGGAGCGCATGTGAATTTTTGGTGGTCTCTTGGCAACTCAGCTGTAGTCTGGGCATTGATATTCAGTGAAAGCCTCTATCTTCTTTTCAGAACAATGAAAACCTCATGGGAAAGAAGAAACCAACCAAGCCTTTGCAGAAAAAACTCGTCAGCAGACATGCAAAATTTCTGAACAAACTCCTGCTAGTTACACATTCTGTTGCACACTTGACTACATTTTATACACTGAAATAAAAAAAATAAATAAATTCATAGATGGTGGGTCAATCTGTGTAATTAACTCCATTGGACACTTTCAATTTTTAAAAAATTGAATTAAAAATTAAAATGAAAAAAAAAAACAAAAAAACTTTAGAATGCTGCCAGTACTTTCAGGTTTTTTTTTTTGCCTCTTGAGTTTATTTACAAACTAATAAAACAATTCAGTGCATGTAAAATATTGTATAACAATTAAGAACATGTATTCTAGCCAAGCTGTTATGTAAAAACAAAACTATGCCATCAATTATTAACCAGCATTATATGTTACATAAACAACTCTACATCTCCAAAAATGAGTATGTTGAAAATATATACCTATCTGAATAGTTATTTTTATTTTATATGAATTATTCATCACTGGTCAGGTATCTAGAAAATGTTGCATATCATCACAAAATATAGACCTACTAATAAAAGTCACAATTTTATACAAAGCTGAAAAACAGGCCATACAGTCTGAAGAGACTTGACATGATATCCTGCTGACAGAAGGTGTTAATGATTTAAAGTACAAACCCCAAAACCTTTCTTGCAAGAATATTACAGATTTTATGACAGTATGGTTTGATTAGTGAACCTAGAAAACTAAATTTGTGTTTGAAGTGTGTTCTGCCTGAACTTCACACTTATGTCGACCTTTTACACATTTCGAATTCTTCCTCCTTTTAAAAGAAGATTCAGAGCAGCAACAGGACAACTTCTTGGTGAATTTTCCCATCAGACAGTGAGCATGGAAAAAAGTCATAGTCACTAATAACTGATGTGATGAAAGTGGATGTGAGATATAATTAATTTCATCTTGTAACCTTATTTCACGTCTGATGATTCAGCTGCCAATAGACAAAATGGTTGTGCTGTCCTTGGCTTTGTCAAAGAAAATAGATGTGGACACCTCATGCTTGCTTTCAGCAATGTTTTGGGAAGAAGAGGAGCTACTAGGTTTGCATTCCTCACAGCAGCAGCAACAGCAGTCCATAAAGGCCTGGCCCAGAGTCTTACACAGACACAGCAAAAGCACTGGTGTCACAGATGACTTAAAGAACAGGAAAAACTGATTTATCAGATTGAGGAGAGCCAAAACATCCTTGGATGGCTGTATGGAAGTATATGACAGTGTAAGGTTGCATACATTCTCAGGCAGCGCACATACCCCATAAACCACGGCCAGTGCCATGACAGTGCAGTTCAGTTGTCGTTCAATCTGCTGTGCATGCTGTAGTTTCTGTTTTGTGGACGGAGAGCGATCTTCGGCCCGCTTGCCAGAGCTTCCGCTATCGCCGGAAACATGGCAGGTGGCCAGCTGGCAGAGCAAGGTGAAGACCACAGGCAGGCAGAAGTAACAACCGAAGTACCACCAGATGCGAGTGTCATAGTAGTTGATGATCAGGGAGTAAATGGACTCTGGGAGGTTTGGGTATGGACTCATGATGCAGACATCCACCTGGACACCCAGAGAAGGGGATTGGACTTGCTGTAGCTGCCATATAAGTAGCTCTGGTGCTGCTAGGACCATGGAACCGACCCACACTACAGACAGTTTGGCCAGGATAGACTGGCAACGCTCCAGCCGCCGGACCTTTGGGAGGGAGCTGGTGGCTGCATGAAAACGGTCGATACCAAGTGCACACAGACTAAAGGATGTCACGCCTAGTGAGGTCACCTGCATATGTACATAGAGAGGTTAACAGATGAGATGTCAATATCCTACTTACAACAATACATTTTTTTAGGCCTTTTGTTTGGAATAAAGCAATGAAGGTTAAAAAATAAATTGTGATGGACCAATAATTTGTATTCTCTTTTCTATATATTTTTATATGCATTTCTCTCAAACATTACATGGTAAAAAAAAAAGTACATGTCTTTTAATCATATTTTTTACAATCTAAATATTCTTTAATTTTTCATTATTCCTAATCTGGGACCCACCTCCATGTAGGGTACAACCCTGCAAGAAAAATCTCCCAGAAGCCGTTTGTGAGTGAGTTCATTAAACACCACCACAGGCAGGCAGAAACACAGGACAAGGAAGTCCCAGAAAGCCAAACTGGCCAGGATGTAGTTCCAAGCACTTCTCATGAAGTAGTTATGCCAAACAATGCACATGACTGCCAGATTACCCACAATCCCTACAGCAAACACAACAAGGGCCAGAAACAAAATCCCATAGGCACTGTAGGAGCTGTTTGTCACTGGGAACAGAGGGTTGTAGATCCTTGTGAAGTCTTGCTCCGTGTCATTGTTTTTAGTGAGGGTTCCCCCAGTGCTGCCATCTTTGTCTTCACTAGATGTCACACTCATATTGGGTAGGTCTGACTGAGGTGTTGGAGTTGGGTGAGTTCCAGAAAACTCCTCAGATGGTGTGTGCACAGAACCTCCATCTGCATCCTCCATATATTCTACTTTTGTCATCGCCGCATGGTATTCATCTTGATCGAAGTTACTAACTACTGCATCCTCAAAAATCTTTTTTTGAGCAAAAAGCTCTTGATCTTCTTGCAGGTTCCATGGAGTTGTTCCACTCTTCTCCTTGTGTTTTGCTCCAGAAGCACAGACACCTAAAAACATAACCAGGGTCAGTGAATAAATTACTCTCAAACTTCCCTGATCCATCTTTAAAAAAAAACACGGTTCAACTACTTTCCAAACTAGGTGATTGCAGTTCACACTGAAAGCAATGAGTTTAAAATAAAGGGCAAAATGTAGACCCAATGTAACCAAAGCCTGAGATCCTTCATGCCAGAGACCATATGGCTTCTGCAGTGTTGTCTCCCAGACCTCAGCTCTCTTTGCACATCCACAGAAGGCTGGTCTTTTTCATTAGTGTTTGGCAGAGAAACGACTCCACTCCCCCTTTCTGTCGCTACGAATCAGCGGAATAGCGCCCTCTGCTGGTGAAGGGGTTACATCTGCCTTAGGTTTTTGTATGTACCTGGAAATGGTAGTAACAAAACTGATTATTTAATATTGATTTAATACTTGATTGGTCATTTGATGGTTAGAAACATTTTATACATCACTTTTAAGCAGGCGATCCATTTGCAATTAATTATTTCTTATATAAGATATAAATATATATCTCATAAATCTTCTGAATTGTAGTTGCTGCGATTTGTCAGAAGAGGACAGTGTCTGCATCCTAATAAATTCTATCATTTACATATAGACTTGGGCAATAATATTAGCCAGTGGGTTGTTTCCAAATGTTTAGATTTTGGCAGAAAGTAAAAGTAGCTGCAAACCTAAAACAACTACCGTCTTTTGAACGACTTTTTTGTGAACAATTGTTATACTGTAATATATGTTTCATGTTCTGATCATTTATTTAACTAGCCTGCACGACTACATAAACAAAATGTTTACAATGGTCTGTAGCAATAAAGCACATTAAATATTAAAGAAGGCTAAAGCACATAGGTTTATGTAAATGTCTTGGTGTGTTTGCTAAGTCAGTGTCAACACTGTACCTGCCAACATTATTAACCTGCGATTTGAAATTTGTAACATAGGTTACACGATATTTATAGCGTTTAATGTACATTATTTAATCACTGCATAATAGCCCCTTATCTTATACCCTTATACCAATTTGTGATAGTAAATTATTAATTTAGCATTTGTCTTTCAATAACCACACACACAAACACACACACACACACAGAGAGAGAGAGAGAGAGAGAGAGAGAGAGAGAGAGAGAGAGAGAGAGATTAACTCAATTCAAATTCAACAATCTAATTCAACAATTTTATGTACATTCAATTATTTTTAGAATTAAACCATTCCTAAGATGTCATCTTAAGGTTTAGGTACAATATATGCAGCAGCATTACAGACATTTTTACAACCATTAGAGTTTATGAAACAGTAGTACTGTATAACAAGGGCACACTTTTCACACCTGTAGTAAGAGACTGACTATTTCATTGGACAAATAATTACAGCACTCATTAGGCTTGTTTCCAGTCAACAGTATGGGGATAAGTAAGTAATATTTTAATCCACATACTAGATGATTAACAGAATATTGCCAATCTTAAGACTAGAGCTAAGGCATCTGCCAAAACTACTGTTTAGTAAGAGGGCAGGGCCCATTCTGCTATCTGGTTATGTCAATAAAGATACTTTCCTGTATGTATAAAGGTAAAAGCTGGAGGATCTTTAGATCCTGCACACATACACTAAACATACACTAAACATACACTAAACATACACTAAACATACACACACACACACACACACACACACACACACACACACACACACGCAAGAAAACACTTTTAAGTATTGTGTTTCCTGATAGCATCTAATCTAATCACTAGTTAATTGCTCTTTCTTTCTTTCTTTCTTTCTTTCTTTCTTTCTTTCTTTCTTTCTTTCTTTCTTTCTTTCTTTCCACTCTGTTTCTCTGCTTAGTATAATATTTTATCACAGATAATTTTAATGACTATGGTGTGAAAAGTTGTAAACAGTAATATTTCAACAGGTGCCATAATCTCAGACATCTCTCTCAGTGCCAATTGATATGTGATGTTATAAAGTCTAAACCAGTTTTTCCTAAATTTTACTGGTGCAGAGCACCCGTGAAAAGGCTTAGGTAGTACAAAAAAATCACTATAATCTGTTTATTATGACATTAAATTAACTAAATGGTATTTAGATATGCTAGAAGTGAATCTTGGCAGATGACCAAAGAAATCAAAAGCATAATATTGGCTGAGTAAGAGCAGGTTGCAAGTGCAGATATTGGCTACTTGGAGCTGGGTGATGAGGGTGTCATTGATGGAACTCATCTTGAGGGGCCTAGAACATTCTCAGTAGAGATCTATGAATGCTCCTTTAGACTGTAATCCAATCAGTCCACCAGGCACTGGAGTTCAGGTGGGCTCATAACATAGGCCAGGGATCTATCAACCATGATTTTAGGTTGTGGCTAGAAGTAAAAGATAATATATGAGATAACAGAACCACAAGCAGGAACAGTGCTGGCAGTAATAAAGCTTTTGAGCTCATGGTTATTCTACTGTAAACCACAAAGCGCAGACCTTACATAAACCTTGCTTTTAAATCACTACCCTCTAGGCTTGGCAACTTGTTTTGCCTATGAATTTGCTTGACAAATTATTTGAATATATTAAAACTCAGGTGGATTTGAGGCAGGACTCAGGACACAGGTGACATTTTGCATTTAAACCTTCAGTTTTCTTAACTATATGGAACATATAGATTTGATTATATTAATTGATTGTTGTTGTTTTTTTGCATGTTAACATTCTGTACTGTTTGTGCATGCACCTTGATGGCCTTTAGAAAAACTCTATTATAAAATAAACTAACTGACACCAAATAAACAACATTAAATGTAGATGTTTCAGGTGACCTTGTTTTCAAGCATATACACCGCAGTTTGACAATCTATGCCACCACCCACTTAGCTGTGAACCAAAGAAACCTTTTGTGAATAACCACAACTTGAGTTGACCCAACCTGCAGAGAAACCTTAACTTTCTGCATGTACTGTGCACAATGCATACTATGAAACTATAAAGGGCATTTTAAGGTCAGGGAAATGCTCCATGCTGACCCAATTCACTGTGTGTGGTTCTATAGTTGGTTTGAACTTTATATTACAGAGTTTAAGAGGAAGTCGAGAATAATAGATTGTGTATGGCACTGGCTTCCTTCAGACTGTGACCTTATAATTCACTCCGATAAAACGAAGTGTGACCTAACATAACTATTCAAAATCATGTTAAAACTGCAAATCATCTACCTTCACTAAGCTTATACAGTAAATAGAAAGGGACCACCATTGAAACAGCGTGTGGCACGAGGACGAGTGTATCATTGTGTATTCTTACTTAAAACTTTATTAGACATATTTTCTCAGCCCTACCAAGCTGGTCCACTGTGCAGGTATACATCTAGAAATATCAGCTATTATTGATCACATGCACGTTTTTTAATCTGTTTCGATTTCACAATATGCTTCTGTAACTGATTTATGAGCTCCTTTCTGATAACAGAACTACCGTGTCCATGTCAGTGTGGCATATAAGATCAGGGCATTTCATTACAAAACTCGAAATGATGCATTTGAGTAGACTTCGTGGTCACATCCATTTTTGTGCGCCCTCTCACCTCCCGCCCCCAAATGTGCGCATTTAGCGTGTATTGACTTGCACTTGCTTCCTGGTTGAGCTCCTGAAGGCGGAGTACCAACAGCACTGAGTTTCTTTGAGTACTTTCTTTCTTCCTTTCCTGGCAGACTTTATTCCTGACGTGGATTCTACCCGTTTCCCAACAGTTATGTTTCCTTCAGTTTAGTTTTTGTGAGATAAAACTTGGAGGAATGGATGTGTACACTTGTCTTGGACAGATCACGCGAGACCCTACTGTATCAGGAAGAGGTTTAAGACCCAAAGACTGTGTCGAGTGATACAAGAAATTACAGCAGCAGGACCACAGTTTATTAGTTTTGTTTATTTATTTATTTTTTTAAAGAGTGCAATGCTTTTCTAACACTAAAACAATGTCGGATTCTATGTCAAGTTTCCTTCACATAGGGGACATTGTGTCTCTCTATGCAGAAGGCACGGTTAATGGCTTTATAAGCACCCTGGGGTAAGTGACTTCTGCCTTTACTACCTGTTTCTTTCTTTCTTTCTTTCTTTCTTTCTTTCTTTCTTTCTTTCTTTCTTTCTTTCTTTCTTTCTTTCTTTCTTTTCTTTTCTTTCTTTCTTTCTTTCTTTCTTTCTTTCTTTCTTTCTTTCTTTCTTTCTTTCTTTCTTTCTTTCTTTATCTATGCCTAACTTAATTATCAGCCACTGTCATCCTGTTCTTAGAAAATAAAGGTTCCCTACTGACTTTTTTTGAAGGCTAAGGGCTGTTGTAGTGTTCATCTAAAATTTCACCATATAGGATGAATTCAAGCTGCTGCTGCTTTGTGTATCAGTGCTATATTTGACCAGTTGTCTCTTTTCTTGGTGTGGAATACTCTACTAGTCTGCAGATTTCCTGAAACTAAAGCTTCGATTTAGATTAGAGCACATAACACATTAATACGCGTGTTTATATATGTAGTAATACACATTTTACGAAAACTATTAATTATTGATAAATATGTCAAAAGTGGAAAAAGAATTAAAACTGCAAACATCACAAATGGGTTGTTAGCTACCTCTTATGCAGAATCTAGCCCTAACATTTCACAGTATTTCTGAGTTCAAGATTGAAGATTGTAGAAGCTAGTTTACAACAGGGTTTTCTTTATCAGAAATGGCTTGTACACAACCATTGTCCAATAAGAAGCAAATTGGCATTAATCCATTACAGTATATTGTTCTTAGTACAGACTAACATCTGTTTAATGTGGATAGCAATGTCAGGTTATTTACAACAATATTGAATTAACTTTCCATTCAGATGCCTTTAAAGCCCCCCACCCAAAAAAAAAAGGACTTGAGGACTGAAAAGAACATAGTTGGCTATAATCCAGTACCTTTCCCTTCTTTATGTTCAGACCTTTCTGTTATCCTGTGCTCAAGGGGAAATGCCTTTGTTGATTTTGAACAAACTAGCTGAAAGAGAAAATAACTTACAATCAGCCAATCATTTCATAATTAGTGAGTCTCTTTCTAGCAGAGACCAGCCTTTATCCAACCACTCAACATGAACATCATTCATTTTTGTAGTTTTTAACAGTTATAGACCTTTTTTAATCTGATAGTTATATAATGCAGACTGCAAATCAGTTTCAGTGCATGCACATACGGGTAATTTATTATAGCTACAACAGGATAAAACAGAAATATTATTTAGAAGTAAACATCAATAATCTCTCTGCTCCCCTGGTTATTTAAATTGGTGTTGTACAGAAACGATCAGGTGATTCTTGTATT
This sequence comes from Tachysurus vachellii, assembly GCF_030014155.1. Classification (NCBI taxonomy): domain Eukaryota; kingdom Metazoa; phylum Chordata; class Actinopteri; order Siluriformes; family Bagridae; genus Tachysurus; species Tachysurus vachellii. Next base: position 10,890,741 of record NC_083470.1, read on the forward strand.
TTGCATGCACAGGTTGGTAGATGACCGCTGTGTTGTGGAACCAGCAGGTGGAGACCTGGATAACCCTCCCAAGAAGTTTAGAGGTATTTTAGGATATTTCATTTACTGCTGCTTATTACTTATAGTTTGTTGCTTTTTACTACTGTATGAAAACAAATGCAAATGCAAAAAAAAACATCTCACATAGCTGTGGTCGTGTTCTCAGACAGCCTGCATTTCCTTTACTGCTAGTTCTTTAGTGCTAAATGGATAAGCTATGCAGCGGTCTAAACCAAACGCCTGAACCTCTAACCGCTGCTGAGTCTCTTTACAGTATGTATAAAAACACAGTATAGTCAGCCATACAGCAACGATTTTGTGACACAAAAGATTTTGTGTCACAATACAGAATGCTCTGGCCTGTGCATATTAATTATCCTGTTTATTTCAAATTAGTTTACACCCTTATCTATTTATTGTGCTTATTAGCTTCTTTATAAACAGTCTAGCATTGCCTGTTTAGTAGTATATGTGCAGTTACCATGCCACATTCTTTGTGTGCATAAATATTCTAGGAATTTAAAACATGCCATAATGAAGGACATGTGAATTATTTTTACTCATGGCAAGAATGATTAAAAGCACATTAAAAGACCTACCTTAATATTCCTTTTCAAATAAGTGAATGAAAACAAAGTTAATTTATTTCAGTGGTAAATAAAAAAGAGCGACAGACAACACCACATTTTATTGCATACAATTCACAGACACAATATATCAGCTATGGTTCCTGATTAAACTCTTCATCCACAACCCCTAGATCATCCATACATTACATCCATAGGCTCTGTTGTAGGTTTGATATTTCCTAATGTCAACTTTCATTATTAATGTCACTGCCATCAAACTTTACGTTGATGATCTGGCAGATTATCTTCTATCATTGATACAATTGTAAAGATTGAAAATAATGGGCCATACACCAAGACAACAAGCACAAGCACCCAAGTCTGTCTACCAAATAATGATTAAAGAGTTGCAAAGATAATGTTTTAGAATTGACAAGTCATAGTTTTGACTTTAATCCAAAAGAAAAATTGTGGAAGGAACTGAAGCAAGCGGTTCATGTAAGGATACCCATTAAAATCTGAGTGTTGAAGCTCTTCTGTACTGAGGAATGGAATAAAATTCTTATAAAGGCTGTTGTGCAGGACTGATCAAAAGTTACCAGAAACTTTACTTACAGTTATTGCTGCACAAGGGCTCACAACAGATACTGAAAGCAAAGGTTCACATACTTTTCAAGTCACATATATGTAATACTGGATCATTTTTCTCAATAATTAGATAATATTGTTGGCTCATTTGATTGATTGGGTTCACTTTGTTTACTTTTAGGACTTTGGGTCGTATTTATGCAGAAATATAGGAATTTCGAAAGGTTCACAAACTTTCAAGCGACTCTTTTCAGTATGTCTTATGTGCTTGTGAGATGGTTTATATTGATAATCATGAACTAGGCCACTAGCCTTTTTTCTGTACATACAGTATCTCTTATTGTCTAATGTAATTGTGTCTGCACTTATTTCGGTAAAAGTTATTTCTCCAATTTATTATTATTATTATTATTAGTACTAATTAAGATTGAACATTACATTTCTAACAATAAAAGTTTGCGATGTTTAGAAGACTAGGGACATTGTGATAAAAGGTCACATTTGACCTCAGATAATATTTGATGCCCAGTTAAAATGTTGTAGTGAAAACTGGAAAATTCTTTCATTTTTTTTGACAGACTGCTTGTTCAAGATTTATCCAATGAACCGCTATTCTGCCCAGAAGCAGTACTGGAAAACAAAACAGGCCAAACATGAGAAAGACAAGATCGCAGATCTTGTACTTCTTCAAAAACTGCAGGTGAGACTAATATGTACACTATTATTATATTAAGTCTGTGTGATATTTTTAATGTCAATTTAGAATGCAACAGTGAATAAATGTTAGATCCAGAACTGTTTAATATTTATAATTACGTACATATTTATTTTTTCATTTCAGCATGCATCCAATTTGGAACAGAAGCAGAATGACGCAGAGAATAAAAAGGTCCACGGTGATGTAGTTAAGTATGGCAGCGTTATTCAGGTAGGTTCACTGTGTGATTTCTTAAAATTGTGCTGATATCAATAATGATAATAATATCAGTCCACAGAACTATGAATATTATATTTCTTTTTTTTATAACTATACACACTGTTTTAGGTGCCTCAATGGGTGTTTGAAAAAAACTAATTTTTTAGCAAGGTTGCTGAAAGCTGTAACACCTAAAAAGAAAACCACACTCATCTATAAACCTGTTAAAGCACCATTTGTTAGCATGACAATCTTACAATTCAGAACTTAAAAAGTGTTATGTAATCTTTTCCACCATTGTATCTGTAAACAAAAGATTGTCGGTTTTAAATGGCCAGTGCTTAAAAGACTTGGGTGGGAAACATAGCATGCGGTTTGTAAAATGAAAAAAGTGGAGAGTGAATGAGATAACATTTTCTGCCCTAAACACACAACCAAAGTCTTTATACTTAAGAGCGCAATAAAATGGTGGGCCATTTCCTTAGTGTTAGTCAAGACTGTTACTGATATGAGCAGCTATGCTTACAGTATAGGAAACAGGACTTTTCCCTGATATAGCACAAGTGTCTTAAAAAACGTTCCTACCGCGTTTAAAGAAAATTTGCCATTAGGGCTGTTGTAAAAATAGCTTCAGCTTAGCTATGAAAGTGTATTTCACATGCTTGCCACAGCTGGGCGAGGTATAGAATTTAATAACTTTGATTTTAGAAAGAAAGTAGGTCTGTTAAGGAAAAAATTATGGATATTCATTTACAGTATCATAGTAAGTCTCATGACACAGTTAAGGTTCTATATGAGGAATTTCCTCTAAAAACCTTTGTAATGCACATCATGTCTGAGTTAATGATCTATAATTTAACAGGAGAATTAAAATGATACATGATTCAGAGTGTCACTGGTTTATCTGTTGATTCAAATTCTCTAACTAGAGAGACAGTACCACAGAAGGTTGGTTGCTAAGGTGACTTGAATGATATGAATTGACGAATATCTGTAGGTTTCAGTTCAGTGCTTTTCCACACTGCTTCTGTACTTTTTTGTGACTATTTTATGTTATTTATTAGCTATTGCACATGAAGAGCAATAAGTATCTGACAGTTAACAAGCGCCTGCCTGCTCTTCTGGAGAAAAACGCCATGAGGGTCAGTCTGGATAGTACAGGCAATGAAGGAGCCTGGCTGTTAATCCAGCCTTTCTGGAAGCTCAGGGCCAACGGAGACAATGTAATTGACTTTAACACACACATACACACACACATACACACATACACAAACAAAAAAAAAAATAATGCAAATACTACCTTGTAAAAAAGTGACATCTGAATTCATTAGTATATGCCTAGTTCTATGTTCAGTGATAAGAGAAATCCTGCATGGTTAAATGAGTGAAATTGAAATCCTCAGGTGGTGGTTGGTGACAAGGTCATTCTGAACTCAGTTAATGCTGGACAGCCTCTGCATGCCAGCAACTATGAGCTCCTTGACCACTCTGGATGCAAAGAGGTTTGTCTCCTTGTTTTTATATGAATCCCTTTTATGAATTCCTGATATTCATTTTAAAACATAACATTTTATGATTACTTTAAGAGTGACGAATGAGTGTCTGCATTTGCGGATGGTGTCGTAGGAGTTAACAAATACAAAGCTAAAACTGCTCATGTTTTAAATTCAAATGTAATAACAGGAGAATGTTTAGGGATCAAACAGAAAAATTGATGATTCACCTACAGTAAATGTCTACATACAAGTAAGTGTGTGTCTGCCACCTACAGATCAACTCTGTAAATGGCAACACGAGCTGGAAGATCAGCCTCTTCATGATGTACAATGACCACAGAGATGAAGTTCTTAAAGGAGTAAGTTGACACTAGTCCTCCTTCCTGTCTGTACAGATGTCTTTCAATCAGTGATCAGATGCTTCTTTTGAATGTTTGGAGAGAAATTTATGTGATCCCAGCTTTTGTTTTCACCTTTGTGTACACATTATTATCATATTCTTTCAGTAATGCATAATGTAGAGTCAGAATTTTCCTTCTTATCTGGCGTAGGGCGATGTAGTCCGACTTTTCCATGCTGAGCAAGAGAAGTTTTTGACCTGTGATGACTACAAGGGCAAGCTGCATGTCTTTCTGCGGACAACACTACGTCAGTCAGCAACTTCAGCCACCAGTTCTAATGCATTATGGGAAGTGGAGGTATAGCAAGAGATTATACAAATAAGATGCACTAATTTAGTGTTAAAGTTGCTCTTAATGGTTACAAAAATAATAAGTACAGGTTCAATGGTGTTTACAATTCCTGCAAATATGTACTTACTTTAACACATGCATTAAACTATCAGATTTTCTTTCACAATTTATTTTATGATTATTATCGCTTTAAGTTTTTTTTCATGCTTGTGAATTCCTTTGCATAGGTTGTACATCATGACCCATGTCGAGGAGGAGCGGGACACTGGAACAGTCTCTACCGTTTCAAACATCTGGCCACAGGACAGTATCTTGCAGCAGAGGTAAAATAATTCATTTAAAATGCAAAAGGAAATGTGAATTCATTTTATAAAGACAAATGGCTTTATCAGTAGCTTCTTAAATTGTTTTTTTTTTTTTTAGGAAAACCCAGGCTACAAAGGGGACATCCATGAAGTACAACCAGTGGTAGGCACTTGCAGTTGCCCCTTGCCCCTTTTTTACATCCAGTGCTATGGTTTATTCTATTTCTAGCATAGGCTTAAAAAAGTCTATTGTATATTTTCATACAACTGGTTTTGTGGCTATATATTATTATTAAAGTCATCCTACATTATTATACAGTTCCTTCTGAAACTATTGTAAAGGCATGCTTAAATTCTGCTGTCTTTGCTATACACTATATACACAATATGGATATGAGAGGAAGAGAAGCTTTTCCACTAGTTTTTGGAAAGTGGCTGTGCCCATTCAGCCACATGAACATTAGTTAGGCTGAGTACTGCTGTAAGGGGAAGAGGATAGTTTGTGTTCCAACTGTTAGAGTTTTTTCTCTTCAACCTTGGCAAACTTTGTCTTCATGGACCTTGCTTTCTGCACAGGGACACTGTCATGCTGGAACATGTTGGTGCCTTTTAGTTCCTATTAAAGCTTATAAAATGCATTATAGACAATTGTGTTTGTAACTTTTTTGGAAATGGTATGGGAAAGCCTACACCTGTGATGGTCAGGTGTCCATACCCTAGAGAATTACTAAGCGAACTGCTGGTTGACACTCTGATATAAAGGGAATGAGAATAGTACTGTAGGTTTTTGATTGGATATCCCAGCAGTACTTCTATTTTTATAATCAAGAATAATATATATAATTTCTAATTCAACCCCTTTTCCCACTACATATTTTTTGCTTCAGTTACTGCCTGCAACAATGGGCATAAAAATAACAAGACTAAATGGAAACATTAAACTAGGAATTGTTCGCAATTGGGCCATGATCATAAAAATAGGTGAATATTTCAGGTTTTTTGTGTGTGCATCCTTAGGACACCAGTCGCAACAGCAAGAAGAGCTTGGGAGAATGGATTAAATATAAACTGGTTGCAGTGCCTCATGGAAATGATATTGCCTCTCTATTTGAACTGGACCCCACCACGTTGCAGAAGACTGACTCATATGTCCCAAGGTGTTATTCTGTTACTGTATGGACAAATAACAATCCTGCATATAGTATATGATTATACAGACTTAAAGTCTTTATTTAAAACACTTTTAAACAGTGTGCCCAAATGTTTTGTTCACCTCCTAACAGAAACTCCTATGTACGTTTCCGACATCTGTGCACAAATACGTGGATCCAGAGCACAACTGTGCCTATTGACATTGATGAAGAGAGGCCTATTCGCCTGATGGTTAGAATGTTTACAATTTCACTTATCCTTGCCATGTATACATTATAATTCTTCCAGTTAAGTACATTTACTACAAGTAAAGTAAATTTTGTTTATACTTTCTTTTTCTCTCTTCATAGTTAGGAACTTGTCCCACTAAAGAGGACAAAGAGGCATTTGCCATCGTCTCTGTGCCCACCATGGAGATTCGAGATCTGGACTTTGCTAATGATGCCAGTGCTATGTTGTGCACAGTGGTGGAGAAACTGAATGCTGGATATCTCTGTCCAAATGATAGAAGGTAAACACAAACCAATTTCACTGTTATAGTGCATTTGGAGACATGCTCTTCTAGATGTACAGTAGCTTGAGTTACAGTGGATAGAAAATGAATAGACCCTCTTTATTTTCACTCTATATTCACTATTTTCACATGTAGTTGACTTATAAACCGTCATTAAAATAGAATTAATCTATTTTTAATCTACACAGCAACTAACAATGTCAAAGTGAAATTTTAACAATACCGATTATTTAAAAAAAACCAACAAAAAAACCCACACAATTACAATAAACTGTTTTGATAAGTATACAATTCTTATTATATTAGCAGTGATTTGAAAATGGGTCTGAAACAGTGCAGTGACTCCAAGCATAAGTCCAAAGCTACCATGAAATGGTTTGTTAGGAACAAGGTGAATGTCTGGCGTGGCCTACAGTGATAAAAGCCATGACCTAAATCCAATCGAAAATCTGTAGTGTGATGTTCATCAGCCAAACCAAATAAACTCTCCCAGCTTAAACAGTTCTCCAAAGAGGAGTGGAGTCTCTAAGCTGAGGGGTGCCAATTTTATTAAGAGCTACTGTACCTAAAAAGACTGGTAACTGTACTGTCAAATGTGCCTCTACAAATTATTGGCTCTTGGAGGTGTGTACTTGGGTACATGAGGAAATTTAAGTTCTCAGGTTTATAAAAGCAGACACAATCAAAATGTATGTAAAGGATGTATTCATATTTGATCCACTGTACACTCATAAAAATATAGAGAAACATCTGCAAGCCAATGTATATTGTTTTATTGTGTAGATATGCCATTAAGTTGCTGGAGGACCTTGTGTTTTTTGTGGTGGACCAGTCGAACACTGGGCAGCCTGTACTGGATGTGATGATGGTCAAAGCCAACCGTGAGAGGCAGAAACTAATGCGGGAGCAGCATATAATCAAACAGGTGTTATGTCTTTGACTGCTGCAGCATTTGACTCATAATGTTTACTGAGAGTACTTAAAAGTTTGTTTGCTGACATTGTAGAATTCATTTTTTAAATGATTCAAATTTGAACAGCTCACATCCAAGCAACTGGATAAATCAGTGGCCTAGGTGACTAGAACAAGCAGATTTTGTGTGAAAAAGGGAAAAAAAACTACTTATTATGAACATTAGCACAACAATGTCTTTTACTTGGTTTTTGTCTTTAAATGCATGTCATATAGTTGATGAGCTAACTAGTAGTGTGCAGTACTTGCTCCAAAACACCATTACCCTATATAATTATCCATTATATACAGTAGGATAATGCTTTTTGGATATATATGCTATAAGTGTACTGATGTTATTTTAGTTATAGTCATATGCCTGCTATTCGTCATTAGGTCAGATGTTGTTGTTTTTCTATTTCATTTAGATATTTGGGATAATTAAGACTCCATTTAAAGAAAGAGGAGATGAACCCCCTTTGTTGAAGTTGGAGGAACTGGCTGATCAGAAGAATACTCCATATCAGTACATGCTTCGGTTGTGCTACAGAATACTTCGCCACTCCCAGGAGGATTACCGTAAAAATCAGGTAATGGAATTAGGGCTTAGAATCCTTTATTTTCACCAAATATACATTATTGATTATTGAATACATTTTCTTTTCATATCCCAACTGAGGAGGTTGTCGTCAGCTTTGAGCCTTGCTGAGTGCTGGGGCTTGAACCCTGACCTTCTGATCAACAACCCAAAGTCTTAACCACTTAAATCATCGCTCAAAACAATGCTATGTGTTTGTCAATTTGTAAATGCCCTTGCATTTACAAATCGGGTTAAGGATGAAATATGCAATAAACAAGTATACACAATTTCTAACAAAAATGTACTTTAAGTTATAATTAAGTTATTATTACATTTAACATTGCTTTTTATGACATCAAGTGGCACTAAAGAACATCAATCCAAAACCTCTTTCTTTGTTCCTGTCATTAGGAGGATATAGCCAAGCAGTTCGGGTTGATGCAGTCTCAGATCGGCTATGACATTCTGGCTGAGGACACAATCACAGCCCTGCTGCATAACAACCGCAAGCTACTAGAGAAACACATCACTAAAACTGAAGTTGAGACCTTTGTCAACCTGGTGCGCAGGAACGGGGAGCCCAGGTTAGTGCTGTGAAACATCTATCTGCATGGTCTCCAAGATGATGAAAGTTTACTATATTTCTCATTGTTTCTGGGTTAAAAAATCTCTGCAAAAAATTAAAATGAGATGTGAAGAGGCTAAAGCAGGGGTTTCGAATTCATTTAAGGTAGCTGGCTAAAATACAATTTTGGCAAAAGGGGAAAAAAATCAGGTTAGTGACCATTAAACAACAGTATAATGATATAAGAAGCAGTGTCCCATGACTGCTCCTATTTAGTATAAGCTGTTTTCATAAACTATTTTCATAGATGTAGCAAAATAAAAATGGCCTTTTTGTGCCTGAAATGTCAGTTAATTTATATTAATTTCTTATAGATCTGTTGTATAAAAGCAATATCACACTATCATTGGGCTGCTGTACTTTGGCTGTGATTACCAGCTGACTAACAGCCTTGCTTGTGTGATCTTGATTAAGTAACACATCTGTATAAATACAAATAATAGTTGTGATATCTGGCCATTTTTCTTTTTATAATGAAAGTTCATCTTAGAGGATATAATTTTAATTTTCTTGTGTTTTTTATTTTGCCCTAAGTGTATATAAAATTGTATGCTAAACTCTTATAAATAAATTTCAGTGAACCAGAACAATTTGGCATAGTTAATGTAATGGCTGTTCAGTGGAGGTCTACCTAACAATGACATCATGCTCTAGGTTTCTGGATTACTTGTCAGACCTGTGTGTATCGAATTATGTTGCTATCCCGGTGACACAGGAGCTGATCTGCAAGTGTGTGCTAGATCCCAAAAACCAGGATATTCTCATCAAAACAGAGTAAGTTTCTTAAACAGTCTTTGAAAAGTTATGAACAAGTGTTTCTATTTTGGAAGATCATACAAATATAACTATATCAGTCTGTAGATTGTTGGCTGATTTGATTAACACATACATTTATAACACATAACTATATGTGTGCAGACGACGCCCTGCTAAGCCGAGCCATCACACCACTCAATATATAGAGGACTATGCAGAGGAGAATGAGGTATGGTTGGTCTGGATCGACAAATCCAGCGAGACTCATGCAAAAAGCATTCGGGCGCTTGCACACGAGGCGAGACAAGGAAATACACATGATGAGAGTGTGCTGACATACTACAGGTATTCCATTCTGAAAGAAAAAGGGAGAAATACTGCTTTAGAAATAATGTTCACGCCTTGTAATGTACAAGTATACAGTATATACAGATTACCCACGATTTTATTCCATGGCTTACAATAATGTATGACCTGACCATTTTCTTCTCTAGATATCAGCTGAAGCTGTATGCTCAGATGTGTTCAGACCGTCAGTATCTGGCTATTGATGAGATCTCAAAGTATCTGGATGTGGAGCTGATTTTCCTCTGCATGATGGATGAAACTCTTCCATACGACTTGCGTGCATCTTTCTGTAGACTGATGCTGCATGCCCATGTAGACCGCGACCCCCAGGAGCTTGTGACTCCTGTGAAGTATGCACGGCTCTGGACTGAGATCCCTACCTCTATCAGCATCAAGGAGTACGATCACATGCACATCATTGCCACATCATTTGTTGTGATTGGATTATTGACAAATGAGTGTTGCACTTTAAATCAGACACCACCTGTATTTTCTCATTCCATATACTGTCCATTAATATTTGCATTTAGTCTTTTAGTGTGTGACTTACAACACATATAGTTTCAAGAAGTTGTACAATAATGAGAAAGTAGGCACTTTGTAGAGTTTGTTTTTTTACAGTATTTGTTGGCCCTTTTTTTTTTGGTCACATTTTTTTCTAGTTATGATGCTCATATGGAATACTCAAGAGACAACAAGAAGAACAAGTTTGCAAACACGATGGCTTTTATGGAGGAGTACCTCAACAATGTTCTAGTTGATGTCTTGCCTTTTGCTGATGAAGAGAAAAATAAATTAACATATGAGGTACAACACTGATAAAGTTCTTTATTACTGTAGTCACTTTAACATTCTACATTGTTTCATTTGTATAGTTACACTGAATGTCTCTGACGTTTTTCATGTTTTTATATTGTGTCCTTTCTAAGGTGGTGAATCTTGCCAGACATCTGATTTACTTTGGCTTCTATAGCTTCTTTGAGCTGTTACGACTGACACGCACACTTCTGGGTATCATTGACTGCATTCCCAACCCTGCCGTAGCCACTCCTACGTTCAGTGATGATGGCAGCAGTAAGTACTAAACACTCTTGCAGGTTTAGAGTTTGGAAAGGTTAGATCTGATATTCAGAAGTACTCAAAGAGTCAGCTGTTGATGACATGTCTTTTTTAATGTTTCAAAGCATTCTCTATTCAATTTTTAAAACAGTTCTAGCAAGTGACCTGTTTGCTAATGTTACTTTCACAAAAGTGAAGTTTTACTGCATGTAAGATGTAGTAATGGCTTAGTAAAAACATACAGCCCCACAGTTTTCAAGCATAACCTAAGAACGAGATATCCAAGCCTAAAAACCTGCAAATACAATTATTTTATTTTATTTATACTTAGATATTTATTTATTTACATTGTTTGTAACTTGCTGAATTCAGTTATTGGGAATTTTCTTACATTTTTGATGATTTGTAATCATTAACATTCGTTAATGTTTGTTTCAGTAATGATTACATTTTTGTGCTTTATCTTGAAAAAGTCTTGACATGTGGAGGAAGAAATTAGAATGAATGAGAATAAGTAATCTTTGACGCTGAAAGTACTGCAGTACAAGTCACAGCTTGAAACTACTTGCTGACTGAAATATAGGGAGTTCTTCACATTAACGCTCATTCCTGTAGGTTGGACAGGAACTGAATTTAGCAGGAAAGAAAATTAAATAAACATATACATGTATTTTATAGTTAAATACATGATTTCCTCTATAACACTGATATCAGGATATTCTCTGTTCTCTAATTCATCTCAGATAAGAATATCCGGCGCTCCATCCATGGAATGGGCCAGATGATGTCCACAATGGTGCTGAGCAGAAAGCAGTCCATGATGCTTACTGGTGGCCGTAACATGATGGGTATGGAAGGCCAGGGGTGTTCTAAGGACAGCATTGACAACCAGGATGTCACAGTTATGGAAACCAAACTGAGGATTCTGGAAATTTTACAGGTATGATTTTACATTCAAATAGGTATGAAGTCAATATGATCAGTGCCTCTAATACATTTTGTTGATGTGCAGTTTATCCTGAATGTGCGGCTGGACTACAGACTCTCCTTCCTACTTTCCATCTTTAAGAAGGAGTTTGTGGAGCTGTATCCAATGGCAGATGCAGATGCAACATCAGCAGTGGAGAATGCAGGTAACTGATACTAAAAAAGCAAACAACTATTTGTATAATTATGTAACAGTTGATTTACTGGCAGCTGGTTTTGCATGCTTTTATTTTTCTAACAGCAACCATCAACCTGCAGTTTATAGGAGAACAGGCAGAGGCCATGTTTGGAGTGGGGTATGTAGCAAATAGTCTTCATTTTTTTCAACATGATCACTGATAATGATCACTGTTCATTATGCCAGGTGAATTATTAGTCTCTGATTGTCATGTTTGTCTTGCTACCCAATAGGAAAGCGAACAGCATATTGGAAGTGGATGATGAGGGTGGACGGATGTTTCTGCGCGTACTGATCCATCTCATCATGCATGATTACCCTCCGCTGGTCTCTGGGGCACTGCAACTCCTCTTCAAACACTTCAGCCAGAGACAGGAGGTCCTACAAACCTTTCAACAGGTAAGCCACAATGACACGCAATACCTTTAGACAAACACAAAGGCATAATTTGTCTGACTGTCCACTTCAATATACTGATTATTGTTTTATGTTTTTTGCTTTAGGTCCAGCTTCTAATTTCTGAGCAGGATGTGGACAACTACAAGCTGATTAAAAGTGATTTGGATCGTTTGCGCACTATAGTAGAGAAGTCTGAGCTCTGGGTGGTCAAGAAAAGCGGCTCAGACAAGAAAAAAGACAAGAAGAAGGATAAAAAAGACAAGGATGATAAAAAAGACAAGGATGATAAAAAAGACAAGGAAGATAAAAAAGACAAAGAAGAGAAACAAGCTAAAGATGATAAAAAAGACAAGGATGATAAAAAAGACAAGGAAGTGAAAAAGGACAAGGAGGGAAAAATGGACACGGTAGAGAAAAAAGACAAAGAAGGAAAGAAGGATAAGGAAGAGAAAAAGGATAAAAAAGATGATAAGGTGAGCTTGAGTGGCTACTGCTAGTAGAGTGGCTACTGGTTTTACAGGTTCAACTACATTCAAAACTCCTCTAAGGAAAGTACATTGTTTTTGTACATTGAAAGATTTTTTACATATTTTTCTAGGCCTCGGCTGAAAGCGCTGACCCTGGTCCTTCCAAAGAAAAACTTGAGAAGAGCAACGAAAGCTATCAAAATGTCAAGGAGGTTTGCTGAGTTACTAGTTGATATTAAATTGAGGTACATTGATATTGAAGGTAAAAGCTATGTGTTACAACTATATTTTCATATCTAGATCCTGGAGCGCTTAAATAAGATGTGCAACTCTGGGGTGTTTAAGAAGCAGCAAAGGCTTCTGAAAAACATGGGTGCACATAAAGTCATGTTGGACCTGCTGCAGGTCTCTTATGACCGGGTAAGTAGTCGTACTGTATATCAGTGTTAGAGTTTGTTAGCGTTAATGTGTTAATTAATGAAAGACACGTAATTGCACTAATCTTCTGATTGTTATGATGGAGAATTCTGTTCAAATCCAATTAATTATATATGCTTTGCCTCTGTTTTTTTTTCTGTTAACAGAGCGACAAGAAAATGCAAGAGCTCATAAAGTTCACCCATCTTTTCCTGCAGAAGTTCTGCATTGGAAACCAAGAAAATCAAACTCTCCTCCACAAACATCTTAACCTCTTTCTTAACCCTGGAGTAAGCTCAATCACTGGGTTTATTTTCAGGGTTTTATTTTTAGGGTCACAAGGACTTTAGGGTTTATCTTTAGGGTTTCCAAGGACATTTATCGTATATTTTAGTACATTGCATAGACTAATAGACTAGTTATTAGTGATTCTAAACATCAGTGTTTTTTTAATCAGGTTCTGGAAGCAGAAACAATGCAACATATCTTCAGTAATAACTACCAGCTTTGCTCAGAGCTCAGTGAGAATGTCCTCCAACACTTCATGAAGTGCTTGGCCACTCATGGACGCCATGTGCAGTACCTCAACTTTCTTCATACCATCATCAAGGCTGAGGGGAAGTATGTGAAGAAATGCCAAGATATGATCATGACAGAGGTATGGGTTGATGACCAGGGCACACTATCAATCTTATGAACATTCTTCATATTAGAAGGCTTTTATGATACACCATTACTGTCCAGCATTTTCCCCTAAAATATTGATGCTTCTCTGTCTTATGTATTGTCAACTGCCAGTTTATTAGGTACACCTCCCTTGTAATTACACATATTATCTTTTCTATTAAATAGTGTACTGTATGTCTACCATAAAGGGGCACATTGTATGTGTAGAATTACTGAATGTAGCTGCTGCTATGCACAATTCGCCAGCCCTCATCTCCCTCCTCCATCAATGGAAAGAGACCGTCATAGGATCATCACTGACTTCTAAATTCACCTCAGTATATCATTCCAAGAGTATCAACTAAATCCTGTAAATGGTACATTGTTGGTATAGTAGTGTTGATGAGCTCTGTGTATGTATGAATTATCTACCATGTTAGTGTACCTATTTGCATTTAGAAACTGTAGCTCATTTTTCCATAGCTTATTTTTGCTGCTTATACTTTTATAGTTTCAGACCACAGTGTGCTGGTGGTTAGAAATTATTTGCTGGGGGATTATTTTCTTTCTGGCATGACATTCAGGTTCAGGAACATTGTATTACTAGATAAGGTCAAACCAGCACAACACACATTCCAACATATCCTTACCTGTAGTGCTGAGAATGGTCCACTATCCAGTTATTATCCTGGTCCTGCAGTGGTCAACATTTTGCTCAGCAGCAGGAGAGGATACAGAATTTTTTGCCTAGAAGGTGACATATGGTGGGTTATCCTGGTAAAAAGGGCAAGAAGTGTAGGTGTAAGGAAGGTGTAATAAATTAGCGAACGAGTTTAATATTATTTACCATGTTTTGTTTGTTTAAGATGATTTTATTTGTGTAAGATATTCAGACATTTAACACTGACTAAACAATTATCTGTGTAACTGGTTCAAAACAAGTCAGAACAGAGACTGAGTACATCATGAGACAACAAATTAAACTCATTTACATTATTGTTACACCACATAATAACTAATAATATCTTAGTCGCTTAATACAGAGTTATATTGTTAAAATTGGACTTGCCACTCTCTTTTTTTTTCAATGCAGCTATGGACAATGACAGTACATCAGAACATTTTTAAGAACGTTATTAAGATTCTATTCCCTCAGTAATTTATTAACAATATGATGATGTTATTCACTAATTGTATCTTCTGCACTATATTCCAGTTATCAAATGCAGGTGATGATATCGTGGTCTTCTACAATAATAATGAGTCTTTTGCCAAAATGCTGGCTCTCATGATTGAGTCTAGAGAGGGGATACAGGAGAACAGCCCACTCTGCTATCATATTTCTCTGGTGGAGTTGCTGGCTGCGTGTGCTGAGGGCAAAAACGTCTACACTGAGATCAAATGCACCTCACTGCTGCCCTTGGAGGACATTGTTAGAGTCGTCACACATGAGGACTGCATCACAGAGGTAGCATGGTTTCAATAGGATGTAGCTCCCAAAAAATATTACTTTGTGCATGAAAGACCACAGCCACCAGCTGAAATTTTGTAATTTTTTCTTTCACCTGACTGTGGCAGTGTACATAACAGTGTTATTGCTGTTAGCTAATATCCAAGAGCCTTTTTTTTAACTGCACCTGTAAAATAACGATATTTTGGTCATTGGCAAAAACAAAGAATGCAAAATTAACAGTGAGAAGGGAAACCACTATGAATGGGAATACAATTCTTTGCTTGTGTCTCAGGTGAAATTATTATCTTGTGTCTCAGGTGAAAATTGCTTATGTAAATTTTGTGAACCACTGCTATGTGGATACCGAGGTGGAAATGAAGGAGATCTACACCAGCAACCACATATGGAACCTGTTTGACAATTTTCTCATAGACATGGCAAGGGTAAGTTAAGTCTACGGTCAATCCTCTAATAACCCACATTAGCTGTTGTCAGTACTGATCAGTTTATCATTGCATTATACTGAATGGAGGCTCATTTGTGCAGCTATTGAAGGATGTAGTTTATATCTCAGATCATATCTGTTGTCTTTAGATGTGTATTAACCGTGAGAAGCGCCAGCAAGATCCAGTGCTGGAGAAGTATGTCATTCTGGTTGTACTGGATACTATAAATGCCTTCTTCAGCTCACCTTTCTCTGAAAACAGTACCTCTCTACAGGTGAGCCACTACATCAGAGAATGCTTTTTACCCTTATGATTTATACTGTACTTGTTACATAATTTGTTGTTTGCACTCATGCATTTTAACCAATGACATCATACTTTTTATCAATTTATATTTTACATTTAATGTTGAGGAATATCTGCCAAACAAGTTAGGCCTTGGTAGAGCAGCTACAAACTTTTTCTACTCGTTTGAAGTTGATACTGTAAATCCAAGAAAATGCTTATTTTCATGTAACTGTCTTGAACACAATGTCTCCTTGAAGTTATCTAAAATGATCTACAGTACTGTGGTGTAAAAATAGTAAAATAATGATTAATAATTAGGCCTTCATTCTTGCCACTTTTGAAAACAATATTGACACACGATCTTGAGCACTAAGGGACAAATTCTATTAAAGTTTATGGTCATTATTTTAACTGATTTGTGTATTTTCCAGTCTCATCATGATATGGTGACAAAGTTGTTGCAGTCTACCATGCGCTTGATGGACTGTTCCTGGCTTCAGGCCCAACAAAAGGCACTAGTTGACGGCTGCATTCGAACTCTAGCTGTGACTGGTATAACAGAGCTATTTGTTCTGTCACTATTTGTGCAAAAAGGCTTAGCCACAGTTAATGCTGACTTTTAAATCATCTAATGATTTATTAGAAAAACTATTTGCACTAGGTTAAATCTTTGCATCTTTATCAGTTTAAATATTGGATAAATAATGTTTTGTTGTTCAAAAATATAAAATATAGTTTGTAACTTTTAAATAAAAAAACTCCTGATTCTCTCCATAGCTAAGACCCGAACAATCTGTCTGCCAGTGGATTTAGAAGCCCTTGTTAACATGATGCTGAGCAACAATTCAGTGAATGCTCTGGCCCGTGCCAACCTCAACTACAAGAGTAGCACCCGATCCACACGACCTACCGGCTCCACTAACCCATGGGACTATAAAAATATTATTGAGAAGCTGCAGGTTTGTGTATAGAAGCTGTATGAAACCAATAAAATATTTTTTTGTTTACAGTAGGATGTTTTAAGGAAATGGTGATGGCTGACTTTGTGTCTTTGTAGGATGTCATTAACACACTGGATAATCGGTTAATGCCATTGGTTAATGCAGAGTTGTCTGTGTTAGTGGATGTCCTGCACCAGCCTGAGCTGCTCTTTCCAGAAGGCTCCGATGCTCGCAACCGTTGTGAATCTGGAGGCTTCATTTCCAAGTAAGACACATCTTCAACAACACGTTTCATGCTTGTTTAATGACATAATAATTGACTGACCTTGAAATGAATTAAAGCCATGTTTTAACAGTGTTGGTGGGTAATTTGCCTACAGTGCTGCAGTAAATTTGTAATGCATATGTATTATGTTGTCTTTTTGCAAGAATGTATTTACTTACGCTGCCTATTGTTTAGATTAATTCAGCACACCAAATCTCTGATGAACTCTGATGAGAACCTCTGCATCAAGGTGCTCAAGACATTACAGGAGATGCTCATCCGTAACATGGACTTTGATGAGAAGGTTGGCTGTTTAGTTGTAATGTACATTCCCAAAGGCTTTTGAACATAGCTAGTAGTGTACTGGTTTGGTGAACCAATTACTATGAGACTTAGTGTAAGCTTATTTGTCCTGCCATTTATACGTACAGTATTACTTTAAGATAACAGTATATGTTTTGTGCTACAATCTCATGTCCACTGATTATTCACTAATGATTGTGAATGTTTCCTTTTGAAGGGGATAGCCTTGAGAAAGGTGTTGCTGCAAAATTACCTCTTTAACAAAAAGAGCATGAAAGCAGACCTTGCTGAAATTGGAACTGGAGGTTTGTTGCAGTTAAAATATTGTAGCTATGAATAATGCATACTGTAGTAGAGAAAGAAGTAATGTTTTTACATTCATATTAGTTTATAGCTACTAAGGGATTTGTCATGTTTTATTGATACCTGTATTCTGAATGAGTCTTTGGTGGCTGTATAACAATATCCACCAGAATTTAATTCTTTAAAGGTGGAGTGCACGATGTTTGAAAAAATGCTTCAGAAATCTGAGTCGGGGATGACTAACAAAACAAACGTGTAGCCAATTAGCAGAAAGAGGTGTGTCTTCTCAATATGCATGTTCAGTGCGCATGTCTGACATTAGCCGAAAGCGATTGAAAGATTGATATGGCAGATACCTGCCGTTACCTCTGCCTCGGGTTCTACTGTAGGTGTTGAACGTCGTCTTTCACGTGAAACGGAGCTAAAACTTTCACAGTACAACACACAGTACTACAAAAACACATTTGACCTGTATTACCATAGTATTACTCATTGAGTTCATTTATTGATAAAAATATCCCCTTGGCCAGCTGCCCCAGCAGGTTCTGCCATAATAGTTGCCTGGGTTGCGTATGTATGTGTGGGGCGGAGCTATAAAAACAAGGGTGACACACATTTGGGTTAGGGGCGTGTTTGTTTTGGTGATATCAAATGTCAACATTGGCTTCCAAACATCGTGCACCCCACCTTTAAAAGGAATTTGGAAACACACCTTACATAAGAGAAAATGATAACTGATGATAACTGGACAATCTCTTGCCAGTGTACTAGTAACAGCGCAGTTGTTACATTTAGCTCTTTTTGTCATGTTTATATTGTGCATTGATCTGTGTTAGTTTTATTGAAACCCATGGAAAAGTAAGGTACGGGGACTTGAAAAGCCCACATTTTCAAGGACACAATGAGGATTAGTAAAAGAGTGGAACTGGTCAAGCATAGTAAAATTGTTGTGGAGTGTTTCATCTGGAAAGTTATTTGTGGGCATCTGTATAGGCTTGAAACTTGAAACTAATATTTTTGTATGTGAAGTTTGAGTGAGCTCTGTGTGTGTGTATGTGTGGGTTTACACTAGGTGGAGAGGTAGAGCGAGACTGGGCTGCTGTGGCTGCAATACAGTGTCGTCTTGATAGAGAAGGTGGCACTAAACTGTTTACAGACATCATTACCAGCTCCAAAAATGAGAAAATCTTCCAAGAGAGCATCCAGCTAGCCATCTGTCTGTTGGAGGGAGGAAACACAGAAATACAGGTGTTCATGTTCACGGTCACTTGTCATGTAATTCTAGTTTGTTTGTAGTTTCAGTGACACTGATTTTAATGAAACTTTTATTAAGCCTAAGACTTTTTTTTTTATACTAGAACTCATTTTACAAACTAATGATGGGGGACAACAAGTCTGAGAAGTTCTTTAAAGTCTTCTTTGATCGTATGAAAACTGCACAGTTGGACGTCAAAGCCACCACTTCAGTCAGTGTGGGTGAAATGAGCCACAAAGCCAAAGATGAAAAGGAACTGGAACCAGGTGAAAAAGCACAGAAACAAGGTTTTAGGGAGAGGACTTAACTTTGGAATTGGTACTGTGGAATTAGAATTGGGGATTTGTTTGGTTTATTTATTTCAGTTGTGAAGAGGATCATTTCTATTTTACATGACATTCAGAATCATAGATTTTTTCTATGTTTCATGAGAGATACATTTGCTTTTTTTGCACATCATCCTATTAAATACTTTGTCTCCACCTTTGCTCATATTTGTGTCACACAGGCTGATTTTTTTAACTTTTCAGACTAAAATGAATATCAAGGATCTGAGCAAAAACTGTAGAGACCGAAAAATGCACAGTACATCAATTTATTACAATTATATAGGCAAGAGTGTCAGAGATTTACTGACCTGCAATGTGTTACATAAACACATAAAAGCCCTGAAACTTAGATGCCTTTAGACATAAGATGAGAATAAAAGGTGAAAGTAAAAGGCCATGGATATCTATCTGTTTATTACAGGTGAAATGTGCTGTAAAATAGGAGAAAAGCTTTTAGTAATTCTTTGATTAACTCTCTGTCTCCTGCTTCAGGGGCTCATGCAGCATATCCATCAGGGGAACTGGCCCAATATGGCCAAAATGCCACTGCCCTGGCTCCTGCTAACCAGCCTAAGCAGCAGGAGGTTGACACTGAGATGGGCCCCTCAGTCTTGATCATGAAGCCTATTCTACGCTTTCTTCAACTGCTCTGTGAAAACCACAACCAAGACCTACAGGTCAGCCACTGCTTCATCTGTTTTACAATAGATTGTTATTTGATATTTTGCCCACAGTTTTATTTTTTTTCAGAATGTAACTTTGTACTAATCCCATTAATATTGCCCCAGAATTTCCTTCGCTGTCAGAACAACAAGACAAATTATAACCTGGTCTGTGAGACACTTCAGTTCTTGGACATCATGTGTGGGAGCACTACAGGGGGCCTGGGTCTGCTGGGTCTCTACATTAATGAGAACAATGTGGAGCTGATCACGCAGACATTGGAGACGCTCACAGAGTATTGCCAGGGACCTTGCCAGGAGAACCAGGTCAGATGACTACATAGCCTATCTTATGTCAGGTTTTTTGGATGAATAAACATAAATGTCCAAACCGTGTTGATTTTTGTTCTCTGTTTTATCTGTTTGAAGACTTGCATCGTAACTCACGAGTGCAACGGAATTGACATAATTACTGCCTTGATTTTGAATGACATTAGCCCTCTGTGCCGCTACCGGATGGAGCTGGTGCTCCAGCTTAAGGTATTAACTCACCACATTATCACTGCACCTAGAATAAGACAAATAAGAAAAATAATTAAGGTCTCCTCATTTTGAATGCATTTTAATAAGGAAGGTGATGTTGTTCCTATATTAATTATACGGTTTCTTGGCAGGACAACGCCTCCAAACTATTACTTGCTCTAATGGAGAGTCGCCATGACAGTGAGAATGCAGAGAGGATTCTGATTAACCTTCGACCCCGTGAACTGGTCAGTTCACTACTTTGATGTATACCAAAGAGTCAAAGATCAGCGAATTAAAATATACGATAAATCGATTGTGTCTTTACTGGCCAACAGGTTGAAGTGATCAAAAAGGCTTATCTGCAGGAGACTGACTGTGACTGTGAGGATGCAGAAGTGTCACCCAGAGAAGTCGGCCACAACATCTACATCTTGGCACTACAGGTACACTACTGACCATTTATGTACCTTAAGTTTCTTGAATGCTTTTGGATTGTTAACACGTAATATCTTTCTGTCTTTCTATATAGTTGGCACGGCACAATAAGTCTCTCATTAATCTGTTGAAACCACCAAAAAAGTCAAAGGAAGAGCTTGAAGAAGGCATCTCATCTATGGTAAGGTTTTAAAAAACACAGACAGCTTTTTAGTTTTTAAAGCTTTTCTCAATCAAATAGTGTTCCTGATTACATTCATGCTTTTTCTGTAGCTTAGTCTGAACAACAGGGGATTCTCCCAAATGCTAAAATCCTCAGCTCCAGCACAGGTTCAGCAGGAAGATCCACTGGAGTACTACGCCAATAACACTGCACAGATCGAGGTTAGCTTTTCATGTCAATATCATACCTCTTTCCCTTCTACTGCACAAAGTTATTTAAACTCCATAAATAATTTTCAGCTTGCTTACAGTGTACAGTTTGGTTAATTGAATATGACTATTGCGTTACATCAGATAGTTCGTGAGGATCGCAGCATGGAGCAAATTGTGTACCCTATCCACCCCATCTGTGAGTACCTTACAGAAGAGTCCAAGTTACGAGTCTTCACCACCACAGAGCTTGATGAACAGGGCAGCAAGGTCACACACTTTTTTGAGCAGACCTCCTTCCTGCATAATGAAATGGAGTGGCAGAAGAAGTTACGCAGTATGTGCTGAGTTCTTTCTTGTTTCCTCATAGCTGTTCTGAATCACTTACTTACTTTAATGTTCTTCACTAGCATCTAGGAAAACCTGTCAGATGTTGCTGGGGCAGTATAAAGTAAGTACTCACTGTTCTCTGTCTTTCCCAGGTATGCCAGTGCTGTACTGGTTCTCTGGGCGAATGTCAGTATGGGGCAGCATCTCATTCAACCTGGCTGTCTTCATCAACCTCATCATTGCCTTCTTCTACCCTTTTGACAATGGCCAAAGTACATCACAGTCTCTACTATATATATATATGTTTAAATATACATTATCAGCTTATTAGGTAGATTTACCTTGTACTTACACTTCAGGCACATCTATCAGACATGTGCACTTTGTAAATTTTATTTTGCATTTGCTTATATCCAAAGTGACTTACTGTACAGTTCAGGTGAATGGATGAAGGTCAAAGTCCTTGCTCATGTGGAAGCCTTGAGGTGCTTGTATTTACAATCAGCTCTTCAAACTTTGAGCACTTGCCTCTTTATACATATACAATTAGAGATCTTTCTAGCCATATGCAGTGTTTCAACTGCCTTGTCTATTAGTAAAAATGGGCCACAGTGGTTAATTGTGGGTGCACTGACCACATAATTATTTATTATTTGGATCATTCTCAGTGCAGCATTGAGATTACCATGGTAGTATTTGAATGGTGATGCTACAAGTGTACAATCAGGTGATTTACTTTAGCGTGTTACTGGGATTTATAGACACCTCAATATCACTGCTACACTGTGAATTAATAACCCGACAATCATATAATCTGGTCATCTGGTTGGCACTGTTATCATCTACGGTTAAGGATATCATCATGCAGTTGTACCTGCAGAGTGCAGCTGCAACCTGCAACCTGCACAGTGCAGCTAGGTTTACCTGAAAAGTGTCAGTACAAAGTAGGTGCAAGGTAGATGTAAGTAGAAAAGTTCCAATATCAGTATCTTAATTCTTTTCTCTCTGACTCCTTTCAGCTTCCATTGATTCTTCAATATTGTACATGCTGTTCTGGGTGATTTCTGGCCTATCTGTTTTGGGTCTTTTGACTCATCGCTATGGACCGCAGCTTGTCTCTGTGGCTGTCATTCTGCGATGCATCTACCATTTTGACATTGGCCCTACTCTCTTCATGCTTGGAACTGTCAACGTAAGTCAGAAACTCGGTGTGGTGTGTGACCAAATGGATCTTTACATTTGACTTTCACAACAAGTTATCAACAAACATTTAAAATATTGTCTTAAAGGATGTCTGTAGTGCAGTTACAAAATAAATATCTATTATATTTACTCCAGCAATATGATACTCTTTTTACTAATATTAATCAATATAATCAATGTTTTTAACACTACCATTTTACTAGATTTATCATCATTCACTTTTTGTGCCTTGGTCTGAAAGGTCTATGAGGATAAATTGACAGCTAAACGGATTAAGCATAACAATGCTTTCAATGGGATGTTTACATATGTTGATGCACTAAATGGACAAATGTTTCTGGCCCCCTAACCATCACACCCATATGAGCTTGTTGAACGTCCAAAACCAATGACATGAATATATTTAGCACCCCTTCAACAGACTCCACAATAAAGCTTTCCATTAATTTTGGAATATTGATATGGGGATTTGTGAGAATTTAGTCACATGAGCAACATCAGTGAAGTTAGGCACTGATGTCAGGTTAGAAGGCATGGCCTATATTTGCCATTCATCCTAAAGGTGTTCAGAGGGATTAAGGTTAGGGTTCTGTGTGGGGCACTCAAGTTGTTCCAGATCAACTTTGGCATCCTTGGAGCTAAGGTGCATTGCCATGCCGGAACAAATTTGGGCTAGGTTATTTACTTCCAGGGAAGGGTTAGGGTTAAGGCCACATCATAAAAAATACATTGTATTTTCCAATTTTTTTTGCACCAGTTTGAGAAAGACCCACAGATGTATTTGTTGATCAGGTGTTTATGTTCTTATGGCTATATATTGTTTATTGTATATGATTAATTTCTGTTAACCCTCTACTTTGTTCTCTGTCTGTCTCCACTCCTGTTGCTCTTACACAGCTCCTCAATAAGATTGTGTACGTTGTGAGTTTTGTGGGTAATAATGGTACATTTATCATGGGTTACAAAGCCATGGTGATGGATGTAGAGTTCCTGTACCATCTGATCTATGTGTTCACCTGCACACTAGGGCTTTTTGTCCATGAGCTCTTCTACAGCCTAATGGTAAATATACTGTATTATTTAATTTCTCACAGCAGTTTCTGTCTTCTATTCTGTCTTTGCATTTTACTAGGAATAAAAAGAGTTTAAAATCTGTGCACTTTATACACTTTAAACCTTTCCAGTTATTTGACCTGATCTACCGAGAGGAAACCCTTTTTAATGTCATCAAGAGTGTGACGCGTAATGGACGCTCCATTCTCCTGACTGCAGTGTTGGCCATCATCCTGGTCTACCTTTTCTCCATTGTGGGCTTTCTTTGCCTCAGAGATGACTTCATCATGGAGGTGGATCGTTTACCTTCCACTGATGCAGGCATGTTTGGTTTTGAAATAAGCTTAACGAGTTAGTGATGTAGTTAGTGCTACGGTGGTGTAATGCGGCTTCCACTTCCTCTCTATTGATTCAAAAAGTGCTTACTGGGATGTCCATCCTCTTAGATAGCATTTTATTCCCTATTATTAAATTATGACATTTTGTTAGTATTGCTTTAGTTCAAACTTGCAGTCTCTTTAATGACATATTATCTGAGGTGTTTCTTTAATTCAGAAAATAGGAGTTAAAATTATGTCACTTCAGTTCTTAGACTCTTTAAATTGTGAAGCTCTATTTTAAATACCATTAGTCAGACAAATAATATCAATTCCAGCTGTGCTGAATACTTTTGCAATCCACTGTATCTATGTATAGGCATTATATGAACAGCAAAAAAGATGTGGCATCTGGCTTGTGTACTGTCTATGTGTATTGGAGGAAATGTAAACTGTAAATGGTAGCTATTGTACAAAAGAAAGAGGAGAAATAAAATAGCTTTTGACCAAATTTTAGGGGGAATACATTAGACCAAA
The DNA here is from genome assembly GCF_030014155.1 of Tachysurus vachellii. Lineage (NCBI taxonomy): Eukaryota > Metazoa > Chordata > Actinopteri > Siluriformes > Bagridae > Tachysurus > Tachysurus vachellii. The sequence continues at coordinate 10,915,462 of NC_083470.1, forward strand.
TTGTTTATCAAGGAATTGATAAACAACTGATTGTGCTTAATTTAGATTCTGAGGGGAACTGCAGTGCAGATGGAGTGGACTGCAATGAAGAAACCGGACTTACAGTAACATCAGAGGGTTAGTCTTATACTTACTGCATTAAACTTCTCTAGTATTGTAAGTCTGAAGTATCTGAGTCAAAGGTTCCATTAACTCCATTCTCTGACTTTATCTTGCAGATGAAGATAACACAGAGCGAGCCTGTGACACACTATTTATGTGTATAACCACTGTGCTGAATCACGGCCTACGGAATGGGGGAGGTGTCGGAGATGTCCTACGCAAACCCTCAAAAAATGTGAGAAGACAAATGCATGCCCTTACATACATAAATATATCGCAATACATATTTGAATTATAGTACATAGAAGAATTGACATTAGTATGTGCAAACTAAAGATTTCTTACACTCACTGTATAGGAGACGCTGTTTCCTGCACGTGTGATATACGATCTTCTCTTCTACTTTATTGTCATCATCATTGTACTGAACCTGATCTTTGGTGTGATTATTGACACCTTTGCTGACCTGCGTAGTGAGAAGCAGAAGAAAGAGGAGATCTTGAAGACCACCTGCTTTATCTGCGGTAAGAGATTAATAATGAGAGATCGGTAGTTCCTCCATCTACTGTGTGTTATGGTTTGGAAACACAGAACCATGTGTCCTGTGTGAAATCTGTAATCTAATGTAAAATTACGTATAAATCCTCTACACTGGAACTTCTCTGATAAACAGCTTCATATAGATGCTTTAGCTTTTGGACTTTTTGACAGTTGTGGTTTAATTTTTCTGACAAAAGGTCTTGAGAGGGACAAGTTTGACAACAAGACAGTGTCTTTCGAGGAGCACATTAAATTAGAGCACAACATCTGGAACTACCTTTACTTCATTGTACTTGTGCGAGAGAAGAACAAAACTGACTACACTGGCCCAGAGAGCTATGTGGCCCATATGATAAAGGTGAATTATTTTTATTGTGTTCATTGAACAAATTTAGCTATAATCTCACAATATTTAGGTAATTAAAGCATGCTAAACAGGTTTCATTAAAGGTGAAATAACAACACAAGTTAAAAGTATAATGTTCTTTTTTTTGTAGAACAAGAACCTGGATTGGTTCCCACGGATGCAGGCCATGTCTCTGGTTGTGTCTGAAGGAGAAGGGGAACAAAATGAGATCAGGATCCTACAGGACAAACTCTCGAACACCATGAAAGTTGTTACACTTCTTAGTGGCCAGTTAACAGAGCTGAAAGAACAGGTGAGGCAAATGAGTGCTCACAAGTGACGCAACACTAAAAATATTCACTGCGCATACAGAAGAAGGCATTCAAATCTCTCCCCACAGTGTGTTAAACTGATCTGTAAAGTTGGGCAGACTGACAGATGTTGACAGGTGGAATTAGATACATAAAAATTAGGAGCAGCACTTTGTTTGCATGGAGGATGAAGGCATTTACAATGTGTAATTTTAAGATTGAGAGAAGAACTAATGTAAAATTTTAGGCTATATTTCTCAACATGCTTTTATTTAATGAATGTAGTATTTAACCCTAACCCTACCCTTGTCTAACCCTAACCCTACCATGATGTAGCTGTTCAATATCAGTGTTTACATTTGACTTCACTTTTGAGCCCTTATTTATTTGACTTAATTGCTGCTACTGCAGTACGTAGCAGTTATTGTTGCCCAATAATTAAGTGAGTAGGTCATATTATCAGTGTTTGCTGTTAACACTGGTGTGCTTCCCATGCAGATGACAGAGCAAAGGAAGAGGAGGCAGAGGATGGGCTTTGTGGATGTCCAAACTGGCTCTAATGCTGTAATGCCCCCTAGTGCTGCTGGAGGAAACTCCAAGACTTAATTTTATATACTTACTTCTACCAGCTCATCAATGTTCGGATCTGAGTTGAGGATTTTACTGACTCGATAGGTTTTTTGAATGTATGCATTAAGTATGCATTAATGCAGTCAGGTTTGGTTAAATACTTGCCCTGAATGTGACCTGAATGTTACAGTTATGACTGGCTTTTTTTTTTGGTTATATGGGAAAAGAATATACTGTACCATTTTCATGTTTTGCTTGGTCACATTTTAAAGTAATGAAATATCTGTAATATATTTTGTTAGAATTTTATTAATTAACTTATACATTTGTGCTAACTCTACTACTTCTAAAAAGTGCCTAATGCAGCAATGGTCACATGAAATTGTTCTTTTTGATGATCTGTTTAATCACATGAATTGAAGTGATGAGAATGGTAGTGGGACAGATTACAGACTGTACATAGCTATTTAACAGCATATTTAAATTTATGATATGTTCTCTCTTTTTTTTTATTACTACAGAACTGTAGAAGCTCATGTTTTAAAAAAAATGTAAACAACCAAACAAACAAAACAACAACAAAAATAAAAAGAATTACTTATATGAAGCCCATTTTTAAATGGGATGTGGGAGAAGAGTATAAACAAAAATAATTTAATAAAACTATAGTGTCAAAAAAGTGCCAAATGTGTGCTATGTATTTTTCAACTCCATTTCAGAAATGCAAAAATTTATATGGGCCAAATTACATTTCGATGTAAGCCTACATAGTACATACTACTAGCAGCATAAATTGTGGTTGTGTTTGATTTTCTGTAAATAGGATAATCATGGACTCGGGTAAAGGTAAAGGTAACGGTATGAGGTAGAGGAAAGGTATGAGGTAAAATTAAGGAGTAGAGTCACTAATCATATAGCTAAAATGAATTTCAGAAATGAGAAAGTATGCTAAATAAAATCATTGTCTTCCTCTGCTCTCTCTGGTTTCCTCCTACTGTCCAAAAAACTGTCCAAAAACTAGCCTGGGTTCTGGACCCACTGTGGCCCTGACCAGGACACTAAAGATGAATGAATGATAGATCATTATTAATAACATTAACAGCATAGCCATAGAGACCAAAATACCTTTATGACACTTGCATTGAACATTTTAATATGAAAATGCCAATAATGATTGTGAAGAACATTTTATTAAGCCAGATGCACCCTTTTCTTTCTCCTCCTACACTAAATCAGCTGCCTCCTTTAAATCCACCTGTTCAGGGTGTAGTTACTGTAGGTAGCAAGCAGCTTTCAAATAGAAACGGGAACGTTAAGGGTGGAATCGTAGTTAATGGCCTTTAACCGTTAACGTTTTATGGACCCTTTAGAGCCCCAAACAACACCCCACCCTCTTCTATTCATCTGGGTAGTAAGTTAGTAAGTAAAGGGTATCAGTGGGTTGGTCTGTATGTTACTGAGTGGGCGGACGCACAAACTGCGCTTATTACGCTCAATCCCGTACAGCTCGGTCTAGTGAACTGACGCATTTGTTCACGTTCAGGCGTTCGTCCTCAGTGCAGGTCAACAGGTAGGAGACTGTAAACGTTTTCTTTAAAAATGGTTCTTGTTTTAGGTTGTGTATGGGGAGTGTAGAGTACGTTAAAAAAAAAGTACAAACTTTAAAAGAATACAATATCCTCTAGACTTTTTATTACCTCTATATATACATTCTACGTTCACTATAGGCTAAATACATATGTAATAATAAATAAATATATGTCATACCCATACATCAAATGTACATAAATATCCCTTTGGCCTTTAATTCGTTTAGATGTAAAGCACGGTGAGATTTTTAAAAAAAAAAAGAAAAAAAAGAAAAAAAAGGCAACAACAACAACTACGACTACAATAATAATAATACTAATAATAATAATAATAATAATAATAATAATAATAATAAAGTATTATTATTATTATCATTATAACAACAACAACAATAATAAGAAGAAATTAATAATAAGTATTATAATTACTATTATTATTATTATTATTATTATTATTATTATTATTATTAGTAGTAGTAGTAGTAGTAGTAGTAGTAGTATTGTTGTCGTTGTTACTACTGCTGATGATATTGGTATTAGTAAAGTATTAGTAAATATACAGGTAAGTAAACAAGCTGCTTGTGCCTTTGTTATGTTTATGTTGCTTATCTGATGTGGCAGATGGATAGGTGATGAATTAAAAACAGTGAAGCACAAAACAGCATGTTTTTACCACCGAGACTTTAAAGAGCCGGTGCCAAGTAAAGGATATTTACAAATACTTGGTGCAGGCATGTAATTGAGAGGACAAATTTAAAAAGTAGTATTTGTAATGTTCTATCTGATCTCTGAAATAATTTTCGTTCTACCTTCAAATCATTTAGAGACCTCTACACCCATAAATTTGAACTAAGGTGTCTAGCTGAAATTAAGAGAGAAAAGCCTATCAATATCAATTCTCCTGCATCTGATGAATAAATAAATTAAAAGGCAGGTAGGTTTTTGTTGAAAATTCATAGTATTAGCTACTGAGCTAATTAATCCTTAATTTAAGGTTGATAATAAAGAATGTGACGTGCTAGTTATCGGCGTTGTGACGTCTATCTGACAGTGTTCAGCACAGGGAGTGAAGCAGAGAGAGAAGCTGTGTACCACTGATAAATGGGCGCTTACACACCACACCCGCAGCCACAGGGGCAAGAAAAAAGCCTTAGCCATGTGAAGTGTGCCACTTAATCTTTAGGGCTGAAGGGCAAGAAGTGTGCTACTTAATCTTTAGGGCTGATGGGTGGTGGTCATTAAAATGGATGAAACACAAGTGTTCGCATAATACTGTTTAAACATAATACTGTTTGTTTCTTTGTTTCTGCTATACCAATTGTTTATATTATTATAAATATTAGACCATCTGGAATAATTATGATCGAAAAATACTAATGTAACGAGCCATTAATACTAATTTAATTTATTGGAACGCAAAACATATTACTGTATGTTATGTGGATTATAAATGATATACTTACTATTTATACTATACTATACTATTTATACTATAACACTGAAGTCTTTTTACAATCCTTCATTAAACAAACAAACAAACAAACAAACATATAGATAACGCAAATAAAAATATAATTTTTAATTACAAACTTTTAATTACAAGATTTTAAATGTAGATACTTGCTTAGAAATTAAATTAGCAGAATCTTATTGTAGCTACATAGAATTAAAAGGAATTATAATCTTCTTTCTGTTAGGTGTTTTGTTGTGTCTACCTCATTGGGGCTAAATATAAATGACTCTTTCTTTCTCCTTCCGTCAGCTGGTGAAGTCATGTCTGCCTTTCTGCATCGTTGTCCATTCCTGAAGTCCTCTCCGGTCCCGACTTTGAGACATGTAGGGGGATTTTTGGGGATGGCTGACCGATGCCCCATCATTCTCCGCCGGATCAGCGTACAGTCCACTCAGGGTCAGGATGAAAATGGTAAGCTGCTGTCAGTAAAACATGTCATTCACAGAGCATGACATAGGCACATGTAGCCTACTACTACTGCACTTTCTTTGGTAGTGCATGGTAGCGATTATTGAGCCTACTAGATAATTAATTAAGACACATTAGGCACAGGCAAGAAACAACTTGTCAAAGCACCAGGATTGTCAAGCATCTGCTGCTATAGATGATCCCAGGACATATGATATATGATTTATAAACGCTTTACCCTTTATGAAGGTTTAACCCATAGAGTTAGTATTCTATTTAAGCATTTAAGGCTACTACTACTTCTACTACTACTTCTACTACTACTGCTACTAATGTACGTGCGAAAGAGGTTTAAAAGGTTTAAGAATTAGATAAACAGAAAATCTGGAATTTTTTTACCACATTTTTTTTTATTCTGGCATTCTGCTTATTTTGTACAAATCTATAATTGATTCATGTCTGAAGTATTTTTCTGTACAGGTTTGCTGCCACATAAGGAAACCAAACGCTCCTTGGCTACATCTGCTGCTCAGGTTGCTGTGTCCATGACTAAGGCCTGTCCCTTTGTCTCCTCTAAGATTGGACTAGTTAAAGCTAGCCCTCAATTTCAGGAGGATGTCCACTCAGCACTGCCTCCTATTTCAGAGGAGGAAGTAACTTCAGGTAAATCTGCTGCTTTTACACTACAATGAGTTGAATATTATGTGCTGAAATATAAAGAAGATATAATGTAAGAATAGCATACTTTATAAACAGTACATTTAATGGCTATATTGTAGTTTATATTTGTATAAATCTTTGTGTTTCTTGTGCTGCTCTCGTCTATGTAGGAACAATCAGCTCTGTGTTTAGTGGTTTACAGGGACTTCAGTCATCTTTCCCAACACACCTTCTGAAAGACAACATTGGTTAGTGCATATTGTAGTTTATTCAAACATGAATATGATGGGATATGTACGTTAAATTGTTCTGTTGGTAGTTTGTGAAGATATTTTTATTTTTTTATCTTCACACTCAGTCGGACCCAGTTTTGACTATGATGACTTCTTCACTCAGAAGATCATTGAGAAGAGGAATGATCACACCTACCGTGTCTTTAAGACGGTGAATCGGTTTGCAGATGTTTTCCCCTTTGCTGAGGATTATTCTGTTCCAGGTCGCATTGGCTCACAGGTGTCTGTTTGGTGCAGCAACGACTACTTGGGCATGAGTCGTCATCCACGTGTCATCAAAGCAATATGGTCAGCTCCCAACAGATCTTCCTGATCTGAAGAATTTAAAAGCATATTATTTCTTAGTAATGAACTTCAAGAACATGATTTTAATGAAGCTGCTAATTGACAATGCATTTAAACTACATTCATTAATGATCTGTATCTCAGGGACGTTTTGGAAAAAAATGGTGCAGGAGCAGGTGGCACCAGGAATATCTCTGGGACAAGTTACTACCATGTGGCTCTTGAGAAAGAACTGGCCCTTCTTCACCGAAAAGATGCAGCCCTTGTCTTCTCCTCATGCTTTGTGGCCAACGATTCCACCCTATTCACTCTGGCAAAAATGCTTCCAGGTAATCATTGAGACATCAGATACAGTTCCATTCTCCCACAGACATTTTTGGTGACTTTGTTGAAGGTGCAGTTTGCAATTGTTTCCATTCTTTAATTTAATTTAATTTAATTTAATTTAATTTAATTTAATTTAATTTAATTTAATTTAATTTAATTTTGCTATTTATTGTTTATTATAAATTTTCCAGTGCTGTCTATATATTAAATGTTCTGTTGGATTTTATTTAGTTTCATAAATAATATCTAATTGCTATTTTACATATATCTGTTTAGGGTGTGAAATCTATTCAGACATGGGGAATCATGCCTCCATGATTCAGGGCATCAGGAATAGTGGAGCCAACCGTTTCATCTTCCGTCACAATGATGCAAAACATCTAGAAGAGCTTCTCAGTCGTGCTGATCCAAAGACACCTAAAATTGTGGCATTTGAAACAGTGCACTCCATGGACGGTGAGAAAATATTTTGTATTGTAAAAAAATGACTGTAGTTCTGAGTAAAACTGTAAAACAGAGGCAAGTCTAAGTACAAATGACAATACTTTAATAGAGAAGAGGTCTTAAGGACAGACTTGCTTTTAATTAAATACCTATTTTATCCATTCCAGTGTAAGCACTTGATATTATTTTTACCCTAGGTGCTATCTGCCCTCTGGAAGAGCTGTGTGACGTTGCACACAAATATGGAGCTCTCACCTTTGTGGATGAGGTTCATGCAGTAGGCCTGTATGGACCACATGGAGCAGGGGTCGGTGAGAGAGATGGCATCATGCACAAGATTGATATTGTCTCTGGTACACTGGGTAAGAAAGACTTAATATTTCATATTTCATATTTCATATTTCTTAATATGTAATATTAACATTACAATACATTTTTTAAGTATAGTCCATTTCATTAACCTTTTGATGTCTTGCATGTGTGCAGGTAAGGCATTTGGCTGTGTGGGAGGCTACATAGCCAGCACTGCTGCACTGGTGGACACAGTGCGATCCTATGCAGCAGGCTTCATCTTCACCACTTCACTGCCTCCAATGGTGCTGGCTGGAGCTCTGGAGTCTGTACGGGTTCTGATGAGCTCAGAGGGTCAGGCACTGCGCCGAGCTCACCAGAGGAATGTTAAGCATATGAGGCAGCTTTTGTTGGATGCAGGTCTGCCTGTCATCAACTGCCCAAGCCATATTATCCCAATACGGGTTAGTGCCACTGTGTCTGAGCTAATAACACCATAATCATTATCAACCATGGTTGTTTTTAGTTTGGAGATTTTCAGATCCACAGTTTGGCCCACATTGTGCCTTTTTAGAATACAAGTACAGTAACTTATATCAGGCTTAATAAATAGTAAATGAGATTAATCAGAATTGTTGAGAACAATGAATGATGTAATACTGTACAGGCTAGATCCAGTGCCTATCCCAAAAACATGCACATGACACAGGAAAATGCACTGACCATGTCAGGATGAACTGGGAGTGGGCATAATGAGAAAGCTATTGTAGGGAGAAAATGTGAAGCTCCACATGAACGAGTTCACAATTGAACCATTGAGGTAGCAACACTAAATTGCACATATGTGAATGTGTGTGCACGTGCCCCCTGCAGTGTTATGTAATACTTCTTTTATGTGTGGTTTCTTGGAAGTATGCCTAAAATAAATCTGTTTTAATTAATATCATATCACAGGTTGGAAATGCAGAGAAAAACTCCAAGGTGTGTGATATTCTGCTGGAGAGACACAATATATATGTACAGGCAATAAACTACCCAACTGTGCCACGTGGAGAAGAGTTGCTGCGTTTGGCACCATCCCCTTTCCACAACCCCATCATGATGGACTACTTTGTGGGTGAGTGGAAGTTAGTCCTGAAACATGTTAGTTACAATAAGTGTTAAATATTATATACTAATGTTGTCTATTTATTTATTTACTTATTTATCTTTGACAGAAAAATTGGTGGACATATGGCAGGAAGTTGGACTGCCACTCAATACCTCTGCAACAGCCTCCTGCACTTTCTGTGACCGTCCCCTCAACTTTGACCTTATGAGCGAGTGGGAGAAAAGTTACTTTGGCAACATGGAACCAAGATATATTACAGTTGCAGCACAATAAGAATGATGAAATGGAAGAAAGATGGAAAGCAGCATTTAGTATAACCAGCTGGCATCATTATTAAAGAAAAAATCATAAATGTTGAGATATCTCCTTTCACACTGTCATACATTATTGTCGCCTGCTGCAGTTACATTATTAGTACTAGCTTTGGTGCTTTTGGATTTTATACCGTATTATGGAATATTAATGTTGTGTCCCCTCTGCATATTAAAAACCTGCACATGGGCACTTTTAATGGAAACTATTCAAAAATATTTAAATACTTTATATTTTATTAAATATTTTGACTCACATTTCCTTTATCAGATACAGGTCCTGTACTAACTCTCTCTGCATTAAGCCTCATCCAGGTCCCTTATGCATGGGACTTGATTTTGGATGTAATAGCTAATATCCTAAAATCTTGGCTACAGTCTAAATATCATCATTAGCCATAGAGTTACACTTGCTAATTTCATAACAACAACTGTCCTTGTGGAAAGAGTTGGGATTAAAACCTTAAAGTTATCACATTATCTTTGCTATTTGGGTAATGCATTGAGGCAGGAATGTGCATGATGACCTCAGCAAATACAGCGTCAGTCTGCTTTGCTTCTTTAGATCATTTTATATTCTTGAAGCCATGGTTTTATAAGAAATGAAATAAAACTTGTATTGCTCTTGTATTGCATTTTTTGAAACCATCATGTTCAATTCTCTAGACACCAGAGCTTCTTTTTAAGCATGTTTTCATCTTTTTCTAATTTGGTCATCCACCCACTAATGCTCCCTTATCACATGTAGCAGCTACTAATGTAATCATGAAGACCCCCGACACACACAATTTTTTAAATTAATGAAATGTTTCCTAGTAGGTAAAGTAAATAACTTTACATATACAATATGAGAAAATCCAACATTTATTAGCCTTCTAATTTTAGGTTCAGGAAAAATAGCACAGTAATTTGTACAATAGGTCAGCACACTGCTTTCTGAGTTTGTTCATTTGGACCCTTTCCATGATTGGCAAAAATAATGGGACCCACAAGGCATGCAAAACCTTTTTACCCCAGTAAAATGAAATTCTCTTTAGAGATGTATTTCTTTTTCTCAGTTAAGTTGATTTTTAAGCTGATTACTGTACTCTCTGTGTTACTGTTTAAATGAAATTCCAAACAATAATTCCAGTTTTACATTGTTTTATTACATGCATTACAAGTTTGACAATATTGAAAAATATAGATTAATATTTCTGACAATCTTGATGTTTTTAATGGATCACAAAATTATATGTTGTCCTATGATCAATTTCATCTCCCTCTTTCTCTGACATTTACAATCTTCTGTTTGAAAAGTCTAACACCAACCCTGCCTAATCCCATATTTATATATATATATATGGGATTTTGACAAAAAATGACCTAAACAGCTAAGGGTTAAAACTCCATTCACCATATATTATGTTACTATAAACATAAGCAGCAGTAACAATTAACAGCAATTATGAGAATAAGGAGAGTTGGGGTGTATAAACTAAATTTATTTTCAATTTCGTCTGTATTAAACATTTAGGGGTAAAAATATTCTATAATTACAAGATTTTAAAAATAAAATTATATTAAAGCTTTCATTATATCTTCAACTTTTATCTGCTTTTAAATGGTGTACTTTCAAAAACCTTCTTGGAGGTGATCCCATGTATGGTTGAAAATAAGGTCTGTACTTTAAGCTAGAAATTACCTTGAAATTTCTTGAAGCGCTATCTGTTTGGATAGGAAAGAAATATACAACCAACAAATCACTTTCAAACTGATGTTTTTTGCTTTATTGTAGAGTTGTATTGTACAATGTAGAGAAAGATTTCATGTCGTCCAAGCCGTCCCTAATTGCTGGCCATGGTCTGTAAACAGTAAAAAATACATTTTGCTTAGACACAGTACTGTTTGATATCACTTTCTAGCATAGAACATTTCTAGTGTTCATCAGCAGGACATTATTAAACTTACATTGCTGATCCAGCTGATGTAGGAGCTGACTTGGGTGAAGACTGTTGGCTTCTTGGGGTAATTGCAACTCAGGCCAGAGCCGAAGCTCACAATACCATGGACTTCCCAGGCACCATCAGCATTCTGGCAGTTCAGGGGGCCACCAGAATCACCCTAAATCATATAACACCCAGGTAGATTAAATAAATACTCTGAAAACATTTACGACTTAATCAAACACATGCAGTTTCTTTCAAGTGAGTGCCAGGGCATCAGAACACAGAATTTATAGAAATAACAGGTTTGTTTATAATGTGACATGAATGTAACTCCAAGTCCATGCCCAACTTTGTCTAATAGGTTTAACTGTTCATAAAGCATTTCACATGCAACACTTACATTGCACCCAGACACAATGCCATCTCCTCCAGCACAGACCATTGTGTCCTTAACTTGAGATCCCCACCAGTCAGGTTTAGTGCAGGTAGCAAAGTCAACCACAGGGAGAAGAGCCTGCTGCAGGATATCTGCAATGGGGCCTCCAGCTAGAGAAGGAGGAAAATAAAAATTATATAACCAAATCTCCAAACGTCTGGAGCTTCAGAATGTTAGATCTCAGATGCTAAAACACTTGGACAGGAGGAGATTAGTGTAGCCTGTGTAAAAAGAACTACGGTTGTTTTTTTTTTGTTTGTTTATTTGTTTTTACACTGAATTCTTTTCTAATTTTAAAGTGTTTAGTGTAATGGGCAGTAGTGTGCAGGAAGCTCACTCTTCATGCGTCCCCAGCCAGTGACGTAGCAGGGAGCGTCATTGGGCAAAATGTAACCTTCCTGTGGAAGACATGCAGGTGTGATGGTATCACTAACAGTCACAGGGGTCTCCAGCTTCACCAGGGCGATGTCATTACTGTCGCACATATGCCATAAAATAGGTCTCAATTAGGAACAGATACCAATATTAATATTATTGTAGTATTTCCCAAATTAAGCTACTAGTTTTGCAAAACTGCTTTGACTGTAAAATATAACTATACAATTCCATCAGCTTTTATGATAAATATAATATCAGCAGTAATGTATATTTGAAAAATATATGTTGGAAAAACTCTGCTCCTGCTATGAGTTTCACTTCTATTACCGGATAAGGAAAGCATTCCACTTCTCATGGACGATGATCTTGCCAGCATTGATTGCCAGAGAGTCATTCTCTTCCAGCTTCAGGTTGTGTTTGCCAAGGTAAACTCTGTAAGTTCTGCTTGAACTGCACAATCACAAAAGATACAGCTAAGTTACAAAATTTGATACAATCTGTGTTAATACTATTTTTGAACTTGATATATATTTTAATAAAAAAATCCCCAAATTTCCCACAAGTTCAGTCACCTGCCAATTCTCACCCATAAAACTCTTTCCTATCTACTAACAGGAAATAGTGGCATGGGAATGCTTCCTCAGAGACATGCTAGACCAGTCATCTGTATGTTTTAGAAATGCTGCACATGCTGTGTCACAGGGCAGTATAACGCAAATGGAGGACATGACTATCTACAAAGGTGCCTATAATGAACTAGTATCTTTGTGATTGACAGGAAAGATGGGACTATAAAGAATTTAGATTACAGCCCGGCATGATTTTCTTTTTAGTCCCAAACTTCACACATTTGCATTTTATTACAGCAATCTCTGTGTATTTTTAACAGGGAACAAATCTCCATGTTTACATTTACAGTCCAACATCAGGTTTACTTTGAGTGTTATAAAGTGATATTGTGAGACTAAGTGATTACCTAATGCAGTGAGCAGCGGTCAGAACCCACTGGTCAGAGATCAGAGTTCCTCCACAGGTGTGGTACCAGTTACCATTACTGGTATACTGGAGAGAGATCTGTAGAAACAAAATAAATGAATGAACTCATTTTATGTACAACAGCATGAAAAGTAGCTTTAGAATCAGATCTAGTTTAACTATGTAAAGTAGTGTAGCTTCTTTTATTAAAAATGCAGGCAATATAAATACGTGACTCACCTGCCAGGGCCAGCTATGGGGACGGACATCCTCACCACCCACAACCCTCTTTACAATGGGAGGAAAGGTGGGCAACCCACACCCATAAGCTAAAAAAGACAAAAAAATAATCCAAGCACTGAGAGATATTGTCTATTGCAGCAGTACAATATACAGTAAAAGAGAAACACAAGTCAGTGAGCATCTCAGAAGATACAGGATTCTTACCTCCAACTACCAGAACAGCTAGGACCACAAATTTCATCATGTTTGTGTCTTCCACTCTTTTCAGCTTCCACCTGGAGTTTATATACTCTGAGACAGCAAGGAAACTTGACCACTGGGAAAATTTTCTGGAAAATCAAATAAACACAACTTAGCATGATTCACCTTGAACTGCTACAGTATATATCTAATCAGAAAAGCTAACACCTGTCAGAAGTGCAGAAGTTTCACATCTTTGGGTGTCCACAGAAATCCACTTCACTGATGAAATTAACTCATGCTTGTACAATAACATTAAGAAACAATGTATATATTTTTTAAATATACCCATACATATATTTTTTGATCATGGATGTGTTGTTGTAGTAGACGGTTTTGAGCTTATGCTTACACTGTAAGCCATATAATGTTTCTTGATGTCAGCTGTGTATTTCACAGGACAAGTGTACAGATAAAGATAATGCAATATTTTCAGACATTTATCTACAAAACTAAACAGGCTTCATTGGCAGAAGTGACAATGTACATGGAATTTATAGGTTTTAGGACTGTGTAATTAGGTATATAAATTGCATGCTTGTATCAGCTACAGTAAGTTCACCATGAAGCTCTTGATATTGGCTTTGTTCGTTGTTGGTGGTAAGAGAAGCATTATTTTCTATCTAATAAAATAATCAATTTTTATTATTTACAAAGAATTGAGGTTTTATTTAGCTTGTTTAAAAAAAACTATGGTTTTGTAATCCTGGGATGTACATATACAAATTATGGATAAATCATGTCAAAGATTTTTCCACCATCGGAGTGAACTTAAAATGTATAAGAATTAGAATCACAGACATTACAATCAGAAACATTTTAGGAAAAAGAAATAGCAAGCAAGAAAGCTATGTTGTGGAACATTTATGAAACACGTTACATTATACCTGCTATCATCAGTTTTCTGTCATCAACCTCTCTTTTTCTATCTTGAAGTAATAAAATTACATCCCTGCAGTAAAGGAATGCATTAATGTAAACCTGTATTTTGTTGTGTAGTCAGCATTACTGTTGTTAAAGGAAATAAATCCATATCATTTGATTAACCATAATCAATCTTTTTTTTAAAAAAAAAAAAGAATTATATGAAATATAATAGATTTTTATGCATATACATCAGTGTATATGCATCAGTGATGGTGCATTAAATCATGTGGATGTTTTAAACAGCCTATGGATGTGGGCTACCCACCTTCCCACCCATTGTGAACAGGGTGGTTGGAGGTGATGATGCTCGAGCCAACAGCTGGCCCTGGCAGGTAATGTTCATTGTAGAGTTTATTGTATGCTTTGGGACTGATAGATTACAAATGTACTCACATTTCTTGTGTACTTATTTGATTAGCTAGTCAGCTAGTTTTTCTTGCTTGCTAATTCCTTCTTTATTTTGCAGATCTCTCTCCAGTACAAAAGTGGCTCCAGTTTCTATCATACCTGTGGAGGAACCCTGGTTGCTGACCAGTGGGTTCTTACTGCAGCTCACTGCATCGGGTAAGAGATTTCTTTTACTTAATTTTAATTCAGTGACGAACTATCAGAGTTGAAATAATGTCTTAAAATGACTGCTTTTAATTGATAAACATATTGATGAGGCGATAAATGAATTCAGTATGAAAGCATGAAAGCAGGTCTACTAAACTATGCATGTGGTCCAGCAGCAGTCGAACCTACAGAGTGTATCTTGGCAAACACAGCCTGAACACTGCCAACGAGAAGGGTTCCATTGCAATGGATGTTGAGAGGATCTTTGTTCACGAGCAGTGGGACTCACAGAGAATCAGGTCAGTGTCTAAAATATAGTATCAGCTTTTACAGTTTGTTCATGTTAAGGCATCTTTATTTTGTTTATTTTGTATACTATTTTTTCAGGAATGACATTGCCTTGATCAAGCTGAAGAGCCGTGTACAGATTTCCGAATCCATCATGCCTGCCTGTTTGCCTGAGAATGAACTGGTGCTGCCCGGTGGCACCCCCTGCTATGTCACTGGCTGGGGACGTCTTTGGAGTGAGCTGAACTCTTGAGCAACTTTTTTTTTTAAATTGGATAATCCTTAGTTCTTTCAGGAGTCAACGTTAAACCCAAATCTCTCATTCACTCTATTATTCCAGCTGGAGGCCCCCTTGCAGATATACTGCAGCAGGCTCTGCTCCCCATAGTCGACCATGCTACCTGCAGTAAGCCTGACTGGTGGGGCAGTTTGGTCACTGAGAAAATGGTCTGTGCTGGAGGAGATGGTAAGCTGTCCAGCTGCAATGTAAGTGTACTTCTTTGTGTTCCCTTATTGCAATGTGTCATTTAATCTTTTATTTCATATGCACAGGGACAAGAACCTGCACCACACACGCTTGTATTCATGCCTTGATGTGTCACCTATCACAGATATAAAGAATACATGCATTAAACACTTCTATAAGTTCTATAACTTCTATCTGGATAAGATTAAATTGTGCAATTGTAATGTAACAGTGTAATCGATTCACATGTTATTCTCCACTTCATCAGCTATATGCAGGTCAGTTCTAAACCTTTAGCATTTATTGGCATGTGATTCTTAAATAAAAGCAAATTTAGATTTAATCCCGGAGGTGTTGAAAGAGGTGAAGTGACAGTAAAAATGGTGCTGCATGAGCAAGTTGCTTGATGGAAACAAGTATAAGATAGCTATTAAAATAACAGAGAAAGTTTAAGGCAAATAACTTGTGCCATACATTAAAAAACATTTAGCATGTTCTACTAAAAGATGCAGAAGCCTACAACATAGTGTTTATGTATTAGAAATGGGTCAAAACTAGAACCCTTTGAGATAGTTCACTTAAACCCTTAACTTTGCACAACCTTTAAAGAAGCAGTTTTCAAGAGTGTTATGCCAAGGTATAACTCTAACAACAAGTGACACAGTGTGATAATTATCTCAGAAAGTCACAATACACTAAGCACACCTACACATGCATGCTAACACATATGCTATTCCATAACTACTTCTACAAACATGCTTGTAATCATGTTGTACAGGGTGACTCTGGTGGACCTCTGAACTGTAAGAGATCTGATGGTGCCTGGATGGTTTATGGTGTTGTAAGCTTTGGCTCCAGTATGGGCTGCAACTACTACAAGAAGCCTTCAGTTTTCACCCGTGTTTCTGCTTACATCCCTTGGATTAACAATGTGGGTGTACTAACATTTTACACATTTATACATTTTATACAGAAGTCTTCTATTCACTTACTAATACGTTATACACAGTTAAATGTGTGTTATTGTGTTTTAGCAACCCTGTGTAGTTTCTGTAGAGAGCATCTGATGCTTACAGTATCTCAGTCCTTAAGTTCAAACAGTAATTGATTCTTTTTCCTTTCTAGGTAATGACCACATATTAAACTGAAGTGTGCTCCATGAACAAATAAAAATAACTAATCAGTAAAAGAGATTCTTTGCATTGTTCATCTTCTTTCTTTGGTTTTCCCACAATTTTCTAATGACAATATGTACATATCAAAAATCAATGAACACAGTATGTACATCCTTTAAAGGGTTAGTGAGTCTGCGTGTGTGTATGATTATTAAAATATATCATAGGATATAGGATGTATATATCCTATATATATATATATATATATATATATATATATATATATATATATATATATATATATATATATATATATATATATATATATATATATATATAGGATGTGAAATAATAATGTTTTTAATGCATCAAATATTTAAAATTAAGTAAACACATTAATTAATGAATCGACAACAACAACAACAACAACAACAACAATACATTTAAATGCAAACAAAAAAAGTCTGATTAAATTTATACAAACATTACACGTATGGATGCATATTTTATATGTACTGTATGTGTGCATTTGTGTTATTTTTTATTTTAAATCATTTTTAGTTGGACTGCATTATTAGGTCCAAATAAAAGATACACATGCGGAAATAGTTGCTGAAATGCGTATGTAACACTGTGTTCTGTTAGGTTATGTCTTAAATATCACTTTGGCCTACTAAATAGTATCCCAGAGTAGTGGGCTACTCTCCCCAGTGGGACGCTACTATAAGCACGCTCTGTAGTGCTAGCGCGTGCGATCTGGACGCGTGGTTTCCCCTAACAGTGTTGCCATGACGCCGGTATACACTTCAGCTCGTGACTTCACTTCGGTTCCCTGAGGATTTAGACTGTCGAGTTATGTAAACATTGTTACTTTAAATCGAGAGAATTTCATTCAGATAAATGACACGTATCAAGAGAAAATATTTGCATGCGAAATATAAAATAATATGACTGCTGAGGTTTTGTATGTGTATTCTCTGGTTTTAAGCTTAAAATGAAGGGTTACCTTAAAGCCTTAAACTGGATATTTAAACTCCAACCCAAGAGCACTACGGTGGGAAAACACAGGGATTCAGATCTATGCCTCCAGGTAACATAAATAAAACTTTTTTTTGGCTGATATTTCAACAGACAGTTGTTTTGTTTCTTGATGCTATATAACTCAACCCAATATAATTTACTGTACTTCTGATCTCTTAAAAACAAACAAACAAACACACACAAACAAAAGGCATGTCAATTCTATTACTGTCAGATGAGATTTAATTTTAAGGACTTAACTCGGAGGTCCTTGGAGCCGCGTGGCTGCAATAGAAATCACCTTGGCTTTAAAAATGTGGCAAAAGTCAACTATATATTATTTTAAATGAATGCAAACGAACTTATTGTAAAGAAATGAATGTATTGAAAATGAATTGAAAGAAATGAACAGAAATGCAATTATTAGGAATTCTCATAAAGAGCAAGATATTTAAGCCCCAGACCTGGTTGCCTGAGGTTTGTCTGTAGACGCATCTGTGCTCAAAATATTGAGCCTAAACACTCACTCACTCACTCATCTTCTACCGCTCAACTACCTCGGGTCACGGGGATCCTGTGCCTATCTCAGGCGCCGTTGGGCATCAAGGCAGGATACACCCTGGACAGAGTGCCAACCCATCGCAGGGCAGCCTAAACACTTTAAATCAATTAATTGTTGTGAAAACTCAAAACCTGGTGAGTTGTGCACAGACGAGTGGATCATGAAAATCATAAAAATTTACTAGTGACTCCAACAGAGTTAGACATTATAGAAAGAACCTTAGTGCTTTTGTTTTCTCCAGTGGGTGCTGATCATTTTGAAAATAGTTAAGAAAATTATTCAAATTTCATTAAAAACGTTGTGCTAAAACAACATCTTACTTATCACTACTTGCAGATGCTGCTCATCTGTATTTGATTTTGTTAAATTTTAAGAATGGTGCAAGTAACTATGGAGTTGGTTTTCCAAGTAGTATTAAATTGGTATAAATATTGTACTCGGGGGCACGGTGGCTTAGTGGTTAGCACCTTTGCCTCACACCTCCAGGGTTGGGGGTTCGATTCCCGCCTCTGCCTTGTGTGTGTGGAGTTTGCATGTTCTCCCTGTGCCTCGGGGGTTATCTCCGGGTACTCCGGTTTCCTCCCCGGTCCAAAGACATGCATGGTAGGTTGATTGGCATCTCTGGAAAATTGTAGTCCGTAGTGTGTGATTGCGTGAGTGAATGAGAGTGTGTCTGTGCCCTGCGATGGGTTGGCACTCTGTCCAGGGTGTATCCTGTCTTGATGCCCGATGACGCCTGAGATAGGCACAGGCTCCCCGTGACTCGAGGTAGTTCGGATAAGCGGTAGAAAATGAGTGAGAGTGAGTAAATATTGTACTGTTATGACATTGTTATGGCTAAAAATATGTCAACTCAAAATTTTATAACTGAAGTGGGAATTTAATTGGTTCATAAGGAGATAGTTGGGATCTCTGACTTTGTCCTATACTTTTTCTTTTATAGAATGGTGGTGTTGATGAGCACCATGCGATTATTGAATGGAATGAGATGGAGCACTGCTATGTTCTTAATGACCTGAACTCTGCCCATGGAACTTATGTCAATGACTGTTGCATACACAATGCAGCAGTGCGTCTTACACCAGGGGATGAGATTCACTTTGGTTATGGAGGCTCAACTTACAAGCTCTTCGTGGATCCTCCAAACCCAGTAAGACATATTAAAATGCACATTGGAGAATGTTTTGTGTAGAAATGTTCCCAATTAGATTTATTTTCTGAATATTTCTAGTTAAAACTGTTCCATTTCACATTTGGTCATTATGATGTTTCATTTCCTTTTCATATTCACTCAGCTCCCTGTTATGCCAATCCAGTCTGTGGCTTCTCCAGTTGGAGTAAGGAGTCATGCACTGTCCTCTTCTGTTACTCCTCATCCTCCTCGCAGGCCTCGTCCTGCAAGTGCAGGAGCTAAACGCAGCAGTTTGGGTAAACATTTCCCAGAGTACAGTGGCTCCTATCATAGACCAGGTAGAGGTTATGTTCTGATTTTCCTTTTATTAATACAATTTGGCAACAGTGAGAACTGTGTAAAACCCATCACTTATCTGGGATGGTAAATAAAGGGTTATTAAGGAATATTATTATGCCAGTATTAAATCGTAGTATGATTAATATTCTCTTTATTGCTGTAGGAAGCTTGGCCAGCAGCAAAGGAAGAGGACTGATTTTTAGAAATGTAAGCATGTCCCAGAGCTCTCAGAGAATGCAGGACCACTTACAGGGCGAGGTGGGCATGACTCCAGGGTTTTTCAGCCTAATCTATGTCTACTGACTGTTGAGTGATTTTGGGTGAGGAGGTCTGGAGTGCAGTCTCTAGTTCTAGTTCATCCCTAATGTGTTTAGTGGAGTTGAGCAGGTGTCCACAAACCTTTTTGGACAAACAATGTATAATAAAAGTGTAAGGGAAGTTGTTGAATTATGAAACCAGATAATGTTTGCATTAGGGCTTTGGATTAACATAAGTTTGCACTAGAAAAGAGGATTTTTGGATGAAATGGTGTTTGAATAGAGTCAGAAGCGATCACACTCATGCAGAACATAACAGAGAGACTTAATTTCTTAGCAGAGGTGAATTAAACATACAAAACTTAAATTGTTGCATTTATGAATTACATGCAGAGAGAGAGAGAGAGAGAGAGAGAGAGAGAGAGAATAAAAAGATCAGATAAAGCCTCAGGTGTGGCACAAGAAGCATCACACCATAGCAAAACAACAACCATTGTATTTTAACAATAACAGTCTTGCCCAACACTTGCTCTTAGACTTCTAATATTTCAGAGACTTACTTTCTGCTGTTATTGATTGACCCACATGGACTCTCTAAATTCTATACCAAAGCTTCCCCCTTAATTCTTCGGTTCCCAAGTGAATCCTGAAGACTTACAGTAAAACTTCTAAGAACTTCTGTCCTATACTTTTCCCACAGCTCCTAATTTTCTGCTACAACTACATACTGAAATTATTTATTTAAATAAGTTATATAGAAGATTTCCCCCAGAGTATGGTTTCTCTATGGTTTCTTCTTCATGTTGTCTCAAGAGATTTTCTTTGCCATTTTCACATCTGGCTTGCTCAATAGGGTTCTGAAGATACATCTGATTTTCTATAAATCCCTTGTTTTTTATAGGAAGAAAGCTGGATGAGATGTAGGGAGGAACAGAGTTGTGTGCTTGCATCACAGAGTGAAGCTCAAAGGAAGGAGTGCATGATATTGGCTCTGAGGGAAGAGGTGTCAGCGCTCCGATCGCAGGTCTCTCAGAGCAACCAGAATGACCCAGACATCAGACACAAGCTGTGTAAACTCACCAGAGACATCCAGGAAAAAAAAGAAGAGATCCAACAACTAAAAGAGCAGGTTGAGCTTTGGGAATTCATGCTGCTTTCTGCATAATTCTTTTTTTTGTTGCTTTACTCTGTCTTTCCCTCCTTGTTTTAGTAAACATATAGACCAACACCTATCAAAAACATTGCTTCCGCTAAATCTGTAACCTCTGCGCTCTGAGTAGATGCTGGAGATGCAGGCAAAAACTGGTGAGCTAAGTTCTCAGGCTGTAGCAGAGAGAGATCAGAGGATCAGCAATCTCAAAAAACAGATGGATAAACTAAAGAGTGAAAACAGCAAGTCAGCAGGTACGTGTAATAAGCATATCCTGTTACTTTGACCGAATATATGACCTGAAAAAGGGATAACCATCAATCAGACAACTTTGCAGTCATTTTTAGAACAATTTTAGAACATTTGTTGTAATACCCATTGTTAGACTGGTGCTACTTTAATCATAAGTCAATTTGCTGATATTTTTTGCCAACTTGAGTCTGTCTCACTGTAAGTGAAGTCCAAAAATTATAAGAAAATTGATTATTCTTAAAGATTTACCCACAAAATCTCTGTCAATAATCTCAGGTCACTTTAAGTACAAACAAGTCATGGTACAAGTAATTTGAATTAATAAATGTAATTAAAATATAATTCAGACTCAAGTTCAAGTAAAGGAATCAAGTGCTATGTCACTTTTCCAGCAATGATCAGCAGCGTACAAAAGGATTTGTTGGCTCGGGAGAAACAGGCATTAAAACTGGCTGCTGAAGTTGACAGTCTCAGAAAAGATGCAAGATACAAGGATGCTCAGCTTAGTAACATGGCTAATAAGGTGCAACATTGTTCTCTCCTTGCTTCTGGCATTGACTTTGTTTTTTAAAAATTGTGTTAAAATGTGCCTCCTTTACTCATACTGTAGCTGTCAAAGCTGAAAGAGATTGAGAATCATCAAGAGAAGTTTCTTGCCAGGGAAAAGGAGGTAGAATCTTTCAAAAAGGTAAACATTTTTGATCTTATGTGTTATTCATATTATAATCATACACTTTTGTTTTAAAAGTAATTGATCTTTATTTTTATGCAGACCGTGGAGCAGATGGAGATGACTCTGAGAGAGAAACAGAGAGAGATGAAGCAGCAAAACACAGAACGAGACTTACTTAAACACAAACTGGACCAGAAGACCCAGGTCAGACCAAGAGGATTTGACCCTGAGCTTGTGTTACTCTTCTTATGTGGAGTTTTCACATGTTCCACCTGTGTCTGTTTGGGTTATCTTCCTTTATGTGTGTGTGTGTGTGTGTGTGTGTGTGTGTGTGTGGCCTGGTGGCCTGGTGTAATGCCACCTCATTCCTCAATGTTCATAGGCTGTGGATACACCAGTATCTTGAGCAGGAAAACAGTGTCAATAAAAATGAGTAGATGGATGATATTCATAATAATAGAGCATTGTTACTATATCTATAGTTATCCTCTTCATATAGTCTTATTCCTTTGTTTGTTTTTGTGGTGTAGGAGCAAAGCTCTCTGCAGTCTGAAATGAGCAAACTGAAGCTGCTGCAGCAGCAAACACTCCAGAGAGAACAGAAATCACAATCAGAACTAAGACACACACAGACAAGGGTGAAGGACAAAATCATTTAATGAAAAGCTTTGTAATCAATAAATCTAAATTAAATAAATAATTAATAAATAATAATCACATTTCAGCTTGAGAACATCTGCAGTCAAATCATGAAACGTATACTTGTCACTTCAGAAACATTATCAGAACAAGAGGTAATGTAAAAAAATTACATTCATCATTCTCTTTATTTCTTTATCCAAGAATCATTTCATTCAGCATTGCATAATTTCATGTGTTACCCAGTTTCATGTGTTACCCACATTCTGCTCAGATTATAGTGAATTAATCTGATCTTCTTTGTGTAGATATTGGACCATTTATCAACTTTAAGGAAACAGAAGGAAGAGATTAACTCTAAGGTGCAGGAATTACAGCAACAACTGCACGATCATAATGAGAACCAAAGGGTGATGGAAGAAGATGCTGAGAAACTCAAGGTCAAACTTACTAAAATTCAGGTAATGTTCAATACACTATTAGAAAGACGCAATAGCTACCAATAGTGACTCCACACTACATATTCATATTTTTTAATTTTTATTATTCTTTGAGCTTGTTTCTTCAGAAGCTGCTACATCACTTACACATTCTAATCTGCTATTGCTTCTACACAACACTGCTGAATAAGAGCCATTGGAATAATTTGTTTTATCTATAAACATTAGAGCAAAATCCCAACTACAGTATGGCTATTAAGTAAAGCAGTGTACATTATACAGTGAACAGCAATACACACACACTCACACACACACACACACACACGCATGCGTGCACACACACACGACTCATCAAATACATTGATTGACTCAACCTTGTCATCTCTATGGCTCCTTAATTAAATAAATATTTTTTTAAATTGAATATAATAATATTAGTAAAATATTGTACTAAATTATTTCTTAATCAACTAGATTGAAGTATAAATTGTGCTATAATCATATGTAATTGTTTCTAATGTCCATAGAGTAATGTACAAAAGGTGTATTTGGTGGATTCCATGCAGAGCCAGATATCTGCTCTCCGGGATGAGAATGTGTGTCCAGCAGTCAGCTGGGTTCAGACTCACACGCTCTCTATACTGACCGGTCATAACACACTGCTACAGGACATAGCAGACAGACTGCTGGCAATGGGTGTTGAAGTATCAGAGAAGACTGGAGGTAATTGATCATACAGAATAATACAATTAGAAATCACAATGTATATCTATATGTCAAACAGTGTATATGTTCACTTGCTGCTGTAGGAGTCTCAGGTGCTGTAAAAACCTTGTGCCAGCAGCACCAAGAGATCCAGTCAAAACTCAAGAGGCTACAGGTCTGAATTTATACATTTAGAGTGGATTAAAGTTTAAAAAAAAAAAGTCTTTAAGCAACAGACAATAACATATCAGCACACATAAGAACATAACTAACATGCATGTAACATGCATGATAGGCAGAGAAGAAGCAGCTTGAAGAGAGGGAGGATCCAGCTGATGACACGCAAATCAAACAGGAGACAAAGGAACAGGTGCATCAGAAACTTCAGGTGAAGCTACTGACACATAGTGGCATCACATCATGGATAATTTGGTAGCAGCAGTCAGGAACACTGATAGGTTTATTCCAGTTCAACTAATGTATTAATATTCCCTTAACTGACATTTTTTTAACACGTTACTGTAGTTTGACATAAATAAACAATGAACATTAGCATTAACAAACCATTGTTTAATTTAAAAAAACTAAAAAAATCACCTGCAAAAACAAACGTTTATACCATCAATTAGTAAAATTAATCCCAAAATGCAAAACATGATCCAACACCATAATGAACATGTTTGTGCTTGACTTCTGTTTAGTCATGCATTACATAATATTCAGTAAAGGTGTACATTTAACAATGAACTCAATTAATACATGTTAACCCTGCTATTTTGTTAATATTACATTTATTAATTCTGAAGTTTATGTTTATTTATGTTAAGTAATGTAATAAATAATGTTAATTACGGTAACCTCATTGTGACCCATTAACATTTTATGTTATACTGCACATCCTCTAGCTCTAGGTCATCTAACATCTGTAGAACGTTTAACCTTCAGGCTGTTTTACGTTTGGAGTTGGAGACTCAGGAGGCGAAATGGCTCCAAAAATTAGAGGAAGCAGAGAGAAGAGAAACTGAACTGAGGGAAAAAGTTAGAGAAGTAGAGCTGCAGGAAGAGCAGTGGGGAATAAAAATGAAGGAGGAGAAGAAAAGAGAGGATGAATGGAAAAGAAGAGTAGAGGAGGCCTTGCAGAGAGGAACAGAGCATGAAAGAGAAAGAACCATTGTGGAGATTGAGGAGTACAGGGAGCAGGTACTTTGTTCCACTTTCATCCTCTTTGACATAACATATGCATGTGTTTTTGCATATGTTAGTGATATACTACAGTATATGCATGTCTGGAAAATAATTAATACTAACTTACTGAATTGAAATGAAGGTGCGGCAGCATGCTCACACCATCGTTGCCTTGGAGAAGCAAATGAGCTTAGCACTACTGAAAGCAAGAGAGATGGAGGAAGAGAGAGATACGTTAACACAGCAGCTTACAGGTGAGAATTGCCCAAGATAAACTTTGGAGAGAGACCAAGATCTGCATATAACTGCTTCACTGCATAAAAATTATGAAACTTTTGAGCCTGTGAAAATGGAGGGACTATGTGAAAAAATGTCATTTGAAATGTTTTGTGAATTAGTGAATGCTAGGAGTACCATATATTTCACTGATGTTGCAAATGACCGGCCAAAACTTTTCCTGTAGCCTGTCTACAAACATGTATCTCTGATTGTGTCAGACAAAACAGTCAGTAGACCACAGCTGGAGTTCACGTAATAAGATTTAAAGACAAGATGCTGTGAACTTTCTGGAGTCTGAAGATGTATGAAGAACCAGAATCATACTGTAACCTTTAAAATCCTTATGCTTGTAGTAAGAAAAGTGTACAAACTCTGTCTAACAACCAGACACCCAATATGCCACAGATTTATAAAGGACTTTTGATAAGTTTGCCCCATTGTATTGTTTACCCTGTGCAGGATTGTAGGCTCATCTGGCCTAAACATTCTGTTCCTAATTGTCCTATTAACCGCAGGGTTTAGTTTTCATGTGTATAATAAAATTTGTCTCTATTCATATTTCCCATAGAAGCACTTAACAAGATAGAGGATGTCAAACCCAATGTTTCATTAGAGCAAACAGAAGAACAGCAGCAACTGAAGCAGACGGTGAAATCCTTAAGGTAAAATATACAATAGAATTACTGTATTTCATTACAAAAATTTACATTTTTCTTCTTGGTGATGGTATTATATTTTTAAAACTAGTGCCAAAGAAATCATGCTGAAGCTAAAAAAAAATTAGCTACTTTAATTGAGATGAGCTGAAATTATTTTTTTTTATCATGTTTTCACTCAAGAAATTTAAACTAACAATCAGGGAAGGGTTATTTTGAATCTAGAGCTGATCTCAGGAATTAACCAGCATTAATGCATGAATATACCTGGTGTGGGGCTCTAGTTCATTGGAAAGGACCATAAACACTCACATTCACACCTATGGGCAATTTTGCACATGCATTGAGATGTAGGATTGAATCATAGGAAACAGACACGGGCAAAAGAAAAACAGGCACAGACAGTAAACTAAGCTCTGGTTCAATACAGGTTTGAATTTGGAGCTGAGACGTGGTAACGCTGCCTGCTGAAATTATAAATTAGTCATCATTTTTTCAGCTAACTCTCTGCATGTATTTCTCTTTCAGGGCATCACTTGGAGTGTCCCAACAGGAAGTGGTCAGACAGGGTGAGGTCATTACTTCTCTTAGTCGTGACCTGTCCCATGCCCATGCTCGGCTCTCTGACCTCAAAGGTATGATAGATAAAGATATAAATGAATACAGTGGCACTTAAATAAAAAGTGTATGATTTTATATATGAAATTGACAGCAAATGGTTGTTAACAGAGCTGCTGCCTTTATTAATTTATTAATGCATATTGTGATTATTTGATATAGGAGAACTGAGTGAAGAGCAGAAAATGGAGCTGGAGACACACAAAGCTTTAGTAGTGGACCAGAGAATGCAACTGAGCATGCTCACACAGAAGTTAACAGTAACCGCTAAGCTGCTTGACCAGAAAGAACAGGAGCTGAAGACACTGAGAGAGAAATTAATGTATGATGTAGAAAAAATCTTCACACACTGGCACACACAATAACGTATTTAAAATAAATACTGTAAATACTGTAAATACTGCCAAATGCTGTAAATGTAAATAACGTATGGAACTAATTAACTTTTCGTTTCATTCCTGCTATTAGAGAAACAGAGGCAGATATGAGGAGAGAGAGGGAAGAGCATGCAGACCTTCTTCCTCTAACAATCTCACACACTAAGGTGAGACATCCAGTGTACATGCAGAATAAATTATTCCACAATTTACTGCTAGGGATACATTTAGTTTTGATCTTGGAAGTGAGTTTGATCTAAATTTGACCCTTATCAGATAGTTACCATGGTGTAACCCTTACATTATACACATACATCACTTCAGTGTTTTTCCACATTTGTAGTATGTGTCTGATAATCATGGACATAGATTGGATAAATTGTTTGCTTCATGCTTACTTATATATTTAAAGAGGTTTTAGGGCAGTCCATATTACCATATTACTGGTATTATATATACACCATATTACTGTAGATATTTTTTGTAGATTTTTGTTGATTTGGTTGTAGTTCATGCCTATAAGCTTGCCTAAAGCTAGACTAAAGCTACATTCACACATGCAGATTTTATCGCTGCTCATTCCAAGTTGCTCTACTATGAAGCCGCCTGTAGTGTTTATTACTGGGTGGCACAACTAGCATTTTAAAGATTTTAAGAAGTGAGTTTTCTTTGTGCTAAAATAAATCATTCTGGAGGGTGAGTGTTTCATCATTGTATATATGTATCAAATCATACGAGATAAATGATATGCATTGTGCGCTCATAGCCACAGATCACGTGACCTCTACTGTCTTCACTCCTATTTGTATTCACTACATCATGTTGCTCAATATTTGCAAAGTTAAATGTTTGTCAGCTTTGTCACTTTTACAGACACACACATATCTAGTTGCCAACAGTCACTGTCACTGTTATGTCAAGTCACCAGCTTTCCTTCTAAACAATGGTTTAAGTTGCTTTGTCGCAGTGAGTAGCTGTACGTGTAAACATAACTTAAGATAGGCTTTTCAGCAAGTACCTGCATTTAAGCCTGAAACATCATATATTTTGTGATATAAAAGCAAGTGGCTGTTAAAATTCATAAACAAAAACCTAATATGATGATATCTAGATGAGAATATTGCCAGTATATTTCTATATGTATAGACCTAGTATCTTGATTGATTCTATATTTCTTCTGTAAGTGATACTTCTTATTATCATTAAGTAGCATAGTTACTTAATCTCATTTTACTTCACCTACCTTCATTATACAAGATTGTATTAATTAGATCAGTGAGTGATGTTAATGGTTCTCGCTCCTAGCAGTTTTCTTGAAGAATATTCTTAGCATTATTAGTAGTCAGACTAATGATTCAAAATGATTCAAGTCACCAAATCGTACTACAAGAAAACAGCCCACAGGTATAACACTTTCTACTTTCTTTGCGTTTCAGGATGTGGGCATAATGGTTAGTCCAAGCCAATTGTCTAATCAGGTGTCCAAGTGCAAAAGTTGTCGTCAAGAAGAAATTATGCGTCAGGGCAAAGAAACCCTCAACGCAATGAAAGAGAGGATCAGTGCGGTTGAGGAGAAATGGCCCTGCAGTAAGTTACACTTGACCGTGTTGTGGACCTTGTATGCAGTCTAACTAGCTACACATACTTAAAGAGTACATTCGAATGAAGTTACTGTGCTAAAGTCTGCTGTAATGTGTGTTTATAGAGGTATTGGCCCAGCAGAGGGAGCCAATGAGACAAGACCAAAAGAAGCTGGTTCAGATGAAAGCTCAAAGGTTTAAGAGATCTGCAGCACAAATAGACTCCTATAAATCTGTGGTATGACTGAAAATTTTAATTAATAATAACAAAGCCTCCATTGGTTTGAGCCATTAGATGTGCAAAGACAAATCTTATATTTGTATATGTATGCATGTTGAGTGTGTGTGTGTGTGTGTGTGTGTGTGTGTGTGTGTGTGTGTGTGTGTGTGTGCGCGCGCGCGTGTGTGTGTGTAGGAGATTTATAAATGTTGGTTTGCTTCATGCAGAGTGGCTTTGCCTTTCCTGAGGCTCTGAGTGAAGCAGCACTGGAACGCACAGCAAGACTCGACTTGTCTGATGCTTTGGAGCTAAGTGAGAGGACAGTGAGTGCACTCTGTGTGTGTGTGTGTGTGTGTGTGTGTGTGTGTGTGTGTGTGTGTGTGTGTGTGTGTGTGTGTGTGTGTGTGTGTATGAGAAATAGATGAATAAATAGAGATAGATAGAGAGAATGAAAGAGAGGGAGACAGAGAGAGTGCACATGTCTGCCTGTATGCCTGTTATGAGAAAAGGTCACTAATAACATAGTGACCGTTTCTATAATCTTGTCTATCTGTTTATGACCTAGTTGCATTTCCACAATTTGTATAATTTGCACAATTTGCACAATTTTCTCATCAGTTTTCAAGTTATTTTTTTCACCCCACTCTGGTTTCAGTGCTTTATGGGTTAGGCTAAACAAATGTGCAGCTTTGGTGATTTCCTCTGTATGGTTAGAATAAAAAGGAGTGTCATAAAGAGCTGTGAGTGTCACATTGTCATCACAGCCACTTCTTGTTTAACATCACAGCCAGTTCTCAGTTATTTTTATATTTTTGGCAGAGCATGCTAATATTGTTTAAATTCAGCACAGAAAATGTTGACATAAATCCTCCATAGCTGTCCAATTGTTCAGGTCTAAACAAGTTTTTTTTAGTGTAATATTGGGAAGAGGCCAATAATCATTATCCTAATACATGTCTGATCCAAAATTTGCTAAATATACATATACTTCACACTATCTATTTAACCCTTAAAGCTACCTTTTTTTGTTGTATGCTGCTATTGAGTATGTGGATCTGGCACGTGCATTGTGTGAAGCTCTTGAGCTGAGTGAGGTACAGCTTTCAGGATGTGTCCCTCTGAAACACCTGCCGCCAGAGAAGAGAGAGCACATGGCCTCACTCAGACAGGATGACCTGGAGCTGATACGGAGCCAAATTGCCTTGCAGAACAGCCAGAGCCAAAACAAAGACCTGCTACTGCAAGAGAGGCAAAGGGAAATACAAACACTCAGGTGCTCAAAAAAGATTAGATTTATAGTTAGATTAGATGTAAATACACACAAAGACACAAAATAAACATCTCTGAAGGAGCGTATTAATAAACGTATGCTTATTCAGCCTCTTTCCTTCTCTCTTCTCTAGGGACAACCAAGCCTTTGGGCAGCAGCTGCAGACTGAGCTGGATAATGCGCGTTCAGAGCTGGCTTCATTGAAACTGGAGAGCAGTACACTACGCCAGACCCTTGAGGAAACACAGACCAAGCTGCAGCACTGCAATAACCACAGGAAGAGCACGGTAGCTTACACACACACATACACACACACACACAGAACAAGATAGTGTAGAATTAACTTCAATTACTTGCAGTATATCCAAGCTTATAGACAATGAGAGAAGAAACAAAGACCAACAGACAGACAGTCAGTCACGCAGGCAGGAAAAGACTGACAGACAGACACACAGATAGATGGACAGAAAAGAGAGACATACAATAAAATGAAAGACAGGCAGTATAGCCAGACAGAGATAAAAACAAATAAGGGAGTCAGACATTAAAAACAGTTAGTAACAACTGACAGACAGACAGCAGACAGACTAGCCAGTGGTGAAAGGGTTGTATTAATGTGCAAAGAGCCATGAGCATGGAACCGGCTCTTTAGACACACACTGCATTATTCAGTCACAAGATCAAAACTCCCAGGTTCCGCTAAGGTTCTTTATTTCACAGGCCCTGCTGAGATGAAGAAGGCCTTGAGGAACAGGAAGTGTGTGCTGGCTCTGTGCTCTGTGTCTAGGGTCACGAGAGCTGCGTTTTTAGTGAATCCAGGGAAAAATGGCTTTAAAAATCTCATGAATGGTGGTCCTTAAAATCACGAAAGAAATAAATACCCTTTAATCAGCATCTAATGATTCAACTCACTGTCACACTAACCTCACACTACCTTATAAGAGTATCACTACTGTTCACTCTAGTTTTTTTTTGGAAAGTGAAACTAGGGAGAGAGATAAAAGTCAGAGATAACAAATGGGATTCGTTCAGATGAAAAAGAAAAGCAATGTCATCCGATAAAACATCAGTGAAGCTGTCTAAGCCTTAACATAGCAATGTTGCACAGAAATGACGCTGACACTGACATCATTTTACAGCCAGGAAATTACAGCATGCATTTGTGATATGGATTTTTTTGAGTAATATTGTGTGTATATGAGAGACGTAGTCTGGAAAAGATAAAATGATCAAAAAATAAAATAATGAAGTGTTGAAGTTAATTAGGTGCAACTATCATACAATTTTTTTAGTTATACAGTACAATTACTGACTATAGACTGTACTGAGGTCTGAAACCAACACAGATAAAGGGCAAGAAATTGACTAGAACAAAGTGTGTATTGAAAAAAGACGAGCTATGTTTTCTACCTATAGAGGTACAAGGTGATCTAAAAAGGTAGTTTTGTCAGAAAGTTTCCAGTAAGTTTATTATTTACCAAAATTTTGTCATAGATTTTTAAACCAAAGTCTCCTATTTATATGTACATAATGCATCTAATATGCAACATGGATATTAAGTCTAAAACTTAAAGGATTATGTGAATGTCATACAATATTGTGCATATCTTTAAGGTGAATGATGATTTAAGAATTTGGTTTCTACAGTGATAAACTGGCGGCAATTATGTCTCTCACATGTTATATTCATTAATCTTACAGCTCAATTGCAAAACTAAAAACTTGAACCAACATGTTGTGGGTGATTTATGAAATTATGTCATTTTTGGCAAAGTGTTCTTTTAAAATCTGTCCACCCCCCACCATTTTGTAATGTATTTATTATGTATTATAATTACTTTTCCTTTCCAGGAAGGGAGGAGTAAAAGAATTGGTCATCATAACTGTATACCAGACAATAATTTTGGCAAGGTACGTTTGCAATAACTGGGTCTCTCTGTATTTCCTACAGAGATACATGTGTCCTAAATGATCTCATGATTTTATAGATCGATTTCTTAAGTCATTTTCCCACTTTCTCTCACATTATTCATTTTTATTATCTGCACTGGCAAATGTTCTTGCGATCCACCCAACATCTGTGCTCAAAAATGATACACAGTATTTCCTTTATTTTGAAAAAATAACTGTATTGAGAAAATGACAAAGATTGTTTTAGTTCCTACTATTTATGCTGTGTGGATCTATTGTATTTGCTGCTTTACCACATCTTTTTTTGAACTATAATACACAATAAAATCTACTGTACACCCTCCTCTCCATGCACTGTGCTTTAGGCTGTGCTGACTACAGTTTTATTGTGTACCTCTGCCGTTTAATTAATAGCTTTTCTAACTGCACCCACTAATTTGTTTTTCTCTAATGTGATTTTTATGGCTCATTTTCTCAGGCGTATAAACTCACTGACATTTCCCCACACAATAATGTTTTATATGCTTGACCATGCTGTTAAAAAGAAAACCTTTGTGTGTGTTTGACATTTACAGCGTATGTTTACATGTATATGTGTACTGTGAACGGATGGGGATATTTGTACAGGTAGCAGTCATGAAGAAGTCAAGGAAGCAGGAGAGGCGGCGTCAGGCAGAGGGTGAGAAGGATGCCATGATGAACGAACCCAAAGAAGAGGAGAGCTGCAAAATGGCTGCACAGATAGCTAGTGTGGCACAGCAACAACAGCTCACTGAGGCTCACTGAGGCTTTAGTCACAGACACAGACTTTAAATTTAATGACATTTTCTAAAGGACATGCACTTGAATCTCTGTGAAATAAATTGTGCTTGCCAAAACAAATGGCTGTAATCACAGTAGCCAAAAACATTACAAATATGATGGCTGAGCAGTGCGATCAGCCCATTACGAAGTTTTCCAATAACACTGCATTCCAAGACTCTTCTTTTCATACCAAAAGCAACATGCCAACATTAATAATTATTATTTATTAACAAAGAATTAATAATGTATTAAATAAAGAATTACATACTTTTGTCCTGTTTATAGTATTGTGAAACATCTGCAAAACAATTTAATTCCTGTGTATACTGTAATCACAATGAATAACAGCTATAACTAATAGTTTCCTCATCAGCCTGCCTTTTTTCTCTTTGCTGAAGTTAAAATAAACAAACTCCAACTTGCTATGTTACTGAAAACTGTTGTGTCTGGCAACTTTATTGAACAGCTTTACATTTGACTCCATTCATAAATGGTAAATAAATGCCTCACAGAAACCTTTACACTATCAGAAACCGTCATGTTTATGTTGTCCATCAATCATATAACTTCAGACTGTAAGTCATTATCTTAATGCATTGTAAAGTGAACTTTGGCTTAAAGTGAACTATCTCTTTACTTTGGCTGATCTGTTTAGTGTGAACACTTAACAGCCATTACATTAGAGGCTTTCTCTGTAAATATATCTGCACTGTTTCTCTCAAAGTGACAAGACTGTTACACTTGCAGATGGAGAGGAGTGTAAAAATTATGCAATGCTATTTGTTAGCCTCAGGTCGTTAGTCCTCTTTAGTGTCTTTGGTAATATAAAGTACACAAATGCTTCATGTTAAAATATATATTGTTCTAATATTCCATAATCTATAATATATATTGTTCTAATATCCATTTAATGAGCAAGAATGTTTAAACCTTTGACTGTTAGTATATATTATGGTTTCTATGATTAATAGACTGACAATATATTGTAAAAATTTGCCATGTACATGATTAGACATACTACAACAAATTTAGGGACATTTGTAAAGCCTTGAAGATGATTTTAATATAAGAAAATGTAAAAATGGGAAATATTCATTAAATGTATTACATGGTATTTTGCTCTATTTAAGGATATATTTCTGTTGTTTAAGGTCTAACTTTTACTGCAGTCAGAAACTCTCTGTCTGTACTGATGGCCCTGAATGTAATCACAGTATTTCTGATACATCATCACAAAAGCCAACACTATCATAATGACTCACTGCTCTGGAATCCTGAAGTGGCCTTGCCAAGGGTGCACGATTTCCAAATATTGTGACTGAATCTTACTTTATTAAAGCTCTGTATCATCTTTAAAAGCTTTTTTTGACAAATCATATTGTGTACAAAAAACTTCAATATTCATGTAATTTGAATGGAAAACAAAGTAAGAAAGTACAAGGCGTTTTCTGTCAACACTTGACTTTGACTTTTTCCACAGTCTTCTCATTACTTTTTCCAAAGCTAGAAAGCTTCCAAAGCTTTCTCTATAATCATCTCTATAATGTAATCTTTAATATTTGTGACGTCAAGAATGAGACCTATCAGAGAGATTGTCATGCTAGCTGCGTTGATTTTAGACAGTAGAAGTGAAACTTTTATTTAATCTGTTATATATTTATTTGCGTGATTTATTTGGGTGCTTTTACCACCTCTGGCAACTTTACATCTTCAATAATTCCAGCTTTATCTTAAATTCTCCAGACCAAGAACAGAAGATAATTTTTTTTTTTTTTTTTTTTTTGTCTTTTAACCCTATTGTATATTTAAGTGCAAAGTCCAGCGACTTTATCATCTCTGTCATGTAGTTTGTTGCTTGTGATGAATGAGTGTTGTATAGCATACTCAAAAAGAGGAATTACTTCTGTACCATAAATATGTGTTGCTTGCGTCCCATTATAATACAACACAACACTACCATGGTAGCTGTTACATGTAGGATTGTATATATAGAGTTGCAAAGCAAATGTGTTCAGTCTTTTAGTTATTTCCTGTGTTTCTTTCCCATGACATGATGAATGTTATGGTGTCAGCGTATTTTCACCCCTTATTGACCCAGGTTTGTCTTGTAGGGGAAGAGAAACAGATGGTTATGTTACATTTATATTCACTCCACAAATCACAAGTCAGTGGCCTGGTCAGTGCTTTATAGTAGTAAAGTGTAGTTTTGGTGTAATGTCTTTCTTTTAGCAGATCTTAGATGAAACACATAAATTATGTAAAAAAGTGATAAACTGATCATAAACAACGATTGTATGATGATCTCCACCATCTACAGTATGTTAACTAAATACATATTTTTCAGAAATGGATTCATTCCTGGCCGATTAGTGAAAATACGCATACGCATTTATGTATATACATATATTTTCACATATATTTTCATATGTTTTATATAGTTTATACTTTTTATTTATCTGCCTCCTTTTGGTTTTATTTTTATCCTTAATTCTATTCCTTTCTATGCTTGAATACCGGACAGATGTAAAAAGCATTTCACTGCATGTCATACTCTGTATGTATGTGTATGTGACAAATAAAATTTGATTTGATTTGAATTTGAAAATTGTTAATGATTATTCATGCTTTGAGTACATGTGCACTTTGGGCATACTTCTGCTTCTAAAACAAAAAGTTGAAAAGAATGGTTTTATTCAGTAGGAAACATTATTTATAGTCACAAAGCTTTCTTTTTATTGGAGGGTGAAGTGAGATGATGAGTGACAAACACACCGCCTCCTTAGTGTGGAGAAATCCTACGCTTCTTTCTGTCTTTCTCCTTATATGGAGAGAATGCAGGTAGTTGGGGATTTCAGTGTCTATATGGCTCCTCCTCTCTTGTGGACGGGTCTGTGTGTGTGTGCCAGTCAGCGCAAGAACCCTACTCAGATTCCCACAAATCAGCCCACTGCCTCAGCTGACTCATTCAGTCTTTTTAATCATCCATGTGAAACGTGCACAAAGACAAACACACACTCATAGTAAAAACCCACTCTTGCACCTGTTTGAAGAGCGTTTTTAGAGTTATGAATGAATCTGATCATAGAAACCTATGGATTCCACAGCCCTAATCTAATGTGTAATAATACATTGATATAAAATGTGTGTGTGCGTGTGGTGTGTGTGTGTGTGTGTGTGTGTGCATGTGTCTGTCTGTGTGTGGTGTGTGTTTGTGAGATGATTTATACATGTAAATTGCAAAATGCAAATCACAAAGTACTTATAATAATAATTTACATGAATCTGTCATGAGATATGATATATATATATATATATATATATATATATATATATATATATATATATATATATATATATATATATATATATATAAAACATCACAAGCAAATATATTGTGTATTGCAACCAGAACAATTCTCAGGGCAATAAACAGAGAGGAGGAAAAAAAAAGACAATAAGTACTCAGGGTTAACATATATGAGACAGTGCATAAATACACAATAAATGTAAAGACAATAAATACACAGGGTAATACATGGGACAATAGATAAACTTGTTCTATATTTAGAACCCCTTAATCCATCACTGACCTGCTTTATACACAGCTTCTAGGTCTTTGAGGCCTTCTGGTCCATCACTCCTGGATGTTCCTGGGTCTTGGTTGAGACTAAACTCAGTTGAGCTTCATCTTAGAAGACATATAAGACCGAAGTTATTGATCTGAACATTGTTCCCAAATACCAGAACACTATCATTTGTTTTGTTTCAAAAACAAAACGTACCCATTTCTTTTCATGCTTACATTTTCAGTATTTTATTACTTATTACTATCGTTCGTTATTTATTGAGCCCTGCGTTTATTTTCCGGTCTTCGTTTGACTCTTATTTATGTACAGCACTTTAGGCAAATTTTAAATGTGGTTTATATATGAAAATTTACAGGTATTGTCGCGGTCACTGTATCCGTGTGGCCGCTTTAAGAGGCGTGTTGTGACGTCACAACCATCTGCGTAGTTATTCTGACCCGTTCACGCGAACTCTACACACAGGCGCGCGCTGTCCGTTTGAATTGTGCGGGACGGTGAATGAGCCGCTGACCGGCTCAAGCTCTTGGGGTACATTTTTTATTTTTTATCTTTTTAGATAACCTGAAAAAAAAACCCTTTACTTACTAAAGACAGGCGCGTACGGACTCCGGACGTTGTAGACTTAGGTGTTTTAAAACCCATGTGGTTTGTCTAGTGTACAGCGAGCTTGTGATAATCAGTTAGATAGAGGAAAATGGCCTCGAACGAGCTGTCAGAGAAGCTTCACCGGCGGCTTAAGATAGAGGAAGGCGAGGAGGAGCCGCAAGCCGTGGATGGAACTCATGAAAACGGCGCGCACGAGAAAGCGTCCACGGCCAACGCCGACTCCGAGCTGGGAGCCAAACTGCAGCGCCGTGGCGAACTGAACGAGGGAGTCGGCGAGCACCAACAGCCCAGCATGAAAGTATTCAACCCGTACACTGAGTTCAAGGAGTTCTCCAGGAAGCAGATTAAGGACATGGAGAAAATGTTTAAACAGTAAGCAAGCACGCACGCACGCACGCATTGGGGTGTCATGAGCAAATAGTGACGGGTTCAAATCCATACAGTCCTGACTGTGCGTTGTAACTGAGCACGCGTTATTGCATAGGGTGTGGAATCCATTATTACATGTGTAATAGTGCCCTTATGGAGAGTTATGCGTATTAATGTTGGTTCTGATCTTCATGATCTCTATTAAGACTCTTCAAACATTGTGTTCTATAGGCCCTGTTTCGTAATATGGACTTATGGTAATATGCTCCAGAACTAGTTCATATTCATCACGTAAAATCACAATGCAGTCTACAGTACAGTCAGTGCATATGCTGCATGCATTTCTGTGGTACTTGGTATTTAAAAGCACACAAGTGTGTGCCAGACTATAGGTGTGTCTCACAAGTGTGTCTCATAATTCCGATATCTTGGAGAGCCCCACCCAGACTGCCTGTAAGTCACACAAACTTCTTAAATCTATATCTAAAATCTAAAATTCTAATATTGCAAAGTGAGATGCTTTTTTATGTGGATTCACTATGTTGGAGAAATGCTTGAATGTGGCATAAAAGGTTGTTTGTCTTGAACAATTGGTTCCCAGAGGAACTAAGTATGTACAAGAAAAAGTTTACTCCTTCTTACATGCATTCCTATTCCATTATGTTCAGTGCTGTAATGCTTTAATGCCAAAACCAATTTCTTCAGGGTTCCTGCTGAGCTCTGGAGGCCTACATCTTGCATGAACTTCGGAATGCTCTGGAGATGTTCTCTTGGCTCCAAGGGAACAAACAGCTGTTGTTCATAACCTCCGGTTACTGAGTATCGTTCGAATATGAGGTGTTGCGTTGTGTCCGTAGAGTCGCACACTTCCTCTGCACACATTTGCTTCTCCATTCTTTGTGCTACAGACAGCGCTGTCTTTGTGGCACCACAGACAATTGTCCACTATACACTCGGCTGGAGCTGTGAACAAAAGTGTTTTTTAGGACAGTGTAGTTGAGCGGAAGTTTCATGAAAAGGGTTTTGAGATTTTAGAAACTTAAGAAGCTTCGTTAAGAAGCAGTTGTTGTATCTTACAGTGAAGAGGTGCTTCTCCATTACTCTTAATCCTATATTATTACTCTACTCCTATAACCTGTCAGGAGCAGACCATTTCTGGCGGATTTCATGCCACCTAGCAGATGCAGAGCTCTTTCTGTGTTCTTATGATCACATATGAAAGACTCCCGAATGAAGCCAAAGCTGCAGTTACTGCTGCCCCCAGGTGCAGAAATAACAGGCTCCCGATGATAATGACTCCCAAAGGGTTTTGTAATGTGCTGCCTGAAAATGAGCTCTCAGCA
This sequence comes from Tachysurus vachellii, assembly GCF_030014155.1. Taxonomy (NCBI): domain Eukaryota; kingdom Metazoa; phylum Chordata; class Actinopteri; order Siluriformes; family Bagridae; genus Tachysurus; species Tachysurus vachellii. The sequence goes on from NC_083470.1 coordinate 10,954,088, forward strand.
CTCAGAAGATTTCACTGCTGCTCAAGTTTATGACTAGTGTATTCTATCTGGAGAAGAGATTATGCAAGACTCTTGTCTATGCAAGACTCTTATCTATGCTGATTAAAGAGTTTGAGTTTGTTTCATAGGTGGGTCAGTTTTATTCATTTTGTTTAGCTGCCCATGCAGGAAGCAGCAAATCTGATCAGAAAAGAGGGGAGTAGCTCATATAGACGGGGCTGTATTATCCTTTATTATTCTCCGACAGTGTGTATTCAGTTGTTCAAAAAAGCATGAACAGTTTCTTGTGACCTCAGTTTTGATCTATGTCCCGTTTACACCAGCCACTATAGTTAAACTTTAACCAAATGAAGTCAAATGTGGTTTTTTTTTTTTTTTTTTTTTTTTTTTTTTTTTTATATCTTGACCTTTTACATGCACAGTTTTGTTTTGCTTGATAAGTTCACTATTGTTTAGGAGCAGAGCATTGAATTGCCCTCTGGAGTTTTGTACTTTGGTACTGATTGTACCCTGTTTTCATTTTCTAAGGTGATTCAGAGCTTTATGATGTATTTAATGACACAGACTTGGCAGTTTGAACACTTGCAGTACTATTAATGTTAATATATTCACAGAGGAAAAATACACATTACTATGCTTAAGGTTTACATACTATAAGTACAGAAACATCTAATGCATTTGCAACTTTTTTTGGCAATTTGTGTCATTTATAGCGTATGTGGGTTTTTTTTTTTTCTTTCTCAGATTTACAAATTATTGTAAATCATTTACTTTGAAAAATAGCACCACTGCTAATATTATTTGTGGTCATATAAAATCTTAGAACTCCAATCTAAAATCTTTTCAATAATTAAAATGCAATCATATGTGCCGATGGATTTACTGCGGTTGTGCATTGTGGATGCTAATATATGCAAAGCCCGAGGTTAGAAATGAACACAGAGGTGGTGCGGAAACCTGGGATGCTGTATACTGTCAGCAAGCTGACAGTTTAGATATATACTAAAGAAAGTGTGTTCTACTGCTGGGTACACCATACTAGGTTTGTATAATTCGATTTAGAATGCTTTGGACTAAATGAAAAGAAGAGCATGTTAAAAACATTCTTATGGCTGATTCAGGGAGCTGTTGCAAGGTTGCTATGGCCTTTAACAGGAAATGTGGCAAGCACATCGCACACTAAACTCTTGCCAAACTAGAAACGCTGTGAGCGTGTAATTTAGAGGATGCTTTGTAAATAAATTTATATTTTGTTTAAAAAAATGTTTATTTTCTCTAAGCGTTAAGACATTTGGCCACCAGGACACCTTTTAGATGATATGATTGTCTCCACAGCATAATCGCACAGCACTAGATAAAGTCTTCATTAGAAGACATTGGTCGATGTGTTAGTTTTACTACAATCACTTCATTATTATTACTTCAATAATTAAATGTAGTTGTCTTCATTAGCCTTCAGATTTGACTAAAGAAACCTGGTGAGCAAAGTCATGCATTAATTGTGGCTCTGCCCAGGCTTTAGGCATTTAAACAAGTTTATTTTACCTCCCAGTTTAGGACCTGTTTATGCAAATGCAAGCCTTTTGTAAGACTTTGAAGTAGAGAGAGATTAGTCTGAGCACACTTATTAGGAGTTAGTTATAACTATTAGAAGAAGTATAGTAAGGTGACCTCTTACCCGGATGTTGCATAAATGTGCGTTTATTTTTATCTGTTTTGCTAAATGTGTGTGTGAGAGAGCTACATGTAAGCAAGAATTTTGCTGAAACTGCTGAAACACTAGTGTGAAATGTCAGGGTCAGGAAATCAGCCTGCAGGAACCTGTTGCATAGACCTGCTGCTTTTGCAGTGTCTTACAGACAATTATATGTTTACAGTATTTAGCCTGTGAAAGGTGAATAAACGTGCAGTGATGTATACAGTACATTGTATAATGTGTTCTGTGGCATTTTGTCTGAATATTCAAAGAGCCTTAAAGAATTGTATTTATCCTATCATGCTTCGTTAAGGTTATGTATAATGTGGTTAACCAGATAGCACATTTTGCAGCCATTTGGCCAGCACAGCTGGGCTCTGTTCTTTTCTATTAGTGGGTGAATAGAGAAGGCAATCTGCCTAATTCACTCTGTGCATATGCTTATTGGTGCTATGCTGCATGTGCCTTTTGAGCGGGAGCTTTCAGTTCTTTCAACAGTATTCCTGCTGAATTTTAAAAGAATTGTTCTTTACTTTTTACATCTTTTTTGTTCATCACAGTTTCTATGTTAGTATAGTTCATCTTGAAGATCAGGAAGAGCTAGGAATGCTGTGGCTTAGGCAAGTCATGTCTTGCTATGATCTCACGCAGTTGATGCTGGTGCTTTAAAACAAAAAAAATTACAAATTTACATACAAATAGGCATTTAGTTTATTGATTTATATAAAAATGTGGCAAATCCATGAGTTGCTGCCTAACTTAACAAAATAAGAGAAAATCATATTGAGCTAAATGCTTGCCCCATAGGCCATCTTTACTTTATCCTTAAATAGAGAATCTGTGTTCTCCACTGGGAATGAAGCAATGTGATTATTTGCAAATTGCCCATTTCCTCATTCCTCCATAGCTGCTGTGTTAAAGATGCCTATGTGCTCTGTTAGATCAGGTTCTCAAAGAACAATGAAGGCCTTGAATATATGAATATACTTGAATATATCTTTTACGTTCGTAGAAATACTTTAGAATTAAAGTTATCCTTTCTTTCTTGAATGAGCACGATGGTTATCATTTAGAAAAAGTAAGAAAACGTGTCTAGCTTTTAAGAGCTGGAGTGTGTCTGAAGCATGAAAAATATCTTTGCAACACATTTCGATAATCTTTTTTGATAATTTAGTCTGTGTATTCCGAATGTGGCAATTTTTTCTTCTTTATAAAAGCCTGAATATTAGCTGACCTCATACCTACTCACCCCTACGTATGACTCACTGTCCACACGTCCACACCACAGAGTGACTCAGAGAAGCAGCAGGCAGTATAGAAACTTGGCCACTTATTAAAAACAGCCATATGCACATTTTTCAGTATGCAGTTTATTCAGTAACGCTTCTGTGTTTGCATTTCTTTTCAACCTTTCCTCCACAGTGCATACTGTGCACAGAATCTCCATTCTTAGGCTTTTCACATATTCTCCTTGCTGTCCTGCCCTCTGACACTGCTAAAAATAACCTCGTCTGGGTTTGAGCTGTCTACAGTCATTGGCTGATGCAGGTGGATTAATCACCAGGTTTGTAATCTCAGCAGAGGGAGTGTCCTCAACAGCAGGTTCATCTTATGTTGATTTGTTCCATGAAATGTCTACTTTTACTGACAGCAAGAGATTTTAGAAAATTTGGTTATTTGCTGATTTTAAATAGAACAACCAAAAAAACAAATGGAACACGAATGCACCAGTAACCATCCACTTATTTTAAATAACTATAACAGAAAGGCTGTGTGTGATGACCAGAAGTATCCAGAGGTTTTTATAAGCTCTTCTTACCTGTGAGGAAGTGATCTGACTCGTTTAAACAAGAAGTGGAATGTATTCTGCACTGGAAATGTGATGCTGATTTATAGCATGATAAAGTAATTACTCATGGCTGATTTTTTTTTTTTTCTTTTTTTTTTTAAGTTCTTGCAAGTTTTTTTTCAACTCCTTTTTAATTGAACAGTTTAATTATCCCAAATGTAAACATGGGCACTGGTGCCTGGGGGAAAATACATTTGAAGAAGATAAGAGGTTAATTGAGGTGAACATTATTTGTTCAACTTTGAAACATGAGCTCATGAAAATCAATAAATCTGCTCCCCTCTCTCTTTTTTTCCTCTAGAAAAATGTCTAAAGTAAAGAAGTGCTATTAATTACCAGCTATACTATTTCTCTTTGTCCAGAAGTCTTTTTATTTCTGAACAAGAGCACAGTTGATGCATTTAAACAATAAATTAGGCAATGTGAGGTACAATAGTAATTTTCCACAAATGTTCCTCAGGTAAACAAACACTATCACCTTTACTTATATAATGCACTTTCTCTGCTGGGAAACCCAGACCTTTCTTTATCTTTGTCTGTACATTCTTACTTGCCTTTAGAGCATCCATTCATCCATTAAGTGCAAGAAGGTTGGAAGACACCAGGGCAGGTGCGGACAAATCACAAATTCATTAGCTAGTCCACCTGGCAAGTACATGCTCCAGTGTTCTTGCATATTCCTGTTCTGTCTGCTTGGAAACCTAATTGGCTAGGCTAAAAAAATGGGTGGGATATTTAACTGAATCACAAGTGAGAAAAACAAGCATATGGGTTAGGGTTAGGGTTTTGACAAAGTGAGCAATTTGTTGACAACAAAAGTTTTTGCTACAACTTTGGTCTTCTGTCCATGCTTTCCTTGTAAATTGATCTCTGCCTCTACCTCAGCCAATGTGTGTGATGCAGTATGTGGTGGGATTCAGAATGAGTAGCATGCTACACTTAGGTGACACTGAGGTGCATCAGCCCATCTTGAAGTGCACTGAACATCCATATCACATGAAGAGTTTTGCTTTTCAAAAGTCAGTAATGAGAAGGATCATTTCTCTTCATTTGGTTTTTGAATCATCTTACCCATTAAACAGCGAAAATGAAAGAAAAAACTAACAAACAAGAAACACTGTGTTGCCTGGGCTACTGATTTGCCCACACTTTCCTGTGTTTAATGCTTTTGAATGACACCCACAAATATTCAGAAGTAGAAACCTGCCCTCCATCTGTGTGGGTTTGGTTTCATCAGCTGTTGGTGGCCTGTGAATTGTTGCTTTCATTATGACTGTTTCATACCTCTCCACTTTACACAAATGTGTTGAAGTGGAGATGGGATTTAAAATAGTTTTCTCTGTAGATTTCATTTTATTGGGTAATTTTGTTTTATTTTTTCCTTCATAACAATGAACCAGATGGAGGTCACAGTTTCTTTGGCTGGGCAAATAGTCGACAAATAACAAACTGTATGTTGTTGTCCTAGCTTTCCAGTGAGGCAGCGCACAGTGACTGCATAAGTGATTGTAAAATAAATATACCCATTGACTTTGATATTAGTTTTAAATCTATTACTATTTATTATTTCTGGTATGTTATGGTTACAACCATTTTGCACAATCTGTTAGAAGATTTTTTTTTTCTCCTATTTTACATAAAGCAGAAAATAAGCTTTACGTGACCCTTTGCAGAGTGGAGCTGAGTTACGAGGTCTCACAGCTGGCCGGAAGCTGGGAATACCGCATAGCTTTGTTTTAAAAGCAGCGTAAGATCGACTGTGTGAACTGACAGCAGGTCTGACATGTCCCACATGATTCCATGTAATCCATGCCAGGTTGTCTGAGTAAACCATGACTACTCCTGAGAGTGTATCAGCTTCTTTAAAAGACAGAAACATAAACTTCACTTCACGGAGTATATGTGACCCCAGTAACCACAGTATCTCACAGATGAGACACTGCTTACTGCTTAGCTTTGTTCTATATCAGTCACTAGAGAGACATGGCTTTGCAATTGGTTCACATTTAAGCAGGGCATTCTAAATGAAATTAGCAAACACGTTATCATCACTTTTGAGTTTAGAATGTGTTTTATATGCAAGAATGTAGGAAGGCTGCATTACTGATCTGAAAAGGTAGTACACAACACACTAACTTCACACTGCAGAGTTAAAATGATTGAATTGTTTTGAAAAAATCAACATCATCTACAAATACTTTCTAAACCAAGTATTGAATAATGAATTTATTCTCGAATGTTCTCTCAATCCTTAACCATCAGGAGCATATGGCATTCAATGGAGTTCTGTGTGTTGCTGCTTGTGGCAGGACAGAGAGAACAAATAAATGAATACTATTATTTCTCAACACACACACACGCACTCACACACAGCACTGCACAGAGCTCCATTACATGTGTGTGCTCTTGATTGAACACATCTGTAACATAAGTAGGCTGTCATACAAAATGGTACTCAAGCTTTGTGGGTGTGTCACTGAGTGAGGGATTGCCCATGTCTGTACTGGTTGGTTGTTGCTTGGCAACCAAGGATTAAGTCGCAGATTGGCAGAGGATAAAGTGAGAGTGATCAGTAGCGTGAAGACCTGGACTGAAACTGGACTATCTGTTTTGGCTGCTTTCCCACAGGACTAAAGCTTTAAATTTGGCCACTTTAGAAAGTCCTTATGTGAAACACAAATCAGTAAGCCTGATTGCTTAACCAAAACTAAAGTATTGTCATTCATTACGTCGGGTAAAACCAGTTTATATGGTGTATAGTTTGTGTTGATCAAAACCAAAACCTGATTCTAAACACAAATAATAAACTATATAATGTAATGTAACATTATAACAATTATGTGCACACAATATTTATTATAAAGCTTTTAATTAAGTTTGGGGAAAATTATTAAGTATTTGTCCGAGTTCATGCCCTTAAACAAATTATTCATGGTTGTTTAGCTTGTCCTCTAGGAGTTCGTGTCTGCTCATTTAACCCTGAAGTCAGTGAATGTGAACAGGGTCATGAAGGGATAAAAATGTCCTTCTCTTAGGTTTCAAATTTCTATAAAAAATAATTTAATGCACAGTGATTTAGAGTCTAGCAGAAATTGGTTGTTGATTTTAACTGGTGAGACAATTAACACCTTTTTGAAAAAATGTGAAATATTCACAGTGACCACAATGAGTCAGTATGTTGGACTTCATGTTATATCTGTACCAACAAGCGACTACTTTTAACCAGGATAAGTGTAGCAAAGAAAAATGTCTCTGGGTAAAAGTGGATCACTGGAAAGTAGATGTGTACAGTTAATCATTGTACAAGTAATTTGAGAAAAATGCATCACTGTTCTCCATTCATTAACTCCACACCGTGAACAGTCCCACAGTATAAACTTTTCTCCACAAACCCACGACACACTGTGACATATGGCCACTAACACTGCTTTTTTTTCACTAATTTAGCTCTGTTTAAACAAGTCTTAATGCTGAAAATCGGTAATTACCTGGTATACATAGGCTTCTCAGAGGAGCAAATTATGCTTGAGGCTTACAACAAAATGGCCGAAAAGCTAGTATCAAATGCAGAACAACTTGAATCACTGACTATCAAATAATGAAATGGGACCTAATGGGGTAGAACAACCTAGAATAAAGCGAGGTGGCATATGGAATGCTTTAAAGAACCCAAGCCTGATAAATAACCAAATTAGAAAGCATAAACTAAATGTTTACTTTGCATTTTTATCTAGCACTCTGTTGCCAGTGCTTTGCTACAATTACTGTTTTCTACCATGAAACAGGCTTCAAAATGGAGTCCTTGTGGTTTTCCAGTTTCTCCAATGACTCCAGTTTCCAGTTCCAGTAACATGACAACGTCTGTGGGTGTGTACTAAATTTGAGATAATAACAGGAACTCACTTATCTGACTTGTGATCCCTAACATGAATTATAACTACAAACTAATAAAACAATGATGTTTTGTTCTGTAATAAATAAATAAACAATTGTTAGCTTTGGAAAATTTCTGTGGTATAAACAGAACTTGAATGAATGAATGAATGACTCAAGAGGCTTGGCTTTTTATTTTACATTTATTTTAGTGCAGTTAGCTTGACTATTGCTTCTAAATAGAATTGTATCTATACATTTTCTTTACAGTGACATGTTTCTGCACGTTTGTCCTTATTCCCTTTTTTGAGGTCCTCCTTTCTCTACTGGCCAAGCTTTCCATCTCAGTAATCTAACTCATCTTCCTGGCAGGCTGCATTCCCCTCATTCCCTTCAAAAAAAGACTCTTTAGAACTGTTCAGTGGAGACGGCACTGCTCATTTATCTATCTCCCACGCCCTAAGAAGAAGAACGAGTAATTGAAGCTCCTAGTTTTTATTCATGTCTGGGCATTTGCAGTACTAAGTGGGCATTTGCAGTACTACTCTTGGCTGAAGAATCCTCGCAAAACCCATTTCCACTTTGTCACATAGTGAAATGATACTGCAAGAGAGATATGAATTATACTTTTTAGTGTTTAAGCTGCTTTTTTGCTGTTTTAATGTGTTAATGGCTGACTGAGTTCTATTCTTCAGTTTCCATGATCTTATGAAGACATTTACTTCATCCTGTGACCTAATACCCTGTCAGTCCGGCAATTTAAATGTAAATACCTTATCAGATTGCATATCCAGTTTCTAAATGAGAAAGAACTGTAATGACACAACCAGAGCCCTTCAGGTTATATTTCATAGACAAGTACTAAGAAGCTTTAAAAACCCTTTAACCTAATGTTATAAGGAAGGTCTTAACATCGTTGCGTTGTGTTAAAATGGTTAACGTATCACTGTATTATTTTATGATTTATTTATAATTAACCGCAACACATTTTCAATAACAGAATGTACATGAGTCAGTAACAGGAAGGGCTTTCTGTGTCAACAGTGAGTTTTAATCTACAGCAGCATTGATTGCACTCACTACCTCGGTCGTCTACACAAGGAAATGTGGCTTCGACCAGTTCCTCAATCGCTGTGGTACGAAGCTGGACTTATTTGGTAAAACTGGAGCTGTACTTTTCATGTTCCTCACAGTTGTGCTTTAGTGAATCTAACATTCATTCTGACTGCTTCCTCCTCAGATTTTCAACATTTCACTATAATGTGCAGAGGTTAAAACATAGGATTATGTACCTTGTCATGAAATTGCTAACATTTACATTTATGGCATTTGGCAGATGCCGTTATCCAGACCAACAACAGTGACACTTTTTTGTGCATTTCTCAGCTATAGGATGTTGAGCCTCTCTTCTTGAATTTAAGTCATGTGGCATGACCTTATGTAAGCCAGATTTCTTAAACAGTATGTTAAATAGAAAGAAGTATGAAAATCAGGTGGTAGTTTGGGTGCATTATACTTCCAGAACAGCAGTGTTTGGTGGTTGATGGCGGATAAGGTTTACTGTTCCCACTCCACGTTCTGATTTACAGTATCAGTGTTTACTATCAGAACAGAAGATCAGAATTAGTTGATTAATTTTTTCCAACATCATCTCTGACAATAGTGCCTGTAGCCAAGTTTATATTAATGTATTCTTTCTAATATTTATTTTTTCTAAATCAAGTCTAAATTATGGACACCTTCACGGGGACTTGCATAAAAGCTGTTCAACATGACCTAAGCCTAATAATCAACCAATTATAGAACCACTGAATCATTGATATTCTTTCATGAATGGTAAATAAATGTCTCCTTCCTAAAACATGCCTGTCTCGCTCTCTGTCTCGCTCTTTTCTCTCTTAAAAAAGAGACAGGACCACCCAATTCACTTTATAGTTGTTCTCATTTTCTCCCTCCATGTGTTCTCATTTCGCTTAGCTTTTCTGTACGTTGCTTCTTACGCTAACCTCATTGCTTCTCAGGAAGGCTGATGGCTGTTTGTGCAGCTGCAGTACATAAACTCCAGTTCTTTTATATCTCCGTCATCTCTTTCACTAAGCATGCTGTGTCATATGGTAAGTAGGTTTTAGTTTAGTTGGGAAACAAAGAACTGGAGTTGGGTGTGACATGATACAGCAGATAGTGTGACGGTGATTTGCCATCCAGCAACTGGATTTGAGGCTTAATTGAACACACACCCTACAAACAGGCTTATTAGGTTCTGAATAATTAATACGTGGTTGTCAGGCACCGTCCAATACACAGTTATTATGGGGTAAAAGGTGCAAGTGGGGGGTGTGAGACCGACAGCAGTAGGACTCCTTTGTCTGAAGACAGTAGTATTGTTGCCAGCTGTGAGGACAGATGGATAGAACCAGACTCCATATTCATGAAGAGCGTGAGCACAGGGGTGGGGTGTTCTGAGTTAATGGGGCAGAAATGCCCATTACTGAGTGCATGCTGGCTCACCACCCCACTGCAGTGGCACTACTGAGAATTAGACATTCACAGTGTAATATGCTAATAAGAATATTGTCCTGAGGTGCTAGCATGTACAGCAGCCATGGAAATCTACATTTTGGCTATAGCATTTGTGCTTTTACCCACTTGGTACAGTGATATATGGGAGACAGCTTAAACTGTCTGCTTTTATCTGCTTTTTTATCTAAAGCAGGGATCAGACTAAATGGGAATGAAATTGGCTAGACAGTAAAGCCAAAACACAAGAATATAAAGATAAAGTTACTTTCATCCGGCAAGTTTATTAAGGTGAATGTTGTCCTGGAAATCTACAAGCCTCTGCTTTTGAACCTGTAGAAAGCAAGTGTATTGTGGTTTTTTTGTGGGTTTAAAAAAATAAATTAAATATTGGAATGACTACACCGGACTCACTGTTTCCTCACTGATGCTTGAACATCTGGAAAAAATACAAGTCTTGTCCAGCAACATACACTAAGGTTTTTGTGGTCAAATTTTTTTTTTATCCCTGTCTGCTAGGACTTTCTTATTAAAAATGTTGGCACCCCTGAAATAGTGACTTTCCATGTCTGCTGTCATAACAAGTTCGAATATGTCCAGAGGCAAACTGTATTTTACACATTTTTAAATGTAAAGACCCACTGCAATCGCAATATGAAGTAACGGTAATACTTGCATGCAATTTGTGGGGTTCTCTAGATATTTGGTTGCTTTCATGCTTGTATTTGGTGCAATTTCCTTCAAGAGATTGGTTTTTTAAAAAAAAATAAAAAATTCTGAGCCAAGAATTAATCCTCTGGATTAGTGTGGTCTTGGGTTTGCTTGAACAGAACCATATTGTGGTCTACAGGTGCTGTAGCTGTCCATGCGCTGTTCCACATGCTGGGTGACCTTTATGATCAATCCACATTTTGGTGAACTGTTCAATGGGAAGACAAACCAGTGATTATAAGCGCCACCTCAAAAGGTCCTGTGTTCAGCTCAAGTTTTCAGGATGTGTGAAAATACCGTTAAACTATCTAACCCAGACTAGCAGATGCTATCCCCTTTAAAATATTGCTCCATCTGTAAATTAACAAGCCAAAGTAAAGACGCAAATAAAATTTCATCATTGGAATAATTAAGTGAAGTATAGGAACATCACATAATTTAGGTATCTGATCATTTAGGTCCTGTGATGGGGTGCTGCATGAACCCCTCAGTCTTTTACTACAGCTTCAGTAGTTAGAACTAGCTGTCCAAGCAAACTGATCGTGTGTGTGCGCATGTGTGTGGCCCCACATAACAGGTCATGAGGAAGTAGCTTAGTTGATGTGCTTCCTGATTTGAGTACGTGTTGTGTGTCTGTGTGTGTACTCCCACTATATATCCACCCTTTGTTTTCTCCATATGTTATAGCTCAGATCTGTCCATCTGTCAGAGACTTAGTATTAGAGATGGTAGTATAATTTGTACGTAAAAGTCTGCACTGTAATATTAGGAGATACTATATGAGATTTTTCTTTGGTAGTGTTTGGTATAAACCTAGAAAAACAAACCTAAGAGTTGTTTAACTAGCTGGACTGTGTGATAACTCGTATCTTTTGGGACGATGCAATTAGCAAATGCTTGCTTTAAATACTGATAGTAATACAATGCAATTATGATTGCATGTAGCTTTGTTTTATCAGTGATCTTTTCCTCCCCCTGTAGGTCACAGTGTATATTCCTCAATCCTCTGCTTCCCTGACTAGGTGCACTGTTTAAAGATTTGGCATTAACATTAAATGTTGTATGTTGGCAGATATGACTCTGAGAAGGATAACTTCATTGACCTGATGGAACTGAAGCTAATGATGGAGAAGCTTGGTGCTCCACAGACTCACATGGGACTCAAGAATATGATCAAAGAGGTGGACGAAGACTTGGACGGCAAATTGAACTTCAGAGAGGTAAATGAGCTTATAACGTTTAAGATTTTAGCATAACTTGCTTTATAGTAATTATAATTTTTGTCATTATGTCTAATCAATGGTGAAAAGCAACGTCTTTCCCTCCATTCTCCAGTTCCTCCTGATCTTCAGGAAGGCAGCAGCAGGGGAGCTGGCTGAGGACAGCGGATTGAGTGTCCTAGCTCGTCTCTCTGAAATTGACGTGTCCACTGAGGGTGTTAAAGGAGCAAAGTCTTTTTTTGAAGCCAAAGTAATACAATCTTTTATATTTTTCTTCCATTCACTTTAATGTAGTTTATTCTAAGCAGTTCTTTCTTTCATTTTTTGCTTTTCAGTTTTCCTTATATATCCAGATCTGTTTTTAAAACATTTGAAAACACACACACACACATGCAGTACATCATAATGGGTCATTCATGCATAAAAAAGAACCATGTGTTTAAACCACCTGCTGTTCAGCATGTATACAGTTGCAACTTCTCACCTTTACCCAGTAAAAACACAGAAAAGCCCACTCAATTTTTATGTGCATTACTTCACCAGTTAAAGGTTTACAAGGTTAGTTTTAATGCTCTAGTAAGTTACCATTAAAATATTATAACTATCCATTAATAGGAGCTGATTTCTCTCGTACCAGGTCCATGCTATTAACGAGTCAAACCGTTTTGAGGCGGAGATCCGTAACGAGCAGGAGGAAAAGAAACGACAGGCCGAGGAGAAGAAACAGAGACAAGCAGCATTCAAAAATCTTCAGTCAGCCTTCAAATGACCATCTTCCTGTCCTTTTACAGCCCTGCTTTAACCATCCTCCTCTTCCTCATCGCTCATGTCTGTCTCCTGTTTATCAGAGCACCATAGCAGAGATACTATGCAACACTTTCATAGGTTTCCATTCCAGGATCATTTCTGTAGTGACAGCTAATTGTGTCAGTTTGACTACTAAAATCCTCACTATTTCTCTCTCATGATTTTGAACTCACAGGACTTGTCTTTTTACACTGTACTGGATGTGTCACTCACCTAGTTTGTTCTCCACTGATAACATTTTTATTAAATCCAACTCACTGTCACATTGTTCTTTTGTCACATAAGCAAGACACAGTTTCTGTTTGAAAGGGAATTTTTTATGCTTTTAGAATTTTTGGATTATATTAGTGCATCCAGTCCATTGTGAACCACATTGTGTATTCACCGTAACGCGATGTGAAAATAAAGACTAGATAACAGGGTTAGCGCAGAAAACATGATGAAAAACATCAACCTTGCCTAAAAGAGTTCTGTTTTTCCATACTGTGGCTTAGAAACTAGTTTGAGAACATGCTTGTGATGTTGATGTGTCCTGGTAGGTTGAGTTTTAATTTCCTTCCTTTTTTGAATGATAACTGTGATGCCCTGACAATCTTCCCCTTAAATGGATCTCTAACATCAGCTTCTGTTGCTTTGTCACACACTGTTTTCATTGTTGTGACCATTAGATGCCCTTTAATAGTCTTTATGCCATTATTATTTTTTTATTAGAGTATTATTAGTACTAATTTGTCTGATTTGTGTTGAGGTCTTGTTTTTTTTTTAACTGAGATGCTCATAAGGGAGGGATAATATGGAGTGCGGAGTTAAACAGAGTTAAACATTCATCTCCTCTTTTTAACTGCATGCACTAACGCTTTAGTCTCAGGTGCCAGTGTGTGCACACTATAGCAAGGGCACAGCTTTAAGTATTAAAAAAGTTGCGATCCTTCTTTTGAAATGTAATCTGGTGCAAGAATGAAAATCTAGTCGCTTACCTCTCAGCAAAGCGTTTTAGACTGTGTTCGAATACTTGTTCTGTAACGTTGTGGAAAGTAGAGTATATTCCTGCATGATGCGTAACATCAGACTGGCCAATTTATTTTTAAAAAGTTTCATTTTACAAATGTTTTACTATGGAGAAAAAAGGCCATGTTGTTGTAAAACTCGGGTGAGTCGCAGCACACTTCAGCATAGCTAAAATGAGAGATGTATAAAGAGTCAAATTATATTTTTCGGAAATAAATGTAAACCGCATTTAGTTTTGTATGGTGACGGGCCTTTTTAAAACCGTTTATTCCTTTGAAATGTCCTTTCACTGTTCCTCACAGTTGAAGTGATGTTCTGTGATTTAAATGTGAGATTTTCTGCCTTTTTATCCCCTTTTTTCTTTTTTTGAGACCGTGGTTTGCTATGCATCCCGTCATATATTCATGTTAAGGACGGTATATTTGGAGTCACTGGAAATCTGTGATGATTTGTATTGTGAATAAGCCAAGAATAGATGCATGAATTATTCATAGCTTTATGTCTTCAAATGTAATTGAATGTTCTGCAGATTAAATGTTTGGTTTGAATGAATAACCTAATGTGTGTGTGTGTGTGTATGTGATGTATATTTGCTTTTTGTACACCGAAACACTGGAGTACCTTAAGGACATAAAAACTGATTATTTCTTCTCAAAGGATCCTCCATCAGTGTTGATCTTGTGTGTGCACCAGATATGCCGTTGTATACAATGTTGTATAAATGTTATACAATTTCACTGTACATAAAGACAATTTGGAAGAGTCATTGTAGAAATGAGTGGAAGTGGAAATGGGCTTCAAAAAACATTCTATAAAACATCTGGATAAATAGCCATGTTGTAAATCTTCCAATATGTCAGGCATGACATTCAGTGTGTCAGAAGGTTGATTGTGGTTATATTCAACAAATCCCTTGACTATTACAATCCAGCTTGTAATATTTCAAACTTTATGCTGACCACTAACCAGCATGACACCGTCTCCAATTAGCCAACTCTTAAAGTACATCTCTGTTTATTTTTACGCCTCATTTACTTCAGTGTTTCCATTGCAAAAGCATTTATTGGTAAGTTAGTGACTGGTGTTCGCTGTGCCAGTGTTTTCTAACTCCACCTTCTCTGCAGGATCACTGGACTGTTCTTTGATGTTTCAAACTTTTTGTGATTCCACTGTAAAGACGTGCCAAATGTTTTAGGTTCTGTTTGTTTAGCATATTTTTATTAACTGTCCCCTAAGTTCAGTAAGTACTGTTGAAAGATGTTGAATGAGTAGTGAATGTGGTGCAATGATTTTCAGTTACAGGAGTGTAAGCGGAAATAAAAGACCCATTACACTTCATGTGTTACCCAAGGCTTGATTTTAGATTAATTCGGATGTTCCTGATCCAATCTTGGACTCCATCATTGTGGTTTTGGTTTCATCATTGTGGAAGCTTATATGTATTATGTGCCTGATGGATGTAGTTATTTTTTGTATATTTCTTATGGCAATAAAAGATTTAAATTTTATTCTTTCAGATCTGCATGTCATTTCAGTAAAACAACTGAATATGGAAGATAAACAAAAACACAAGAACAAAAAATGTCTTGTAGGTTGATTGGCATCACTAAATTTTCTGTGGCATGTAAATGTATGGCACCCTATCCAAGGTGTTCCCTGCCTTGCGCTCATCCAGGATAGTTCCCCCTGACCCTTTGTACTGTAGGATGAATGGTACAGAAACAAAAACATCTGATGTGCTCCTGGTTAATAATTGTTAGTTACTTAATTAAAGGCAGTTTTCTCTCTAACATTATCTAATAACAATCTAAAGCTTAAAAACCCAGTAAGCATAAAAATACATATTAACATAGAGTAACTGCTTTAATATACCTAAAACACTCCATTAGAAAATGTTCCTTCAGCTAGTTAAGTGTCAATATTCACTTTTAAAATGACTTTGTGATATGGAAGTAGGGTCCTAACTAGAAAAGAACATGAGCCTACACAAAAACATTTCCTTTATAACTGAAATATGGGTTATTATTTATTTTGTAATAAAAAGATGAAGTAACAGTTTTAAGTATGAAGTTTAAAGATTACTATCATGGTTGAGTATTGGGTAACAGAAGGCTTAACGACATACTTTAAGTTATTGTGTGGTTCTCACAGTAAATATCATTTTTCTTTATTTTTTATTTTTTAAAGAACTGTAGACATGGTTGTGGTGTCACTTCACTGTACAGTATGGCTGTGTGTTAGTCGTTTATGACTTCATGACAAGTTTGGCCCAGATTTTCTTATCGATATCCATATAATGACTTGTCAGGCTTTAGCTGCAGCACTTTCTGTGTCTCCTTTTGATCCACAGTTAGAATGGTCTGTCAGGTTTGGCCCAGATTTTCTTATCGATATCCATATAATGACTTGTTACCTGCTAAGGGGCTAGAATGAGTCAAACCATGTCTTCTAAACAATCTTATATCTGGATGACTAAAAGAACCTTTTGGTTCCAATGTTATGCATATTTGATTTGGAAGTATCTCACTTGTTTCATTTACTATTCCATAATAAAATGCACCACTTTCCTGCCACATCTGCGGTTTCCTATTGAATGTCTGTATCTGTTGAAGATGTGGACATGTCTGTTATCTTTCCTCTCTGAGTCAGCATCATGCCAAGCACGTTAGCGCTACTGTGTTTCACTGAGACTGAGTGGTTGACTATGTTCCTGAAACTATGGTTTTCATACTGTGCTGACTAGAGAAGCCGATATTTAGTGTTGAGACAAATTCTATGTGGAAAAAAGGTTGAAATCCTAATGTTTATTTTAGTATTTTATTTCAGTTTTATAGGGATGCAAATTGGACTAACCCCATCTCTGTTACTTAATCCTGTTTAGCATAAGCAAAGGTACAAAAGGTACAAAATTATTTTTGACTAGAACCCAAGTTAATTAAATAAGGATATTCCAGCTAATTACATAAGGATATTCATGACACTCTAATATTTGTTTTCCCCCCAAATTTATATTTTCCCCCAAATTAATAATTTTCTTTCGATGTGTACTTTTGGTGCCAGTGAACTTATCAGTCACTATCACAATGCCAGAGAAAATACAGAAATAAGAAATTTATATTTCTTCTTCCTGTGATCTTCAGGAAGCTTGCGTTATCACATATTATCATAAAATTCTTTTGAACATGTGACTATTTTACACATTTCATGTTGGATATATGTCATTTTTCATGATATGTTAAATGAAAACACATTAATGCAGAAACTGATGAAGCATGAAATATATATATTTTTTATTGCTTATTTTCCAAGTTATTATAGGTTTTATTAAAATTATGTATCTGAAACTATATTTAAGGGTTTTAAGGAATTTGAACATGTTTAATGGCATCAAAAACGACGCCTTAACGATAAGAAAAAATACATAATCTTTATTTATGAAAGTGTAAAATAAGTTCTTATTTTCTCTCGCAAACACAAAAATCTAACCCTTTATAAAGCTTTATTTTGAAAACCAGCTTCCCCGCTGTTTATGCGGCGGAAGCATTAACGTTGGCAAAGTCACACAACTTCCTCAAAACAGACGCGAACAAAACACAGTCCAGTGGGAGGATTCAGCAGAAAACATTCTGACCTTTTTTTCCATTAAACATCTAAATTATATATTATCGATGCATAAAAATCGCGCGCGAAACGAAATATCCCATTTTTAAGGCGTAATTTGGTTACTTGGCGTTCAGAGAGTTGTGTAAATTAATCCACCAACAACATGAACGTCGATGCTGCATTAGCAGCGCCGAGCGGAGCCGCGAGCACAAACTCATCAACCCCGAGCAGCAGCAGTAACTGTGTCCAAAACAGCAACTCAGCCGCTAATGTCAGCAGTTTACCTTCAACTGGTAGCACTAATGGTGAGTGGAGCAGCTGTGTGTGAATGTTTACACTAAAATCAGTGACCGAAGCGACGCGGCTAGGAGCTAGCACGATTAGCTCGTGTGCTATATTACGTGTTTAAAGTGTTTCAGCTTTTTAAAAACGTTATGTTTCATATTTAATTATTCATTCGTTCGTTTTTTATTTTCATTTATTTAAAATAATAATAATAAATAAATAAATTCATTATAATTATATGAGGTGTACCGCAAGTCTTGATCCTGGGCTCCGGTTTGTTTGTGTGTAAGTTTGGCCTCCTGAGTTGTGAGTCCTTGCTACATTAACTAACTTGGAGTGATGATTAGTTTACATCTGTTTTATTTGATCACTTTTTTGGTTAGGTTTAATTTTATGGAACTTTCACAAAACAAGATGTTGCTTGCTACACTGGACGGACGGACAGAGGGACATCATGTTTTCTGTTTTAGAGGAATCAGATTCAGAATCATTTATTGGCCCGAGTTTGCAAGGAAGTTGTCTGTTGAACAGTGAACGGGCAATAAATTAAAAGTCTAAGCAACATTTATAAAATAACTATAACATTATTTATTATCGTTTTTATTTCGTATCGTTTTTATTTACATGTTTCTTAAATTATTCAAGTTAAATTGAATAGTTTTGAAATTGAGACGTTTACCCAGGAGGGAAGCCAGCGTAGTTGAATTAAAAGACTTATGAGGAATAAAGTCACATTTTAAAGCACTTCTCATATATATGTGTGTGTGTGTGTGTATGTACATATATACACACACATATATATACAAAGTCATTCTTATTAGACTATTACAGTTATGGATCAGGGTTTTCTTCATTTGTCTTTTTTTTTTTATTTGACCCAGTTGACCTCTGGGACTCTGGAATTAAACTTCAGTGGTGGATGATGATGATATGGACCGAATACACAAGATCACAAAAGAACACTTTTTAGAGAAATGGATAGTAAAGCTGTCTCCATTTGTCTGATTTGTTCCGATAGAAATGACAAACCTGTGATTTGCCTTTCAGCCAAAACTGCTATCAGAGCCGTGCTTTCAAACTTCTCAACACCTTCTGTCCATTCCGGTGTTTTGTACTGCTGAATAACACACCGTTTTGTCTCCCAATAGTTCCGACCTCAGCTGCCATGGCAACACCCTCTTCAGGCTCCTCTGTGTCCAATGGGCTCTACATGCCCACAGGATTAGCCAACGGGGACGTGAAGCCCATCATCTCCAGCACACCACTGGCTGATTTCCTAATGCAGCTGGAAGATTACACACCAACGGTGAGTTCCCGCGTGCTAAACACTAATAAATATGATTTTATTTTTCACTTATTTGTTTTTGTTTGACACTTAGATCCCAGATGCAGTTACGGGATATTATCTCAATCGAGCAGGATTTGAAGCATCAGATCCAAGGATGTAAGTTCAGCTTGATTCCAGTTTGTAAAACACAATAAAAATGTACAATCACTGCTAACATGAGTGTGATGAAATCCTATTCGTAATTTAAAAATATGAAATTATGTGTAACAAAATGACTTTCCACAAACTTATTATACACTTTTCTGGCCACAAACTTAAGAATCTTGAAGATTGCAATCCAACTGGTCCTCCACACCTTTAATTATATCTTCTTCTGTGTGTAGCTTCTGATCGGTAAACACATTTTTGAACACAGAGAAAGAGATTATGATATACGTACGTGAATGTTAACTGTACCATCTTGAAGAAATAAGTTTTATTTTAGGAAGATTATCATGAGTATACAGTATAATTCTGTGAAATGCTTTTGTGAAAGGCTTTGGTTACAGCATCCATCAAATGGACTCTTACTTTGAAAGTTTGAGTTGTGTTTAGTGGTGAATGGCTTAAGAGGCTGACAAAATAAAATTCTTCATGTTAAAAAACAAGAGCAAGAAAAAATGCACTTCCTCTCTAAGGTGCTGTTGCTTACTTTGAGTTCTTTGCATTTTGTAAATAAGCAAATAAACCTGAAACTTTGTCATTATATTAAACAGGAGTAAATCACTGAACTGGACTAATTGACTTGGCTGGCCAGGACTTTAACACACGTTTATTACGTTTATGTGCAGAATCCGTTTGATCTCATTGGCGGCTCAGAAGTTTGTCTCAGACATTGCAAACGATGCACTACAGCACTGTAAAATGAAGGGCACTGCATCTGGAAGCTCTCGGAGCAAGACAAAGGTTAGTAAAGTCTGTAGCACACACATCAGGAAATATTTTCTAGATGTAATTGTATTGGACCTTTTGTGAGTTTTACGTCTATAGAATTATTTATTTTATGGTTCACTGACAAAATACAGAACTGATATTCTTGTCTTGTTCATCTTGAAACGCAGGATAAGAAGTACACCCTGACAATGGAGGACCTAAGTCCGGCTTTGTCTGAATATGGCATCAACGTTAAAAAGCCTTACTACTTCACGTAAAAAATTAAAAACCTAACATCCTGAAACGAACTGCTGAAAGTAACCTGGCTCCATAAACAGGTGTCCCCACAGTAGAGACCTGACTTTTAAACAGTGAAAAGCTTTTGGTCCATGTGACACAGAGAAGGCTGTGTGCTCTTTTCATTTGTTTAGCCATTTCTTTGAAATTTTCTTTGATTTTGCTTAACCATGGATGTGATTCATTACACATTTGTACTATTGGATTCATGGAAATAAACAGAATTCGTCACTTATCTCTTATTTGTATTTGATCTTCTGGAAATTTTGTACATTTGAGCTGAAATTTATAGCAGACTCTGTCATGATTTACGGTGATTCATATAAACGTTATTCTTACTCAATAAAAGGAAATGATTTTTCTATTTTCATATCCTGGCAACTTCTACCAGTTGACATTCTATAACTGAGTATGTATTTTCACCACCGGTATTTGGAAGGCTTTGGTTTCTAGGTTATAAGAGGATTCAGACCTGTTTAAGTATTAATAGAAATATAAGCTGCTCTTGTGTTTCATTCGCTGACTGATGGCACTGAGGACTGGTCTACAGTAATCACAGAGCTGAAGTACTGAGATTCACTTTATCACAAGGTGTGTTCAAATGGAAATGTCGAACTTGTTCCCACAACGTAGTTATAAAAATCATGGGCAAAATATGATATTTATGAACAATTGCAAAAATTTCTTGGCCAGGCAATTCCAGAGCTAGAACCTTATGCTTTAGGTAGCTGACAAAATAATATAGATAATAGCTAAAAGATAATATAAACCATATACAGGTAAATGCAAAAGTTTGTATCCCCCATGGCTTCAAGCTTGAAATCATGCCACTACAGTTTACATCATAATGTCTACATCATAATGCCATATTAATTTACTGGGGTTTTCATGTAGAAAGCCCGTCTCAAAAAAGGCCTGCATTTTATCAGCATTAGACAGTTATCTTCATCAGCAAGTTAAAAAACACTCATCTACATGCTGTAGATATTTTAACAGGTCTGTTCAAGGTGTCTAATTCCCTAATCTAGTCTAAAGAATTACAAGAACAGTCTGTTGTGAGCGGTCCAAAACACTGACTTTTCACTGTTTGTTTTTCAGAGACAAAAGCTTGGGATCCAACTTCAAAAGTACAGCAGGGATATAAAAATTAGACATGCTGTTTTACTTAATATTTTATTTGATCTTACAACATCTATGATGAGATCAAATTGATAATACTTTGCTTTACTGAAACATTTTATTTCATTCCAAGTTCATTTCATTTAACATTAGACAAATAGAAATCTTACAAAGTCATTTAATTTGAAAATGGTGTCTCCTCAGAGTCCATACATGTAACATATAACAGGAAAACGATCTCTAGAGCTTGCGTTCGGATTGCAACGTTTTAAGACCTTTCTAAAAATTCTAAACTGATATTTCTATAGCGATCGTTAACCGTCTATACAATACAATAGCTGAAGTAAAGGCCTTTAGTTCAGAAGGCATCTTCCAAGAGTGTCTGGACCTCTATGGAAATATCCATCTCTTTTGTTCGCCGAAAACAAACAAACAAAAAAAAGGAATATCTCTTACTGCCATACCAGACAGAACTCTAAAATAAAATACATTTCTTAGAGTACATGTTTGCTGCAGTAATTTAATCACAAGTAAATCCATTGTTTCACTGATAACTGCTGTTCAGACACATCATCTAACACCAGCAGAACCTTCAGCATTATGATTCTCATGCATCCGGCATGTAAAGTCACCATTTCATATTCTCTTCCCGGTTGCTAATTACTAGAAAATTATATTAACATACAGTACTGTACAAAAGTATTAGCCCTCAAACTTTAAATTTTAAATAGAAATTTACACTTGGATGTTTAAGTGTCATGCATTAAAGTGCCAACATTTAATTCTCTACAACAATATATGTTACAGAAAAATGTATCCTGCACATGTCTTTAAAGAATAAAAAATATCAGCAACAGTCTGGAATTTGATCTGCACACAGAGACACAAGTGAAAGAAGGCCTGTAGGAGAACCATGAAATCAGTAAATTAAAAAAAACTATCTATCATGAGGCAAGAAATTTTCATTTTTGAACAGAATTAATTGATTGAATGAATTTCTGCTTTCTACTGTCTACATTTTGTTGACATTTTAAAATACCTGATTATTGTTTGAAAGCATCTTCACTTTACAGCATCTCTGATAGATTACCTTTGCACAGTACTATATTTGTTAATATGCAACCCAAATCCTTTTATACAGGATTATCATTCATAACTCCTGCTGATTTTTTTTTCAACAAGGAAAATCACAGATTTTTCTCTGACTGAATTCAAATGTTTAAAACATTCAGAAGAAAGTTTGTTCGGAAACCTGTGCAAACAAGTGAGCTCATCTTGCACACAGTAATGAAATAAATAAGAATCTGTCTGTCTTCAGTCTTACTCAGTTTTCTGTGTCCAATGAAAAGAAAAATCCACTCTTTGAATAAAGGAGCAAATGAACACAAAGCCACACCTCACACAGGCAAAGCTACACCCACATGGTCTTTTGCCTGTTAGAGATATTTGATTATTTTTGTTTAGCATGTGATGATGTGAAACAAGTGGATTTAAATTTTCAAGACAAGTCTTGAGAAGTATATCCTCGTAAGGACAATTATGATAAAAGTGGACAGATGATTACGACCTACACTGCAGTGGTGGCCTTGTTTGAGTCGGCAGGTTTGGAGCTGGGTGGAACTGGAATGGGACGTCTTTTACGTTTCACCACTTTCCCACCCTTTTCATTCAGAAGTTCCTGAGCAGCTCCCTCCATGTCACCCACGCTGACATTCATGGCTTCTGCCATCTCGTTCTTAGTCACAGTAACAAACTTGGGGTCTTCAGCCAGAGTTTCAAGGCCGTTATTTCTTAGTACCTAAAAATGCAAAATGCAGTGGTTTTGGCTCTTTCTGACCAGTAAACACTGACACACATGCTATTAGCCTGCAGTTTACCTGCCGGATGAGCTTGTCAGTCGCCGATGACGATTCTTTTTCACCATAGGTAGGATCATAAGGGAACTGCAAGAGTGAAGAGTAATAGAAGTTTTTCATCTGCCTCTGTCACATAACAAACCTTCAGATATTAATTTTTTTATTAAATTTTTTTTGTATTTTGAAATCCACCCCACAGATTACCTGCGTGATGTCAGTCCTCACAGTAAAACCTGACCGGTGTCTGTCTTCAGCATCTCTAAAAGATGGTGATACCCTACTGGGACTCATACTGACTTCTCCTGTTGGGTACAGTTCTTTTCAAACAAGGAGACTTCAAGCAAGAATTTTTAACAGCATATTGTCCAGTGTGCATTTGAGATTTATTTTTAGAATCCACATTTTCTTTATACTTACTGATATCTTCAAAGGACTGATCTCTGGCTCTAACAAGCAATGGTGACTCTCTCTCAAATATAAAACTGGAAGAGAAAGGACAAGAAACGCTCAACAGGTCATTAAACACATGCAATCGTATGGTTTTTTTTGGTGAAAAGTATTTAAGCAGTGTTAGGAAGAAGGATGAATTAACTTAGAGACACCCAGTTTGTTGAATTCTCTGTTCTAACACATCTATTAAACTATCGGAAACATTCAGTGGGTCGAAATTCAATCCTTACTCTCGTAACTGTATTTAGATAATTTAGTTTCACTGTCATTTCTGAAATCCTGAATAAATACTAGTTGTAGCTGAATATCATGCTGTAAATTGAATAATAACAAATTATAAACTGGACCTTTAACTGTCCTTGAGTAGGAAATAAATCACAACACGGTACTGGATTATTTAAAATACTCACTCTTCTGTAAAGTTGGCATTGTTGTTGGTGATGTTTGTCCTGGTTGGTGTTACAGGAAAAAACTCAGTGTTGGGGAGGAACACAGAGTCAGGTGGCGACTCCACATCTTCTGGACGACTCTCAGAGAACTGCATTGGGCGTTGGCTGGTCTGTGCTGTTGTAGGGCTACTGGGCTCTGATGAAAAGGGGTCTGCGTTGATCCCAAACAGACCCCCAGTTCTCTGAAAGAGGAAAACCTACAATTTGTATACAGCCCTAAATCAAGATCTACTGTACAATATTGGGTTATTGAGTTACGTATGTATATGATCTATGTGGGTGTATAAAGCTGTTAAAGCTTCGTAAAGTGCATACTGAAGATGATTAAATGAATGAATAAACTATCTTTAACTTTATTGAATCTTTTATTTTTCTTACGGACTGGTAAATAATGCAGCAAAGAAAAGTTCTCTGAGGTTTACAATGCTCATTAGGTTTTTAATTGTTTAATAAGACAAAACTGTACTTGTTACCCTGTAGATGCCCTCCTCTCCTCCTGCCATGGCTCTTTCCATCTCATCCTCAGCAATAAGGTCTCCTGAGATGGCCCTGTGGAGCTCGGTGGCTGCCTCCTCCTCAATGCTGCGCAGACCCGCCTGAACAAGAAAGGACAATATTGTATGTTATTTTATAAGTGATTAAGGATGGCAGGATGAGCTGAGAGAAGTAAGGGGTGGTGGTAAGTGCACTGCTAAGCAATAATAAAAAGAAGCAGAGTAAAGTAGGCTGGGATTAGGTAATAACTAAACATATAAAGCATATAAATTTCCAAATATCAGTCAAAATAATAACCCATGCGATGACTTGTGATTTTGTAATGAAGTATAACATGACAGTATTGTACTGTCCTATTGTACAGTATTGTACTTGCGCTGTACCTGAATCTCAGCTGTTCTTTTTTTGGTAGGCCGGTAGCCGTAATACTCTTCCTGACGCTGCATAAACTTACGGAAGTATTCCTGAATCAGAAAAGTGGCGTAGAACTTCCCAACAGTGACCTCATCATCTGCAACCAATTATATGATAACAAATATTAATCAGAGGCACGAAACTTAAACTAGAAAGGTATTAATTAAAAGCTAAGTAAGGAATTAAACATTTCAGGACATGCTAAGTAAGGAATTAAACATTTCAGGACAACAAGGTGTGGGATATTATCATCCCAAAAACTGATTATTTTCCTATGAAAAGTTATATATATATATATATATATATATATATATCTGTATATATATATATCTATATATTTTTTATCTATATATATATACATATATATATATATATATATATACTACAGCAATTTGCCAACGCTAACCATTTTTATATTTATTATTCAACAACACATTAAGACTTTTGTTATAGCAACTATAAAAAATTTGCATTCTGAAGATCTTCGCATGGCAGACCATTTACAGCCAGAACTCCTATCAGAGCCATACCCTGCAGATGCACAGTTATAATAAGCCACACAGTGTTTACCTTAAACAGGTATTCATTACCTCCAATAGGCGGAAGCACCTGATCCAAGAGTTTCATACTTGTCCGTTTCCAGATGCTCTTAATAATGGCACGCAGCTCTTCATTAGCCTGCTCAAAGTTGCCTGATAGCCGCAAGACACAGAAAAGTCAAGAAGACAGTTCTTCAAAATATTTTGGTTTTATAACAGTATTAATGTTGTATAAATGAATGCATCTCATACCTTCAGTTTTAATCTTCAAGGCCGTTCTGACTAAAGCAAACAATGTGGCATTGAAGGTGACCGTTCCATCGCTGTTCAGGGGCATGTTCATCGAAATTAACCGCTGAGGACAAAATAAAATAAAGAAGAAATTTCATTCTATGTTGGAAAACTGGAAGTCTAGTTGGTCAAAGGATTTCCTTCTAATAGCATGACTTTAATTATCATTACAGATATACTGTAGATACAACTGATGTGTTTTACAATTCTAACAACCTTTACAATTCTAATTTTAATTACAGTTTTAATTGTCTTACCTTGCAGGCTGAGCGATGAGGGCAGAATTTTCCAAATCCCAGTGGTGGCTGGATCCTTCGTAAAAGTGTTACTACATCCAGATGTTTAATTCGCCCCCTTCAAATGGAAAGAGTTAGCTGTTTGTAATCACTGCAATTTCCCAAATATATTGCACATAAAAGATCCACTACATCTACATACGTTGCCTCAGGATCATATTCTGCCCAGATCTTCTTGAACTCATCCAGATGGTGTGGACCAAGGATCGACCAATCACGAGTCAGGTAGTCAAAGTTGTCCATAATGATAGCCACAAATAAATTGATAATCTGTAGAAGAGGACAACAATTTACTGATAGACAATCAAAGAGAGCTACTGAGAGCTGAACTAAAGATACTATAAAGAACATTCTTTATTTTATGCTTACCAAAAAAGCACACAACATGTTGAAACTCAGAAAGTAAAAGACAGCAAATTTAGTTCCACAACTGTACTCCTCTCCAGGAGTTGAGCCATGGTCTGATTTCGGATCACACAGTTTCCCAGACATACAGGCCAGCATGACGTTTTGCCAACCCTCTCCCGTAACACATCTGGAATAAAACCAAACAATTTCAATAATGTTGTCACAGCTGGATCACAGTGACGTCAGATAAACATCTGACCCACCGGAACAGAAGCAGTATGGCTTGTGGGAATGTCTGGAAGTTGTTGTTTCGGTTGATCTCAGTGCCGTCCTTTAGGGCAATTTTACCAAATACCTGTACAGGAGGGAAGAAAGTCAGACAGTGGAAGAAGATTAAATAGATGCAGAACTGTAGAGCTTCTGTGATGAAGCATGTATAGGAAATGCAGAAAAACTCACCTGCATCCCTATGACAGCATAGATAAAGAAAAGCATCACTATAATAAGAGCTATATGAGGAAAAGCCTAAAGGAGAGAAAGAAAAGACAGATTCTAATTTAGATTATTATTATTATTATTATTATTATTATTATTATTATTATTATTATTATTATATTGTTAAATCTTGAGCTGATTCATACTTAAAAGATCAGATTAAATTGGAAAAAAAAACAATAGGAAATGTACAACGATGTATACAGAGTTAGCTCAATTTAAATCCTGATATTACAATTCTTATTAATGCTAGTCTTCACTAAAGTAACATAAACTCAAAGCTTTCAACTTTCTTTCCAGTAAATATTTAAAAGATTGTTGAAGGAGAGTAAAAGTAAACTTTAAGTAGTTTTCACAACCGAACTGTGCAGCCTGCTAGTCAGAAGCAACTTTGACATATTATTAGAAAATTCCCTAAAATATTCCAAAACTTTGAAAATTGTATGAAATTAGCAACAAGTATCTAAGTAATGTTGGAGAGAGTGGTATTTGCTGATAACCACCCCGTTAGGTAGCATGAAATCAGATAAAACCAGTGCTATTTGATTATAAACTTCAAAATGGTTGAAAACATATCAATGAGTTCAAAAAATAAATAATCATCACTGATCATGTCTTTACAATCTCTCAGACCTGGAACGACTTAATGAAGGTCCACAACAGGTTGCGAATGCCCTCAGAGCGGTTAAGTAACTTTATCAGACGCAGGACACGGAAGAGTCGGAAGAAGGTGATTGAGACTCGAGCGTTTTCTTCATACTGTGAAGACGTGGAAATGAAGAATATAGTCAGTAGAGAAGTCTGAAATCATTGACGTGTTATTTCATAAAATAGGAAAATGTCATAAAAGACTTACAGCAATGACCTGCATTGGGTTTGTTTCCTGAAAAAAAAAAAAAGAATCAAAAAGATGTTGTACAGTACATGTTGATATCCTCATAGTACATAAGTACTGCAGTGTTGCTATACAGTACATATTAATAGCACTAAACAGGCAAATGTAATGGTTTGGATAAATTTCCTTCCTATTGTCTTCCTATTTTCACATTATTTTCACATATACTTATACATTTTGAAGACACTTTACATGCAAAGACTAGATCAAAATAAAACAGCCATTGCTTAATTTGACTACATTTTACAAATTTACCAGCCAGAATGGAAGACACAAACATTACTTTAAACCAAAGTGTAGATTATTACAATAATTTAACTCTTTTGGTTTTTTTTATTTAACAATTTTTATAGTGTACTCTAAGCCAAGATTAGGAGCATTCATTTCTTTGCAAAAACACATTAGCTAAACCACTGCAAGCTTGTGTATGTTTTATATATTTCTTGCTTTGACGTTAAATGGTCAGAGTGTACCAGGATCAGTAAACCAGCTCACACAGCAAGACCCATGCAGCGCAGAGTGATATTTACAGCACAGCCGTGGAGGCAGTAAAGTCCACCACTGGACTCCAAAGCAGCCTGATGAGGAATAAAATTGTAATTTAGATTGGATAAAGATGAATAAAACTAATAAAAAAAAAAATCAAGAACATTACACCACACAGTGGTAACAGTAACATCCGAAGACAAAAAGAATAGAGCCTGTAATCTTTTCTCTGGATGTCCTTTGTGACATGCAGTAATGGTGAATAGAATTGAAGAAAACTGAATTAAACTGCATAACCAGTGGTGGCAATACAAAAAAAATATATATAATTGACAAATACATTGGGATATGTATATAATTCTGATAAACAGACTGAGAATGAAAAAAGTCTGAGCACTGAGAAACTCATCTGTCCATCCTGTATCATGTCTGTTTGGCTTGTATAAATAATATATGTAATTGTGTAAATACTAACAATATGTATAAACATATATATTTTGTTAAGTAGCTATTGTTCCTTATGTATCAGCATACACATTGTTGTAGATGTTTTTGCTCTTGTACTTACATCCACCTGACTGAGGACGACGTCTACGATGCTCCCGACCACAATAAGGAAATCAAACACGTTCCAAGGGTCTCCAAAGTAACCCTGCAAAAAGTATTCAAGAGTATAAACAAACTCTCTCAGGGAGAAATTTAGTCTGTGGAACGTTTTTTTGCAGAGGAGTTTGCACTACCTTAGCTTTGAAAGCAATAAGTTTGACGATCATCTCAATCGTAAAAAGGACTGTGAAGATGACGTTGAGAGTGTCTGAAAGTTTGGTTATGTGGTCTGACTGATTACAATGCTGCAATACAGAGGACAAAGAAAGCACTTAGATAATTAATGTAAGTATTTTCAGACATAAAATAAAGAAATGTAATAATTGAATAGTAAAATACTTTAATAGTCAAAGACCAATAATTGGGATTCATCTTATATACATAGATAGAAAAAGCACACACCTGCATTCCCAGACACAACGTGTTGAGTATGATAAGGAAAAACATGAGGTACTCAAAGTAGCAGGAGGTCACCAAGTACCAGAACTGGTACTGGAAAGGGTTCTTAGGGATGTAGCAGCGGATGGGCCGAGCTTTCAGCGCATACTGAACACACTGGCGCTATGGTGGAAAGATCATACAAACCTTACAGATTACAGGAACTAATGCTTATACAGCAATTGTTTATGGATTGATGTGAAAAAATATCAACAATGAGTTTGTGTAACACAATATTTAACCGCTCCTAAGCTGATTATTTTCCAATAACAGCACACCCAGACTGTCCTATTGTCCTAACAGTACATTATTATTAATACTGTCATAAAGACTTTGGACCTACTGTATGTTGAAAACTGTGACTATATAGTATATGACTCTCACTCACTCACTCACTCACTCACTCATTTTCTACCGCTTATCCGAACTATCTCGGGTCACGGGGAGCCTCAGGCGTCATCGAGCATCAAGGCAGGATACACCCTGGACGGAGTGCCAACCCATCGCAGGGCACACACAGTCAACCTACCATTCCAGTCAACCTACCATGCATGTCTTTGGACCGGGGGAGGAAACCGGAGTACCCGGAGGAAACCCCCGAGGCACGGGGAGAACATGCAAACTCCACACACACAAGGTCGAGGCGGGAATCAACCCTGGAGGTATGAGGCGAACATGCTAACCACTAAGCCACCGTGCCCCCCCAGTATATGACTGACTTTACATAAAAGGAGGATAGAGCATCATGCAAATTTAGATTTTATTTTTTACTAACAGCACATTCATGAAGCATTAAGACCTTTTTAATAAAGCATCCACTGGCCAGTTGAAAAGTGTATTAACTTAACACTAAGAGCTAAGCATTAATTCATTGAAAGTAAATTTAAGTCATTTAATCAAGTTGCAGTGTCCCACAAAACATCAAAATACTTACTTGGTTCTTGTCTAGCTCACAGTCCTTGTACTCCTGCTCTCCCTGCTCTCGGAAAGTGACAATGACAAAGCCGACAAAAATGTTCATCATGAAGAAAGCGATGATGATAATGTAAATGATGAAGAAGATCGAAATGTCCACACGGTTGTTATATACTGGGCCCTTGTCTTCAGCATCTGAGTCTATAGCTTTATAAAGCAACCTGTTGAACAAAAGTGGCAATAAATAATCATGTAATCATGTTCAAAAGCTGCAAATAGATAACTTTAACATACTCTTCTAAACAACAGAACTGCTGTCTATCGAGGCCATGCCTCATGCATACTCACTCTGGCCAGCCTTCAAATGTGGACACAGTGTAGAGAGTGAGCATGGCATTCAGTACGTTATCAAAGTTAAAGTCACTGTTGACCCACTCCCGTGGATGAACCTCTATGTCATGGAGAGTGTTCTGTACATGATGCACATAACTTCCCCTGATAATAACAAATAAAAAACATTGTTAAATTGTCGTAGAAAAAGAATCACATTTGAACATTATTTGTAATGCCTAGAAGAACCTTGCTAAAAAAGGAACCTGAATAGCAGGATAAAACATCATGAAAAAAGACCAGTGTACTCACCGACAGTCCACCTCAGTCAACTTCAATGAATCTGTACAATAGTAGAATTTGCCCTAATACAAAAATAAACATAATAATTACTAACAATTCCTTTCCATATATGCAAGGGACTATCTGCTAAGGCAGGTTGTATTTTCATCTCACCTTGAATAGCTGGACTCCAATGCAAGCAAACATGAAGTTTAAGAGCATGGTGACTAGAATGATGTTGCCGATGGTTTTGATGGCCACAAACACACACTGGACTACATGCTACAAAAAGAATGCAGATTTATATACAAATAATAAAAAAAGGTTTTGTGGAATAGACCTTATATCATGATATACATACCTTTAATCCTTTGGCTCTATTCATGGCCCTTAGAGGTCTCAGAACTCTCAACACCCTGAGAATCTTCACCACAGAGATGGCACTTGACCTGTACAGGGAAAACTTCACACACTCAACACAGGACTTTAAGGAGGGATATCAAATGTATAATCTATAATCTCTGTAGAAATCTTTAGAAACATGTCCGTGCTGTCTGTATCTTAGGAGTGTGTCCAGATCCTTCTAACGGAAATTACTGTTTATAAGGCACCTCTAAAGTAAAGAGTCCATTAAATTACAGTGCCTGTATATGTGCCATATGTTCAGCATAGGCCACACTGTATTATATTTTTATAATAATAATAATTATTATTCTATAAGAACTTACTCCATCCCCATAGACATGAGAGAAACCACAACAACAATGAGATCCAGAATGTTGAAGGAGTTTCTGCAGAAGGATCCCTTGTGCAGGAAGGCACCATACACAGTCATCTAAACCATGACATTCAAGACACACCAGTTCATTTCAGCATAATATGTCAGGGAGTCATTTTGCATTCATTAAAGTACCTCTCAAATTTGAATAATTTTTCAGTAGAAATAATTTACCTTAAGGACAATCTCAATGGTGAAGACCGTTGTAAAGACAATATCAGCATAAGCCAAGATCTGTAAAATAGTCAGATTTATTCTGTATTCGTGGATTTGCCATGTATTTGTCAATTATAATGTAATGTCATTATTCAGATAATAATGCAGTGCAGGAAGCTGTGTTTTCTGTTTGTTGGCACCTTGTTTCTGAAGGATTTGGGGTCGATAGGATCTTCAGCAGCCAGAGAAATGCTACTGAGGAGGATGAGGAGAAGGATGAAGTTTGTGAAGGGGGTTGCGTTGATAGCCCTGTGGCACAGCTTACGGAATCTGTCATTGAAAAACAGCGCACGCTAGACAATAAAACATTGTTTACTTGTACCCATATGTAAGAAGAGATATCTATAAGATGCTTCACATGTCATTCTTGGAGATGAAGCACAAAACACAAATTCAAAGTCTAGCTATCAGCTGACACTCTGCTTTAATTCCTATTCATCTAGGTACATTTAACCCAATAAGGCACAGGCTGATATTGGTGGTTACTTCATTTGTTTTTGTTTGTTTTTGTTTGTGTGGTTTAAATTATACTTAAATATTTAAATTATACTTAAACAACAAGCACAGAAAATGACATTAATATAGTGGTGAACATATAACAACTTAATAATGAATTACTAGGAATACAAAACTGAACTCAAACCACTTGGAAAAACTAAACAATTTAGTGTAATTGTAAAGGCTTTTATGAGAGAAAATTCTACATTTGAGTCAGTAAGATGTTTAACATGTCAAATCCTTCTTCATTATCTTTTATATGAAGAACTTACTTGTTCTGTGGGCTAAAGATGAAAAAGGAGCTCGCTTCAGGCATGGGAACTACTGTCTCTTTAAGCTGAAGATCGGCCATAGGTCTGGGCCTTGGACTGAGCGGGATCTCTGGCTCTTCCTCCTCGTCATCACCTGACCAATAAATACAGATTGTGGGATTGAAAAAACATTGTCTGCTTAGTTCACAGTTTAGCTCAGTAAGAAAAAAATCACTTTTAGAATGAACCCTTTGGCTATTGACAGGAACGTAACTGATATCAAAGCAAAGCTAAAAATTCTTATAAGAAACTGAAAACTGCTGATTTTTAGAAAGCAGCACCCTGTTTATGGATAGCTCATTATTTTTAACAACGCCCCATAAATGACCAGACGAGCATGTGGTTAGTATTTAGCATGACCTATAACAGTGCTGCTATCCTTGCAAATATACTGATCCTAATTTAGAGCTGCAGCATAAGCCAGGAAGCAGTTTTAGTGTTTGTGTGGGTTACCTGGAAAATCAGCTGGAGGAAATGGGTCCTTCACTTCTTTTACATTTGATTCAAATTCATCCACTTTAAGCTATAAGAAACATACATGGCCAGAAATTACTAAAAGTTTATTAATATAGTTCATGAGATCATCTACAGATGGATATGAATCGCTGTGAATTTATTACCTGATTAACAAAGTGATGTAGCTCTGTTATGCTGTGGCCATTTTCAATTTCTTTAAATAAAATTTTATTTGTATAGCACCTTTAACATATGACATATGTCACAAAGCAGCTTTAAAAAAATTCACTTGTGGATTTAGATCACTACTGTGCAAAGGAAAAGTCCGAGACTCAAAACGGAACCCACCCTCTTCCTGAAGACAAGAAGATTACATCACCAGGATTTGCTGGTATGTTTTAGGCCCACTTGATCCTTAACAGGGAAGCAGCACTATCCATTATCTAACACTGTCCATTATATTTCTATCCTCATGAGAGTGGTCTCTTCCAGGATGACCCCATACCCACGACATTGATTAGTAAATAATATGTTAAGAACTTTAAAGTTTCCAGATCTCAACATTGAACATTTAATTGGATGTTGGACCATGTTGATGTTAAGGGATGTTAGACAGTGTTCTAGACCACCATCGTGAATACACCAATTGAAGAAATGTTTTTAGGATATAACATCTTGCATGCATTGGGCAAATCCTTTATGATTTGAAATCCTTTATGTTGTTTTTTCCCTTTTGTCACCTGTCTGTATAATGCCCAAAACATGGAAGAACATTGTCACACACCCTAGACTATTCCTATCATTGACTTGACTTGACTTGAATCAAGTTTAATAAGTTATAATTGTTAAATAGTTGAGGAAAATCAGAAATAGTCTATACAGTATTTCAGTGTAAGGACACTATAATAGAGCAGTATCTCATGAGGTGTTAATACCTTTGCTGTTGTAGGCATGCCTTCAGTCTTATGTTTGCTCTTGACCACCAGAGCTTTTTCTTCCTCGCTCTTCTGTGAATGGGATTCTCTGATGGAAGAAATCAAAAGATTCTACAGAACTTTGTAAGACACAAAAGTGGTAGATTGTCTTAGGTTTCGGGGGTAATTAATTGAGTAAGTGTACCTCATGAGTTTCTTTCTAGCTTTCTCCTCCTCCCTTTCTTTTTGTGCTGACGAAAGGCTTTCTGCTTCACCAAGGTTATCGACAGCAATGGCCAAGAACACATTCAAGAGGATGACTAGCCACCGCTCAGGAAATCAGGCTTTCAAATTTTTCCAGTGCCTCTATTGTTGTTTCACAAAACCATGACAGATGTAACATAAGAATTTTGGAAGGATACAGTTTCCACAGATATAAAGGATGACGAAATAGATAGAGACGAGAATTCCTGGGAGAGTCGGTCCACCATGAGCCATAATACCATTGTACATGATGGAATCCCATTCCTCCCCAGTCAGGACCTGAGAAAAACACAATTAGAATGTATTATTATCAGAAATTATAATAATAATAATAATAATAATAATAATAATAATAATAATAATAATAATAATAATAATAATAATATAATAATATAAAGAAATTATAATAATATTATTATAAATTATTATCAGAAAAGAGAAAGACTCTTCAAGGCTCCTTATTCTTTCTATATTCCTTATTCTATTCTAGTATAAAAACATATGCTCAATAATAATATGTGCACCTGGAACACACTAATTAGAGCCTGTGGAAAGTTGTCAAAGTTGCTGCGCTGCAAAGGCCTGTCAGGAAAGTTGAATTTGCCTCCAAACACTTGCATGCCCAGGAGAGAAAAGATTACAATAAAGAGGAAGAGCAGGAGGAGTAGGGAGGCGATGGAACGGATTGCGTTGATCAGAGAAGCCACAAGACTGCTCAAAGATGTCCAGTACCTGAGAGCCAAAAAAACCCCCAGATAAACAGTGGCATCCTGAGATATGAATTTCCAGACAAAATGTTAGATTCAGGTGAATGTTTTTTAATTGCTTTGTATCAGAACAATTTGTTTTTGTGTCAAAGTTTGCCAGCAAGTCTGGAATTATTTTTTGTGTTATTTAAATCTAATAGTGTCCTCAGTTGACTCACTTTGTAACCTTCATCAGACGTAGGAGGCGAATACACCTCATCACAGAAACACCCAGTGAAGTCATCACATTGGCTGACACCAGGATGATCTCCAGTATGCCCACAGTAACAACGAAACAATCGAAACGGTTAAAGATTGACATGAAATACATTCGCAGGCCAAAAGCGTACATTTTCATGACCATCTCAATTGCAAAACAGGTGAGCAGGAATTTGTTGATGTTATCTGCAAAATCAAAAACAAGGAAAACAAATGAAATGAAAATTGTAGATCATCAGTTATTGTGCTTCACACAAAACATTTTTCAGTCCAGGACAGACCTTGAAACTGAGTCATCCATTCAGGCTGGGGGTGATGTTCTGAGGCAATGGCAAGAGTGTTGATTAGCACGACCAGGATCACTAGCCAGTAGAACACTTTGGACTTTACCCAGACAGTGCATTTCCTCCGTAAGGCACGGTGATAGTGCCGAGCAAGGCGACTAGGAGTCAAATTGTGAACGTATTATTACTATAATTATTAAGAAGAAGAAGAAGAAGAAGAAGAAGAAGATAAAGAAGAAGAAGAAGAAGAAGAAGAAGAAGAAGAAGAAGAGGAAGAAGAAGATAAAGAAGAAGAAGAAGAGAAAGAAAAAGCAGATAAAGAAGAAGAAGAAGAAGAAGAAGAAGAAGAGGAAAAGCTTCTTAAATCATACTTACAAATAATACACTACACGGCTTAAACCCTCTGCTTTATACAGGCTGTCTGATTCTGAACCACTGTCCTTTAGAGGAAGAAGACCTGTTGACACAAGGAACATGGTCATAAATTATTTTTAATGGCTTTTTTTACCAGGATCAAAATGGACATAGACACAAATATGGAATGCAATGGAAACCCAGATTTGAGGAAAATCAGTACCTATAAGATCTAAGAAATTTATATTCTGAGTACCTAATCCTTCCTGATCAGCATCCAGAATTTCAGCATGTGTAATCCATTCCATGTAACCTTTCAGATCTTCATCCATCTGCTCTCGCTCTCGTAACTTCTGGTACTCCCCTCTGGATCTACATATCTCTCTCTCCTTACTAAACTCCCTACAAAGAGGATGTGAGCACATGAATTAAACCCAATGACACTAAGCAATAGTACAATGTGTAAGTAATTTAACTTAAATTTGTTGGTTCACAATATATACAGTCAAACTTAGAGTGTGTACTTCATGAAAGGGGATTTGGTAGCTCAGTCAGTAACGTAGTCGGTGGGTCGTAGGCTACAGATTGGAGGGTTGTAAATTCAAACACCAGGTCCACCAAGCTGCCAACTCTGGGCCCCTGACCAAGGAGCTTGACCCTCAATTACTCAGTTGTGTAAAATGATCTAAAATGTATGTCACTCTGGATATGAGCTGTGTATGAGATTATCAATTACCCGCTGAGGACACCAAGAACCAAGTTGAGGACAAAAAAAGAGCCGAGCAGAATCATAGACACAAAGTAGACCCATGGCCATTCATTACCAACAGCATCATTAACCTGAAGGACAACAAAAGCCTTGCTTTAAATTTAAACTATTACATTAATAGAAATTATGATTATTCTGAAGATGTAAAGTTTTTAAAAATAAAAACTTTTAATGAAACATCTTCACTTACCCAGTAAAGCACATTAGTCCAGCTCTCCATTGTAATACACTGGAACACTGTGAGCATGGCAAAACCAAAATTATCAAAATGGGTGATGCCCCAGTTGGGTCCTGGCCATCCAGCCCTGCATTCTGTGCCATTTATGATGCAGCGACGTCCATTTCCAGCCTGAGCACAAGGTGATGCCATTTCATTCTCACTTAAGGCGATAATGTCTGTGACACAAGACAAGATAAACCATCATAAAAAAGCCTAATATTAATTCAGTCTAATAAAATATTCCTATTATTATAGATTAGTACAGAAGGTTATTAATCAGTTTTGTAACAACTTCTATGAGTCATATGTGTATACAATGTACAAATCCTTTCATTTCATGTTATAATGCATACACAAGGTATTATACACATTTTTTATTTAAACAGATTACATAATACTGTGTAGCTATATTTGAGTTTGAATATTAACATCAGTAATACAGAGCAACTTAAAGATGTGCAATCAATAAATACATCCTGATGCTTGTGTACTGGGCCAAGGACAAAATTACTATAATTAGTGTTCATAATGCTTTAGTAGCAATGAAAATGAGTACAAATCTGTGTAATGCATCATGAGATGTATCTTGATATATATATTTTTAATTTTCTCTGATAAGTGGTAGAAAATGAGTGAGTGAGAGAGTGAGTGAGTGAGTGAGTGAGTATCATGTCTTACTGCACAACTGAGGCTGAATTACTTTGAGAGTGTTCAAATGAATGTTTTATAAATCCCTCAATTTATTGTTATTATTATTATTATTACAATTATAATAATTACTATTACAATTTACTATTAATTATGCTTTAATGACTATTGAAAGTATACAGTTTCTTATGATTGCTTCAAATATGTTATGTATGCAAAAATAAGGCTTCATGTACAGTAGTGTCATCAGGGCCATTAATCTACACAACAGCAGACAGCAGTATAAAGAAACTGCCCCTACCTGTGCCTTTGTAATAGCAGGTCTTGTGCATCTTGCATTTAAACAGCTCCAACCCCATTATAGCATAAAGGGTGACCATGAAGAAGACAAGCAGAGCGACGTGAAATAGAGGCAGTATAGCTTTCAAAACAGAGTTCATAACCACCTGCAAGCCTGTAGAGGGGCAACAAGTTCAGACAAATGACTCCACATTGGGTTTAAATTGGAGCAGCATGGTATTGTGGGACGTTCTTACTTGGAACTCCCGAGACAAGACGAAGTGGTCGGAGGACACGAAAGGCTCGAAGAGCTTTCATGTCAAACCCTCCTCCTTTCTCTTTGGGGAATCCAGCTATGATGTCAACTACCAGGGTAAAGAGCCTGAAAACAGTAAAAAGATCAGATTATTAGAAGGGCTAGAAGGGCTAGAAACAGTTGAAAAGGTTAGTGTTACAATGTACTGAAAAGTCATTATTAAAATTTCATCTAATGATTCTACAGTTTCCATAACACAAGGACCAATAATTACATTCAATAAAACACACTACATGGTAACAAACGGACTACAAGGTCAATTTATAGGTCATCAAACTGTTTGTAAAAACATTTAGTGCATGTATCCATAAGTATTTATGTATCTATTAAAAGAAAACAAGATCAAGCATTAGCTTAAGTGGATAGATTCATCTCACCCCATGAACACGATGACAAAATCCAGTATGTTCCAACAGTTCCGTAAATATGCACCTTCATGAAATAAAAGCCCATACGATACTATCTTCAGGAAGCACTCCAGAGTGAAAATGACCAGAAACACATACTCCAGGCTCTCCTGCAAAACATCACATAACCTTGTCTGATTATTATTCCATTTTAAATATCACACTGAATTACTTGAATGAAAATGATGTGTTTTAGTGTAAATCACACTGAGTGTTTGCAGTGTGCATGGTTGTTTTAGTAGTTTATTCTCAATCAAGTCACATGTCACATATAACGGTTAGATCTTGTCAGGTATGTGCACCACTAATAACCAATGGCTTCTAAAATTATGTTTGTAACCAAATTTGGGGAACTATACTATATGGAATGAACCAACTATAGGGAATGAACAAATAATAACATTACTGGTATGAATAGCAATTACACTGTCCTTGTGGAGTTTTTTTTGTAGATAGCATTCCAGAATGTGTCAGATTTAAGGTGTCAGATATAAAGTTTGCAGGAAATGAACATGAAAATGAAAGTGCATTGGTCTTTAGTAGCTCCCTAAGAACCTGAAAAAAAGAAGCTGAAAAAAGAACCTACAAACAATTACAACTAAATACAACTAAATTTAGTAGACAATATCATGGGCAACTACAGACAAATAGAACTTCATTATTGGGAATAGATTGCAAAAGTTTTATGCACATATTTATTTAGTCTGAATTTACAGACCATGCTAACAGTGGTGTCATTTTTCCTCTGTATTATTTTTGTATTTTGTAACATATCTGGAACCTAGTAGAATGGTTCTTTAAAAAAAAAAAAGAAAAGGCTCTGGAGAACTAAACAGATACAGATACGATATGTTTTTGCTGTTGTTGTGATACTATGGTAAAGATGAGGCAAACTCTGAGAGGACAGATCCTTGTAAGGTGGTCGCGCACTGCTTGTTTACACTGTAACACTGGTAACACCAATCATATGGTGACTGTTCCTTAAACAATTGCGATTTAAAGACTAATGTTCCACTGTTCTACACTGTTGTGATGTGCAAACAATTGTTGCGAGGGAATTCGTCTGCACTCGGCTGCTCCCGTTTATTTCACATAGAAAATACACAGAGCTCATGCAGTTACAAACAACCTGCTTGTCTTGCATAGAAGGAATAAGAACTTTAATTCCACTATACACAGAGGTATTTTTAATTTCTTAATTAATTTTTAAATAGGGGGCACGGTGGCTTAGTGGTTAGCACGTTCGCCTCACACCTCCAGGGTTGGGGGTTCGATTCCCGCCTCCGCCTTGTGTGTGTGGAGTTTGCATGTTCTCCCCGTGCCTCGGGGGTTTCCTCCGGGTACTCCGGTTTCCTCCCCCGGTCCAAAGACATGCATGGTAGGTTGATTGGCATCTCTGGAAAATTGTCCGTAGTGTGTGATTGTGTGAGTGAATGAGAGTGTGTGTGTGTGCCCTGCGATGGGTTGGCACTCCGTCCAGGGTGTATCCTGCCTTGATGCCTGATGACGCCTGAGATAGGCACAGGCTCCCCGTGACCCGAGGTAGTTCGGATAAGCGGTAGAAGATGAATGAATGAATTTTTAAATAAAACAATGCTAAAACAGCATTATATCAATTTCGTTTTCCAAAAAGGTCGTCTATTATTCTAAATACTGAACTGCAAGGATCCTAAGCATAAATATATTATGGACATTTACATAGTACTTCCACATTTGGCCAACGCCCTTATCCAGCGCGACGAACAACAGTGCTTTAGTCTCTATCGATGTATCGATGAGAATATATTAACACTGGTTCACTAGGATACAGACTTAGGATACCATCAACCTAAAACTCTCTTCAAAGGTGTTTTTTTTTTGTATATTGTATATACAATTGCAAATATTCTAACACAAGGAAAACATTTCCAAGCTATAGTAATTCACTTCTGACATATCAGTTGTTAAAAACTAATCATAATCCTATGCCAGGAAAATGAAGAACCATTGATATAGAAATTTAGCCAAGCTACATGTGTTTAGAAAGCTGATATGGGCAGAGTCTTCAACACCCAGCTCTTAGCTTCAATTTCATGATGTACAACTGTGGAACTGCTGGGCTATATTTTAATGTCACAGCTGGGGGTAAATAGTCAGTAACTGTAGAAATCCTAACCCACATTAGAGTCATTTGAAACACAACACTCTGTTAAGTAACATACAACTCAAGATCTGAGAATATGACTGAACACGTAACACCCAACTCGCAAAGGATCTGACTCAGATATTTAAAAGTGCTTGAGTGAAATACTGAATTTTGTTGATTAGAATTTTTAAATGCTTTCTTATGTGTTTTCTGATTCTGATTTATTCATTTTAACGTTAACATTCATCATATGAACATATGAATTTAAACTTTGTTCAAAATATCAAAAAAGTAAATAGATTGTTTATGTTTAAGAATAGTATGAGAAAAAAAAATTATACCTGAAATAAAACAAAACGTCTGTGGTTATAAACAAAAACTGCTCATTTTAAGGGTCTATTTAGTTAATTTCTTGATTTTGTTTTAAAAGTGTCTATGATTTACTAGAGACACAATGTATTAAGTATGACAAAGAGACAATAGACTTTCCAGTAATGAAGAGGAAATTTACATTTTACTAAATAGCTTTAATTGTCCTTAATTGACATCCAAGTGTGTATGCTCTGCATAAAATGATTAAGACACTCTGACACAAATAAAAGATAAAAAGCCATAGACATAACAGCATCAGATACAATGATGCTCTGTATGAGCAATAAACTGCACACAAGTTTGGAACATTATTTAAAAATACTCCCCTAGATGTTTGCATATATCTTTAAACCTCACTCTCAATCCTGTGGATTGCAAAGCCTTGGCTTGTAATAACTGCAAGTCCTGACCAAGGGTCTAAATATAAAGTCAAGGATGAAAGTCAGTACCAATGCCATTCACTGAGCTTTAGTTTCAGCCAAAGCTTTTTAGAGACTCACATATAATATATGTGGGTCACACAACTGTGCAACTGTGTCAAACCCAAACATATGAGGTGTAGATAATTAATAGACGTTATATAATCATGTTCATCTGAATGACCAAAAGTAAAGACATTCAGGAGAACTGTCACAATCACCCAATTACATTCAGGATTCTAAGAGTGGTTCATGGCTCTAGCTTTCAAAATGGACAGAACTTTTTAGGGTTCCACTTGTGCAGGGGTAGTCTACTGGTGGACTGGCATCTGGATATGAACCAAAGTATTTCAGTGGCCTGAACTCAGCACTCAACAAAAATAAAAACTAGCTGTAGTTTTTTTTAAAACATGATCTCCAGAGTCCACAGCGCTAGTTAAAATTGGTGACATGAAGCACTGGTATGAAAGAAAAAATTACCGCTTCAAATTGATGTGTCTTATTTATAGCCATGAGCTACTTAAAGATAACTGCTGTCATAGATTATTCAGCTAGGTTAGTTGCTTGTTAAGCAAAAGTTGATGTTGGATCTTGACAAAATTATATTAAGGATCCCTGCTCTGGAAAGTCCATTTTTTTTTTCTTTCTTTCTTTAATTCTACACTCTTAAAACAGAAGCATACTACAGTGATTTAAATAATTTGGTTTGTAACATTTGTCAAAGTGTATGATTTGGATTCTAAAACAAATTGCACAAGTTATATACATGAATATACACACTTAATAATCACAACAATGTAATAATTTAGCCCATCATTCTAAATGGGGGAAAATGAGTTTTAGGCTCCTATTGTTTGAGCCAACATCTGGAGCTGTTACTCACCAAGGTGGAGTTTGTGGTGTTGGTGTCCTCTTCTGGCATTGGGAGAAACACAGCCAGAGCCACACAGTTAGCAAAGATAGTGAGTAGAATGATGATCTCAAAGGGCCTAATGGAGACTGCTGAGGAAAATAGTGGCCAAGCAAAAAACAAGCACAATATGACAGAACATGCAGCTGAGCTTAAATATACAGGATTTGTGAAGATTCAAAATTTACATCATGGTAGCATTTACTGTTCCTCTTTAATTCCACAGGTAACCAGGTAAGTCAGGTTTAGCATCCAACTTTTGCTTTTCTAATTTCTCTAATAGCACACACATTTACATTTACGCTTAAATTATACCATTCTTTTGTACATTTTTGTACAAAATTGTACTTTTGTACTTTTGTACTTTTCATATTTCCTACAACTATTGTGTATAAATAATTTTAAAATAATTATTCTTTATTACAGTTTTCTTTGCGTATAAATAAAATGCAATATGGGACTTTTCATAACACTTTGCTAACTTATTTTAGTCCAAAACAAACTTTTGCTTCTAACAATGGCACAAAATTTGAACACCGAACATATCTTTGGCAGATGTCAGCTTTTTCTTTAGTTTTTCTTTTAATTGTTTGTCATGGCCATGGCTATATTAGGATTGTTATCTGCAATGATTAAACAGTTTAGCTTAAACCCTTGAAACTTTTTCCACAACACTGTTCATCAATCCATCATGCCACAATGTACAACTCAGTATGGCATGGTCAATGTGAGTCTGCATTTGAGAGAGAGAGAGAGAGAGAGAGAGAGAGAGAGCGAGAGAGCGAGAGAGAGAGAGAATGTGTGTTTGTGTGCGTGTGAGCATTCCTGCCAGCAGAATGCAGCACTTCAGAATTTCCCTGCCAACTCAGCATCATGTCTAGGGCCAGTGATCTCACACAACAGCTGCATGCACCAGGAATATTGTCAAACCATTTAAATGCACTTATCACTGATTAAACACGTCCCTACATCATCCACAGTATGCGTCAACACAAATATGTTACCTTACAATAAAGTGAAAAGCTATACTGACCTATAATACTTTACCTATAATACTCCTACCTATAATACTTGGAATTTTACAAAGATAGGGCCTAAGCTGATAATTTGATATATTTACACTCCATTTTCTCAGTTTAAATCAACTGATCATTTACTACACAAATAAAGGTTTTTAATGATTATATTTAACAGTGTCTTACTAGATTTAGCTTAACACTTTAGACAGTGCAAAAGACCAGATCTAATATTTTCACTTAACCCTGAAGGAGTCACAGAGATAACAAAAGCTTCACTGTCAGTCAGGATATTAATGGATTACAATACTTAGGAGAAAAAAAAGCCCACCTGTTCTCTTCACTGCAGGAATGGACACATCTGATAAGTCTGTCACATATCCAAATTAGATAAAATAACTGATTCTCTGGCTGTGTTTATTATTCCAGGTAGCAGTGATAAACCTAAGAGTCTGGATACTACTACAGGATATTCATCTGTATGTGCCTCTGCCATCCTAAACTGCCACTCAGAATCAAGGTCCATCTCACCGTTTCATGAAAAAGCATGGTATGAATGTGCGTATGTGTTTGAAGGATACTTCCACTCCACAATGTTAATGCAGGTCTTGCGGAAGGGGTTTTTGAGAGTGAAAAAGAAGAGAGAACGAGCAGGCCGGGGGTTTCCTCCAGTGGCCTGCAGTTTCTTTAGCTTCTCCCGCTGCTTCCTCTTCAGCTCCTCTTCGTTCATGATGAACGAGGCCAGGGCTGGCACTCCACCCGAATCCATTTTGGAATCCAATTAAATTACTTAGTAGTTAAAAAGCCAGTTACACAAAAACCCCAACTTTACAATCCTTTGGTCTCTTAGATGTCCATGTGAGACCTTCACAATTCCTCCACCTCCTCTACCCTCTGTCCTGTTCAAGCGCTCCCTTTTGCACTGGAAAGGCCTCTCCTCACTCCTTGGCCCTGGCCCCTGCTTGGAAAAGTACACCAAGCAAGGAGAAATTAGAGAAGCGCAGAGCATTTGGGTGCAGTTGGCCTGTGTCAGGTTTATATATAGAAAAGCGTTGAGTGTCCATGCTTGGAGCTGAGGAAGAGGGCGGTGGGAGCATGTTTTCAGGGTGGGGACACAGGGAACTGGAGAAAACAGCAGTCAGGGAGCTTCAGCTGCCCAAACAGCACTACTGGAGATGAAGGACAAGATGAGAACACACAGATAAAGAGAGAGAGAGAAAAGGAATACTGTTTCATGTGTACTAATATAACACCAATAATTTTGCCAAGTAACCAGTCACTGATTTTTTTTCTGAGACAGTAACATTGTTCATAATGCAAAGATTAAACAACAGAAAAATATTATTTTATGAGCTTTTAAGCCAATACTACAGGCTGAATGTATATATTGTGTACAATGTAATACCCTGTTTACTAGATATATAGCATATTGGATTCCATGCAACAAAAGCAAAAATAATACATCCAGTTGCAATTTTCAGATTGTGTTTATTGAATTCCTCAGTGCAAGTAGAATACGACATGTGGAAAGATATTTCCTGAAATAGAACAGTGACATACCCTCAGTTGCATGTTTATTTGGTACATCTCCCTTGTACCTA
Organism: Tachysurus vachellii; assembly: GCF_030014155.1. Lineage (NCBI taxonomy): Eukaryota > Metazoa > Chordata > Actinopteri > Siluriformes > Bagridae > Tachysurus > Tachysurus vachellii. The sequence continues at coordinate 10,998,980 of NC_083470.1, forward strand.
CATTCAGCAACCATTTTATTGGGCACATAATTACACTCATCATGCACAATTCATTCCACCATCATAAACCCAACACACTGAATATATTGGGAACAGCAAAAGAACCAATGGTCCCTAATTAATCTCAAAAACAGGCTCTGCATGAAACATTTTCTAAAAGCTAAACAATGTTGCAGGGTTCTACAAATAACTAAAGGTTTCACCCAGTGGGAATATCTGAAGTGTATTGTGGACCTTTTTGACTGCCGTACCCAATAGTGGTCAATAATTAACTATAAGTTAGAGGTACCAAATAAACTTGTTATTTCCAACATGTAAACTGTAGATTACCTTATAAGATCCAAGTAAAGTCTTAGCAGAATAATATCTGTTTAAACAAGCCATCAAAAATCCATAGGTTTTTATCTGAAATACAAATCCAGTATCAGATCTGTATTACACAACACATGTAGAAAAGAAGTACAACAAAAAATCTTAAATATCGACAATATTCAGTGCAATCAGCATGTATTTGGTGTGAAACCAATCACCACTTAGGACATTAGGAATGGGAACACTACAATTCCTAGAACCTAGTGATGTGATATACGTACAAAGGTCCTAAATGAAGTAAAGCAGCATCTACTCAACAATGAGCAAAATGCATTCACTGCAAAAAATCTTAACAGATTAAAATATCTTTAATATACTCAAAATGTATCTAGCATTAAAGGACCACAACAAAACAAATCTAAGATTAATAAACCTATTTCTAGACATGTTTAAGACTATTTTGCTTAAGATTATTTGGCTAATTTTTTAAGCTTTAATTTCTAGAAAGAAGCAAATTACCTGCCAAAAGAAAAAAATATCAGTAAATAAACCTAGAAATAGCATTACTAATCCTATATTAAGTTTACTGTAATCATATAAGTCAATTCAAGATAGTATCATGCTAACATCTTGTGCAGTGTATGAATGTAACATGCACAGGAATCCTATGTTGTTCAATTACTACATTTGAATTTTGTTTGGGAGAAAAGCTGAGAATGTCAAGACTGTTGCCCAAAATGTATTCTCTTTGCAAGACAGTCTATTTTTTTTTTACAATATTTGCAATGTAGAGTCTAAGCTGCAAACGTTATAATTAATTCTTCTATAAGTAATATAATGAGCTCTATCATTTCTGTTTAATATCATTTCAATTTAGCTTCGAATAGCAACCAGAATGCTATGCAAAACGAGCCTCATTGATAACAAGGGACATGTGGTCCCATTTTTAACTAAATAAATAAGTTTGAGTTTAGCTAAGCAATTTGTGGCGATCAAAAACAGTCTTGCGCTGCTCTTGAACCTGTTTCTTCCAGCGCTGCTGAGCCCCTTCCACTCGCTCTAGCACCGTGTTCCCTCGGCCTGGAGCCATCACATCCTGTGGAGTGAGACAGAGCAAATTCAGCATCTCTAAAATTGAAATGCTCTCTCTCTGTATCTTCAATTCATTTATTTATAATCCATCACAGTTCCAGGATCATGTAACAGAACATATAATTTATCTTTTAATTGTCGCTTAGCTTTACCTAGTTATGCAGTTTGACATATTACTCATCAACATAGGAATCAGTTTACATTTGTCCCTATAAAATCATTACACTCATTAGGCATGCTGCTAATGTCTGTACCTCAGAATCGTACTCGTTCTGCAGTGGTTGTCTGTAGGGATCACGTCTGCGGATCAGAGGCTCCACCAAAAGCAAGAACAGCATGTACAATAGCAGAGCACCGACCACAGACAGGTAAAGGATTATGGTTACCTGTAAGGCAAAGATAAGCCTGAACACGATTACAACATTCAGAATAAACACAATGAGTTCTAAATTCTAAAGAGATTTTATATAAATCTAAGAAAGAGAATTTAGAGATTTATTTCATTTCATATATATGTATCAAGATATTTTGTTAAGATAACCATGTCACAATTATTCAACCTCTATATACAGTAATAGTGTCGCTTTTAGCAGTAGACTAATGGCATGCTGGCCATTTTAAAAAGGAATGTGATGCCTTCTGTTGACAAATTAACCCTAGCTAAATCACTGGCATTTCCAGCAAGACAAAAAGATCCTGGAATGTCCTGGAGTGGTGTAGTGGAAAGTTTAAATATTAGGATTTTATATAATTGTTATGTGCTTTTACAGTATTCGGTATGTTAAACTAGAGAGAAAGTACAAGAGGCCCAAGGCCCGAGGTTCCAACTGTTAACATTGTACGAGCTGGAAGGATGGGAACTTTAGGGGAGTATGTGTACATGTGCTCTATAAGAACTGAAATGTGGAATGTGGCCTTGAGGGATACATCTTCGGTAACCAGGGAGGTTGCTTGAACACACACACACACACACACCTGGGGTACAAAAAAGAGAGTTAAAACTCTATAATTTCCTCTTTACTGTGTAGACTTTGCACTGTATGGAAGACACCTTTTGCTGCAGCAAAATAAAATTCTCTTTACTTCTTTGCTTTTACTACCACCTCTGAGTCTGTGTGTATTTTCTACATCTAGATCAAAACTGTCACCACAGTGACCTTCTCAGTCACCAGCCATCAAACATCACTAAGCTTAACAGCTTTTGCATATGAAGAATGGGCAAAGATTCCAATCGAGAGGTGTAAGTAGCTCGTCAACACCGAATACATTTGATAGAAGTTACAAAAGCTAAAGGATGCTCCATTTTTGGTATTTATTGTCACTATTGTTCATCGACATCACAATAATATTTTTTGAGGGTTGAATATTTCTGATTGCAAATGTATGAATATATTATTAGTACTATTTATTTATTATTTTAGTGTTTTAAATATTTTGTCAACACTGCCCAGTTATTTTTTCAATTTTTAAAGTACCTTAGCATGCTCAGACACATTCCATAGAAAGCTTATTGAAGTGAGCAAAATGCATCCTGGTTCTATCCAATTATTAAATCAGTAGGCATGATTGAGAAACTACAGATGTTCAGGAGTTCAATAAAGTTATTCTGCAAATAGCTACTTATTGTTATACTCAATAAATAATAAAAAATATATACATTTTGTTCAGTAGACCTGGGTTTTCTAGTGTTTTGAGGGCTTAGTGGTAATGTTTAGCAGCACTGCATTACACCCCTAATGAAAAGACATTCACAAAACACTAAAAACCTAGAAATGTGTAGACATCTAGCAGTGAAGCATGTTATGGTCATCAAAATTTCAGCCATTAACTGTAAAATACATCCACTCTCTAGGGCACATTACATAAATCAAGACTCGGGGCTAGAGAATACCTTGATGGTATTGCTGCTTCGCTCCTCATACTTGCACTCACAGAGCAGACAATAAGCCTCCACATCATGACCAGGCACTGGCATGGGCGCCACCACATGCAGACAGTTACTGTAAATACAAAGAGCATGCTTAAAATTACATCACCTCAGATTGTACTAAAAACTTGTGATTCTTAGTCTCATCACCCAGCATGACTACAATGTCATAAATGCTAAATGCCATAAATGTAAATGTGAGATCAGTACAAAGGAAAGGTAGATGAAGAATTTTGAGAAGCCTTTCATCTTAGAACTTAAACAGATCAGATTTAACTGATGTCAGGTTAAATTATAGCTTTACTTCTACGTAACACATGGAAGTATAATAATATAGGCATGCTTAATAGAAATAAATATTTACCTCATAGAAACTAAATGTGAAAAGGTATAAACAATAAATGTGTGCGCTCATTTTGATGGTCACATTTGAATGTATGCAGCTTTGATGATTAAGTGGTACTAGTTTAGTGCAAAAATTAAGTAAAATAAAGACAAACCAGTCCTTTTGGGTGACATTCCTATTGTAGATGTGGCCACTGATGTTTCGGTATGGAGGACAAATGCATTTGCAACGCACGTCTTCAATACTCTGCAAGAGTTTCATAACAACAAAACATGAATACCGAATTGGTGTGGATTATATTTAAAAATGCAACAAATGTGTGATTATGAACTCCAATCATCTTTACTGCTGTGCATGTAACATTCCCTTTAAATAACACAAATGGTATATGGGAAACAGAAAAGTTTTTGTGCTTAAAGAGGCTACAAGATGTAGCACTTTGGGGTGTGTATGTTTCTGCTGACACTGTGGAGAAGTGCTTACGAGGCCCTCGGCAACTGTCTACCTTTGCCTTGTGCTACACTACCCCTGATTCTGATTGCCCCTAATCCTGATTGCCCCTGATTCAGATTCTAATTGCCCCTGATTCAGATTGCCCCTGATGTTGTTGTGCTTCATTCCACAGCCGTTCAAAATGATCCTCTCAAACACATTTGTCAACATTAAGCAACCTGCAAGCCCTGTTAGCTTATTCCTACCTGCCGCCATTGCTAATAACTTTAGTGCCCCAGAGTACAGGCTGAAATAGTAACAGCTAAATTTAAAGGAGAGAAGAACGTCACCGTTAGCTGGTGGTACCTTATCGGCGTGTGCAAAACACATCGCGTCAGAGAAAAGCAAAAACAGCAGAACAGAAGCTGCTGCTCGGAGCTGTGGGATACTGACCAGCATCACTGGTCCCCTGTACTTCTGTAAAGAAAACACACAAACAGTTGTAAGCTAACACAGGCCTACAAGCGAAGCTCTAACTAAATACCGAAATACAAGAAAACAAATAAATAAATAATAATAATAATAATAAAATATGAACAGTATAAAAACTCACATTTGCCCAACAACAAGCTGAAAGCATGGAGCGTTCAACAGCTGTTGCTATGTGACGTTAAAATAACGCTACAAAAGCACTTTAACTTTTACTCTTCAAAATAAAAGACACTATTGGCTTTTATTGACCTACGTAATAATACCGCTTGGTCTCGTTTTTTTGGTTAATTCTTTATGTAATATTATTAAATTAATTAATATTGATCATTAAATTAATCTAATTAATAATATTTTGATTATGTTATTAAATTAATAATACAAAAAAAATTGGCAAAACATGGCTAAGGACTTTTAGCCAAGTTTTACGTCACATTTGTCGTAAAACTGTACTCAAATTTTATTGGCTGTTGAAACTGTCAATCACAGGCTCCCCGAGCCAATCATCGCCTGAGATTTAACTTTACAAATTTGGCGGTAGTAGGACGATGGCGGAAAATTTGAAAGGTAAAATTTTGTTTTCGTAAATATTCCGAAAGAAGTGTTACGTATATTTGTAACTAACCAGAAACATGTGATAAAACACTTCATTCAGCCAGGATTGAAGTGAGGTACCTTTAGTGTCGCAGCCACAGACGGTTCAGTGTGTTCAGTTATCGGTAGCTGTTACAGCGCTAAACACACTGCAGTTTAAAGCTGAACATTTACTCACTTTAAAGTCTAAAGTAGTCGAATTGGGTTTATTAAAGCAGGTTCTATAGAGTCACACTGCACTTGTGATATAAACTCTAACCGATCAGACCTCAGTAACACTGACTAAAGTCCTCGTTAGTTGTTTGTTAGCCAGTTAGCCGCTGTTGTGTGTCAGATAGCGAGCAAACTAACAGACGGTTATTTAAAATAACAGACGGTTTGACAAACTTCACACTACAGAAGTGTGAGTTATGAACTTTAAAATAATCTAAACTTTTTCCCCTTTAATCAGAGGAACTCAACACATGACGCATTCCGTGTTGACTTTCATACGCATTCATACGAAAGGAAAAGGTTTCAATTCCGTCCTAAAGAAACATTAATAACCGTTTTGTCACGGAGTAAAATTACTAGATCTTAAGATGTTGGCCGACGGTTTTAGAAAATGTTCAGTAATTTTTATATTAGTTAATAATTTTATAACAGTTAACATCGTGTCTACAAATCAATATGAGCAAAACAGCTACTTAACCTTATATCCATGTAGCAACGACACTGGAAGTAAAACCACATTATTTTCTCCCTCGCTCATATATTCTCTCTCTCTCTCTCTCTCCCTCGCTCATATATTCATTCTCTCTCTCTCTCCCTCTCATATTTTCTCTCTCTCTCTCTCTCTCTCTCTCTGTCATATATTCTCTCTCTCTCTCTCTCTCCCTCGCTCATATATTCTCTCTCTCTCTCTCTCCCTCGCTCATATATTCATTCTCTCTCTCTCTCCCTCTCATATTTTCTCTCTCTCTCTCTCTCTCTCTCTCTCTCTCTCTCTCTCTCTCTCTCTCTCTCTCTCTCTCTCTCTCTGTCATATATTCTCTCTCTCTCCCTCGCTCATATATTCTCTCTCTCTCTCTCTGTCATATATTCTCTCTCTCTCCCTCGCTCATATATTCTCTCTCTCTCTCTCTCATATATTCTCTCTCTCCCTCGCCTCATATATTCATTCTCTCTCTCTCTCTGTCTCTCTCTCTCTCTCTCTCTCTCTCTCTCTCTCTCTCTCTCTCTCTCTGTCATATATTCTCTCTCTCCCTCGCTCATATATTCATTCTCTCTCTCTCTCTCTCTCCCTCGCTCATATATTCATTCTCTCTCTCTCTCCCTCTCATATTCTCTCTCTCTCTCTCTCTCTGTCATATATTCTCTCTCTCTCCCTCGCTCATATATTCATTCTCTCTCTCTCTCTCTCTCTCTCTCTGTCATATATTCTCTCTCCCTCGCTCATATATTCATTCTCTCTCTCTCTCTCTCTCTCTCTCTCTCTCTCTCTCTCCCTACCTTCTTACAGCTCTGCCTGTCTCTTTAGGTGCAGTGTTGTTTTGCAAATAAAAATAAGAGGTCATTCCCACAGACACACCAAGATCTTGTAGAAAGTCGTCTTAGAGGGAGGTTGTAGCTTCATATTATTAATATTATAATAATATTAATGTTAATATCAAGCTATTATTGGTGTGTTTGTCTGGTGTCCAATTACATTTGGCCATATGTTGTATTTAATTTCCATTGTGTGTGCACATTTTAGGTTTTAATCTTAAATATTTCTAAACAAATGAATTTTACATTTCCTTTGCCACTGCTTTATTCTTATATAACTGACTGCTTTGTTGTTGGTGCCCATGTGTTGTGCGAGCTAAGATGCTTTTCAGTAGATCATGGTCATAAAGCGTGGTTATTATAGTTTCAGTAGCTCTTGACCCGTATCTGAATAATTATAGTCGTTTGCATTAAATTTGCAAGTGAGTGTACTTTAAATTCTCTATTATTTTAGAGTGCAAAGTAGCCTGTCTCTCTACTTTCGATCAACTGCAAGTGGCTTGCCGAGAGTATGGAGTCAAATGCAGAGAACTCGGGGTCAACAAGAACAACCTGTGTGACTATGAAGTGGAATATCTTTGTAACTACCGAAAGAAAGTCATCAGTGATGGCAAAAGTCAAGAAACACAGGTAAGAATATCTGACAATGGGTCATTGCTTTCTCTTCCATCTGTAGCAGTGACTGCTTAATGTGTAAAATGAGCAAAGAATTTAGTCATAACTAATAAGATAATCCGCTTTACTGGTGATGTACGTGGTTGTAATCTAGTGACTGTGAAGGCCAGAGCATGATTTACAACATTTTTATATTGAAACCATTCACTTAGGCCTGTGGAATGTGACATCCTGGTGGCACTAGAAATTTCATCTTTGAATAAACATGATGTGCCAGAAAAAACAGTGAATTCTGCATAAGAGAAACCAATCGATCACCTGTTTGGAGTTTACTTTTTCCCCCCTGACAACTTTTCTGGACTTTAACAATGATTAATTAATAAATATTGAAATTCTGTGTAAAAGTTTGTCTGAAGTGGGATTTCTCTCACTCATAGGAGCTGTACTTGGTGAAATGGAAGGGCTATCCAGAGTCGATGAATTCATGGGAGCCACGGAAGAACCTAAAGTGCACCAATCTGCTTAACCAGTTCTGGGATGATTTGATGCGTGAGCTGATTCGGTTAAAGAAGCGCACCATCCCCAAAAACCTGGACTCTTCCATTGTTTCCCATCTTGTGCAGCGAGCAAAGCTTAGGCAAACTCTCAAACTCTGGGAGAATCACCTGAACAGCCTTGGCCCAAACAAGGGTCGCATCTTTGTGGAAAATGTGGTGGACCTGGAGGGTCCTCCTAAGAACTTCACTTACATTAATGACTATAAGGTGGGTGACGGTATCTATCTTAATGAGGTGGCTGTTGGCTGCGAGTGTACGGACTGCCTGAACTGTCCTCTGAAGGGCTGTTGTGCCGGAGCCTCGCAGCATAAGTTTGCCTACAACAACTCAGGACAAGTGCGCATTCGGCCTGGACTACCCATCTACGAATGCAACAGGCGGTGTCACTGCGGGCCCGACTGCCCCAATAGAGTGGTTCAGAGGGGCATTCAGTTTTCGCTGTGCATCTTTAGGACAAACGACGGCAGGGGCTGGGGGGTACGAACCATGGAGCGTATCCGCAAGAATACCTTCGTCATGGAGTATGTAGGAGAGGTAATGGGCTACAGCTTGTATTTTGTTTTCTTTCATTACTTCAGTTTGGCTGTGCTTAAAATTGAACTTATTTTGTCTTTTTTTTTTTCTTTTTGCTTCAGCAACAGCAGCAAGTTTAAAAGTGACAGTGCAACATTTCAGTTGAGACTTGCTCATTTCTTTGCAAATTAGGTATTATGCTGTTAAGCCACAGATGCAAACACATGCATTGAATGATAAATTGAACCAATGCTGTTTCATGTGGTAAAGACTTATCAGGTTCCTGTTTACACAAGAACACAACTCACGGTACCTACTTGCATAAGAAAGTAGACAAAAACCCACTGTCCCATAATTTTGACTTCAAACACAAAGGAATGCAGTAATTTAGAATTTTGCAGTAGTTAAATACTTTTTTTGCAACTACCTCTTTCTCATATCTCTCATATCAGAGAAAAACAGACAACCCACACAGCAACAAGCAACAGGATAGACATAGCATAGTCACTTGCTAGTGTGAATGCCTTGACCAACTTCTATTAACCAACTTTTGTCAGGTTGTTAGAGTAAATTAGACTGACTAACAGCCTGACTGTCATTTTGTAACTCAGATCATCACTACAGAAGAAGCAGAAAGACGAGGTCATGTCTATGATAAAGAAGGAGCCACCTACTTGTTTGACCTGGATTATGTGGATGATGAATATACAGTGGATGCAGCTCACTATGGCAACATTTCTCACTTCGTCAATCACAGTGTAAGTGTAATTTTTTTTTCCGCAGTGTGGAACAGCTGAGGTCTTTGTTCCTCATTCACAAATTAATTTTCTGTTTAACTATAGTAGCATGTTTGTGTATTTAGCTACATATGCTTTTACTTTTTCAATTTTTAGTTTAATTTAATGTTTAATTCAAATTCACCTGTTTTATTTGGTACGTTAATTGTTTGGATGTTTTTATGTTCTGCAGTGTGATCCAAATCTTCAGGTGTATAACGTCTTTATAGAAAACATAGACGAGAGACTGCCACGGATCGCTTTCTTTGCCACACGTGGCATTAAGCCAGGGGAGGAGCTCACCTTCGACTACAATATGCAGAGTAAGTGTTTTTGTTTTTAGTTATCAAGCTTGGATTCCTCTAACCAAAATTGGCTGCATGATTAAAGCTGCAGTATGTGAACATTCTCTGGTAAGCCCTCTATGGGCACAAAGCTACTTGTTTACCGGTTATATGGAAAAACCAAACATTTAGTAAAAATCTATACACTATAAATATACTCTGTAAATAAATAAATTTCATTTTGTGTGCATGTGTGGGAGCGAGTAAGCTATTTTATCAGTAACATTTTAAACCCCTACTTCTTTTTCTCTTTCTCTGTCTAGTTGATCCAGTAGATGCAGAAAGCACAAAGATGGACTCAAATTTCAGTCTGACTGGACTCCCAGGTTCACCTAAGAAACGCATGCGTATAGAGTGTAAATGTGGTGTGCCATCATGTCGGAAGTATCTATTTTAGATAACCCAGGGACTGGAGGGGTGTGTCATGCCAAATAGTCAGTAAAGATAATAGTGGCTGTAAAGGATAACAACACAATCTCATTACATATTGACAAAAATTGTACAAATAATTATCCATTATTGCTGAAAAAGTGTGTCCTGCTATGTCATAGCAGTACTTTTATTTAAAGATTTCATATGTAAAAGGTCAGAGATGTACATATTGAGTTCTCTGATTCTAATCTTCAGATAATTAAAACAATTTCATGAGCGGAAATGAATCAATACACATTTGTAGAACTGTAGTGTGACACCCCTGGTTTATACTTTAAAAATTCATTTATTTGATCAGTTTTTTTTTTTTGCAGTTTTCTTCCCTGACATTTGGCATGGGGTCACATTTCACTACATTACCTATGTGAAAATGTACAGCTTTTGTAAATGCATCTTTTTTCCCATTCATCAAAGGTCAGACATCTATCATCATGGCAGGGGACTGTCTTTTTTAAGTGAAATGTTTTTATAGTTTAGTTCTTTTTATGAAAGGGCATTTTATTAATATTTTTTTAAAAGCAGTGATGTCATAAGTGTATTAGTATTAAAATATAAATTACAGCTTGACACGAATGCTGGTTAAACGCACTGTGTGTTGTGTTGAAGCTGTTCTAGTTCAGTGTAATCTGTATCCGGAAACGTGTCCTTGTGTGAAGCTTTGATTTCATTAACCTGCCAGCAGGGGGCAGAACTGTATCGCTAATGCCAGAAAACGAGCTTTTTGCTTTATTTTTTTATTTTTTATTTTTTATTTTTTTTACTTTTACAAGGTAAAAGATTTTTTCCCCCCACAGCCGTGAAAGTCTTATCTTACCTTGAATTTTATAGCAGAGTACAGATGGCTGCTTAGTGATATTCTGACTGTACTGTTTAAATTAAGTTTCTGATATTTTATAAAAAAAAAAATAAAAAAAAATCAGTGTTGATTGTTTACTGTATGTAGTAGCAATAACCTGTGATATACAGTGGGGTGACAAAAGGAGTGTTTAAAAAAAAAAAGAAATAATATGTTGGTGTAATGATGCTGTAGCTGTCTAATGTATCACATGAGGTACTGGTGCATGTGAAGGCCAGGACATATGATACTCAAACTAACGCCCTCTACAGCATAACTACTGTTATTTTCCCCTTTTGTCACCCATCTGTCTGGCAGAATTTTATCTCCCTGTAATGTTGAGACAAATGTACTGTATTGACAACTAAGGATGACTACATGTTTTTGTTTTTTTGTTTTTTTTTTTAAAAAAAGGCTTCCAACAGATATTTGCTGGTGCATGTACTGTATTTATGTGAGACATATAATGATCCATGATAAATTTTGAATACTATATATTCAAATTGAGGATTGTGCTCTTAATCTTCGTTTTAGATTAATGTTGGTTTTTGTTTTTCAATCTGTACAATCTGAGTTTTACCTATTAGCCGGGGACAGAGGCTGCATTCAGTAACAAGTGAGTTTCTTGTTCAAAATGTAGCCTTGAAGTGAAGCCAGCCATGTTGTAGCGATTCCTGAAGAAATCTCTATACATTCCACTTTCATTAAACACATTTGTTTTCATTTATCAAGTTTTCTCAGAATTAATGTCTTCTGCTATTTGGAAGGTTGTACAACAGGAAAAATAATGTGAAATAAAATAATTAAACCTAAAATGTAGTTTACTTCTAATTAGAAGTGTTGCTAGTTTTTCTAGGACATTTGTGCACAGCTTCCAGAATTTCGTCTTGTTTCCAGCATGGTAAAAGATAGCTGAAAATGATTTAATTGTTAACCTTTCACAGTGATAGCCAAGATTTGGTGTCTGTTACATTAAAGTAAGGTAAAGGTGGTCTTGAAGGGTAGAGTTTGCCTTACAGAAAGTTTAAAGAGCGGCAAGTTGCTCTGTAACTCGATACGATGACTTCAATGCAATGTGTGACCTTTTGCACTGATATCAGAGTCTTGGGTCATGTCTCAAAGTTTCCCCATTGCTTTTCTTAATGGAAAACAATTCTAAATAGCAAAATCGTAGAACCACTAACGGAAAAAAACACAAATAAAACCCACTGGGAAATGCTAATTTGTAGGTGCATGGTGAAATGTAACTTGTAAAAGGTTTTGTAATTTAAAGGCTAGAAAATTGTCCTAATGTCCATATTCTCTCAAATAAAAAAAAGTCCTAACCAGAAACTTCAAGCTAACAAAAAATTGCGTACTAGCAATAACAGTGTGTTTGCATGTAATTATTTTGCAGTTGTTGTTACTTTGAAGAACCTATAAAAAAACTTGCATCTGTAAAGCTAACAAAACATGAAGAAATACTGTTTAAGATATTTGTAAAAATAAAATAAATAAATAAATAAATAAATAAATAATAATAATAATAATAATAAAGATAAATGTCTACCACTTACAGTTATCAGTAAAATAGATTATCTACAAATGACAAGCATGGGAACTCAAACTGATGTCTATAATTGTAGGAAGGAAGCGAAGCTGGACATCATCTCATCTCTTCAGCCTTGTGGAATGTATCTTATATTATTTTTCATAAAATATTACAAATCAATTCAGTACAGAATCATCTATCATCTATTTATCTATATGGTTGACCACCAAGCCTGTGGCTATGTGCTGCTACCATTAATGGTTTTTCTCTTCATGTGCCACACTTAATTCATGGCCAAAGTAGCTGAATTATGACTCCTCTTGTGCTGTAGTTGGTTTCCGCCCAAAAGATTCTCTCCAGAATTAGTCACTTTTATAAGCCATGCAGCAAGAAATATTTGTACAGCTGGTGTCTGAATCATTGGAAGCCTGTTGTACACGTCCAACAAGTTTTGAAGGCGAACCTACAGTGCATCCTTTACTCTTCCCAGTACAGGTTCATCTTCTTTGGCAGGTTCTGTTGTCATTTGTTCTCTAATTCCTCCCAAACAGTAACATCATTATGTATGTGATAAGCAAAAAATTAAAAATAGCAAAAAAAGTGATAAGCAAAAAAATAAGGCTTAGTTATCGGCCAGTGTTTATTTGTGAGTGCTGTTGTAGCTTACAGAGTCATAAACAATCTGCAATTTAACAGTGCAGTCAAATTCATGCATTTCATATAATTTATGGCAACAATTTTAAAAATCTCATCACCTACTAAGTAGTACAGTAGTGCTAGTGATCAAAGTTCAAACAAATCCTTGCTACATAAAAATTGCAGCTACAGTGAACATGAAGTGTAAGTAGCATCTTTAATTCATGTTTTTATTCATCAACTAATAAATGTCCTTGCTGTATTGCTATTACCAATTCCCTACCAATTCTCATTTTTGGATATTAACAGTAATTGGCTGATATAGAGTCCTTCATTGTATTCATTATAATCATATAGCTACACATATAGTTACATAATTAATGCGTACACTGGTCGAATGCATTCCAAATGTAAATGTAGATATGTTAAAAAAATACATCCTTTCATTAATGATGATTCAGGTGATTGTTTCCTTTTAAAAAGTCAACAACATTTTATTTTTATGGCATTGTGCACTCATCATTTTACAGCTACCACATTAGCCAATCACTGCTGATATTCATTCATTCATTATGACATCATTAGTCAAATAGGGGTCAATGCTTCCCTTTCCTCTCTGTCATAAATATGCTCCTTGTGTGTAAACACTGTAAGTAAAGCCTGAACCTAACACCACTTTCTGTATCTTTGATGCTACATTGAAGAAAGCAGATAGGGCGATTACCTTGTACCTGAATGTACTTACATACATATTTAAGCCACTGCCGGTTAATTTTCATTAAAAGTCTGTCTAGAACATTGAACAATATATAACTTACTTTAACATTATATTACTTTCTTTAATATTATATTACTTTCTTTTCCTTATATTACTTTCTGTTCAAGTCTTTCTTACATGGCCAGGATTCTATGCTGAAGACGGCTAAAAACATACAACAAGCAGAAACAATGATCACACATGGTCAGTTCTTTGTAAATTCCATTAGGCTTCAAATGTCACAGGACAAAAAAATAGGCGCTAACTGAGTACCAAGTCTACAGACAAAGTTTCCTAGTGGCAGGACAGATTGCCCTCCAAGAACTAGCCATAAACATTATACCAAGCAATTGCACTATGAGATAAGGTTATACCATTGAAGCATATCCAGTTTGTCCTTCTGGGAGAACCTTATAAAGGTTTTGCCTTCAGAGAGGTTTTCCTGTAGAACAGCTTTAAGAAGAAACTATGAGGGACTTTTATTAAAGTGTATTTCATGGAAAATGGGAGAACATCCCACAATGCCACCTAATTAGCTCAGACATGGAGCGGTTAGGAGTTATTTGCTATAATAGGCATACAGAGTACTAATGACTCAAGTTTGTTAAGTGGATTTTTTTGCTATTTACAATTCTACATAATTAACTATTTAATTTCAGTGCAATATATAGACCTTGACTGCACTGCTGGAGAAGGACTTTATCCCAAATCATCCTATTTAATGGAAAACACTGCGTACTATGCTGACCTTATCTAGCAGATTATGTATTAGTACTAATCACAGTGATATTACACAAATCATAGGCAGTGCATACAAAAATAACTCTGAATAAATAATGGTTGCTTAATATATATAACTATGCTATGTAGACACCACAAACACTAATAAGAGACTAGTTGTACTTGAAGTATTTTTCAAGTTCTGAAAAAAGGCACTTGAGAAGGTGTTAAAACAAACAATTAAAAACAGAGGGAAACTAGGAAAAGTGCCATGATAAGGAAGATGCTAGGTTCATAGAACCCAACTATCAAGCAGACAGTAGCACTTAGAAAGGCAAAGGATGGAATCAGAGTGCGTAAAGTCACGTCAACCTCTGCAGAAGAAGCCTCTAAGGTCTTACAGGGTAGTGCAGGCTGGCTTTCTAATCCTTCTTGTTTCTGAAATGAGGCAGGGTCATCAGAGTACAATTCAAACTTTTCATTAGATAAAGATTCCTCTTGTGTCATGGAAGTCTCACCGTCCCCACCCTCCGATGACACTGAATCTTCAGTGGTGGTCAAACTTTGGGACGTAGCTGTGGCACTGGAAAGAGATGTTAACACTTGGCTTTCCTCTTTAGTTGCTGTGTTCTCAGGGCCATATGGAGTGTCTACATTTACAGAAAAGACTTCATGCACCTCCTTCAGTTCAGGCTCTGTCCCCTGGTCTTGATATTTTGCTACCTCTGGGTCAGGTGTTCTTTGAGAGTTGGGAGAATTTTGGATCACATGTTCTTCTCTCTTTTGCCCCAGGTTGGTTGGTTCAAATGGTTGCCACAAACAAGATGCATTCATGTCTGGAACTTCCCTTACGCTTAGATCAGCTTGTTCCTTTCCACTGGTTTCCCTTCTGATGATAGTGTCATGTTTCATCATCTGCATTTCAGGATTCTCCAGTAATGGCTCATGTGATTCCTCAAGCAGGATATCATGACCTGTGCTATGAATAAAATCTCCTTTGCCTTTACTCACACTGGCAGTGATCAAATCATTTAAGGAACACTGCTGAGTTGATTCTCGAGACTCTTGTTTTAAAGATTCAGTGTTGCCAACTTCCACTACTTCACTGGTCTGGTCTTGAAGTTGTGCTTCTCTCCATTCTCCAGACTGTATTACATTGTTCTGCTTGTGGTCTTTTAATTCTTCCCCCATATCTTGGATGCTTGGAAATATGCCTGGTAAAGTTATGTCTAAGTCAAAAGTTGCTTGGACTGCAGTGCCTGATTGGGGGTTTTCTTGATTTGGGCAAAAGGGCTGGTTAAGCTTGTCAGAATGCACATCACAGTTTAAAGTTGAGGCATTATCTAGGGCTTCATTCTGCATGGAAATAACGTTCTCAGTGGATATCAGTAATTCTGTGCCTTGACCTTTTTCTAGATGGTCTGAATGTAGTGGATTTTCAGTTAAATCCTGTAGAGGATGTTCATCTTTTCTGTCAGCACTCAGAGGAAGTGATTCTGCTAATGTATGGTCTTCTCTGGATTTAGACGGAGCAATCAGAGCTTCAGGAACCTGCAACCAAGACGACAAATGTTAAACGAGACTGAAAACAATGCTCTGTGTCATACTATTATACTAAAACTTATTGGGTGAAAGAATGGAATGGGACTTTTAAGACATGGAAAACATCACTGACCAATATACGTACCTGTAATACCTTGTCCATGGGTCATTCACACCAAAGATATTAGTATCACTATCATTATATTTTCCATGCTGTTGTTTTCTCAGTCTAGATATTTATTTGGTATTAGCTATGTATCTACTATTATATTTGTATTGGTATTTATATCATGTATAAGTATATATTAGCATTATAGCCTATTAGCAACTATAGTTAGAAATATTAGTGACAGAAATAACACTTAGCTTATACTTAGAGATAAAAGAATTTTTTATTAAAGACCACATGGTCATCTTTTTTTTATTATTTGATTACAGCAAGAAAATCCATATAGGACTTATAGAGTATACCATACTGTATACCACTACATTCAATGTGAACTAAAAAACTGAAAAAGAGAGAAAAAAGGTTTTTGGTATCTCATACTTTTTTGTTTTTTCTTAATCTAATCTTCTTTGTAAGCTATTAGCAATGTTTATTAAAATGCACAGATATACAATGTCTATTGAACTCATATAACACAATAAAGCATGCAGTGCTGTTGATGGTGAAGAGGAATGCAATGAAGCAATAATACAAATGTTATAAACAAAAAAAAATTCTCCTTTGAAGTTATCTCTTTCACAAAGACAAAAAAAACATATAAAAATGTTCTTGTTTTCCACGTGCCATGGAGGAAATGATAACATTAGCAAGATGAGGGGTTAGCGTGCAGCGTGCCCATTACCTAAATTCTTGCTGAAGCTTCAATGAGCTGTCCAGATGAAAGAGCAAAACATAATTACTATTAAACATTACTGAATAAAATAAACATGACTGGATCCAATAAGCCAAGAAAGGTATAGTATGGGAAGATATGTAGCTCCACAATAAAAGTGGTGGGTATATGGACCTAGGTAGATTTACAGTCCACAGTTTGTCAACTGGCATAAAAAAAGAAAAAAAAAATCCAAGCTCAATCCCATCTCTAACAATGATCCCAATCTTTACACTGAAATTCAAAGGTAGTACTAGAAGATTATTTCTATGAGCATCTTATATCTGTGCAGGCTTAGAAATTGGCAAATAATGGTCCTTATTAGAGATGGGCATTTCAGTCCAGTTTACTATTTGAATTGTAGCCATTATTCAAATAATAATCAATATTCAAATGCACCAAAAAATTACATGTATGGCACAAAAATGTAAACTTTTGCCCATATACGAAGTGTGCATGGATGAGCGTTAACTTACAGCATGTCACCTTACTGTACAATGCAGTTAGAAGGCTGCATGCTGACAATGAGCATTAAAATAACTTTTCATGCATAAACAGTTTTAGTAATACGTCTGGCGTCTACAATTAAAGTTTTACCACATTTGCCACACTACAAACTGTTTTCCAAAATGTGGCAAAAAACAAAAAAAAAAAACCCTTTGCCTCAAAGCACTGAATTGTTCACACATTTATTAACAGACTGAACTTAAAACTCAGTATAATTGAAACACTGACATTTAGGCAGTGAGACAGATGGCCATGTCATATGGCTTTATCCTTAAACTGACTTACATTAAAACCACATCCATAACAATCATATTGTAAGTACAAACTTAAAGTTCCACTAAGAGACCTCCAGGACTATAAGCATACAACAGTAGAGTTTGCCAGCCATGCACCAACACATGATGGCTCAAAGTATCCGTCTGTACCCTTAGCCACATTACACACTAAGTTGTTTGTCTGTTTGCAAACAGTAAAATGTTCTGAGATGGAGTATTACTAGTTTTACTACTAGAGATGCTGCTGTTAATAACACAGCTAGCTGTACTGTAGATAATCTACATATAGGCAGGGTATGTATAGTTGAAATTCTACCATCAGGCCAATAGGCTTGCATCGCACAAGAATCAAACTTCATGAAATTAAACAGTTTAAAACAAATGACTACTTGTAAATAAGCAGGCTCTCTGCCCTGACCATTTTTTATATTATTGGCAGCAGTCCTTCTACAGGATGGCCAATAGGCTTGGGTCTCTAAAACCAGATGTGATAGATCCCTGTGTTTGGCAGTGGTCAATGGTGAACCTGTAAACTATAGCTACCCGATTGCAACACTTATCAGATGGTATCTAGCAGCAATGTTTCAACTGCAGAGGGCAAATCCAGAATTTATACTCACTTACTGTAAAATGTTGATTTTTCTCAGGTATTCAATTGTTTTTCAGTTCCAGCCATCATGGTGGCACAAACCTGGCTTGCATTTTATCCCCATTTGCAGTTGTTAGAAGAAGGAAGAATAAGTGCCAACAGAGTGTCAAGGCTATAGACAAAGTTTCCTAGTGGCAGGACAGATTACCCTCCAAGAACTAGCCATCAGAGTTAAAAATTAGGAAAAATCTCTGTCTGTTTAGCAATTCAAACAGAATGAAGCAGTCATTTGTCAGTCTCCATGGCCTGTGCATCAAAAGACTTGTACCATTGGCAGGCTGCACAGACTGTGCACTCAATATGCCTACTACATATCCCACGGTGTGCACCAAGAGCAACTGTGTCACCATGTACAAATACAAGAGTAAATACACATTGCAAAGAATATCATCTCTCTTAGATTTAGGCTGTAGGCAACACACACTTATACACACAGCTTTGTCGACATTTGTCAGCTTTTGCATTAAGCTGTGTTCCTCATGGTTCTTTGCACACTTTTTTTTTTTTTAAAAAATGTCACTGCACTACAACAATCTTAGCTTTTTCTTCATCGCAGCTTCCGCAGCAATGCCTGCTGTTTGCTTCAGTTCCTGCTACAATAATGTAACATCAGAAGAGGACATTAACTAGTCAGTAGTGTTTCCATAGTTTACAGGGTATTTACAGGTCACCTGCCGTTATGAACAGCATGCTGCAGTTAGCACATGGCTCTGTAACTAAATGTCAAAGATGAGAACAAGTCTCTGTAAATGCTTGTTGAAGATCATGTTTCTCATCCAACTCAACTTTGGAGAACAAACAGCAGAATTGCACCCATATAGCAGAACAAACCGCTTACCATTCTACCATGAAATACAAAAGATTTTCAATGTTCAACAATTTGCATGAGATTATTTAGAAATTATGAAGAAATTATGGGATCACATTAACCACCGCACTATATACTGAGAAACAACAGACCACATGTTTATTAATGAGGACAGTAATAAGTTAACACTAGAATTTTCGTCCCAGAAGGTGTTTTTCACCAAGTTGTCAACTTTCACAATAAGCAAACAAGCACATGGAAATCTCCTGAAGTTCCAAAAGAAAGCCCTGGCTGACTAGAAGAAGATATTTGTGTACAATGTTTATTCTCAGATGAACTGTGTTCCCATCCACTGCATTTTCCTGCTTTGCGTTGTGTTATGAAATGATCTGATAATACGAGAAATGTTGGAAAATTTGAGAAAACACTGAGTGCTCGGCAAGTATGATGGGAACTTGAGACTATGGGTCTCGCGTATTTTTGCCCACTTCATGCATGTTATGTTACATTATTAATGTAATGATCTGCTTTGGAGATTGGACTTTAGTTTTTGTTTGTTAGTTTTAGTTCAAGTTTATGTTCATGTTAAGTTTATGTAAGATATTTCATTTAGAATAAGTTTTCTCAATAAATAAATGCAACAGCTTTAATGTTTTTGCAGGATTTCTTCAATTGGGTTCCTTGATCTAATTTTAGCACTTAGATGAATATCTGATTACATTTCTGGTCATATTTATGTAAAAATACAGAAAATTGTAAATGGTTCACAAACATGTACACTATCATTGATGAGCTCTAAATATGTTGAAGAAATTTGCTGAAACAGCTATTACAATATACCTTTTGGTATTTTGGCATGTTTTGTAAGATGTAATATTTGATGTATGACAATTTTTTACATTTCGAATTTGTAAAGTATGCACAGGGTATTATTTATAAAAACTACATAATTTATGGATAGTAACTATAACGTGTATGAAGACATCGGCTACTCAGACCACATCTCTGTTATGCTAATTCTAGCATACAGACCACTCGTCAGACGCTCTAAACCGGTCCTGAAGCAGGTAAAAACCTGGCCAGCAGGAGCTACCTCTGCTCTTCAGGACTGCTTTGGGTGCACTGACTGGAACATCTTCAGGGAGGCTGCAACCAACGGTGACTCCATCAGCTTGGAGGAGTACACGGCATCATTGACCAGCTACATCGGCAAGTGCACTGATGACGTGACCGTCTCCAAGACCATCACCACACGCTCTAACCAGAAGAGACCTAGCCTTCAGAACAGGGGACAGGGCGGCCCTAAGAACAGCAAGTGCCAAACTGTCCCGAGCCCTCATAGAGGCAAATCGTGCACATGCCCAGACAATCAACAGCCACTTCCAGGACAGTGGAGACACCCGGCGAATGTGGCAGAGTATACAGGCGATCACGAACTACAAGACAGCTTCACCTGCCTGTGATAGTGATGCCTCCCTCCCAGATGCGCTGAATGACTTCTACGCTCGGTTTGAGGTGCAAAACAACGTAATGGCAAGGAATATGTCTATACATGGCCGACACGAGGAGAACTCTATGCACAGTTAACCCACGGAAGGCTGCTGGACCAGACAACATTCCTGGCAGGGTGCTTAGGGAATGCGCAGGTCAGCTATGTCTTCACTGACATCTTCATAATTTCCTGAGCAGCGCTGTTGTTCCTACGTGCCTTAAGACATTCACCATCATCCCCGTCCCAAAGAAGTCTACAGTGTTCTGCCTCAATGACTATCATCCCGTCGCACTCACACCCATTGTTATGAAGTGCTTCGAGAAGCTCGTCATGAGGCACATCAAGACCCAGCTACCACCCTCACTGGATCCCCTACAGTTCGCGTATCGTCCAAAACACTCCCGGGATGATGCCATAGCCACTTTTAGCCCTCACCCACCTAGACAATAAAGACGAATACGTACGAATGCTGTTCATAGCCTTTAGTTCAGCATTCAATACAATCATCCCTCAGCACCTGATTGGAAAGCTAAGCCTGCTGGGACTGAACACCTCCCTCTGCAACTGGATCCTGGACTTTCTGACTGGGAGACCTCAGTCAGTCCGGATGCTGACTCACGACTGTGCGGCAATGCACAGATAGAACCATATTATCAAGTTCGCCGATGGTGGGTCTCATCAGCAAGAACGACGAGTCAGCATATAGAGAGAAAGTACAACAGTTAACTGCCAGATGTAGAGCCAACAACCTGTCTCTGAATGTTTATAAAACCAAAGAGATGTTTTTTGACTACAGATTGACCACTCTCTGCTGAACATAGACGGATCGTTTGTAGAGATTGCCGTAAGCACCAAATTTCTTGGTGTTCATCTAGCAGAGAACTTCACCTGGTCACTCAACACCAGCTCCATCACCAAGAAAACCAAGCAGCATCTCTACTTCTTACAAAGGCTGACAAAGACACATCTCCCTCCCCCCATATTGACTACGTTCTACAGAGGGACCATTGAAAGCAAGACCCTGCAGCGGATAGTGAGGACAGCTGAGAAGATCATTGGAGTCTCTCTTCCCTCATGGACATTTACACCACACACTGCATCCGCAAAGCCAACAGCATTGTGGATGACCCCTCACACTCACTCTTCAACCTACTGCCATCTGGAAAAAGGTACCAAAGCTTTCGGGCCCTCATGACCAGACTTTGTAAGAGTTTCGTTTCACAAGCCATCAGACTCCTTAACAACTGAACTGAACTGTACTGAGCAAAACGCACACACATGCACATCAACTGTATGGACTGCACAGACCTACATCATATACACACTCTTCCAATATACATCCAGCAAACTGTTTACATGCTGTTTTGCACACTGTTTTTGCTCTTTGCACATGCTGTCTCACATTTCAGTCGATTGCTGTTTCGCACAATCCTTTAAAATATCTCAGGTAACTGCTGCTATAATACCATGTTCATTCCAGTATTTCTGCACACGTAATACTGTCTGAATATACAGTATTTACACCGGTCTGCGCTGTTTTTGTTTATTGTCTTTTGTGTATTGTCATGTGTTTTTTGTCTGCACTGTCTTTTTTGTCTTTGTGCTCTGTTTGCACCAGGTTGCACTGATGCACTTTATGTGGCTAGGACTAACTTACTAAGTCCTTAGCTCTGTCTTTGTTATATGTAGCACCATGGTCCTGGAAAGAGACTTTGTCTCATTTCACTGTGTACTGCAACAGCTATATAAGTTTGAAATGACAATAAAAGCTTCTTGACTTGACTTGACTATGCATAATAAAACCCAACAGGCAAACTGTGTAGCATTCAGATTAAGTGGTTATTTAAATCACCATTTTGTGTTAACAGTGGTAAACATGGTAGGAAACACACTACTGACCTCAATGTCAATCTCCGGCTCAATTACCAGCGGACACACCGGTGAGGGAACCTCAGCAGCTGCACCTCTCTCTGTATTGTACTCATTCCCTAAAATGAAATAATATGAGACCAAAATTGATGGTTCAAAAGATGATGAAATGAACTATCCAACATGGTAAAAATGCTTTATTTATATTAATGCTAATCTACAGTTTTTAAGATAAATCTTTTACTACATTTTCATATTCTTCATATAGCCAAAACTCTTTTTTTTTTTTAAAAAAACAATTCCATACCATCATCTGTGTCCGGATAGAAGTCAAAGTCATCCTGTTCTCTGGAATGGAATCAGAAGAGAACTATATTTCTCAAATTACGTTTGTAAAGTATAATAAATTGCGAAAAAGCAGAGGTTTAGAGGTTTGTGCTACAACGTATAATTCTGTTTGCAGTTATCGATGTTAACAGCAAATAACACAAAACTGTCATTCTTAGCATGTTGTGTGGCAGACATCAGTTTAAATGAGTGCTTTAGAGAAGAAACAGAAAAAAACTGTGCTTTAGGATCCTATGTATATATGGTTCAGCTCTCTTCTGAGTAAATATCCCTTTGAACTATCTCTACTGACTGTCAGATTTCACCCTTTTATCTATGAGTTATAAGTTAATTATCCAATGAGTGCCTTGTGGCCATCAGAACCCATCACATACAAACATATGTGCAACATTCTTAAAAATGCTAATTGATAACTCCACACCATTTTCCTTGTGACTAACCTAATATCCTGTCAGTACCGGTTACGGATATTTGATTGTTAAAACTAGCCAAAGTGCACATCATTAAACCATCCTTCAAACCTGTCATATTACACTAAAGGGGTTTCAGAAATATCACTTGCACTATATTTACATTCACGGCATTTGGCAGACACCCTTATCCAGAGTAACTTAGATTTATACATACGAGCAGTTAAGAGTTAAAGGCCTTGCTCAAGGCCCCAGCTTTATGAAGGTGGAACTCATGACTCATTTGAACTCATGACCTTCTGATCAGAAGGCCAAGGTCTTAACCACTGAGCTGCTTCTACCCTCCCATACATTCTATGAATTGTGTTTGGTGGTCTACAAATCATGCAGGTTACAGTGTTGTTTGTAAATAGCGTTTATGTTCAGGTGCAAACAGATGCAGCAATAACCCAGCAGAAACAGTACACTTGTTTTTCATTTAGTGACAGCTGTTCTGGTATGATACTTGCTCCTCTGAGAATAAGACGATGACCTTTAGTTTTTTTCAGCAGCTTCACTTGACATTTGGGAAAATGTTGCACTTAGCTGGAGTTTGGAACAGCAAGCTTCTTAATACTGCTCAACTTTGTGACTTGTAAGAATGTATTTTTCCCAATGACAAGAGATTAGAAAGGTTGCAGGTTTAAAACATTTAGTGTGCACCCTCTGTTCATTTGAAGTCTTCTGTATTTCTACCCAGCAGCCTCTGGGGAAAGGTCAAGTGGAAGGTTGGCAAGTACCAACCCTGAAAATGAAACCTCCCTTGTCCTATATTCATATCTCTCATGCCCTCTAGGATAGCTGCTATTCTTAAGTGTGTGTGTGTGTGTGTGTGTGTGTGTAGATTGCTGCTGTCAGGAAGTGTTCCAAAATAAAACAAGGGGGAGGGGTGGCAATAATAAGCTATAGCATAGCTTTAATGTGATCGAAGAAGTATCAGTAACTATGAATCAAATATATTCAGAGCTAAAGTTTAAAGTCTTTATTAAAACATGTTCAAACTATGTAGTTATACTCAGGGATGTGGTAAGGCATTTAACTTTGGAGTTCTGGAAATTTAATCAGCAAACCTGGGGTATGTGCTATCTATATATCAATATTTGGGACAATTGCAGAATCCTGGAAGTCTGTTGTCTTGCAGCAGCCTTACGTTCCATGTACTTGGTTATGTCAAGATGCATTTGTCATTGCAAATATGCTACTTAACAAAATTGCTGGTAAACTGTCTGAAAACAGCATTTTTTTACGTTGCCTAAATGACATCTGATGTTATAATGAATTACATCTTAACCTAAAATTACACATTGATGCCATTTAAGGCAACATTATTTTAGGGCCTACTCAATCATGTGGCAGCAGTACAATGCAAGAAAGCATGCAGATACAGGTCAAGGGCTTTGGTTAATGTGGACATTTAACATCATTATGAGGGGGAAGTGTGGCATGAGGTTTTTACTGTGGCATGAGCTCGTACTCCTATATTACCATTTAATTTAATTTATTTAACTCATGTAAACACTGGATATCCTGCACTTGCTGCTATTGCACTCTGGTTAGACCTAAACTGCATAAACTGTTGCCTTGTACTGTACTTGTACATGTGTAATGACAATAAAGTTGAATCTAATCTAATCTAATCTAATGATCTTTACAGTCTCCCGAGTTTACACGGCATGGAGCAAAAAACTATGAAACAAACAAAAAACATCCAGCGAGTGGTAATTCTATACCAAGGAGAACACCTAGACTTGTTCCAAGTGAAAAAATGGTCTTTCCAGTGTTGGTGAAGAGAAGCATCACATGCCAAACCTTGATGTGAATGGAATGGAACAGCAGAAGACTATTTCAGGGTGCAAAGAACAGGAGGTTACAGTGGACACAGGCTCACTGAATTTAATCATTGAAAGATTTTGAAAAGCATTGCCTGCCTGAATAAGGTGAATACGTTCCTGTTAACATGACTGGGGAGTGCATGGGAGCTTAAGCTCCTGAACAGTTAACATACACAGCAGAAGCAAAAATTGGCTAAATTCTGCCTAAGGTTTTTAATATTGGGTATTTTTGCAGCCCAAACATAAGCACTGCAAAGCAATTACTCTTGTGTGCTATTTATAATGCACGCATTGCAGGGTATTTACCTGTATCTTGGAGGCTTCAGTATGCCTTTCATTTCTCTGTCGTCTACCTTATTAACTGGAGCTGTCTCTTCTTCATAGGATACGACAAGGGATACTGAATAGTTCCTGCCTGAATTATTTGCCCAGAACTCTCCATCAGGCGTGTTATAACGCACGACAAAGTCGATGCGCGCTCCGGTAAACAGATAAGGCTCTGCGAAGGACAGCCTGCATGAAAACTTGTCGGTATCACCGTCGTGGGAACCTTGCACGTACTCGGCGGCTGAGTCGGAATGAGTGATCCAGCCGTCCATGGTGGACCGAACGTAGACACATTTCTGAAAAGAAACGTTCAGGACGCATATGAGCGCGTCAAAAGAGAGCGGATCCTCCGGCGCTACTGTCACTTTCTCCACTTCCACTTTATTAGCGCTAACCGCGAGCGTCAGGTCGCTTCCCACACGAGCCTGGAACTCAGGCCACAGTAGGTACACGGGCTCGAGGTAAGTTCTGCGACACTTCGCCTCTTCTTCCTCCCAGTTAGAGTTGTCCTCTTCGTCGTCGGAGTCGAAGGCAGCGAACTCTCGCACGTCGACCAGCTCGCGTCCAGAAGCGTCGGCGAACGACACTCTCCTCTGTGGAAGTGTGAGGCGAATCCGCATGTACTCCGCTGTCTCGTCTGCAATCGATGGGCCGCGCTTTCTCGGTACAGGAGAGCACCGCGGTATGAATCGCACGACTTCCTCGGTTTCTTCATCATCCTCATCTTCGACGGGGGAATCATCGCGGGTCTCCCCGGTTCGACCGTTCTTAATGGTCGTGAAAAGACCCTCCTGTTTAGGGATGTTTAGGAAATGGTTCCCCTGCGCCATAGCTCGTGTTTTCTTGCCCGGATGATGACGGCGTTCTGTCGCGAGCCCTCAGAACGTGCAGAAGCGCATAGCAGCAATGGAGCGCAGCGGAGCTTCAGCCAATCTCGAGGGACCAGCGGCTTATTCTGGTCACATAAACTACATGAGGACGGCGCTTTGGTTGCTCACCGAGCGCCGACGAGAATGTGGCTAAATTTAGAAGGAAGTGGCGTGTCCATCGTTTTTCAGGGGTCAAAACACAGATCACAGATTAAGTATTTCTGGTAGCGTAGTCTTAACACCCCTCCACCCCCACCCCCTGCTCAGGCCACAGTGTAGCCTACACGCCCCCTGGCCCATTTACCTGCCCCACCAACAACGTTAAGAGCTAACGACAAAAAGGTTAAGAGCTAAATGTTAATCAGGGCAGTAAATATAATGTAGTGGTGGTGCTTGTGTCAAAGTCCAGGTGCTTGTGCCACCGTCCATATATACAGTATATATAAAATGAAGGATCATCCAGGCATCACACTATAAACTCTACTTGTAACTCACCTTAGGCACAAATTCTATTCAGAAGGTTTCTATAGCTGATAATGATAATATTAATAATAATAATAAGAAGAAGAAGAATATGGTTATTAATAATAGTAATATAAAAATATATAAAAAGAAACAAACAAACTTTGAAACTTTTTCATTGTAACTTTAAACTATATTATAACTATATTACTTATAACTGTAACTATATTACTATATTATATTAATATATAATAATATATTAATACATTAATAACAATATATTATTATTATTATTATTATTATTATTATTATATATACTGCCTTTATTTGTAAAAACCTTGAAATTGTTGGTCCTTAATATTTTCTGCTTTTCAATAAAGTATCAAATATCTGCATAATAATCTTAAAATAGTGTGATTTCATATACACTTACATACAAGCTATATAATCATGTTGGCATACAACTTCAAAAATAATCTCAGTTATGATTCATCTTATTAGTTATTAGGCTGTATGATATAAAACATTAAAATGTTGACCGAATGTTCAAACATGAAGTACCTCCCAGCAAACAAGCCAAACTGCTTCAAATTGCTTTATGCCAAAAAGTACAAAGATTGTTGTGAAAGTTGTCTTAGGATGCTTCATATGATTTAAAGAGGTTGTTTTTACAAAGCGATATAAACAAACCACATTATTGTCATTGGGATAATGTGACGGTAGCTATCAGTGTTCCTCAGCGTTTTTATATGAAAGATGTTAGGGAAACCTTGTCCTATCAGAATTCATCAGGCAAGATGAGCTATAGAAGTCAATCTTAAGCTATTTCATTTCAGATCACACAGTAAAGCCTGCAAGAACTGCTTAGGGTCTTATTTCAAGGAAGTGCATCACATATCTTTTGTAGATCTCTGGACGTGTACAATACACCATCGTGTCCGGTTCTCTTAAACAGCCCTTAAATGATGCAGGTGTGGAAATGCAGGTAATTAAAGGTAATTAATATTAAAAGGTAATTAAAGGCAATTAGTATTACGCTGGGTTTTTTCAAGCGAATCATAAAACTTACTTTCATTCTAGCATTCACTCAGTGGATCAGTGGATCAGTGGATCAGCGGATGTAATGTCAATGGATTTTATCTAGCAACTAGCTTGAATCTAACAATAGGCACTGTCTCTGACTCTGTAAGACAATGGAAGACAATAGAATATAATCTTTGTTGCTATCATTTTGTATTTCTGTTTAGAAGTAAACACTTCACAAAATATCATTGATTTATATCAATATGACTTACATATACTTATATATATATATATATATATATATATATATATACATATATATGTATATATATATATGTATATATATATATGTATATATATATATATATATATATATATATATATATATATATATATATATATATATATATATATATATATATATATATATATATATACATATATATATATACATATATATATATACATATATATGTATATATATACATATATATATTTATGTACATATTATATGTATTATATACATAGGTATATTTTAGTACAAACAAAAAGTAGCAACAACTTAAATAAAAAAAAAAGCTTATAAAAATTCCCTCTTATTAATTACAGTAAAGTGGCATGCGACTCGCATGCCACGTTACTGTAATTAATATTAATAAGTAGGCTTTTACATTCTTTTTTCCAAAATGCTTTTGAATGAATAAAATTCAATGTTATGCAGCCAGTTAAATGAATACAGGAAATTTAATAAACATACAGACACTGTCTAAAATAACTGCAAAGGCTAGACGCTGAATTAGCACAGATTAGCTATGGAATTGTTCGTTAGGATTTAAATTGATTGTTTTTTACTGGACATTTAAAATTCATTATACAGACTCTAGAGAACAGGATTTACAACCACATATAATATATAAGTATATTTATTGAGGATTTACTTAAATGTTTATTATTAATTGGGAAGAACCTATTACTATTGTCTTTATTATTCTGCAATTCCATATTAGAAAAAAGTCTGATTATATCTTTTTAAATCTTAAAACCCATAAACATTCTATAAATATAAAATCAAAACATGGAAGGCTATCTGATGGGAAAAGTAGACTGGCAAAGTTAGATAAGTAGGTATATTTTAGTACAAACAAAATCCTTTAAAAATTACTTTAGTAATAAACTGTAAGTTTTAGTAGCAACAACTTAAATAAAAAACAGCTTATAAAAATTCCCTCTTATTAATTACAGTAACGTGGCATGCCACTAGATCTATATCTGATATTTCTATCTAGTGGCATGCCATGTTACTGTAATTAATATTAAGTAAGTAGGCTTTTACATTCTTTTTTCCAAAATGCTTTTTTTTCCTCTTTAAAAAAACGGTTCAGAAAATAAAATTCAGTCTTATACTTTTATTATTAATTTATTTTAGCATATTATTATATTATTTTAATACAGAAAATGACAATAACTGGAAGTAAACTAAATTAAAGTTGTTTTAATATGTGATCACACAAAATTGTTAAATGTAAACAAAAGTAAAGGAAAGCATAAAAAAAAAAAAAAAAAAAAAAAATTGTTTTAAAAGGAATTGTTAAAAGATAAAAATTAACCATCATCTATCCCACCACATCTGAATGGATTGGTGTAGGGGAGGTATAACAGATCTATGTCTGTTAGATTGCATATTCTACTGAACTTAAAATTAGTAGACTATATGTGAGATGTGTGTATATAACTCCTGTTTAGGTATAAACCCACTGTTTAACATTAAATTTTTTTTTCTCTCAGTGTTTTTAACCTATTATGATGTGACATGGAATTACTGCTTTAATTTAAACTGTTTAGTTAAAATCATTAGCTGGTTAATTATTGTGTGTTTTTTTCAGCTTGCATAGTACATTTCTGATTGTAAGCACAGATAATAGTCCTGTTTAATAATAATAATAATAATAATAATAATAATAATAATAATAATAATAATAATAATAATAATAATAAAACACAATGTTTACTTCAGTGGAGAGAGAAGATTCTTTATATCTTTATGCTTGAGCATGAAAACATCATTAGTAGACACAAAGCTTGAGAACAATTTGTTCAAAAACCAACAACAGGATAGGCTGTTTTTTTCAAGTGTTTTTCAAATATTTTGTCAAGTATTCAAGACTAATCTCACATGGTGCGTACATATGAACATAGGTCACCTCCCCCCCCAAAATTAGACCACGTCACATATGCCATATCTTGTAAATGGACTTTCCAAACACGTAACAGGTAATTTTTTTGCGCAATTTTTGTCTTCCGGAATGGTCTTTCCCATGTTCTTTTCCATTACAGAGGTATCTTTGGTTGTTATTGATTCAAATACACAGAATAAGCTTGGAAAGTATCCGGTTACCAAAGAAACCTATTAAAGATTATTGAAGCTATTATTGAAAGACTTTTTAACACATTTTGCAATTCAGCAGCATCCAACAGCATTTGCATTATAACATACACATAAAAAATTGGGTTAATAAAGTGGATCTAAAAATGAATACAGATATGGTGTGATGTTTAAGGACGCTTTTGGCTTCACCAAAAATCTCACCCCTTAATGTGCTCATTTTGCACATTAACTCAAAACTCATTTTGCAGACATAAACTTGTTTTATGTGAATGTAGCTGTTGCTTATTTTGTACAAACATACACAAAATATTAAAACACACGCACGCAGACACACACACACATACACACACACACACACACACACACACACACACACACACACACACACACACACACACACACTGTATAAAGGGGGTGACCCGATCAAAAATCATTGTAAATCACCAGTACATTTTTCAGCTACAGGTTTATCTGCAGACAAAGGTAAGTCCTCAGCTAATGATTCTATTTGTTATAACATCCTTACTATTTAATAATTAATTTCCATTTTAATATAAAGTAATTAATGAATTTATTAGGTAATATATTAATTACTATTTCCTCACAGCAGTCATAGGCCAGTCCTGAAACCTTAATCTGATATTATCATAAAAGGTTTCTGTACTGGGTACTAGCAAATGACTTGTAAACTTCTCAATCAACAGTGTAGTATTACAGCAAAAGAATGAAAATGATCCTGAAGGCATGGTTAAGGTAGCTTGACTAAAGTAAACATTTTTATGAAAACATTTATATACCGCTTTTACATTTAAGAATTGTTGTAGACCTACTATTATATAATGTTAGAAAATGGAGAGGTAGAGAATTCATTCATAAAACATTTAATTACAGTCACAAATGAGGCCACAATGGAGAATTGTGCTTTTCTTTTACTCTTGTGAACTCTCTTGTGAAGTCTATGATTTTTCTTCCTGTTGAAGGGAGCCATCTGTTCCTACATCAGCGAAACTGTAACAAGACGAAGTGAGTGGGAAAGACAGACAAAGGCAGTGAGAGGTAACGCTGGTACACTTCTTGCGCTTCTAACAGAAAATATTAGTGAAGAGTATAATAATCTTTCCATCACTATGCATAGCAGATTTATAGTGATGTTTCTTTAGTGCTGGAAGATCACTTGACATGACAAGGTAAGTTACAAATACTGAAAATGGATGAAAGAGCACCTGGCAGTTTATATCATGCATGCATGTAACAGTTTCTTTATTAATGTTTAAAAGACAAAAACCAGAGAGTAGTTTCAATGGAGGTTGTAATTTATAGATGGATAATATATTCTATATTCTATATTCTATACAGATTGCTATATTTTTACAGTTATGACAGTACGATGTAGTACGGGTACAATGCACAGACAATGTGTTTTAGCATCGAGTACAGTGTAACATGTAGGTGTGTGTCGTGGTCAAAGAAAGAGCTGTGGTATATCATATAGCTCAGCAGTCTTCCCATAGAAGTATATTTAGGTTATGTTTCCATGTGATATTCAAGTGTAAAAATGAACTCCTGCTTAAGTTGCATTCATATGACTAAAACACAAAATGAGCATATAAAAATAACTAGCTTTATTTATGGAGATTTTTTTTTACAGTTATACAAATGTAAAAAGTAAGGTAATGTCTGTTTTTAAAAAAAAAAGAGAAAAAAAGGAAAAAAAAAACAAAACTCTAGCTGTACCATGACCCACTGCTTCGAGCGAAATTTGTCAAGTTCATTAACCGCACATTTATCAAGAATGGTAAGCCCCATCACACTAGTGAACTACAAATACAGAGTCTGCAGAGTTATATTCCAAATGACTCACTGTATCAAATTCAGTCAGTATTTGCTTTTCTAGTATGCAGGTCAAGGGGAATAAAAAAATAAATGGAAAATAAATACTGTAAACTAGTGGGATGTAAAAAGCTGCATAAATGTGGGATGTTGTCATCAATAGACAAGTAGAACGATATCTGTAATATTAGATTACTGTTCACAGATATAATGAGAGTAATAGGGAAATTACCCATAATGCTACTGATGCTTATTTTCCACTTTGGTTGCTTTGTAGTCACGGAACACAAACATAAGATGTGAGTAAAGAATAGTCTTACATACACTATTAATACACTGCATTATTCATAACAGTACACTTGTACACTAATCACTAATAAGAACATTGTTAAAATTGTTTAATCAGCCAAATCACCAGAAGCATGTTTGCAGTCGATATGGGCAAATGCAAAAAACTTGCAGTCAACTATAAAAAAAGTGTTTTAATGTAATCTTGCTTAAATTGTAGACTATGACTACATAGATTTTAGCATTTAGAGAATGACGCTTTATATGCTTTCATATAATGTATGCCCCAGTTTTCATGTTTAGCTGTAACTCTCTTTGTTCTTCCTACAATGATCTAGTACTTATTTGTGGTCATTTTATGGAAAGTTTTTGGAGGCTTATGCATTGCCTCATAGTTGTGCACAGTACAAAATGTCCTTTGTACTGAATATACAAAATAAATATAAAATAGAGCTTTGATGGTGGCCCAAACGACCCAGAAAGATGTCTGCTTCCAGTTGTTATCTTAATAGAATATTTGAAACACTAGTCTTTAGTTTCAGAATGGGTAACATAATGAATGGACTGCGGAAGAGATGTATTCAGACTGAGAAAGAACTGAAAGAACAGAAAACTTAAATCTATGTGTTTTTAATGAAGTGTGAATCTAGAGTACAATTCATATTAGTGTGATTAGACAGGCATGTCAAATTTAACTAATTAGGTGCTTAGTATTTATTTTTAGAATATTATGATAAAAAGCAATTATATCAATGTTGAAATATACCGAATTTCAACCAAACATTGACATCTGCTGGGTTAAAGTCACAATATGTGCTCAGCCTTTACTTTATTAGGAACACATTCATGCAGTTATCTAATCAGCCTATCATGTGGTAGCAGAAATCATGTTGATGCTTTGGTTAATGTTTATACTAAACATAAGAATGGGGTAAAAAAAAGTGATCTCTGTGACTTTAAACATAGCATGGTTGTTGGTGCTAGATTGGCTGGTTTGAGTATTGAGTAACTACTCATAACCTGGGATTGTCACAAACAATCGTCTCTAAAGGTGACACAGAATGTATCCAAAAAACAACACTGAATGAGTGACAGTTTCATGGGTGGTAATGCCTTGTTTATGAAAGAAGAATTGACAACATTAGTTCGAGCTGCAGGAATAATATAAGTAACTCTATAAGTATATAAGTATAAATAATCTCATCCAAACATGACTTTCTCCAGTATTCAACTGTCCAGTTTGAGTGAGTCTGTTCCCAGGATAACCTCAGATTCTTGTGCTTGGCTGATAGAAGTCAAACCTGATGTGGTCTTCTGCTGTTGTAGTCCATGAACCTCAATGTGTGTTGTTTGTTTTGAGAAGCTTTTCTGTTCACAGCTGTTGTAAAGAGTGCTTAGATCAGTTGCTATAGAATTCTTGTCAGCTCAAATGTATCTGGACATTCTCCTCTGATCTCTCCCATCAACATGGTGTTTCAGCCTTTGGTCCTCTGCTCAAAGATGTTATCTGTGTAAACAGTAGTTTTTGAATTACCAAAAACAACCAATTTGGCACCCCCATCCATGTCATGTTTAAAGTCACAGCGATCACATTGTTTCCTCATTCTGATGTAGTGTGAACATTAACTGAAGCTCTTGACATGCATTGCCATGAATGTATGCCCTGCTGCTGCTGTTACTGTACATTATTGGCTGATTAGATACAGTAATTGCAAAAAATATACAGGTGTATATATTTTATTTTACAGTAGTTACTTATTAAAGTTCAGAAGGTTTTCAGCAAATCCCAGTACACAACCAAACTGCTATTGTTTGGTTCTTCAACAAATCAGCTGCTCAGTTCAATCCAGTCTCAGTTCTAAGTCGATTTGGTAAAAGCATCGGCCCAAACAAGCAAATATAAATGACTGGAGTCCTGAGCACAAACTGTTAATTTCATTCATGATCTTGCTGCCATAACATAATCCTATCACTCATAAAGTTTCACTTTCCTATATCTGTTTCGAACATGTCACCTGTTTCGAGGATCACGCTTTGTGAGCAATCCTGATATGCTAAACATTCATGTTGCTATTAGCAAGCAGTGGTTTCTGCCTTGCCACACAACTATGCAATGGAATGTGTCACATTGTCTTTATAGTTGTGGAGTAAAGATAAACTGTCTAGCCAAGGTGACCAAATACGGTTTTACACATACTATTGTCTTACTATTGTGAATGTTGGCAAATGATGGACATTACATTCTATACATTAGTATTTTACTATGTTGGTTCTAAACTGAATAGTTTAATGTATATTTTGTAACCCAGTGAGTCAGTGTTACTTCAAAGCACCTTTGTGCATCGCTCTGGATAAGGGCGTCTGCCAAATGCCGTAAATTTAAATGTAAAGGCAAATGTAATGATGCGTAGGTATAGCATATACATACAAAGATGAATAATACAATTTTTTTCTTGAACTTAATTTACATTTTTTTCTCTACATTTTATATAACAGCACACAATTTCTGTAATATGATGGGTTAAAAGCTGTTCACAGCTCTGACAGTAGTGACAACTGTAATTCAAATCATAGGTTTATATAATAGACTGTTTCTGCGACTATTTCTTTAGTAACGTCTCACTTACAGGGACTTAAAGCGCAGACACCAATATAAAATATAAGACTTACAGTAAACAAACATAAAAGGTTTGTTTGTTATTTAACAAATTAAAGCATATGGTATGATATGGAGAAGATATGGTATGATATATGGTATGGTATGGCATGATATGGAGAAGATTTTGTAAGGAGACTGTATTTAACATTTATGTAAGGAAATGACATAAATACTCCTACAGTATCTGCGTCCACTTTATTCATGTAGTTGTCTAATCTAATAACCTAAACCCTTTGACTTTTACTGCGGCATGGTAGATGACACCAGATGGGCTGGCCTGAGTATTTCAGAAACTGCTGATCTCCTGGGATTTTAACACACGATTGTCTGTAAAGTTTATTCTTAATTGTCCCTAAGCATATATTGGAGGAGTCTCCACTTTCAGTAACAGTCAATCATTTTTCTGTGACAGCTTTTTTTGCGCTTTCCGGTTTCTTGGTAACATAACAAGCTGTGTTGTTTTTTGATTTTTTTTCTTATTAGAGAAAAAAAAAGACAGGCTGGTGGGGAAGGACTGTTTGTAATGTAAGTGATAACAGGAACTAACTTGTCTCGCAGATGCTTCACAGCATGAAAAAGAACTGTAAAAGGTTTAAAAGCATGATTTGTAGTCAAGGCAAATTGCTGTCACATAAGTGGAGAAGCACTTGTTGTGTACATATGATGTGCTGGAGCTCTCACAACATGCCCAAAAGTATTTTATTTCTTACATTAATAAGCAGTATTTTTGCAAGAAATAAGACAAAAAACAAACTAAAAAAAGTATCTGCTTAGTATACCAGCAGAATATCAGAATCAAGCAATTTTATTTGAGATACGTTTTTTATGTATTGTCTATTTATTTATTTTTTAAAGTATTCTATCATTTTTTTATATGAAAAAAATATTTTTTGTGCACCCATTCACCCCAAAACCCTAGCAAAACAAATTACTTCCTCTGATTATTCTCAGTTTTCACTTTTTAGAAAAACCCCCAAGGTGACATTTGTGTGGTTACATGTAAATGTCACCTGTCACCTGTTAGAGGAAAGCAGACACAAGCTCAGTTCAGGCCTAAACATGAAAACTAAACCACAAAGGCAACAGCATTCAAAAATCCAAAGGTGAAAGTACTTTTTTATTCTTTAATTTGTTTAAAAACAAAGATTTGTTCAAAAGTACAGGTATTTGAGTGCTACAGATTTTACACAGTGGAAATTTAACCTTTTGAAAAACTAAGAAATATAAATAAACTGCAGTTTTAAAGTTATATTTATTATACTCTTCTCGTGTTTGTGAATAAGGAGCGTTTTTGCAGTTTAAAATAGATTTCCTGGTTTAGAGTAAGATTTTTACCTACTTCCACTTTTTTTTACTGATATACATTACAATGCAATGCAATACATTACAATGAATTTAAATAATTTGCTACAATAAACACGCAGTAGGTGAAATCGAACAAAGTTGCTTTAGGTTCTCTTTCCATAACATGGGGGCCCTACACAGGCGGATGTGTGTGTTTGTGTGTTCCATCTGCAAAAGCTTTCCTGGTTGCTTCCCTCATCTTCAGTTTAATGCACACCTGTGCAACACCACAATAGCACAGAACACACGGAGATGACGTTTTTATGTTTTGTTTTTGTTAGTTTCTTTTGCCTATTTGGCACATGATACATCTGGCAACTAAGGAAACATCAGCAGTCCACTGTATACTAATACAGCTTTGTTTGATGTTTAACCTGTTCAACCGTAGGCCTATTTTTGAGCCTCTTGCTTAAAAACGACATGCTCAAATTATATCTCAAAAAGTACAAGGTGTATTTGAATAATTCTGATACTTAGAATAAGTGTAATTATTACCAGATCAGAAAAAGAGATGAAAGATGGAACACAGCAAAATTAAAAAAAAATACTTGGTTGTTAATAAAAAGTGTTTTTTTTTCTTTGGTTACAGAGCGCTCATTCTTATACAGTTGGAATCTGCAGAATCTGGTTGTGTTTGTATCGTTTAGTGGCCAAATGTTTGTGTCAGTTTTGTTGAGTGTGCAAGGTTTGCATATTTTTTCTGTCTGTTCATTTAGCCGCATGGTGTTGGAATTGTGTCTTGTTTAGGCGGAAATGATCTTCGTAGTCTTATATGTAGCTTCTTCCAGTACTTCTGCTATGCTGCATGTAGATATACATTCAGGCTTTATATGCTTAATTAAGAAAGGATTTATAATTTCTGTCCTGGTGCTAGGGTGGAAGGGATGCATTTATGTGAAGCTTTTTGGCATTAGTACTTTATAAAAAACCCAGCGTCATTTATTAACAGACTTCATGTTGATCTTGAGTTTTTTTTTAATGGTTCATCCTTTCTACCAGGAACACATATATGTATTTTATATGTACACATTATACACACCAGAGGTTTTCATGTTTTATTTTCTATTCATATTATATCAAGGAATTTTCAGTGTTTTTTCACATTATTTTGTAGTTTTTCATTTAGCACCACATGCTCAATAATATTAACTATTAAAGATTAGCTAAATGACAAAATATGTAATTATTCATTATTATTCTCCATTATTTACTCCAACGTATTATACTGTTATAGTAAGAAGTAATTTATGGTAACATATTTTGATAAGAGATTTTGTCAGTATGACAATATGAAAACCAATGCAATCATTTATATTGGTTTCCATATTCCAATTATTTTTTTTTTTCAGTTAAATTTCAGGTCAGCAGTTTACTGGTTTATTATTTACTAAATAATTCAAGCTAGTTTCTAAATAACATATATATATATTTAATTATTATTATTATTATTGTTATTATTCTTTAAAATGAATACATTTATGCAGTTATACAGCCCAGATTTGAAGAATACCACTAACAAAATAGATAGAAACAATAACTAACAGTGTATATAAACTCCAGCTATGCTTCATAATGGAGCTGGAACAAGTGGAGGACAAGAGTGTGGCAGTAATTCGAAGAACCAGAAGAAACTCCATCAGCTGGTAAAAGAGCCTCCTGAGTTATCCAGAGCTCAGATAAAGTCCACAGCTGGTGACATATCTTCAAGAGCCAATCAGTGCATCATCACAAAGGTAACACAAGCAAAGTTAGTACTCAGATATTAGAGGAATAACGGACACTTAGTGTGAAGAACAAAAAGTAAGCTAGAGGGGAAAAAAAGCAGTGTTCATATGAAAAAATAAAGTTTTTAAAACGGTGGTCTGAATCAGAATCTAAATATTAAGTTTCTGATATTTGAAACAGAAGTTTATTTATTTATAGCTCAGTAATCTTTCAAGTACATTTATTAAACATTTAGAGATGAGTGAAAACAACAGAAATATACCACAACGCTGTTGAATGCTCGACTCAAAATTTTCTACAACAGTGTAAGGTCTAGCTTTCTGCACTCTTATACAAGGTGATTATACAAGATGATGCTGCATGTAAATTGATTAGAAAAGGTGTACTTTATGATATAGTATCATTTTCTGTGAGATGTTTATTTAGCATTTTTTGAAGGATTAGCATTTTTTAGCAGTTCAGAACAATCAACAATAAAGCTTTTACTTTTTTTCCCACCATAATCACAAGTCATAATTCATAATTCATAATGACAGAGAAGGAACTTGACAAGCTACAATCATTTGTCTTATTAACTTAAGAGAAAGGTGGGAGTGAGGTGAGGGAACAGCGGTTTATAGCTGCTATGATGTAAGTGATAACAGGAACTTGTTTCATGGATGTTCTACAACATTAACTTTAACTATAGATAAATATTATTATTAATACATAAAATTGTCATCTCTGGCAAATTTCTGTATATTTGTCTAAAAATGTAGGTATAACTGGATAGTGCTGTTTGTAGAAAATAATCAGCTTCAGGCATCACCAGCTATTGTGCTTTTTCAGCAGTGCATTCTATAATATTTTACCTGCAAATCTACATGACACTTGTTTGCTGTGTCCAGGACACCAATGACAAAAACAACAAGCAACATCAGCAGTCCATCCTGCAGAGACCATCAGTTCTCCGCAAAGGCAACCAGACTCTGCCACATGGTATGCCCATCTTAACAACACACTTTTATATTCCATCTCCATATACTGTATGACTGTTTCAGTGAAAAACAGAAAGTCTTTCAATTCCACAGTCTCATCCAGCCAGACTAGTATGGGTGACTGTTCCAATGAACTCATGTTTAAGGAAGAAATGGACAATAGACTGCCAGTCAACTTGACATCTTATGACACAGGCTATCCCAGCAGAGTCAATGCTTCTGGACCGGGTCCTGCTCAGAGCACTACAGAGCACCATACAGAGTAAGAAACTATGCTAACTTGAAGTCTTGACTACTTTTATCTTTTTTCATATGGATTTTTTTCTAATCTTTAGCTGATTTTTCTTTTTAAAAAGGTTTTCTACTTTGTAAAATGAATTCTTGTTTTACTTTCAGCCTAGATGTTGGTAAGGTTGTTAGTGATCAACGTAGTAACTCGGAGGTAATTTGGAGATCTAACTTTAGAGCTGGTTTTGATTTTCTGCCTAAAAGTCTTTGGCAGTTATTTCTAGGACAAGTATCTAAACATATCTATTTTGATTGGAGTATCCCATGGGTGTCAAATCTTATCAGGAAAGTGATGGGAGTGTGCAGGTTTTCACTCTAATCAAATCTAATCACTCTAATCTTGCTTGATTAAAATGAAAACACCTACACCGGCCATTGGCAGACTGGAAACTCCTGGAGTAGCCTTTTCCAGAATCTCAATGGGAATGAAGATTACGTAAAGCACATGCTCTGGTCTTCACACACACAAGAGGCCAACCCAGTTAAACAGCTAAATAAGGTTTTTGACTGATGAGTTAGACAGTGTAGTCAACCACCATCACTTCAACAAGAACTGAAGGAATATCCTTTGGAAAGTCTGTTTTCACCTCTCAAGTTCTAAATACTTGTAGAATCAGAGCAAATGTCAACTGAAGCTGTTAAACAATTAGACTCTAAACAATATTTGATATTTTTCTTTCTCTTCTAAAGTTTCTTTCTTTTTTTTTTTTAAAGTCTTCCGACAGGCTCTGAAAACTTTTTATTTAACAAAGGTGTGTGCACCTGGCCAGGCTGCAAGGAAGCATTTAAGGAATATAATAACTTCCTGAAGTAAGTTATAACCTTTATCATGTATTGTGTGACATACCTGATGCTTCCACATTCTTAAAATGTACGCTTTTTATTTATTTTCAGCTTTATCTATTTTACTGTAACAAATAAATGGCTTAGCATCTCTCTAGCATGCTGGCTTCT
This sequence comes from Tachysurus vachellii, assembly GCF_030014155.1. Taxonomy (NCBI): domain Eukaryota; kingdom Metazoa; phylum Chordata; class Actinopteri; order Siluriformes; family Bagridae; genus Tachysurus; species Tachysurus vachellii. The sequence goes on from NC_083470.1 coordinate 11,039,196, forward strand.
TAAATTAAAGCAAAATCCTTGTTATTTATTGTGTAATATAAAGACATCTCTATTCGGAGCATGGTCCTGGAGACAAAACCTTTGAACAATGGAGAATGCAGAAAAATATGGTTGAACACATGGAAAGACAGGTACGCACACAACACATGAATTAAGAATATTGATTGAATATTGAATTTCTATTACCGATAACGCCGATATGCTGTGTACTTATTGCAGTTGGTTCTGGAAAAGCAGAGGCTACACTCTATGTACCTGCATCTTTTTGATGTAAGCACATTTGATGAAGTATCAATGATATAATACAGTACTCATGGTAAAATATTCTTTAAATGGATAAGGAGTAATTGCCCAACATGATCTTTGACTCCAGGCTAGCCCAAGATTGAAGCAGTCCAGTACTCCTTCAGGAAGCCTGCAGTCCTGTCAGAGTTTGAGCATTCTACATGCACAAAACACAGCCTCATCTGACATGCTACCTCCAGGATACTGGCAAATCCCTGCAACACCATTCATACCAGGTTAAAGCATACACACAGTACAAAAACAATAAAAATTGTGCTTCTGATGTGACATGGTGGTTCATTTTTAATAAGAAATGGCCAGGAATTAATACAATGAAGTCACAATGTCACTTTTTTAACTTAAGCCCAAGTTCATACAGATTAAAGGCATCTATTTTGCAATGTCATTTACACCAGTATGTCTCTGTCATCATTATCAATATTATCTCATTGCTTAAGTTCCAGTGGCCACAGCAGTCTTATTAATTTGAATTATCCGTGTCTAACTCATTTAAAAAGTATTTTGTGACCATGAAATAGTTTTTGAGATCCTAAGTTGTGGCCTTAATATCTTACAATATATAATAGGGCAGTGCTGTGGTTAAGATTCATACACCACTGTGTCATCTCAGCCACCCTGTACTATTTCAAATGAGCAGCTTTGACTAATATTAGTCAAAGGGCTTAGAGTTCAATAAAAGCAGGAGTGAAGTTGGGGCATAAAGGATCACTTGTGTCAATATCAGTACAAGTGATTTTCAGTAGGGGCAATATGACATGACAAAAAATATGCTGTATGTAAAGCATGCACAGATGATGCAATTTGATATTTTATCTGCCTTGTGCCCAGAGTTTCTGGAATTAGCTCCAGACCCAATGCAACTGGTGGATAATCAAGTATCAACTAAATAAATACTTTTAAATATTTAAAATAAAATAAATACTTTGAAATAAGTAAGAATTCTGTCTTATTTGTACTATTAAATATGTTAGCATGCGTCATGATTGTCTTGGAATTTATTTTTACTAATTGTGTGTTGAATATTTTGCAATTATTCTACAGGAATTGTCCCCAGTATTGAGTGCTACAAATACACAAACATGAGGCCACCATTTACTTATGCCTCCATGATAAGATGGGTGGGTGAACACTTTTAATGTTTTTTCTACTGACAAAGACATTCTCTTAATCTCTAGATTAATCAATCACATTTACTTTGTATCTTGCTATGTAGGCAATTCTTGAATCTACTGAGAAACAGCTTACGCTGAATGAAATCTATCACTGGTTTACACGCAAGTTCTTCTACTTCCGTCATAACACAGCCACATGGAAGGTAAAAGACACCTTGTACTTTTTTTTTTCTGTGCCTCAGTGACCACAAGCAAACCACAGCTATCTAACCAAATGCATTTAACCATGAGAACTGCTGACAGAAACACATTGATGTGAATGTTTAAGAAACATCTTTTGTATCAATAATAGTTGTTTGGTTCAGTGTACTAAAGTAGTATTCTGAATATGCAGACACATGTTAAAGGTTGATATATCTATTAGCATATATCTCACTGTTTTGGTTTGTAATCTTTTTACCCCCACACATGTAGAATGCAGTCCGGCACAACCTAAGCCTCCATAAGTGCTTTGTACGTGTTGATGGAGGGAAAGGCTCTGTTTGGACAGTGGATGAAGCAGAATTTCTGAGGAGGAGAGGGCAAAAATTACAAAGGTGATTGTCTTGGATTTTATTTAATTGTGTGTTGAATATGTTGCAATTATTCTGCAGGAATTGTCCCCTTACATTATCCAACAGATACATGGTTAAGCCCACTGAACATTCAGGACATAGGAGTTCAATGAAAAATGCAGCTTTGCTTTATATTAGATAATGTAGGAGGCAGCTATAACTGATGCATAGAATTTGCTGATCTTGATATGAAAGGTTTTGTAGAGTTCAATTCAGTACTAATGCAAATATTTAGAGTCTATTAATTTATTAATGACCGAATTTCCTTTTGTTTTCTCCAGGGACCAAGACATGAACTGGGTGGCACACTATTCCATGTTTTATTCTTGAAATTACATTCTTTATTTTTAAGTCACATCTTGAGACATTCTGTGCAATGCCACCAATACCTCAAAGTGTCTCTTTCAGTGGATCTATACGTAATTACTGATTTTGATTGGACTTGTTTCTCTTTGACTTGCCAGTATGACTAAATCATCTGTTAGCTTCTATGGAGTTTTTATAGTAGATTTATGATATTTGAATTTTTAATTTAAATGCAAAAAAAATCTGAATTTCTGGGTTCTGTATTCACCTGCCTTTACCTGCAAATTATTCTGAATGTGAGTCTAAAAATGTGAATAATTCCTATTAAATTTTTAAAAGTTCAGTTGCAAATTCTCTTTAGAATAAAATTCAGTTTCATGTTCATGTTATTACTGGCTTTCCGGTAGTATAATACAAATTAAAATAACTAATTATTTCAAATTAATTGAAACAAAAAAAAAACCGTACATTTCAGATTTGCATTGTGTGCCATTTCTAGTGAGATGACTTTAACTCAATAGCTTTTTTAGCTGCAGAAAGACAGATGCTCTACATAGGCAGATGCCTAAAATACTAAAGTACACAAATTCTTGTGCTATTTCGTTGTATTTAAATGGTCTTGACTGTCCTTTGTTACAAAATAAAACATATTACCTTGACAGTAACATGAGTCTTTCTGCGTGTTCTTTTTAAATGTAAAAAATCGCAGACACAAAACAACTAGAAATAATAACTCGTGTTTTTAAAAGGGACGCTGTTATTATGTCCTGAACTGCTTTACAATTGGCTGAAACGAGTTTTGCGCGGCGCCGCTCAGCCAATCAGAGCATTGTTCGTAGGAACGTTTGGCTTCAGCCAAATGGCGAACGGAAGGACAAATTATAAACAAGTACGCGGAACTGGAAAACACGAGGCCTTGTCACACATATAAGTAAGAGAATTTTACACTTTCTTGCAGACCGAAACAGCAGTATTGCAAAGGAAGGGAAGCAGTCACTGTTGATAGTTAGTATAGAACTGAGCTAGGCCTCTAAACTCTAGCTTTCTCGACAGAGGATAAGTGCAAACGGGTTAGCTTGCTATCCAGCTAGTTGACTAACCTAGTTAATCAGTAAGATCAACCATATCAGGGGAAAAGCACATCAGTAAGCCGCCAAGCAATCATTTTAAGCACGGTATAAAGTTTTTGCTGTTAATTATATCATGAATACAACGTCGGACTGCAGTAATAAGCCGTCCGAATGTAATAAGAGAAGCGCGAGCCCGCGGCAGCAGGAGGACTCCCCGCTGTCCAAACAGCCCAAAGTAGATGAGGAGGAAGATGGAGAGAGCGAGTCGCGTGAACGCGCGCAAAAATACGTCGTTCGATTAAAGCACAAAAATGGCGCGTCAGAGAACAGCGGTGCTTCTGAATTCTCTGAAAACATCACGCAAAATGCAAATGGGACAGAAAACGCCAGTGAAAAGGAACGGAAGGACAGAGATGGAGAGACGTTTGAAGGCCGGACGGCGCGCTCGGATTGCGCAACGATAGTCGCAGCTGAAGCACTCGCGAGCCTCACCGGTTGCGGGGACCAAGGTACTGAAACTCCTTGTTCATCCAAACAAGCCCTCGGTGAAAACACGGCTAGTAAAGCGAGCCGTGCAGAGCTGGAGCGCACTGGGCGTGCGACTGACAGCTGCTCGGTTTACGCGCTGAAACGTGTTGGTGAAGAGGCACAGGTGCGCGCGCGCTGCGCAGATGAGGAAGAGGAGGACGATGGTGACTCCCTCCCCGGGTCCTCTTTGACAGCCAGCTCGTCTGATGATGACGACGACGAGGATGATCAGGAGCGCGAGGAGTGCTCCATCGTATCGGTGCAAATGGCACCCGAGCTGCGGCGCTCTGTCGCGCTCTTGGCCCAAGTGCAGATGCGTCTGGACGCACTGGAGAAGAAGGGCGCGCGTCTGCATCGACGCCTGGAGCTCAGGTTGGGCCGTCAGCGGCGTCCTCACCTCGAACAGCGCGCTGCCATCGCGCAGAGTATCCCGGGCTTCTGGCTCACTGCTGTATCCTTTCTCCAGAACGCACCACCAGGCTTACCTTTTGAAGCATACTTTAATGTACATAATAAAGAAGTACATATAATAATCAATGCAGAGGTTCATCGTACAGATAGAAATCCAAAAAATGTAATCATGATGTCACAAGCTTCAAAACAGAATCACCCTAACATTTTTACTAGTTTTTTTTTAACTCAAAAGACAATTTTTACATTTGTTAGTCAAAGTTTGGTGTTTGACAGTGGACACAGCGTATTTTTTATTGTCTTCAGTTCTGAGTGATTTACAGTTTGTTTGAATACGGTATCTGCAGGAATGTTACGTTGGTTAGTGACTATTTTGCATCTTGCCTTGTCCTTTCTGCTTTGTTCTGCTGCTTTCAGTGATGTAAGTCCAGTGTGAGCACTTTGGCCCTGATATACAGTTTGTAACATTGTCCAGTTCTCATGCTGGTTTCCTGAAGAGGTATGTATGGAATGTATGGGTGGAAAAGTCTGGAATTAAAGAACCTTTTAGAACAAAAATTATTTATAAAGGTATGTAGTACACTCCGCACTTAGGCTCTAAATTCGTTGCCTTCAGAAAACGTCCACATTTTCTGCAATGAAACATCATTCCTAACTTTTTTTTTAATTGTATAGTTAAAGGCAGGGTCTCCGATTTTTGAAAGCCAATGTCGACATTTGAAATCACCAAAACAAACACACCCCTAACCCAAATGGGTCCCACCCCTGTATTGATAGCTCCGCCCACATATACATACATAACCCCTGCAAATAATGGAAAGAAATGTGTCTTTATTATAGCTGAAGGGAAGAACAATACGATTGCAGATAAACAAACAAGCAAAAATGACACACAAGCATAATCATGCAAAGGACGGCATATATTAGTTCTGTGAAACAAAGCAAAACCAACGTTACTCACCTATCGAGAAGGAAAAAAGCGCCTCGGTGTCTTAAATAAAGTTGAATTTCCCGAGTCAATAACTCCTGAGCTAAACGCTGTTACTACACAAAACGCGGTTGTAGCTGCCTCTACATTACTACGATAGAAAAGAGGTGTTATTTGTGTAGTAACAGCGTTTAGCTGTGTAGTAACAGAGTTATTTACTCAGGAAACTCGAATCTGTGAATATGCGGCCAACTTCCCGCTCCTTCAGTTCTCTCCAGTGCTGGAAAGCTGATCCTATATTAACACGGGTCCTACTTCTTGCCTTATCGTAAGCCTTTCTTTGCTTTCTTTCTTTGTTTTTATCCTCCATTTCAATGCTAAAACCGCTTTCTGCTAATGTCACACATGTGCACTGAACACTCTCTGCCGCATATTGACAAGACCCGCCCCTTTCTATTCATTGGCTACACGTTTGTTTTGACTTTTGTTTTGATTTTTTGTATTATTCGGCCCGACTCAGTTTTCTAAAGCATTTCTCAAAAATCAGAGACCCCGCCTTTAATAGCCTCCCAGTCTTATCTACAACTGGCTGTAATGGCTGCAGGACAACAACCGAGCAGGAGCTACACTTGATTTTATCTCTATAATCAGTCAATCTTTGACTTCAAATAAGTATCGTGTGTTTGGAATGAAAGCCTGCAGTCTTAGTGGCCCTTCTCTTATAATATTGATTTAATCAGAGATATCTGAATATAGAAAGTCTGGAAAGTGAAATGTTTAAACCTAGGGGATTGCTTTTTTCTACAAGGAAAGGCCCTGTTAAGATGCTTACGAGATTATATTCTAATCTGTGAACTATGTTCAACTTCCTGTATCTCTGAGAGAGCATTATGCTTTGCTTTTATGTTCTCTTGGCTTGCTAATCTTGCGAGTTGCCCAGACATGCTATAACACTACAGCTGGTTGAAATTCTACATTTTTTAACGTGTGTTCAGCAAAATGCAGTAACTGTCTCATAGATGCAGTAGTGGCACATGGCCAATAACATGTTTGTTGTATACCATTTTTGTTGATTTGTACCCATAAAAAAATGCAATTGTTGTTTGCTTAACCAAGATTGTTTCAGCTTCTCAACCATCCACATCTGTCAGCCCAGATTGATGAAAACGATGAAGATGCTCTCAGCTACATGATCAATTTGGAGGTGAAGTATCCAGTCCTGTTTATCTGTGCCTAAATACCTTTTAACAAAAATGATTAGGTCTAACTGATTAATGAAATGCCTCTTTCTGTTTTGCACAGATCGAGACTTTCAAAAACAACAAACTTGGCTACCGGATTTGCTTCCATTTCCGTAGGAATCCGTTCTTTCAGAACAAAGTCATAGTAAAAGAGCTTCATCTTGGATTGGGAGGTAAGATTACTGAAACGTGGGTCATTTTTAATTGATGGTTTTAGTCTTCCATATATTTTACATAGTGATCATCATTGTATTGATTTTTCCTCAGGCTCCCCTGTTTCTTTCTCAAATCCAATTGTTTGGCATCATGGACAGTCCTTGACAAGGAATGGAGAACCAAGGCGAAATTCACGTGGAGTTTATGAGAGTTTCTTCCATTGGTTCGATGACCATAGCAGTCCTGGAATGGATGAAATAGCACAGGTATAGTAAAGCCGGGTGGTCTTCAGAGGTGGACAGTAGTTGGCACTAGTAGTAGTAGTAGGTATCCAGGACAAGAAGATTATAACCAGAAAAGAAAAAAGCTGATTATATAGCAGCACAGACAAAGAGACACTGTGCTTAAGTCTGTGACCCGAACACTGTTGCATGAGGCTGACATACAGTATATGCACAAAGTAATATATGTGCATGAACACAGATTTTGATTTAGGTTTTTGTTGGTTCGTTATGTAAGTCAAGTTTCTATAATAAGAACATACTGTACATCTGTACCTAATTCTGATATAGATCCTGAAAGATGACCTGTACAAAGACCCTCTTAGGTACTACCTGACACCATTGTGGGAGCCACAAGAAAATGGCAGGTAATAAAATCCCCAATTCTAAATTTTGCATGGAATTTTTTTGTACAATCTTTGATGTGTGTTTTTTAATTGCAGTTTTATGTGATTTGTATTACTGTTATTTACCTAGAAGTTGAGGACAGTAAGACAGTTGACTGTTTACCTTTAAAAGCGCCATCTTGATATTTTTTCAGCACATCCAAACCACCCCAAAACAGTAATGGCGATGAGTGTGTGATCATCTCGGATTCAGATGATGATGATGATCAGGAATTGGTGTCACAGGATCGACAACAACAGGAAGATCAGGATGAGGAGGACAATGAATATGAAAGTCGAATCACAGGTAATGAATTAGCAAGATACTACAGGCAAGAATATACAATATAAATATACCATAAAATGTGCCTTTTAGTTTTAGAATATGCTTCAATGTAAAAAAAATGATATAATTTTACACATTTTTCTTTTTAATCACTAATCTGGTTACAAGGCATAAAGTAATCTACAGTCTTAATTCATTATACATTTGTTTCAGGTGCTGATGGCAGTGACCATGACAGAGTGGAATCTTCCACCGAGGAGAGGCAAGAAGAGGAAGTAGATATTGAGGAAATGGATGATATGTGTCAGTCAGCCAGCAGTGAGGTTAGAGAGCTGGGCCAGAAAGACGAAGATGTAGATATTGAAGATAATGAGGATGAGGACGAAGATGAAAACTAGCAACAGTATGCAGAAAAAGATTAGAGTTATATTTTAAGCAAATTATGGACTTATTAGGGCATTGTTATTGCAAGTAGCTATATCATGTCTGATAAGTAAAGTATCATGAGCTTTTAAAGAAACAACCAAAATTGCTGGTTGTAATACAAGCTAATGCAAGATGACGTCATCATTAATATTTTACTACAAAATACGGGATGTAGGAAAAAAACTGGATGATTTAATGAGATGTTCCATGGCAGTGTAAATCATGTGTACAGGCTTTGTGTCGTTCCCAATCTAGACTAACTTTCACATTTTTATTTCAAACAACAGTAGAGGTTTTTAACAGTGGTTACTGTTAAAATGCATACCTGTTTTTTAATTGCATGGTCTATTTTCAGCTAAAAGGACAACTACTGTAACTCAACTCTGTTGTGTTCCTGTTGGTCCACATCATTGTTTCTGTTTTTTCCATGATGTGCTTCTGCAGCAGAGGCAGAAGTTAAAAAAATAAAAACCCTATTATTTTCTTCTATGCATAAGGATTTATATGACCGTTAACACAAAATGAAAACCCTTTAACCAGATTTTTTTTGGTTATGAGTTTAATATTTTTAAGACTTTGTGGTAATCAATCTGAAAGTGTAAGTTCTAAATAAATTTCAACGTAAATACGAAACTGAACCAAAACTGGACCACTCAGGGATGTTTATTACAGTGGACTTGTTTCTTTGATGTGTTTTTATTGGGTACAGTAAGATTTATTACTTTGGTCTGATTTATTAATAGTTATTCAAATTTTAAGGTAAATTCATTAAACTAATTACAGACTTTTTTTTTTTTTGTAACAATTAGCAGATAGGAACACTTCTTTTTCTGTGCATGGTAGGAAACTTAATCATTACTTTGAAATATATGGCAGCTCTGTTTAGAATAATGGCACTAAAATAGATGGCAGCACACTGTTGATCCACATGCATGAACATGCTATAAGCAGTCGCAAGCTGTAAGGAATAATCATATCCATCTTTTGTTGTTGTTGTTGTTTTTTTTTGCCATGGAAAAAGGAACTCATTAGACCAGGTGGTCTGATCTGACTTTATCAATAGACTATTTTTTTGTTATGATACATTCATAAAACATGCATTATACATCTGTATGAGTGTGTATATGCAGGTCATTTGTAATTTTTCTGTATTGTCATCGCCAGCAGTGCTAACTTTCTGCTGTAACCCTTATCTTTTTTTTTCTTTTTTTTTGTTAATTTATTGGTATATGTAATTAATCTACTGCCAACTGAATGATCATGCCTTATCCACACATACAACTTAATTGTTGGCAAAGTCCTAGAATACTAAGTTTGTACATCCAAGATGTTTATTGTAAGTGTAATTTCTAACCCTTAATTAAGGGTTTATAATTTGTTAGTTTTGTAATTTAAAGTGTATTGGCTTAAAGCACATGAAGAGAAAGCTATTTTTGTGTGGTAAAGTTTATAGCTTAAAAGTTTCACATATATGGTATGATTTGTCTTTAAATAAATGTTCCTCTTTTTTTAAATAAAAAAAAAATAAAGGTTTTGTGTGGTCACTATAGTACACAAAAGCAACAATACTATAAGCAACAACCTCTTTGTTGCTTTTATTTCTTGCTCAGCCAACAAAACAAAAGTTTAAAACGTGGTTTATTGTGAGAAAAGACAGTGGTTTCTATTGCGTTCCATTATGTACTCAGATACATTATGAAGCACAAATACTACATTCCCTCAACATCATTTCCTCATAACGCCCCTGTGTTTAGCATCTCCTTTTATTACACAAGCTATAGCTTGATTATGAGCTTCATAATATTTGTATAATGGCGTTAACTCGAACTTTAAAATGTGAAACTGTGCCTTTAAATGGGGTAATAAAGGAAATGGCGAGAGCACACAAACATCACGTAACAAGCGGCAATAAAAACGAGTCCTAGACGCTCAGAAGAAAAAATGGTGCTAATCTGTGCTTCCCATTGTAGCTGGAGTGACATCCTTAAGCTTACAGCACAAGGAGTTTACTATCTATTTTTCCCCTAGTAATGTGTACACGGTATAATGTGTCTTTTAAAGGTAATTGTGGCCCAATTACATACTTTAAATCTATTCTATACACCAAACACACATTTCTAAGTGAATAAACAGATATTAAATGTATAAAAGATTAAGACAAGAGACAAGAATATGTATAGTTTATTAATCTTTTTGCCAAAGTGGCCCAAGCAGATGTCTTATACAGGCTTGGATGTTTTTTCGCCGTTAGGGGGCAGTATAGCCAACACGATATTCAGAGAATATAAAACAAGCCAATTTCTGGCTGTAAACTCTGCAAGTCTTAGTGTGCTTAGACAAATAAATGAAAACAGTTAAATGTCCTAAAATTCTAATGAAATGCAATAATTTTACTCTCAGAAATCCAAAAACACAACTAACAATCTTTTTCTTTCCACAATGCCACTTGATTCTACTGCAGCATCGACAACAGGTTCTGAAAGTGGGGTTCAGGGATCCATAAAGGAGAAACTGTTTTACTGCTGAAATTGAATTGAATGGAAGGAGTTTTCTCTAAACCTCAAGACTTCATAAAGAAGGACTCCGTAACGATTCCACTGACTCCACTGACCCTCAGCACACTTTGAACATCAGTTTCGGGGAGTTTTAAATTGTTTTTTATTTCTTGTTATTTCTTTCAGTTTGTTTTATTTATAAGAACAGTCTAAGGAGGAGCAGTTCAGGTTTTTTTTTTTTCATTTCACTGCAAGTTTTATACTGTATATAAATGTATCTGACAAATCATTTCTTGAATATTGAAAGAATGTCAAATTGGCCCTAATTTGTTTTGTCTGTGAAAAAAGATAATCAACAGAAAGTTCTTTTGCACTAATAAATAGACACATTATTGCACATGTTTAAATAATTACCCTATTAGTGCAAAGTGTTGCAAGGGATTTACAGCTAAATGCGTCATCTGGTTGCATAGAATATTGAGAAAACCTGCTCTAGAATATTGATGGATGTGGGTATGTGACATAAATGACTCACACGAATGACTTTATTCAGATACCGAATTAGCCTGTAATACCAAATATTACTTATATACTACTGCAAAAGCAAAATAATAATTAGAGTCTGTAACCAAATTTGTCACTTTCTGTGCAATCTTGACACTATGGCTTTACTAACAGCCTTGAGCCAGCATTTCTGGGCAGGTCTCAACAGAGGAGAGTCAATGTTGCAATGGAACATTTAACCTCAATTGATTCCTTTCTTAATGCAATACTATAAATATCTCGCCAGCAAAGACCTGCCCATATTTTAAAAATGATGCAGTCAGGCCTGTCAGTTGAGAATTAGTCCTTCCTGTTATTATAGCATAAGGACGTTAAGCACACAAGATTATGGGCCAGTAGCAAATGTGCGATCCTTTTTAGTAACTAACTTGTGATGTCAGTTTTATTAATAAGCTTTTTTCCCTATAAATGCATTATATTGCTTATTACTAATATATTATTTTAGGGGATTTGCCTCAGAGGATTATTAGAAATGAATATGTTTGTTCCAGATTCAGTTTTTGTTCTGAAATTGAAAGCACATGGAAACACAAGAGAAACCAAGAATGAAATATTATGGCAAGCACAGGGCTGAAAGAAAGGAAAAAAAAACAGTAGAAAAAGAGCACATAAGATTAATTGTGAACCTTATTAGCTGGGGCTCCCTGTATGTGAATGTATTGTATCCTGATCACACATGAAAGTATACACAGTGCCTTTGGGGCATGCTCTCTCCTCCCTCCCTGTACTGAGAGAGAGAGTAAAAGAGAGAGAGAAAGAGAGAGAGAGTGTGTGTGTGTGTTTGTGTGTGTGTGTGTGTGTGTGTGTGTGTGTGTGTGTGTGTGTGTGTCAGTGTGTGTGTGTTAGTTCCAGCCAAAGCATTTATTAGATGCATTAAAAGTGATGCCACTGGAAGGTCCTTGTAAGGGTAGTAAAACAGGCATACATGTATGTTCCATTTCTACTGGGCCTCCTGAAGAGAGAAACTATCACACAGCTGAAAAGCCAAAATAGACTCTTTAATTCATGCTAAACAGCACAGCGCACACATACATCTCAGTCGAACTTTTATCATCCCTAAATCACCCAGCAGTGCATCCATCTTTAATAAGACAAAGCATTATCACACTGCTCCATTCTGGCTCCCTCTAGGCTAATGCTAACGTGCTGACAGATTTATCCCCACAGACAGATGTAAAGGACACCTCCGCACACCCAGCATTTTCACATTCGTTGCTCTGTGTTGCTCACAGAACGTTGCTCTGATTTTTCTCAGCACACAAGCTAAAAAGCTGTTGTGCACTGGCTATTGTTAGATGGAACTGATGGACACTGAAGGACCAAGATGAAGGAATGTGGTTACACTAAATGTTTGAAGTTACTGCATTAAGTTGAACCAGCACATGCTCTTACATGCATGAAGACACATTTTTGTGCAGATGTACACAATGACTTGGATGCTCACCTAGAGGTCATGTGACAGGAGTGTGTTTTCATAACTCTTATTCCTTTGATCTTTTATCAAGCTCCAGGTATAGTTGTTTTAGGGTCCATGCTTTCATTTCTAAAAAGTGTGACATATATATTCACCACATGTTTTAAAAGATCTGGTGATGTATATGCATATATATATATATATATATGGCACTCCTAATCCCTTAAGGAAACTACCACACCTGTGCACTTAACAAAGCAGCTATATGAACAAAAAGAAATCAGTGTCAAAAAAGTTTGCAGCAAGTGGAAAATAAAAATTTGACATGCATTTATATTTACAGATGCCAGATGCTTAAATTATTTGAACAGTGTCAAAATTAGAGTTGAGTTAACAGTTAACTGAAACAGTAGTTTTTATATTCAAATAAAATTCTACATTTGAGTATAAATAAATCATATTAATTAAAATAGTATCCAGTGGAAAATATTACACTTCAATACATTTTCTATCACCAATACAAAGTAAACAACAATAAAGCCTTTTAGTAGAGTTCCTGTCAAACAGTCTACATTTACACTTAAACAGTAAACTTAAGCAGCAGTGTCTGAGACAGTGAAGACTGACAAACATCCCTGGGCTGTGTTTATGCCCTGTTTTCAAAACTGCTTGATATTAATCTGCAAATTATGCAAGCCAAAACCTGTGTAGATATTAGCATTTTACAGTTTAGCTCTGTATTAAGATGTTCAGTTGCCTGTTGTGTTAAATATGTCTAATTTTTGCTACAGTCTATTGCCGAGGCTCAAGACAAGGCTGTCAAAGGGGCATCTTTGCTAGATGGCTAACGGTAAAGCCAGAAGCCTTAACCCCCACTGGAATTTCATATTCATATTTAATTTATTTTATTTTACCTTTCTTTATAATCTGTTGATAATAAAGGTGGTTAACTAAATAATTAACATTGTTTAAAAATGTGTTTAGATTAGTTGTGTCACACATAAGTAAAGTAGTTACTTCGGCACTTTTTCACCAGGTGACATATCTACTTGTATTGTTTTACTATGGTAGTTTACTCAAGTCAGTGTGTTTTGTACTTTTCTGCCATTGCTTATAAGACAGAGGATACAAATCCAGACAAATACCCGAACAGTTGAAGGTTAAGAGTCTTGCATAAGGGCCTTTACAATGGCTGTCTGTCAATCCTGAACTCACAAACTCACTAGCGCAAAACCTGAACCTGAACCCCTTGGGATTCCACAAACAATGTTAATCCAGGACTTTCTCTAACCAAGCAAGATTGCAACCAGATACAGGTATAATGCGTAAGTCCTTTCCCTTGAGTGCACTGTGAACAATTTACCATTTAACCTAAGGAGTGTTCTTAAAAAAAGGATCACAGCACACCACCACATCATTTACCGCCAGGTAATTCCTAAAGGTGCAGCACAGCTAACATTTTCACTGTATTTAATTCAATCATGAGCTCAGGTACCAGCTCTAGTCCTGGGTAGATGTTGCTCAGGTACCAGCTCTAGTCCCACGTTCTGGTACACAAAATGTTCTACAAAAACTAAGCAAATTTGTGTTCATGGGGCATCCAATCCAGGTTGTATTTCTTACTTCATGCCTAGTCTTCCTGAGAGTCTCTGGATCTAACATGACCCACACAACGAGAATCAATTAATAATTCCCAACACCTTGAAAAGAATGTGATGTGCCAGAAGTAAGAAACCACAACCCTGTGCTACTTTAGCCATCCAGGACATTTGTGAGACCATGTCATAGATATTATATCTGTGCAAATTTCCGGTCCATTCATTATCTGTGATTATAATCAAATCATTTGCTTTTGTGTCAGGACACATATAATTTCAGAGCCAACTTTCAGCCCTTTATAATATGGCCTGACCATGTATGATCAAACAAAGCCTCCACTTTTTTGTTCATAGACCACATGACAGATCAGTCATAGTGTTTAGCCTTTGACATAAGCTGAATGCTGCAGGGAGTGAATGGGAAAAAAGCTCAGTCCGGGAGCTCAGGGCCACTGTGTGTGAATGAGGCACGGAAACCCGAACATAAAGCTCACATTTTAGTCACTTCCTCAGAGAGGGAAATAAAGGATGCCTCCCACAAGGAGAGAGAAAGACAAGAAACCACCTCCACATCCGCACAGCACTACAAAAGGAAGAAAGAAAGTAGACAGTTAAGAGGCACACCTCAAAGCAGGCGATGGAAAAGAAGACTTCTCTGTTCAAACAGTAATTGAAGGTCAGCTTTAAGGACAAAATGAAAAAAGGAAAGCCAAACAAAATATTCTGCTGAACAAACGACAAAGTCTGTTATCAAATGAGCAAGTCAAATACACTGTTTATAAAAATGAAAAAAAAAAGGATATAAAAATCAAATAGACATAATTCCCAAGTGGTGAATTAACACCTGAACTATTCTGTGGTCTTCATATAAGTCACAATAGGGCTATAGCCATAATTACACACTACTATCTTAAATAGTAAGCTTTGTAAGAGCTGTACACTACCTATGATTATATTCATATGAACTGACAAGGATAAGCTACAACCAAATTCAAGAGCTGCTGAACTACATAATATACCATGACTAAATAGTAGTGTGTATTTTTAGTGTATTTTGGCATGTAGTACTGTATAAATGTAGCTTAAAAATGCCAGGGTTTTTGTTATGTTCTTTTGAATTAGGCACAGTGGATGTGTCTCAGGCATTCTCAAAGTGAACACACACACACACACACACACACATACACACACACACACACACATACACACACACAAACACACATACACACATACATACACACAGAGTAAAGCACTCTTTGAGGCCTACATGACTTCCCTGAAGACGATTTTCCATGCAGGAGAAATGTCTTTTCAAAAGCACCCCTTTCCCCAGTGATTTTTTTGTCTCTGTTGTCGTTAGCCGCACAAATGCCAAGTGAATAATCTGGGGAATTTTCTAACGCTTTATTGCCCTTTGGTGCCCTTTTCTAGCTGTTTCCTCTACAGGGGCCTCTTGTTTGAAATGTGACAGGTGTTAGACATTTGTCAGTCAAACACAAGCTTTTTTCCAAGCTCGACCGTACTGTATATAAGACGTCATTTTAATTTTAATGTGTGTTAAAGATCAAATTAACTATTACGTTACAGTAAATTAAAACACATTAAAATATTAAAATGACACACATTTGGTAGATTATGGGTAAAACTGTAAATGTATGTCACAGTATAACAACTGTAGCTCTCAATTGCACAACAGCACAATTATAAACCAGATTTATTGATTTAGTTTTGTGGTTTTTCAAAAAAATTTAGAAAAGTTTGTTTCTGCTTTTCTCTGTATATGTTCATATATCAATCCAAAACTGCCAATTTCCACTTAACCACTGAGATAGCAAATGAGCCACATAACAAGTTTTTAAATTTAGTCTGGACAGCTTGCATTTTGCATGATGTTAAAGCACACAGATGGGTTTGTTACCATCAAACCAATCAATATTTGTAGTGTAATGTGTCTGTGTACACTGATCAGCCATAACATTAACACCACTGACAGGTAAATTGAATAATATTGATTATCTCTTGGGGGCACGGTGGCTTACTGGTTAGCACGTTCGCCTCACACCTCCAGGGTTGGGGGTTCGATTCCCACCTCCGCCTTGTGTGTGTGGAGTTTGCATTTTCTCCCCGTGCCTCAGGGGTTTCCTCCGGGTACTCCGGTTTCCTCCCCCGGTCCAAAGACATGCATGGTAGGTTGATTGGCATCTCTGGAAAATTGTCCGTAGTGTGTGATTGTGTCAGTGAATGAGAGAGTGTGTGTGTGCCCTGCGATGGGTTGGCACTCCGTCCAGGGTGTATCCTGCCTTGATGCCCGATAACGCCTGAGATAGGCACAGGCTCCCCGTGACCCGAGGTAGTTCGGATAAGCGGTAGAAAATGAGTGAGAGAGTGATTATCTCTTTGCAGTAGCACCTGTCAAAGCGTATTAGGCAGCAAGTGAATAGTCAGTTCTTAAGAGTGTTGAATCAGAAGCAAGAAAAATGGGCAAGTTTAAAGATCTGTACTTTGACAAGGGTCAATTTGTGGAGTGGTTAGTACATTTTAAAAGTGGCCAGAAGAAGGGCAGCCGGTGAACTGGCAACAGGGTTACATACACAATATTAGGCAGGTGATTTTAAGGTTCTGGCTGATCAGTGAATATGTAGGTGTTTTTTAAACACAAACATCTGGATGTGTTCCATGTGGGCAGCAGTGTGTGCATCTTAGATGTTTGCATTTACAAAACACCTACATATTCATCTCTAAATGTTTATGTGATGTGATGAAAATGTATTCCACTGAATATTTATTCTTGATTCTTTTTTTTTCTCAGTTATGATTGTGTACTGTTCAGGGTATTCTTGTTGAGTTTAGGAAATGTGTCAGTTACTCCTCGGTGTGTAATGAGTTAAAAGTGTGTATTGTTGGGAGTGGGAGTGTGACAGGCAGACAAGGAGGGAGGGAGGGAGACGTTCCAGGGATCCAGCAGTCAACACCTGCCAGGCTTAAAGAACCCAGGAGGTTAGAGTACAGCTTACGTGACAACGGGACACTGTTTTTCCTTTTTCGGACCCGGAGCGTTTATCTTCCGTCAGGCTGTCACGAAAACATTTTTTTTTTTTTTAGTATTCTCGTGTTCACGGTTTGGGAGATAAGAGAATGAAGCAGTAACTTCGCGTTATCTCCTCTTACAGGAGACGCAACGTATCGATCGCCAAGAGCAAAGGATTCACATGAAAAGAAGTCAAAAACACTGAAGGTGTTTATAGGTGAACTACTGTTGGGCGGATTAAAGTGCTTTTTCTTTCTTTCTTTTTTCTTTCTCTCTCTCTCTCTCTCTCTCTCTCTGTCTAAGACTGAGGAATATCACATCAAGACTAAGAGGAATGTGGTGATAAAATCTCACCTGCGCCTCTGTTTTTTACCCCCAGACCTGACAGAAAGCTTGGAGGCAAAAGCATACAACAAAGTAGGTAAGATTCATTTATTTTCTTAACTTTGGGGGTTGGAAGATATTTCAGGTCATTCTGGTCATTCAGGTCTTTCTGGTCATTTCGGTGGTTTCTTGGAAAAAAATAATAATAAATGGTCTCAGTTTAGTTAGATGATTTGGTAATGAGGACCTGAAGAGCCACTGCACCATAGAAATGTTTCCATCTTCTAACACAAAATTACACCAGTGGGAATTGGCTGATAAGTTAAATAATAAAGTAAACGTATGAATAAATTAAAATCTTTTCTGGAAAAATGCTTGTTGTTGTTGTTCTTCATCTTCTTCTTTTTGCCTTTGTTGCCAAAGTCAATATAATATGATGGAAACTCTATATTTATTTAAAACCCTAATAAACCTGATTAGTTATTAGACCTCTAAGGAACATACAACTGGTTAACAGTAAATAGTTTTACAAATGATTTCACATTTAGAAGTTTTAGAAGTACTTTTTTGTCTTTCTCTGAAACTAGGTTCATATTAAAGCTGCACAGTAACCTGCTTTTTAATGATTCAGTCCCATGTTTAAGTTGGAAAAGGCTTTGGAATAAATGTATAAACGCAAAGCGGGATGCAGAATGGACGTCATAGATTTCAGCTTTTAGTATTCATAATTCATACGCGGTCCATTCCAGTAGAGTGCTATCATCTATAATGTATGCAGACATGAAATTATAACAGTCCATACCTGCCAATTCCCACTTAACTGTTGAAGCAGCAAATGGGCCGCTTAACAACTTTTTAACTTCAGATTGGTCTGGTTGCATATTGAATGGTGTTAGAGCACACAGAGGAGTTTGTTACCATCAGACAAATCAATATCTGTACTGTAATGTGTCGGTTTTTGTGTGTAAATGTTTTGTGAATACAAACATGGGATCTGTTAAACGGCAATGGGAAGAAATGAATCCAACAAATTTTGCAATCATACAAATTTCTGTATTGTCTAGAGTAAATTTCTACAACAATCTGTGTGCATTACTGTGACTGTATGGTGGCACACAGAGCAGAATTTATTTTGTGAAAAAAGTACACAATTTTATTGTGTACAAAAATAATTTTGTGCTTTGGAATGATCGATTAGCTTTCATATAGCGAACCATTCACTTTTGCTAAACAGGGCAACATGCATCTAGTACATAATATACATGTAGATTTGTTCAATAATGAGACACTATACAAGCTGAACTTTGCTTCGTATGATGTCTTTGCTGCGTGTTATGTCTAGCACTCGCATAATTAAAAGACAAATTCCCACAGGGTGTGATGTCTTTTTATATAAATGCTACACTGAAATCTCTATTTTATTAAGTGACAGTTTGCTCTAAACTTTCTCAAAGGGAGAGAGAGGAGAGCGTGAGAGAGAGAGAGAGAGAGAGAGAGAGAGAGAGAGAGAGAGAGAAAGAGAAATCTTGGGTAATTACATGAGGATTTAGATTTTCACCTCAGCAGGTGGAAACATGATCCACACTGACCTTATTTTTCCAGCCTGAGGCTTGTGTTTCTATAGGCATATGTCAGTGAATTTACACCTGCGTCTGTGTGTGTGCATGTGTGTGTGTGTGTGTGTGTGCATGTGTGTGTGTGTGTGTGTGTGTTTGTGTGTGTGAGCATGTGGGCCAGAAGGGAATTTCTGACCATTTTGATTATATGGGGGCTGGTTCCTTTATGTATGTATGTATGTATGTATGTATGTATGTATGTATGTATGTATGTATGTATGTATGTATGTATGAATAAGAATAAGAGTATATATAAAATGTGTGTGTGTGTGTGTGTGTGTGTGTGTGTGTCTATATGCTCTTGTGATTGTATAGCTGGGCTGCAGTGTATGTCTCTTTTGTACCTACAGTATGAATGTGTGTCTGCCGCACCTTCCCACAGAAGCAGTGCCAGAACCAACATGTGAAAACACCTGAATGCTCGGCCTGTGCTGACAAACATCAAGTGAGAAGCCAGATCTGATCAAGCAGACTGAGTCTGATCTTCAGCCAGTGAAGCACTCAAGAAAAGAGAAAAGGTGAGATGAGGAGATGAAAAAGACAACTGAAAAGGCAGAAATAGGCAGCAAGAGAGGCTTGCTGCAATTCTAACCCCCTCAGAGAATGAGTCATTGACCTGAAACACAGTCTGATTTTTTTTTTTTTGTTCCAGTGTAATTTCCCACCAGAATTCAGTCTTCATGCATTTGTTTCAAGCTCTCCCCAGGAACCTTCTGTGATTTCAATCTCTCCTGCAGTACAGCCATATCCATCTCTGAGGATGATGCAGAGACATTATCATCAGATCAGTGCCTCACGCTTTTAATCCTTTCTCTCTTAACTCCTCTGCTCTTTCACACCAATACTCATTCACTCATGTCCTCTCTTTCTTCGCTTGTCTCTTTACTGCAGTTTGGGCATGTAATGCATTCCGAGACAAGCCTCTAGATGCGCTGAGTGTGAACTCCAGGCTGGTGCATAGAAAGATTTACAAGCAGTAGTTTAGATTTCCAGAGAGATCTCCAAACTATATTTATTAGTTGGAGATTCTTTAGCAATTCATCTATTGTGATAGGATTATGCATTGCCAACTTTTATTGGCACCCTTCAAGCAAATGGGCACAGTCATAAGCAAGTATAAATATTTCAAACAATCATTCTCATTTTACACTTTCATTAGAACTACTTGCTTCAGTAATACTATTTACACCATAAAAAGACTACTAATTTAAATTCCCTTTGACATCACAAATATTGACAAATGGGTGTTGACATGCATAAGCTGGGTATTAGATGTAAAAATACCTAGCCGATGCTATTAATAGAAAGGTTTATACAATACTGTCCTTCTCTGAGAGCAAACCTTTAAAATGCAGTGTCAGTTACAGTTGGATCAGTATGTTGTATTCAGAGAAGAACAAAATTAAAGAGGACTGATTACCATGAAAATCTCCCATATCTTCTCCAATATTTGATGATAGAGGTTGATGTTTTGGGCTGTGTCACCTCTAGAGGTCCAGGATATTATAAAGTACCAGGATATTTGAATCCAAAAGCTGGTTGCCTCTGTCAGGGAGTTAAGAAGTTATATATGTTTTTAACATGACAGTGACTCCAAACATGCATCCAAATCATTTTGTCAAATCAAAATGTATATCTGAAAAAATGAAACTGTACAGTACAACCTTATGTTGTACCTTAAAATACAACGTTGCCTATAATTCATCTCATTGATTCAGTGTTGAATCCATTTCTGTGATGTGAGCAGAAAGGAGCAACAGAGAACATGGTCACGTTTCTCTGAGGTAAGTTTTATCGGTCAGTGGTGTGCACTTTGAAATGTCTACTACTTAATAAATTGAAGTGACTTTCAATCATGAGCCAGTTCTAATATGCTGCCTGAGTCGTTATACACGAAGCTGTCCTACTCACTAGACTTTTTTCAACGTGTTTCAAAACTTCACACACACGTAACAGGACTACAAAAATAGTTGAACGTTGCATTATTTAATAAAGTAAAATATGCATAGAGTGATTTTTCTTTGGAGTGCTTGTGATGGGACTGAATCACAAGGATTTTAGACATGTATGGAATAGAACAGCATGAACACAGAAATGGGAAGAATTATCTAATAAGGTACAGGACAAAGCTTTCCATATTTGCTGAGTATCTAATTTGCACAGACGCATGAAACTTGATTTAATCTCTAGTAAATACCTACAACACTATCATACAATAAAGGTTTAATTCCTCATGAGGTAGATATGACTTAATAATTCTGCATGGATTACATAAGAGTTACAGATCTTTCTCAGATGTGATCAGAGGTCAACGTTTGGAGGCAGTTTGGGTGGCAAAGCTTATTTTAGGCCACTGATGTGAGCGCTGTGGTGTTGTATAGCCCTGCATTCATTAACAAGTTGTAGCCTTTCCAGAGTAAGTGTGTTTTGTTGCTTCTATAAAACCTAACTGTGTGGGTGTCAGTGAATCAACACACATATTTGAAATTTATTGTTTATACATAAACGGGAGATTTTCTTATATTTATGAGCTATATCTGCTGTAAAGCCAAAATAACAACAATACAAACAGGTTTTTTGTTCAATAACTGAAATGGAGATGGTCAAACAGGAAATATTTTAAATGAAATATAATAACAATTTATACCATAGTTATACCATAACAATATTTATGTAATGTAAATTCATGTCTTGGTTATTATTTACACACAATTCATAAGGTATATAAGGTTTCAAATATTTTATAGGCTTTTTTACATTCTGTTCTATTATTCATTACTTTATAGTCAATATGCATGTATTATAGTGCCTTAGTTTTGTTTTCTTTTTCAAAAAGATGATGTGTCATGTTTGCATAATGATTTAAGGTGTAATAGAAGGTTGTCAGTATTTCTGAAACGGACTCGATGTGCATGTATTTTTAATCTAAAGTGTTCTGCATGCTTATGATCATTGTCATCAATTTATTTTTTACAATCAGATTTTACCCAATAAGAGCTACACACATATGCACTAAATAACAGTAAACATTTATCTGCAGCTCTGTAATGCTGTAGCACAGTTTGAAGGGTTAGGTTAACGTTTGTTATGGAAGCAATGGCAAAGTCGAAAGCACTTGTGTTCGTTCTGAGAATGTAACAAGTTCAAGCACGCTTCCAAGTCAGCTGTCGCTTACTGCTGCCACTTAATAATCCGTCATTCGTTTTTATAATAGATAGAATGGTGGCAAGAAATGCAAACCCTGCATGGCTGCCCCAGTCATTTCACCTCTGTGCCCAAAGCCCTGATGTCATATGCTGGTGGCTTGGATCAGTTAGTGGAAACCGATGTAAACCGGGCCTGGAGGGATCTCCTGCTGGAGGATATAACGTGGCTCAATGTGACAGGGCTTTACAACAGCTTAACAAGTTGGCATTTTGGAGGCACGTGTTGTTCAAAGCTCTGTTTCACAGGTGTGTGCTGTTTGACGTGCCTCTATTACACGCAGATCTCTTTTATTCACCTGCAGGCAGAACACTGTGCTCATGTGAACACAGTGCTGATGTGAATCAGATGATGCCTTTGGGTTTGCAGGATGATTGTGTTAATCTTGCATTATTATTACAGCAATAGTGATGTGTTAGTGATGTGTAAAATGTTCAAGCTCACTCTCAGTGTTGTTTTTTCTTTCGAAGTTCATTTCTTTATATTTTCACTCATTTCTGACCCCTCATATCCTTTGTATGTCCTCACTGTGGCATGCAGTGTGTTCTGTTTTGTGCCCTAATGATATATTTAGCCACTCTCTTTTGTTTAGGTCTCTATAGGACTTTGAGTCACATGGACATTATGGGAACCAGAGTCATCCTGTTGCTGCTGGTACTGTGTCTTTGCGGTGTATCCTGCATCCTGCGTTCGGCTCCCAGAGTGGCTTTAGCTTTTAAAGGTAGACACATACACGTTTATAAACCTTTAATAAACAGACACACACACACACACCTATACTATTGTAAAACAACTAGTGTTGTCTGGCTCTGGCTCTTTCACTCAGAGCCATTCATTCATCTGCCTGCAGGCATGAACGCACACATACACACACACACACACACACACACACACACACACACACACACACACACACACGTATATATAATATTGTGTAGTTCCTGTAATTTGCTCGACTGTTGCTAGAAGAGAACAAAAGGTGGATGTTGTCACCCAGACTTGTAACGGATACTCACTGCGTAACACACTTCGTCCATGTTCACTGTTAAAGTTCTCAGGAAATTTTAATAATAGCAATATGCAATATGAGATGAGATATGAAATGTGGAAACTGACATACTGTTTATTTGTCTATTTATTTTTTCGCCTATGATTTGAGAGTATGTCTTACAGATTTTTAGTTTGTTTTTTTATTTGCATCACTATGCCTTGGAAGACCTTGGATCTTTTTATGGTTATTATTTACTTCCTGCAGTAGATCCACTAAAGGAACTACTATAGTTCTAAATTCCTGTGAAAGAATTTCAGGGTTTCTTAAAACAACTTCCCAGATAATAGGCTTTAATTGATTCAGTGTGAATGATGCTTTGATCCCAAATCATTACAGATTATAGTACTATAACCTGTTGGCAGGAACAATCAGAAACACACACACACGTACACACACACACCACACACACGCGCACACACACACACGTACACACACACACCACACACGCGCACACACACACACACACACACACACACACACACACACACACACAAAATGCACAAAGACTTCTGATTAGCACAATATAAAAAAACAGACAGATGAGTGCTTTTAAAGGTACACTACTGTGTAAATAAAAATTATGTGAATGAATCATGAAAGAGGAATCTCACTTACTCCTGTTCTGATATTTCAGACTGCAACACATAACTGTGGCAAGGGAAACGAATACATTGCTACTGCATCAAAGCTTCATAATTATATCAGAGATGTTAAAACAGCTCTGCCCGCTTTGTATGATTAAAGACTGTTGTATGGATTAGAAGGTACTGTAGGCTTAACAAAATAACATACCTGTCAATTATCAGCTAATTCAGAAACCATTTCAATCAAGTTCATTACAAACCTTTTCCGCTAAAACCTGGGAAAACCCTTCACTGTGAAGACCCTGGTGAAACCACATGATGGTCTGTTTTTCCAGAAGACTACAGACGTCCTGCAAATTAAATATGTTTCCCTTTTGCATATATCTAAATCCCACACAAAGTTACAGCATTTTAAAATCTGGTTATCCCCGAAAGTGAAAAGGGGACAAATTTGTATGCCATTCATAGAGGTTTTGATTCTGATTATCTTAAACATCTTAAACCTGATATTCTGTAGGTGAAGAAATCATACTTAAGCATATTGATTGTTTTTACCGCTGTGTTTGTTGAATTTGTTACTAAACCAGCATGACTTTTGCAGTAAGATTAGGCAAGATTTGCATGACATTTTGGTAATATATATATATATATATATACATACATACACACACACACAAGCATACAAACATATGATATATAATCAGATGTTTAAAAAATTGACAGATATATATATATATATATATATATATATATATATATATATATATATATATATATATATATATATACATATATATACATATAATAGCCCTGTCACTAGTCTTATAAACTCCCATTAGATAAATGCTTTGAATAAATACACGTGATTGAATAAGCTACAAAAAGGAAGATGCACTGTAGTATTATTCCCATAATTAATTCCCATATGTTAATCAGCTCTACTTGAGTACTTTGCTGGGTGCACATATACACATCTCCAGTTCATGACTCTAACATGAGTGTTACAGGCAGAAATATTGAATTTTGGCCAAAACCCAATTTTTCATATTTTTTTTCTGTTTGCCAGAATTTAGACATAGTAACATCCAGTGGCTTTTCCAAGACCAACACAAAAATCCCTCAGTGACCACTTGCTGGCTTTAATCCATCTACTGCTCCGCATAATGTGCCCTGCCTACTCTACCCCATTTGTGAAAAAAGACCATTACATGATGACATATTTGACCTGGTAGCATGTGGTGTAGGTACAATATGATGAGGCATAGCAGTGTTGTTGGGGATTGTAAAGTCTATGGACCTGGTCTCTTTAATAAACACACCTCTACTTGTTTTGTTGTTAGCAAATTTAATCCAGGGAACAAACCCCAGCTGCCATCTGCTAAGATCCCAGTGCCAGTCCCAAACCTGGATAAATTGGGGAGGGTGACATCAGTAAGGGCATCTGACAAAACAAGAGCTGGTGATCAATGATTCACTGGCAAATTGTGTATAGAAGCAAAGCAAGTTTATACCTTAAAAAAATGGTTAACTTGGCCTGATCATTATTTAGTTAGCAGTGTTATTCAGTTATATTAGTGTTTCATTATTCAGTTGGATTCTGGATTTTACCAGACTTGTGAAATTTTCTGTGCATATTTTCTGCTCATATATGCCTCATGTTGACAAAGTTTCCAGTAACTGTTTAGACAATAAACCACTGCTGTGTGGCTCACATAAACCATATTCCCTGTGCACTCATTATAGAACTTATTTCTAGTGTAATTTGGCCTTCTAAGCCATTGTATAATGTTGGTATTTGATATGATGCTATTTAAGAAAAGCTTTGTGGATGCTCAGTGTTTTGTATTGCTGTTGTTGGGGATAAACTAAATATCATCATCTGGAGTTAAATTCACAATCATCTCATTCTTACCATGTACCCTGTTTTGGCCAACTTAGTCAGTCAACATTTCTGAACTGGTGAAATATATGAGAAAGATAAAAAAAAAAGAAGATGAATCAGGTTTCCTTCTTCCAAATAAACTAACAGTGCAGTTTAGTAAAGTGTTTTCAGCAGCAAAAGCATGTAGGTAATTTCACTGAATTGTGAGAAATAAGCTGCAACACAGCACGGAAGCATTAGTGCCTTTGACCCAATTCTCATGTTTTGAGTTCTTGACAAACCACAATGCCGACCATGGGATTCACAGGAAACTGATGTGAACGTTTGCGCAGTTATTGAGAAAGATACGTAACATTTCTTCAAATCACATTGTTTGTGCCTTTTGTAGACCACACCTTCATGAAACTTGCATGAAAATTTGATCTTCTTGTGCTCAGTGGAATTGACTCAGTATTGACTGCCTGATACCTCTATTCTTCATCGGCAGTGCGTGTAATTCAGCTGAAACTCATCTGTGGCCTTTGGCTTCTATCTCATCTCATCTATTCACATTGTTTTTGCCCAGGCTGCTGTATTCCCCAGCCATGAGAACAATCTCTCTAGGATCGATTGCCCACACCTCACCTCCTAACCTCCCCACCCGATGTACTCTCCTCCCTTAGAGCAAGAACAGTGGGCCGGAAAAGACCAATTCTCTGCTTGGCTCTTGAGTGTTCTGTGTTCTCAGAGATGGATTGTTCATTGTTCAACAGAGGGATGACCTTTGTCTTGAAGGCGCCTGAAGAGGAGGAAGGCTGTTTGCAAAAATTGAATGTGCAACAGTGGAAGTTTATAATAAACAGAGAGAAAAGAACATACCTAAACAAGTTCAAATACAGGATGCTGCTTACAAGCCATACAGTAGTTAATATCATACATATAAATAAACAATTCCCCAAATAGAAATTAGTTGACTTTTGGTTAATTTTTTCCCCCCATTACAAATAAATAAAAGTAAAATAATAATAATAATAATAATAATAATATCAACAACAACAACAACAACAATAATAATAATAATAATAATAATAATAATAATAATAATAATAGATGGCTATTATAAGATTATTATTATTATCATCAGGTTATTGTCAGATGATTATTATTATCATTATCAGTTATAGATGGTTACTCAAATAATGTGATTCTGTGGCCGGCACACGTCTAGTGCTAGCACGGGTTGAACTTGAAAGTAAATAAAAATAGACTCAGTTTGTTCTAAGCAGTAATATTTTCTCCTCCTCTGTCTAACAGGTTCCATCCCTCCGTCACCATTCTTCCTCTTTGTTTAGCAGATCCATATATGGTTATGATTTTCTGCTGAACTCTGAGCAGTGTCCACTTTTATCTACTTGTGATCTGGCAACATTTGTGTGTCCTGTGTTTATAGTTAGGGAAGGAGAATGGAAGCAGATTGTTCAGGAGCCTCCGCTCTCTTACACACCCAGTTCTGCCTGCCCAGAGATCCAGGCTGCTTATTCTGGTGGCATGTCCATATCATGCAGACTCTTTTTAGCACATGTAGGGTGACAAGACATACACGCATTTCCTGACTTCTCTGTTAAACAAACATCCTTATGGATTAGTTAGTGATGACCTCAAAAGGAAGAGGAAGCCAACAGAACATGGATTTAGAGCAGGCTTGGCTATTTTAGACTGCGTTTATAAACAAGTGGGTATATATATATATATATATATATATATATGAGAGAGAGAGAGAGAGAGAGAGAGAGAGAGAACTGAGTGACATTAATATATGGGACATATGTGAAATATATCTTACCTATTTTCCAGAAATCTGTACATAGTCTTGGTGTAAAAGCATTTGTTTTGTATAGGGTTTCATGTGTTATTGCAATAAATAATTTCAATAACATTGACACGTAGATGTTTAAGTTTCAGTTTCTCACTTCCATCCACTAAGTAGCATCTGTAATGAGGCATATTAAAAGGACAACTCACCCAGAATGCAGTTTTATTTACAGCAACCCTTCGTATTGTCAGCACTTAAAATACAACTCATAACAGCTAATGAGGTCCATTGAGACAACTAAAGCTCAACTTGAACCCACTTTTAAAATCGTTTCTCTTACACAATGAACACTGTGTTCAGGAAGAGACATCAAGGAACAATGATGTCAGGTTCTGTGCAGTGTTTCTGGTTCATGTTTATGGGGTGTGACTGAAGCCCTTAAGCATATAAACATATGTAAGATAAGAGCCGTAGTCATCTGAGCCAGAGAAAGGCTACACTTAGCCAGATATATGCTTATGTAAATCCTACCACTTAAAATACTTTAATGGGAATATAAACATTTTCAGATTTGTTTTATCATCAATATTTCAGGATGAGATTTATAAGAAGGAACAAAAGCAACAGGAACTACTTAATTTTTAACAGTTCATAAGATACATTGTGTGTTGAGTTGCTGTTAGCCAAAGTGTTAAGTGTTCACATGATGAACTCTTGGCATTTTGTTGTTAAGACCTTTTGATAACCTTAATGATTGTCTGAATGTCAAGAATAATGAAGAATCTCTCAATGAGCATCTCTGAACGGAGCATCCTGTGTATTTTTCACAGTTTTTTCCCCTGACTGAGATAGCAGCCAGACAATCTATTGCTGAGTTAAGTGAACTTTGCTCCCTCGTTCTGCTTGATGCTCTCAAAAATTGATTTGCCTCTCTGCAAGAGTTCCCAGAGGTAGTGGCTTAGAAATAGCAGGTTTCCTGCTGAAACTTTGAGATCCCAGGGACAAGAAGCTCACAAAGCTGTATTTACTACACAATATTGTAATGCAGAGTGGATATATAGACTGCCAAGAGAAAATGAAAGACAGACTGAGACATGACCTGTTGAAGGGAGAAAACAATATGAAACAATAATCTAGTTCAGTCATTTAATTTAGAAATGTACATGTTACTGGATACAGTTTGTTAACTTGTAAGCCTGTATTTGCAGCTTTCAGAAGAGAAATTGCTTTAAAATTATAATTACAATTTTACTCATGTTTCATTCAGAAAGCCACATTAATGCAGTCATCATTAATAAAATTTCTCATGTCTCCGTCTCTATTGCTTGCCAGAACTAATGGACACTCGGACAGCAAGACCGTTTAGTTTATCCTTCAACACTAGCGATTACCGGATCCTCCACATGGACCAGGATCAGGGCCGTCTTTACCTGGGCAGTCGCGAGTACCTCGTCTCACTGGACATGCAGAATGTCAACAAGGAGCCTCTCATTGTAAGAAGAGCTGACAGATGTACTCATGCACATTTTAATGATCTGTGATAACATTTAGAGAGATGCCTTAGGTATTATATTCATCTCATCCATGCTACATGGTTGTCAAAGGATGCAAATTTGCTGATCTAGAATCATCTTTATGATAAGAGTAGGAGAAAAAAACCTACATTAAACCTGTGTATCGAAGGATAAGAAGTTTTTCCTTTTCTTCTTTCACAGATCCACTGGCCTGCTCCGACACAGAGAAAGGGGGAGTGTCAGATGACAGGGAAAGGAAAGCATGTGAGTCTGCCTCTTTTAAGATTTCTACCAAGTACATTACGATGTTTCGAATTTGTTTGATTGTTTGTTTGTTTATGTTTTTATGTATTTTCTTAGCTAACAAACTTTATTTGAGCCTTGGTTACATTGTAAAGTGCAAAGATTTACATCTGCATGATTTCTCATGAACAAAGAAAAAAGAATTCCTAAATGATAAAAATCACAAAACACATGATAAAAAAATAATTTATTCTAACTTCTGAATCATTATTTATTTATTTTTATTTTATTTATTTTTTTACCAAATGTAATCTCAGAAACTCTTTCAATACACCAGGCCAGATGTTTTATAGGAAACTGATGTAGTAACATGCAGCAACATGCTGACATGCAGTAAAGTGCGCTTCTCTTCCTCATACAGTACATATGTGTTTAAAGGAGGTTCATGCAAAAGGCAGGATGTTGGCAGAAAAACTAGTGTGAGGAAATTAATCACTGTACAAATCCTTGGAAAATTGGAAATGTGCTGTCTGGTTTTACATTTGGTTTTGTCTGTTTCCATTTTGAAAATTAGATCCATGTACAGTATGTTGCTATGAGCTTTACAGGCTTTATTGCCAGGTGCACATATATTTTTATTCATTTTCTTAGAACATTTTAATTTAGGATAAATTCAGTAATAATTCAAGGCTGGTTTAGAGGACCTTGGAGAAATGTCCTTTATGTGTTGAAACTGCTTTGTCACACGTTTAGAACAACCTGATCATAGCAAATACATCACATAAATCCTTCCTCCTGAGCGCGTCAGACTTATGCAAATGTTATTACCTATCTATTATAAAAATCAAGTGAGGTTTGATTGCACACTTATACAAATAGGCTTATTGTGCACACAGCAGTCTGTTCATTAAAAACTATTGGAAATAAAATGGCATATTAGCTGGTTTAAGGGTTTCCATGCCAATTACTTCTGAAAATAAAATTGTTCTAAAACAAAAGCCTACATTTAGTAAGAACTAATCAGGAATTAAAAATTCCTCCTCTTTATAGCAGCTTTTAAAACACAAACAACAAATAAAATACAAATGAGTTAAAGCCTTAGTAAACTGAACATTAATTTCAGCGTTGTGTGAGCACATTCTGTTCACAATGTACATACATCTACCCGAAGATATTGTGTTCCTGTGAATGAAATTTGTTCATTTTGTATTAAGGGTATACAAACTTTTGCATTTTCTTGTAGAATATTCATAAAAGTTAAATATATCTAGTGTGGAAGCATGTATGATGGTATGTATTTGTTTCCCAGGGAGAGTGTGCCAATTTTGTGCGTATGATCGAACCATGGAACAGGACTCATCTGTACACATGTGGCACTGGAGCTTACAGACCCATATGTACCTTCATCAACAGAGGCTGGAGAGCTGAGGTACACACTTATACACGCACTCACATACATATACACAGACAAGCATAGTCAATAGCTCAATTATTTAAAACCCCCTCCAATGCTCCCTCCTTTTCTCTCACTTTGCGTAGGACTATCTCTTTAGATTGGTCCCTGGATATATGGATTCAGGAAAGGGTAAATGCTCCTACGACCCAAACCAGGAAGATGTGTCAGCTTTTATCAGTGAGTCTATTCTAGCAAAATACAGCAGCAGTTTGTCTTCTGATACTCTGTACTATACACAAAGTACATTCTAATGTCCAATATCTTTTTCTCTTTTCCTGATATCCTGCTCATTTCAGATGGCAGCCTGTATGCTGGTGTACATGTGGACTTCATGGCCACTGACCCAGCTATCTTTATGACGATGGGGAGCAGGCCAGCTATTAGAACAGAGCAGTATGACTCCAGGTGGATTAATGGTAAGGATTTGGTAAAGTTAATCTCTTTATCTCCAATTCATAATAAATAGGCTACTTCACTCAACTGGTCCCTGGAAACACTCTAGAGTTGTAACAAAGGTACGCGCTGTATCTGTATCTGTATAGTGCTCAAAATATCTATAATCTGTATTTAGATTTTAAGCCAAATTGGGTGTAGAATAATCCCTACCACTAAGCCCCTGGAAACACTCGGGTGCAATAATAACCCTCATGATGGACATACTGATAGGCATACTTGGTCTGTGAATTATGCCAGTTCCTCCACCTCAGCTCCATCAGATGTGTCCACAATTGGTCTCAGTTAATCCTGCTCATGCACTTATTCAGTTGAAAAAATATTATTATAAGAATTAAATAGCTTTTCTTTCTTTCTTTCTTTCTTTCTTTCTTTCTTTCTTTCTCTCTACCTGTATTTTAGAACCAGTGTTCATTCAAATAAAGCAGATTCCTGACAGCTCTGAGAAGAATGATGACAAGCTCTACTTTTTCTTCCGGGAGAAGAGTCTGGACTCTGGAGGGACGGCGAGTCCCAGCGTGCTGGCCAGAGTGGGACGAGTGTGCCTGGTGCGGTCCTTCAAAAAAAAAACTGGCAGATAATTAGTTAGGATGAAGCTGATTCTTCTCAAAATACAGCTTTATATTTATGGCAGAATGTGTTTGTGTTACCAGAATGATGAGGGAGGACAGAAAATTCTAGTTAACAAATGGACAACGTTTCTGAAAGCCAGGTTGGTGTGTTCTGTGATGGGTGATGATGGTGTGGAGACCTTCTTCGATGAGCTGAGTAAGTAAATTAATTTCTTGTATATAATGTCAATGCTGAAAAAAAAAATCCTGGGCCAGTAAGATGGTTTTATCTTGTCACGGGCCGTAGCTGGTTAAGATGGTCAGGTTTGTTAGTTCAGTGGATTTTCTAAGTGGTCGGACTGGTTCTAGCTGGCATAGTTTTTATAGTTTTAGAGCAGTTTTGGACGCATATAGACTGGTTATCTGGCCAAGATATTTCTTGCTGGTCAGGCTGGATCTAGCATATTTAGAGCGGTTTGTGGCTCTTGCAGGCTGGTTCTAACTGGTCCAGCTGGTACAAACTAGTAAGAGTGGTCCTACCTGGTAAGGATTTAAAGATGATGGTCAGTTTATTTCTAACTGGTCAGAGTATTTCTTGCTGGCAGGCTGGGTTGAACAGATTAGAATCAGCTAGACCAGCCTAACCCTAGCCAGACCAGGCTGAATGACTTCCTAAATCTTATACTGATTTAAGCTGGATTTTTAGACACTGGTTTCAGTTTCGATGCTGAACTGCTAATTTATTAAATAATGCTTCTTCCTTTCAGGAGATGTTTTTATTCAGCCGACCCAGGATGAGCGTAACCCTATGGTGTATGCCGTTTTCTCCACTGCAGGGTAAGGATCAATACGTTTTTTTTTTATACATTTAAAAATAACATTGTCAAATGTGCTCAGTTTAGTTTCTATCTGCCTCAGGTCTGTTTTTAAGGGATCAGCCGTGTGTGTTTACTCTATGGCTGATATACGTAATGTATTCAATGGGCCTTTTGCCCACAAACATGGGCACAACTACCAATGGACGATGTACACAGGAAAGATCCCCTACCCTCGACCTGGAACTGTGAGCTTAAAACACCTATTAAATGTTTATTCTTTCTGCACCTAATGCACTTCTCAGCAAGATTACTGTCTGCGTTACTATTCATCTAGTAACATAGCTCTGTGTTACCCTCTAGTGTCCTGGAGGCGCGTTTACTCCGAGTTTGCAGTCTACCAAGGTGTTCTCAGACGATGCTGTGAACTTCATTCGCTCGCACCCACTCATGTATCACTCTGTGTATCCAATACACAAGCGTCCCCTGGTGGTACGCTCAGGCGTAGACTACAGGTTCACCACCATCGCTGTGGACCAGGTGGATGCTGTGGATGGGAGATATGAGGTGTTTTTTCTAGGCACAGGTAAATAATCTGGCTACAGTTCATTCATTCATTCATTCATTCATTCATTCATTCATTCATTCATTCATTCATGCATTCATTCCTTCTTAACCTTCTCACACCAATCTTCCAGCAGGTGTTTTAAATGTAACTGTACACCTAACAATGTGAAACAAACTTGTACATTTTTCCTGCCTTTCAGATCGTGGAACAGTACAAAAGGTTATAGTTTTGCCCAAAGATCCAACCACCATGGAAGAGCTGACATTAGAGGAAGTGGAAGTTTTCAGGGTAATCAAGTCTGCATCTAGTTTGATGCTAAGAACTACCACAACATAAATATGTATAATTTATAATACCTTCTCCTTTCTCTACAGACACCAGTTCCTGTTAAAACAATGAGGATATCTGCTAAAAGGGTAAAACATTTCTACATTAACCTTGACGTATCATTTTAAACTATTTAAACTGGAGTAAGTAAGGAACCCAACAAGATATGTTGTTATAAATAAATAAACAGGCGATTACCGTCCCAAAGTTAGTCATTTTCCTATAAAATTACATCCCAAAGTTTTGTGTACCACAGTCATTCTTTTGATTAATTAAAGAAAATGTCATTTATTTATCCATGTGTAGTTGTATTCTAGAGAAACCTGAAAGTAAAAACTCCTTAGTCCTGAAGACAAAGAAAAATGTGACTCTTACAAAGTGCTGATACCTGACACTGCTTCCAAAAATATATTTGTACAGAAATGTTTGCATGATTAATGAAGTTGTATATAAGTACATGTATCAATCATAATAGGAACTACCATGTCTGGTGAATGGTGAAAAAGCATAATTTCACCACTCACCAATGTCATTCATTAATAAATAAAAAATTGCAATCAGTGGCAAATCACTGTGGTATAGGAGTAAGAAAAATGTTAGCATGCCCTGTTACAGGAAAATAATCCACTATGCTTCAGTCTACGTCAAACCGCTGTCGGAACTCAGAGCCCGTCTCCAAGTGGACATATCACAGGGTGAACCTTAGACTTTCAGCTGAGCATTAACTAAAATCTAAGTAGACTTTACTGGCAACACTATAATTGGTAAGAAATAAACTCCTCAGACCTGGATGAGAATGAGCAAACTTCTTTATTGCAGTCAATCAGCCAACAATTCCATTGAGCTCAAGGAAAAATCTCTCAATCAGAAGCAATCAATGAAAAACCCAAAAGAGCATCCACATGCAACCAAATAGAACTGCTCTGCCCCAGGAAATTCCCCTCAATATATACTTCTCTTTTAATTTACATACATTTGGGCAATTTCCCATTATTTCTCAAAGTCGTACCTGAAGCCGGATAATTTTACTATAACAGGACACCCGATGTGTTTTGATAGTGACAGTGACAGTGACGTGACATACAGCTAAGTATGGTGACCCATACTCAGAATTCGTTCTCTGCATTTAACCCATCCAAAGTGCACACACACAGCAGTGAACACACACACACCGTGAACACACACCCGGAGCAGTGGGCAGCCATTTATGCTGCGGCGCCCGGGGAGCAGTTGGGGGTTCGGTGCCTTGCTCAAAGGCACCTCAGTCGTGGCCGGCCCGAGACTCGAACCCACAATCTTAGGGTTACGAGTCAGACTCTCTAACCATTAGGCCACGACTTGATATGTTACTTAATTAAAACCTTCTGATCAATTTGAATCAGGAGTTCAATAGCATTGTACTATATTGTTGTACAACAGAATATAAACCAATGTTAATCTAAATGCACAGAATTTCTCTTTTCATCTCTACAGCAACAGCTGTACGTATCGTCAGATGCAGGTCTTACCCAGGTATCATTGCATCGATGTGGCGTCTATGGTAAGGCTTGCTCAGACTGCTGCCTGGCCCGTGATCCCTACTGTGCATGGGATGGAGAGAGCTGTACCCCCTTCACACAGGCTATTAAAAGGTTAGCAAAAAAATCACAAATTCTCCATTATAGCTGTTGAATGAATCCATTTTTACATTTGTATACCTGGTTTGAATTTTGATTTGGACTTTCTTTCTTTTAGGAGGAGCAGAAGGCAGGATGTAAAACATGGTGACCCTCTACGTCAGTGTAGAGGATTTAACGCTAAAGGTACCACCTTTCAAGCAAAGTTAACTTTTTGTTAACCAAGACCATATTAAGCCTTATCTCATTTACAGTACATGCATTCTTATTAACTGCATTAAAACCCGGTACTCTGTAACATTATTTCTTATATGCGCTTTACTGGTAATGGTGTACAGCATGTTAGCCATTTTATGGCAGTGCTGTTGATTTTTTTATTCAGATTCGTCTTAAGGTGTTGATTCATTTTCCATGACAGCAGTTCTGACAATAGTGCAAGGCAAACCACAGGATTATATTAATATAATTATTGTAATATAGTTTAGTATTATGTCTATAGTGACAACATTGCACAGGGATTTCAATTTTATTTTGCATTTTCAGTCAGAGGTAATGTTGTAATTGTAAGCTTTCCAACGTAGAAGAGAGTTTTGTATACAGGGTGTTATGTTTTTTTAAATATATATTTGTGGTTGTAATGGCATAAACAGCACTACATCCTGGATTATTTTCCTGTCAGAGCATGTCCGGTTGTAGTTTATACATTCTGTCATGACTAAGCTTTGAAATAACACATTCTAGAATAGATGTCACACGAAATGACTTTTGATTTTCTGCCTCCACAGTGGAGAAGAGACTAAAGGAGACAGTGCAGTTTGGTGTGGAGGGAAGCAGCACGTTTTTGGAGTGTGTACCAAGATCACCTCAAGCTACTGTCAAATGGCTCTATCAAAAAGACGGAAGAAGGAAAGTGGTACGATCCCATGCAGGTCTTCATCACATAAAACAAAAACTATAGGCTCGATCATACTTTTACATGTTTGTGTAAAAGCTAGTGCGGTATATTTGAATGATACCTGTTGTTTTGGTTAGTAATGTTGTAGTTACAGTATATATTCATTTGTATAGTGAAAGTGATTTATAGTGTGTAGTGGCCATGGGTTCGTAATAATCTTTTACTGTGTAATTTTTATGTAGCTAAATAGAGAGGGTGAAGTACTAAGCACACCTCAAGGTGTCCTGCTGAAATCCCTCACCCACTCAGACGCTGGTTTATACCACTGCCTGGCCACTGAGAATAACTTCAAGCACACTCTAGCACGCGTCTCCTTGCGCATTCTGGACCGCAACATCGCAGTGGCCCTCACTGTACCTGACGATGACGATAAAGAGGAGGAGATGATGCCGAGGCATCACAAGCCTGAATCACAAGCCCATCACCCAGCTGGCAATGTGCAACCCTTAGAGCCTGAGATGCGTGTGATTCACCAGTATTGCCAATCCTACTGGGAACAGCTCACTGACCGAGGGGAGCAGCCAAGCAGACGTCCAACCCGCAGACACACAGAGGGTCATGAACCCAGTGGAGGCTGAGACTGACCTGCCTACTTCTTCCATTCACCTATTGGTCTATTCTGTCTTCCTGTTGATGTACTCTGCTGAGAGTGAGGTGAAGGGACACATGTGTAAACTTCTTATTTCATAAGAGACTCATCTGCACAGCTCTCATTCTCATTTTTTGCTGTGTTTGTCTTGATATTGTGGTTTGCATACTTTCTCCTTCATTTCTTATATTCCATTATGGGTCATATCTCATTAACTTTGCTCAAGTCTTCTGGTGTTCCATTGATTTTGGACCATATTTTGACCCTAAAAAAATGCTCTGATCATCATTGTGATATTTGCACGTTTTATGACCCAGCTTGTGTTGCTCTCAATTCCTTGTTTTGCTGGATATCTGTCATTTACTAGAATAACATAAGTTTAAGCACCTTAGAGTATGATTAAACTGCAGATCATGACTAGACAACACAAATTTCCTGTGTGCGTATATGTATAAGTGTTCAGTCTGTGGGCCAGTGCAATTTCCCATGTGCTGCCTGGGCACTGAAAGCACATGGTACAGTACAGATAACAGTAAATCAGTAGATAAAGCTGTACATGTATCCTTCCTGGTTGTAAAATTGCACCATTTCTTGTTTAAGGAAACACTACAATGTCTTCATGGGTGTCACTATAGCTGATAATGTGTATTTATTTTTGAAGTTGTATATTTTTTTGTCTTAGTGGAGAATTTATAAACTATAAAAAAAGGTGGCGGGCATTTTGCATGACAGACAAGGAATATAGTTATATTTATTTAAGTGTAATTATAATAACACCATGGTTCTTTGTATATAGGTTTGATCACCACAGAATTGTGTAGTGACTAATGATCTCGCCTTCAAAATTAGTAACACTGGATTTTAGGAAACTAAAACTGCACAAGATTTTATTAGTATTAGAAAGATTAGTATGATGTTGTGTTGTTTGAATGTTCTTTTTGTATTTAAATATATTGACCTAATGAAAATAAAAGAGCATTGCTGCTTATTGTATTTGTTTTATATTTCAGTATGATACAAAATGTTTTTTTAAAAAAAAAAAACAATTTTCTCTTAAAGTTTAAAAAAAATAGACCATTTGAACAATGAACATAGAATGCTTGAAATAAAAAGGGTTTTAATTAATAGAAAAATTTGCCTTAATGAAAAATAAGTTTATTGAAATGGCCAAATTAAAATGATTCACCATTTAAACTGTGTAGCTGTGCTAATGCTCATTGGGACACAGTTCATTACTTGATTATAAAATTAATCCCATTCATCATCGTCATCGTCTTCATCATCAAATTCATCTCCTTCATCTAGAAGAAATAATTGATCCTGTTTTACACACATACTAGCATACAGAAGGAATTAGATGAAATCACTTATGCATATCAGTTGCTCTAATATGACACATGCAGTTTTCTAGAACAGAAGATAGTTGAGTGAATAAATTACCTGATGAGTGAATGACTTTACTTCTCTTCTGCATGACCATCATAAGGGCTCCCACTATTCCCTCTTCTGTATCCACTGCAGATGGCGGTGGATCAGAGCTGGCGGTTACCTGGTAACAAAATACCATATGTTAGTGTAATGATGCCTTTGTTGGAAAATCATCAAAATGAATATTCTTACTGTTTTTAGCTTTGTCCCTATGCGTATCTGGTCCAGCAATGCGCCTCTGCCTCCTCCCCCACTACTGGCTTTTGGAGGTGGTGGGCTACTTCCCAAATTGGGTGCTGGTGCAGCAGGAGGTGGAGGAGGAGGTGGGGGAGGAGGTGGACCTCCTATGCTAGAAATAGCTGGTGGAGGATATGGAGCTATGTGAGAAGTGGGTGTGTCATCAATTGGTGGAGGTGGGAAGGACTCAAACAAGAGAGGTGATGGTAGTAAATCCTCATCGTATGGTGGCGGTATATCAGAACACTCTTCAGGAAAATCTTCAGGGAGTGTTGGAGGTGGCAGCAAATAACATTCATCGCTTGGAGGTTGTGGTAAGGATCCAGTCCGTCTTCCTGGTAGAGGAGGGTAAGATCCAGCAGAATGTCCGGGAGGCCTGGGGGCCTCTCTTGACGCTGGGGGTTGTGGTGCACTTCGGAGGACAGCTGGAGGTGGGGGTCCACTTCCCCTTTTAGGAAGAGGAGGTAAGGAGCCACTTTGTGGAAGAGTAGAAGATGATGGAATAACTCCTCGATCTCCTCGTGAAGGGGGAAGGGGGCCACCGTGACCTCCTGGTACTGGTGGTAACGGTCCACTTCTTGCTGAAGGTGCAGCCTGTGACCCTGGTGGTGGGGGTAAAGGCCCTCGACGTCCACCTTGTGCCACTGGAGGTGGTGGTCGGGGTTCTGTGTGACCTCCTGAAGGTGTGGGTGGTAGAGCTCGTACTGAAGAGGACCTACTGCCAGTGGATGGAGTTCCTCCAGGAGGAGGTGGTAAGGGCCCTAAACGACCTTGAGAGGAAACAGGTGCTGAAGAGTATCCAGAGGGCACTGGGGGAAGAGAGGTCCGACGAACACCAGGAGGTGGAGGCGGAGGCCGTTCTGAAAGGGACATGCAAGTTTGGCTAAATGTACAAAATTAAATTTTACCCATGTACTGAAAGGTAATAAATCCACATTTGTTCATAACCTTACCCTGCTGGGTCAATTCCTTTTTAATTGCTTCCATTCCACCCGAGCGCTCAATGACATCATAGATTAGTTGTGAGGTCTCAGAGTCTTGCATATCTGCCTCACTGATTCCAGCACGTGACAGCAGCTTCACCAAATCTGGATCCAGGCTATTCTTTTCCATACCAAGATGGCCAACATGGCTGAAACACATAAAGCATAAATCTTTATAGAGCTTAGTCTTTCTTCACACAACCCTGACTGTGAAACCAAAAGAAAACACCTTCATCTTGTGAAAGGTGATACTTATTCAGCAAAAGCTGAAGCCTAAAATATTTTAGCACTTACGTAAAACCACTAGGTGCTCCAATTAATGCCTTGGATATTTTAGAGCCCTTCTTTTTGCTCTTTTTGTCCTTCTCCTTTTTCTCTTTCTTTGACTTGGAAGGTGGTGCTTCATTCTGAATATTTCCCAACAGAAGACTTCCAGAACCTAGTTTTAAAAGGTTCACCATACATAAGCAATTCAAAATTTACTGTTGTTTAAATAACAATCATAAATTGACTGGCATTTTGAGACTTTATTGTTTATGCATTACTTACCATTTGGAGGTATTGGTGGCAATGAATCCTCTGAGCAAAAAAAAAAAAAAAATTACAAAGTGCAAATATATATACTGTACGAACGCATGCTGTCAATCAGCTAACACTACAGACATTCAGTTTTACCTCGGCTAAGAGTAAGGCCTTTTCCCCGGTGCTTGCCTAAAGAAATCAAACAATAGGAAGTTGCTGTTAGCATTTCAAACCATTACGCATCCTACCACATCAGATCATTTTAGACAATGATCTACAGATTTCACATGATCAACCTTTTCTTATTCAAGGAAGAGCTTGCTTAACTGACCCAAATGTTTATTTCTCTGGCTGATCTTCTCATCCACTACAGAGAAAAAGTTATCTGCTTCTTCTTCGTTTGAAAAATTCAATCCTACCTGGCACTCCTGAGAAAGAACACACTGAGGTTACAGTTCTTAAAAGGATTCCCACAAAAGCCTATAGTAAAATCAACAGATAAATTGATTTGAAAACTACTCAAAGAGACAATTTTGGTTTTGAACTTCTAAGGCATCTGAGCATAAATAAATTCATGAATTGAATGATATGCACTAATACATAAACTACAGAAATTTGTTTTCTTTTCTTTTCTTTCTTTTTTTCTTTGCATTTTTAGCAGTTTCATATGTGTTAAAATGTGTTTACAACGATGAAAAGTCATTGAATACTCACATCAGCTTGGAAAGTGTGGAAGAAGGGCCTGGATCTGTTGTAGCTGAACTGGTTAAAGAGCTCCTGCTCCCATACAAGTTTACCTGCCTGGGAAAGAGACACTTCAAAATAAATTCAGTATCAGTTAAACAACCCATATGATAAAATTAGAAATAAATAAAATACGTTTTAAAATCACTGTATTCTAAGTACTGTGAGTGTATTACTGTATATATGCAGTATATACAATATAGTATACTATACATTATTTGTTATTTTATATATTATGTCTTGGTCCAAAATTCAGCCAAAAAGCATAAATATAAATTAAATAAATAACACAAACTACATGTTTTCTATGTATTACACAAATTTATATAAACTAAAAATGTTATTAGCACCTATATGCAGTACAAATTAATTACTTTACTTTGCAATAAACCACATCATGAATGATTTAAAATACATTTCAAACTTACATCCATCCTCTTTCAGTTCAAAAGCATCTCGCTGTAGAAAACAACCTTTTTCTTTGTTGCTAATATTGGAATTATGAAGGTTGTTTAAATAAAAAAAACTTTGATCGGTGTTTTAGGATATGGTATCTTAAGTCTGTAAACTAGTGAACCAGTGTTAGTGTATTCAATGATAGAGACTTAAAAGTACTTTTGTACTTTGCTCTGGATAAGGGCTTCTACCAAATGCTGTAAATGTAAATGTTTTATACAGAGAGACACATTTGAGCTAAAAATGGAGGAATATCCAGCTCTGAATCTAGTCTTCAGTTTAAAATGTAATGAATTATTGAACACAAACTCAGTAATAAATAGATGAGTAGCATAGAAGAATGTACTATACCAACAAAAACGTTCCATAACCATATTAATACAAGATAAAGACATGGCATAAATGCAAATTGGACAATTTAACTGCAATGAAAGACTGACTGCAGTGGCTGTGTACTTGTTTCCAAATATACATATATACAGTCAGGTCCAGAAATATTTGGATATTGATGTATTTTAAAATTTAAATGAAATCACAGCATATAGTTCATCTCTTTAAAGCTTTCATTTTCTCTCATCTCTTCACAAATCTATTTACATAGAATCATTTGTTTTTTTCAGTGTTCTTGAGTTCTCTGTTTGTGTGTGTGTTATGACACATGGTTCTCAGACCTAGAAGTGTGTATTGAGGTAGTAAAAGGTGATATATGTCTGCAGTACCATGAGATTGTAGAGGCGGATGAAGTAGGAGCGCTGAGGATTGTCCTTTACAAAGCAAAGCACTCCTGTATGCTGCAAACTCCAGCTGGCAGGAGCGTGCGGCAGTGCGATGAACAACTGAACCACTGTTGTACACAGAGACTATACACCACCACCACATGACACAACGCAAAGAAAACATCACATATTATTGTATGGTAACACGTGATTTGCTTCTAATCACAACAGTATGTGTTTCAGGAGCCAATTAATGTACAAATATGTTGTGTTTGATTTAGAGCTAAATATTTTTCTAGGAAGCTGACTGGCTGGCTGCAGATTGGGTGCATTAAAGGCTACACAGTAGATAAACCATGACAGGAAGTGTCTAGAGCACACTTCCTCTGTCACCCCTGCCCACCACTCACAAAGAAAGTTTAGAGGCAAAGTACATGCCTGTTTTCACACCTCAAGACACATAGCTAGCTTAAGTAGAAAAAGAATGCATAAACACACACACGCATACACATGCGCACAGACACACACACAAACATGCACAGATGCACACACATTCTGTGAGAACCAGAAATTGAAATAATAATCCAGCTAATTAATGCTATACCTACGTCTAACCCTAACCTTAAAATCAATAAATAAAAAAACAAAAACAAATAAAAACAAACAAACAAAAAAAATGATCTTCATGGTGACTATTCAAATGTCTTCACAAGGTCAAAACAGGGCCGTGAGGATATCTGGTCCACAACAATGTAAAAACTTGATCAAATCAAATGCCCAGCTATAACCAGAGCTAACAGGCAATGCATAGACCAGGGTTTAGAAAGTAAAGTCAAATTGTTCCTTGTGTTTTTTTTTGTTTTGTTTTGATTTGCAATCATACATATTATATAATATATAACAAATACTATATATTATGTTATGTAATAGATTTGTCAGTTCAAGATTTCTTGAAAACTGACAAACTTTAAGTCCACGGGTTCTGAGTTTGTAAATTCAAGATGAGATTTAAAATAGAGGAAGTTCGATTCTGTATGTATGTTCTTTTGTTTGGTATAGAAACATTTTGATTTGTTTAATTAGTTTTCAGGATTATATCATTAGCATTTGCAGAAACCTGTGTGAATTCATGAGATGAAATTGATACTAAGGACTCAATAAAAATTACTGCCGTGACGAGTTAATAAAAAAAAA
This sequence comes from Tachysurus vachellii, assembly GCF_030014155.1. NCBI lineage: Eukaryota > Metazoa > Chordata > Actinopteri > Siluriformes > Bagridae > Tachysurus > Tachysurus vachellii. The sequence goes on from NC_083470.1 coordinate 11,082,166, forward strand.
AGTTAAAAATATGTAATCATTACTATGGAAGACGGATAGCATGGCATTGTGTATGCATTATAGCTTTTCTGATGAAATGTTTAGAAATGGTCCTACTGAAGTAGCTTTAGAACTTCCCTATTAGGCGTAAAAAAAAGTCATGAAACAGGGAGAACTCACACTTTTTTAAATAAAATAATATACAAATCAGACCAAAATCCGCACGTCCCTTCCGATTTGTTCTGAGATCCGAGAACCGCACCAGCATTTCCTCACCAATGACCAGCTCTATATTAAAATAGACTTTTGCAAATCTGGAGAATCCCCCAATTTTCTGAAGATTACTTTCGCATTGAGAATACATGAGTTCATCAGAGAATGTGACAAATTTTTATATCTTCATTCAAAATTCCACATACATTCTAATACACAAACGTACATATAGTTTAATGTGCAACCTTCCAACAGCTGTCACGAAACTGTCAAGAAAAATGTGGCTCATAGTTATATTTTCTTCACAGTTTTTGAACCACAACAGTCTTCTTAGTATCTACAATCTACTGAGTCCAGCATTGTCTGCTCTCATATTAATATTTGAAATGATTAAGATCCTGGTTAAATCCATTCAGCATTAGTGTCCAGTTAACTTTCCTTCCCTTTCTTTTATTTCTTCCTTTTTGTTTAGTAGTTGGAAACAGATCTTTAAGAGAATGCAAAGATTGTAATATACAAAGACAAATAACATTTTACATCTGTTCCTCCCTCCAGGATCACCGAATATCTGGTCCACATGTCATGAGAGCAAAACAATCAAAAGTTCGGAAAAGAAACTTGGGATGTATCATGATCAGGCTAACCATACATGAGTATTTTATTAGACCTAAGCAAAATGAATTGAGCTTACACTGATTAAGTAAAAGGGAAGAATCAATTAAGCTGTAATAAGTTATTTAAAAATGAAAGTTAAATACATTTTAATAAACACACAAAATATGTGGTATCTTATTCACCATAAATCTATAACCATTAAATTAAATGGTTAAAACAAATAGGAGGAAACTGCAGTTAAGAACTTATACAAACGTTTGTGTAACCCAAAAACCACCCTGTACCTTTGAGGGGCTGTGTACTTACCTCACACCTCCTGCCCAGCAGATCCTCCACTCTATCATTCTCCTGAATACTGAGCAAACGGCTGCCCACTTTCTCCTGATTTTTGTCTTTTGACCTGCGCCTCATGACCTCCGCTGGTGCTTACACTACTGTATTCTAAACTGCTTTCAGTATTTTAAAAGATCTCTCTCTCTCTCTCTCTCTCTCTCTCTCTCTCTCTCTCTCTCTCTCTCTCTCTCTTGTCTTAGCTCTACAGACCCCACACAACACAAACAGGTTTCTCTTCCTACTTCTGTTCTATTGCTAACAGTGAAAAGAGACTTCTTACAGGAAGTGGACAAGCACGTTTTTTTCTTTTCTATTTTCACACACACACACTCATTCTATTACTACCAGATTTCTGTTAAGTGACATTAGCATGTTACTTAAAAGGCCCAAAAGTATTATTTGAAATGCAGCAAAGCTGTTTTAACCTTCTTATAGATTAGATGAACCAAATTTATAAATCCAAATGCATCACACTAATTACATCTCAAAAAGTTTTGCCACTGATTCAGCTGACTGAATGACAGCGGAACAGGAAGTGCCACTGAAATAACAGGAAGTGTCACTAAAATTAATACAATTTATAGATTTTTGATAGGTTTTTAAAGATGTTGATAAAGTTGCAGCTTCTGAAATTTCACTCTTCTAGCACTGCTGTCATGAACATATACAATGTCTATACTACAGTGTTGCCCCAGAGGGAGCTGCAGTGTATTTTCTCTTCTAATCTAACACTGTCATGTTGGTTTAAAAACGTTTTTGAGATATTTTGCTCATTTCTGCTTTATAAATAAAAACATTTAAATCATTGAATGTTGGAAACTTTGAGTCAACGTTAAACTAAAACTATTGGGCACTAACAAATTTATATATATAAATATGTTATAAATATAAATATATATTTATATATATATAATATTTAGTTAAAAAGAAAGAAAGAAAAAAGAAAGAAAGAAAGAAAGAAAATCACTCATATTTAATCCTAGGGTAAGTGTCTGTGTAGTGTTTCACACATTCTCTTCATGTGCGTATGGGTTCTCTGGTTTCCCCTCATTATGCAAAATCACATGCTTGTGCTGGTGTGTTTGTGTGTGTGTGTGATTGTGCATGTGTGTGTGTGTATGTGTGTGTGTGTGTGTGTGTGTGTGTGTGTGTGATTGTGTGTGTGTGTGTGTGATTGTGCATGTGTGTGTGTGTGTGTGTGTGTGTGTGTGTGTGTGTGTGTGTGTGTGTGTGTGTGTGTGTGTGTGAGAGAGAGAGAGAGAGAGAGAGAGAGAGAGATGGACACAGCATGTCCATGGATTATTAATACCTTTCACCCCACATTTCTGGAACAGGCGCCAGAATCATTGCAACCCTGTTTAGGATATCATGCTTACTGAAGAGGAATGACCACTGATCTTGACCCATTTTGCTATCCGCACCTGTCTGATCCATCCAGATACCTACTTTGGGTTTGATTTCTGAAAACAACTTGCTGCTGCTAGAGATGGCCTCACAGAACCAAACTAAAGACACAGGAGACAGTGTAAATGATACCACTTACTGTACTGTAGAAACCATGAACATGACTCCAGATGATAAAAACAGTTTTGCTACGATGGCTCATGACGACACTGGACATGAATGTTTAAAGACTGCAATTATCATGAACAGTTTTGCAATCAAGTCTCTGTCAGCTTATTACAAGATACATGTTATTACAAGATACAACTACAATGAATTTTATGGTTAGACTATATATTGCACAGTTATAGAAGGGAAGTTGGTGACCCAGATGAGAATGAGTTCCCTTTCGAGTCTGGGTCCTATGAAGGTTTCTTCCTCATATCATCTCAGGGAGCTTTTCCTCACCACCAATACCTCTGCCATGCTAATTAAAGTTATATATTTAAAAAGTATCCCCTTAAATTATATATTTCTATAAAGCTGCTTTGTTACAATGTCCATGTGTTCCTGTGTGTACAATGTGTGTTGTTCCTCCCACAGAAAACTGAAAATTTATTTTCCAATGAAAATGTTTGTAATATTGTTTAAGAATTATTTGTAAACGTTGTTAACCCATAGAGGGCACTGATGACTCACATTGTGGTTTGATGACTGAGGATGGAAAAAGATTACTGTTTCTCAGAATTGTCTATTAACCAGCAGCCAGAACTAAGAACTACCTCATTGAAATGTGTAACTGGTTTAGTATTTAACGATATTTTTTCCGTTTCCTTTTTTCTTTAAATCAAAAAAAGGAATTAAAAGCAAATATTTATTAGAAACTAAAACACTTTTAACAGAACTTAAAGAATAAATGTCAATGCCTCTTCGTTTCCAACAGCAAGCAGACATTACAAACAGTGTTGTTTGGTTTGACAGTGACAGATAAGGCTGTGTGATGTGATTAGAAAGAGCTTATAGACAAGATGAAAGGACAAGACAAGGATATGTTTTTAAAGGACACATAGATGCAAGAATCTGTGTAAAAGTCCTTATTTCCCAATCCAATAAATAAATAAAGGCATTTATAGATGCACTAGCTCCATTTGAAGTGACCAGCCCTATGAAGATCCTGAGGCATCTAGAGATGCTCCAGCTCCATTTGAAGTGACCAGCCCTGTGGGAATCCTGAGGCATCTAGAACTATACCAGCTCCAGCTGGATTCTCAAACATTCAAGTCAAGTCATGAAGCCTTTATTGTCACTTCAACCATATATAGCTGACGCAGTACACAGTGAAATAAGACATTTCTCCAGACTCATAGTGCTACATAGGAACAAAAACAGAGCTAACGAAAACAAAACAGCACTAAAGAATTAAAGTAAGTTAGTCTTAGCCACATAAAGTGCATCTGTGCAACCTGGTGCAAACAGTTCAAGACAAGAGACAATGCAAACAAACAATAATAAACACTACGAGACATTACACAAAAGACAATACACAAAAGCAGCACCGACCAGAGTACATACTGTATATTCTACAGTACATGTGCAAAAATACTGGAATGAACACTTAATATAATAGCAGCAGTGAGGTATTGTGATGTATTGTGCAAAACAGCATGAGGTATTGTGATGTATTGTGCAAAACAGCAATTGCCAAATTGTGCAAGACAACATGAGCAAAGAGAAGAAACAGTGTGCAAAAACAGCATGTAAACAGTTTGATATGGGTGGTGCTGTAGACATAGATGTGTGTGTTGTGCTCAATACAGTTCAGTTCAGCTGTTGAGGAGTCTGATGGCTTTTGGAAAGATACTGTCGTGAGAGCCTGAATGCTTTGGTAGAGTGTGTGTGAGGGGTGTGTGGGGTTATCAACAATGCTGTTGGCTTTGCTGATGCTGTGTGTGGTGTAAATGTCCGTGACAGAGGGAAGAGAGGCTCCAATGATCTTCTCAGCTGTCCTCATTATCCGCTGCAGGGTCTTGCGATCTGAGATGGTGCAGACAGTAATGCAGCTGCTCAGGATGCTCTCAATGGTTCCTCTGTAAAACGTAGTTAGGATGGGGGGTGGGGGTGTTGGATGGTGTTTAGATTCGAACATTCATTTCTTATGTTCTGACAATGACAATGTCCAAGAGCTCTATATATAAAATTGAATTGAACTGAACAGTGTGAAATTTCATAAGGATTGTGGCGCTGAAGGGAACCAATAACTACAGAATTACATTTAAGCGATTCAACTAGATATGGTAAAATAGAGTCATGTAAACATGTCTGCTGTAGAACTGTTTCTTTGTGAGCTTGATCCTCTGCTTTTTGCGTGTTTGACCATATTCCAGGCTTTTTTTTTTTTTTTTTTTTTTTTTTTTTACAAATACGTTCTGAAATCATGTTGGTTGAAGGAAAACTAAATTGTGTTAATGTGACTCAATTGAACCAATGTACGAATTTGAAATGAAGTAAATTCAGCGAGCTTTTTGTCACTACATCTCTGCTGCATTAGCTCCGTTATGATAGGCGAAACGTTTCATTCACATATGCAAAATAATATTTTTTAAATAAATATTATTTTGTGCTACCATTCATGCTGTCACAGTAAAGTTATGAAGGAGCTTGTTGTTAAGCTCGTGCTAAGATTGAACGTTGGGTTAAATTGGTTGCTTGCTAGTTAGAGTTACAGCCCAGATGAGTTTACACATTATACAGCAAATATAGAAAATACACATAGTATGCGTATAAAACATTTTGGCCGGTCTGCCATTGAACTGCTGGCATGCCACAAACCTTATATTTTAAGTGAAATGCTGCTTGAATTTTGTTAATAAACATGTTTGCGTGAACTTGTTAGTGTGTGTAAATCTACAGAAACTGCATTTTTTTAAATAATTATGAAAAAGTTTGCTTTTTCCAATATTGAATTAACTCTGTTCACTCTATGCTTTAGTATTGAAAAAAGGTCTGTAAATTAAATCAACTGTTCAATAAGTTCACAGAAACAAAGTAGGATGCAGTCTAACGAGTTTGCTAACAATATACTTCCTTTAGTTTCGCTGTTTTAGCACATCTTGTTGTTTCCCCTTTCTATCCATATAACACAGAGTTACACACAATGTCCACTTTATTATGTATACCTGCAGCAGCACAATGCCAAATATTGTCCAAACATCTGAATTTTGAAACACCAGTATCAGTGTGATCTCTGAACATTGCATGGCATGGTTGTTGGTGGCAGATGGGCTGTTTTGAGTGACTGTTATGTGTGAAAATCCCAAGAGATCAGCTGTTTATGAAATACGCAAAGCAGCCCATATAGCACACCTGTTTCTGTGATGTTTTGCACTGTGCTACTACAATATTGATCGGCTGATTAAAGAGCTGCGTGACGGTATACCGGGGATCCAAATAAAGAGAATGACGTAAAATATCAGTGTACGCCATCTCTTTATAAACTAATCATTGTGATTAAGAGAATCGTTAAAACTAAAAAAAAGAAAAATTGTCTAATCCAAATAAAGATAAAGCTTCTTTAGCTCAGTTTAACTTTATTCAACGTGATAATTACCATATACAGTAAACTAAATACACATAAGATCTTTTCCCCAAAATATATGTAAATATATAAATGAATATTCACAGAAATGGCTATGTTTTAGGCACTTTTAACAATCAAATGGATTTTTTTTCTCTTAAATCATCTGTTTTTTCAGAAATGTTTGAGTACAAAATACAGACCCAGCATGAAAAGTATTTACAAATAACAAATAACTTATGTTTATTTTAAAATTTTGTACACAAATGCTTCTTGTTCCTGTTCATGGTGCCTGTAGTCATAAATTTATACAAAATTTATATAAAATTATTTTTATCCCAAATTTTATAATAGTTGGCAACACTTTTGGTTGAACGGGTCAATACTGCTCACATGACCTACAGTACACAGCACTTCATAAACTGGTTACACAGACAAAACTATACATGGCTGATGACATGAATCTTCAGTGTGTGTTGACAAAATAACCAGAAGCTGACAAATAAAAGTGCACAATTTTTTGTGTGTGACAGGAGTGTAATACAACAGAAGTCATCGGTGTGGTGGTTTAAGAAACCACTAGATGTCACTGCAGCTGAAATCTGACAAACATACTTACAGAAATTACTTGGAAAAGCTAATATTTATGTTTTTAATCTTCCCTATGCTTTCTTCTGTCAAAGTTCATAGAGGGTACGTGTGAATTTCAAGCTTTAATGAAGCTGTTAGGGAGCTACATGGTAACTGAAATGCTAATAAATTCAGTTTGATCATCTTTTAATTGTGAAATTGTCTGTGATTCTTGTTTGTTTTTTATTTTAACTTCTGGGGTAACCAGATTTTTACATGTAGCTTCTTTCTGCATGTGAAAAAAGAAATTTTTCAGAAATGTTCTGCTATATATATAGTGTGTGTGTGTGTATGTATACTAGAATAAATGTGACAGTGGGAAGCGTTTTCTCAGGCCAATGCATATATACAGTATATATACTGTATATATATTATTATTAACATAAAGCATTACCCAACGTTCTCTGTGCTGCAGGGCTGATTTAAAACCTATCCAGGTAACCGAGTGGTACAAATAATTTATCACAAAGCAGGTCAGAAAACCTGAAAAGACTTCAAGAGGAATGTGCAGTAAAAACGAGTTAAATCACATAAATTATACTGTAGATTGTTGGAGTAGGAGGGATCTTCATGAGTAATCAAAGAAAACAATCAGCATTTACAAATAGAAAAGTCATAAAAATCCATCTGCATGCACGGGAACTAAATTAAACTCAGCGCTTTATAAGATCTGCAGCCTTTCTGTGCATTAAGATGTACTGAAAACACACACTTTTCAGAACTATCTTCTTTGCTGTGCAATAATTTACAACAAAAACAATGACCTCATAATGTCAAACTTCTCTTTAAACATTCCGCTGTGATGTAAAACACATTGGAGCTCCAGAAATATAACACATCCTTTGTAAGCTATATTTTATACTTGCATTAGTTCTCATGTTATATGACTAATTTTATATGACATGTTTGTAATTCTCCCTGAAAGCCTACTCTATTAACTGTTTAACTACTAATATTATTTTAGTCTAACATTTTTTAGCTCGGTTGCACACCATCTTTTATTTCAACCTCATGTAGTTTTCTTTTTTCTTTATGTCTTTGGTCTTTATGTTGGAATTTCAGACGGAATTTCAAAATTAATAAAAAACAAATTTTCCAGTATGAACATACATTGGTTAAGAAACAATAAGTTTTCTGTCAGGATGGCAGTGTGGCAGTGTTCGAGCGCTTATCAGTGTTGTTTCTGTTCATAGTTCCAATAAAAGCCTATAATTAGCCACTGAAATTAAACTGATACTGAAAAAATCGGAGAATTCCTGAATGAAAGTTTTCCTTACTGCTGTCATATATACATCCATCCATCCATCCATCCATCTGGCAGGCATCGGGTCCAGTATTTATAACAGTGGTAGAATACGGGATACTTATATAAGAAGATGACACAAGCCTTCTGCAAAATCTTCACAGAGTATGTTTTACAGCGATGTCTCAGTTGCTGCTTTGAGCTGCAACATGCTCGGTTTTCGAGGTCCACGTTGTTTGATGGTAACTGATGGAAAGTGTGTGTGCTTGTGTGTGCATCTTTACTGCACTGTTTACTGCTGTGCTAATGTCTGTTAGTGTCCTCCCACTCTACTGCCCCCAGTCACCCACTGGATGATGATGGAGCTTATGCTCATCACCATGAAGAGGAAGCCCAAAGCTGCAAATATTGCTGCCTGAAGGACAAAAAGGAGAAACAAATAAGAACATTAAAACACAAATCAGGCGAGTGAGAAGACACGGTGCATGGTGACACTTTGTTTCGTGACATGTTCTGAAACACTTAGAATTTATGACTTTTTTATGTACTCTGACCTGATGTCTGTTTGATTTTACAGATAAAACACAGTGATGGTGAAATTTGTGAAAGTTCTTTCTTGATCACTTCATCACTAGTTCATCACTTGATTAGATGCAACTCTGACAAATATCAGCTCTTATGTTTTGAAGTTTTTTTCTATTCTGTCTTTAAATGCTTTATGTTTGTCGATTTTATAGCATATAGCATGAATCCAATAAAGTTAAAAATTTGTGTGCTGTCAATAACGAGTGCATTTGACTTCATTCATGTTCCATCCAGTGTAGTCTGTAGTACTAAGTTGGCTGTATAGTATATTTACCTGGATCTTTGGCCGAGATTTCAGTGGTTCCTGTTCTTCAGGTATGATGCGGATGTAGAATATTCCAGGAAGTATAAAAATAAGACTGGGTGCTGATGTGGCTCCTGGGAAAAAAAAAGTTTGACAATGTTTTTAGTGCTGACCCATTATCAATATTACTGTTTAAAAATGCTAGGGTTAGGGATAAACAGTCTTTAAACACAGCCTTTGTGCTGTCATAAAATGCTGGATAAGCTTACCAATGACACCAAATATCTCCCTGATGTCAGGGACGAAGATGACGAGGATGTTGACAAAGATGAGGAGAATGACAGCGATGGCGATGTGGCGAACCCAGCGAAAAGGTTTATTATTGAACAGCAGCTGCTGCACAGCACGGCGGATCTGAACACACACAAACACACCGAATGCACACTGCTCTAACAAAAAAAATGACAGAGTTCTCTCATATTTAAAGCATTCAGATTATAATAAATTCAAATAAAAAAAAAGTGTACATACACATATCTATCTCCATATCTAAGTATTTAAGTTCATCAAAAACACACTTCGTTTATAGCTTTTCTTAAAAAACTTAAAGAACCAATAGTTTATGCTCAGTTGAAGACAAAGTTATCTAGATACACTAATCATTATGCTAATAGATGGTCCTCACAGTTCTAGAAAAACTCGTGTGTGTTCGTGTGTGTGTGTGTGTTTGTGTGTGTGTTTTACCGGGAACAGAACAACAGGCACAGTGAGAGTGACAGCGACCAACACAGCCAGGCGTACACACAGCATCAGTGTGTCATTGGTGGAGTAGCTCTTCAGGAGTTCATCTTTTACATTACCTGCAAACACACACACACACGCACACATAAACAGGTCTCAGAGTGTGAACAGCACATTTAGAGGCTATATTCACTTATAAACCCAGAATATACAATTTTCTCTTACAGCACTAGCATATGCTTACCATAGAAAGTGAGGTAGCCAAAGATGGCAGTTAGTAGGTACATGATGAACATGGACAGGATGGAGATATTAGCCACCTTCTGCATGCGCTGCTTAGTTGGTCTGGTGTAGATAAATGACGGAATATACACACAGACAAAATCAAAGACATTCATTAGCAGCCAACATAAAATATTCCTTAAAATTAACAGGTAAATCTTTACATTAAGGTTCCATAAATTGACATTATTTAACACTTTATGCAACTACAACAAGCAACTCACACAACTCATTAATGTTCATACATAATTCATAAATGAAATGAGCCCACAATCAACAATATTAAGCAATAGGTTTGTTAATTGAAGAAGAGTCAAGAGCAAACTTATATTGTTAATCTTACCCAATATTTAGCTAACATTGTGAACCGTTTAGTCATGGATTGAATGGACAGTCAGTGCAGATATAACTCATGCTCATGTAAAGACATTTTAACTTACTTTGTTACTTATGGTTTATTTTATGCCAGGTTTAACACTAATGTATTAAACCAATGGGGGGTACAAGAAGCTTAATGTAAGGTGTGATGAAATAAATGGAAGAGTTGCATTGTTAACATGGTAAGTGTGCATATACGTGACCCAGACTTACTTTTTCAATTCTGTGTAGATGGGCAGCACTTCAGGGTGACACACAAAAGCGAAGGCCAGAATAGGAATGGTATATGCAGCCTGCATAACACAACGAATAACAGCTCATCAACTTCAGTGTAGCATGGCTAAAACACCAGTGTGCTACCATGTCAACAGCCACTACTTCTTGTACCAATACAATGAATACTACTGCCACTACCACAACCACAACCACTACTATGCCTGTGAAGACGCCAATAACATTCTACAATGACCACACCCAGTACCACCACTGTTACAACCAGTACTATCACTACTAATACTATTAGTGCTACTACTTCAATCACTACTACTACCAACACTACTACTAGTACTACTAATACTACATCTGTTGTTACAACCAGTACTAATATTACTATTACTACTACTATTAGTGCTACTACTGCAATCATTACTACTATTAGCACTACTACTACATCTTCTACTACCACTGCTATTATTAGTGCTACTACCACTATTACATCTTCTACTACCACTGCTATTACAACCAGTACTAATATTACTACTACTACTACTACTCCTACTACTGCTACTACAACTACTACTACTAGTGCTACTACTTCAATCACTACTACTATTAGCACTACTACTACATCTTCTACTACCACTGCTATTACAACCAGTATAAATATTACTACTACTACTACTACTAATACTACATCTTCTACTACCATTGCTGTTACAACCAGTAAAAAAATTCTTACTACCGTCTACTTCCTGCGTACTACTTCTACCTCAACCACTACAACTATGTCTGCTCCTACCACAACTATTGCCCCCACTAATAAAACCAGTTTTAATATTACTACTACAGCTCCCACTACAAAATCTATAAATCTTACTTCCACTGCTATTACCACTGCTCCTACCACTGCTCCTACCAATACTAATCCAATCTGCAGTTGAATCCTGATTAAATTCAGTATTCTGGGTGCGATAATACAAGCACATCTTACCTGTGGTGTGAGAGTGATGAGTTCCGCCTTGCAGGTGCTGTTGTGCATGTAGTCATCAGGGTTGTGTGTAGTGGTATTAAGAGGCATATTTGTGGTGTTGGTGCTGATGCTGAGGTGTTCAGATGAACACACAGTAACAAACTTCTTATAGATAACCTACAAGACCATGAAAGAAGATATTTATTTAGAAGTAATTGCATAAAAAGGCACTTCAGTTCAAACATTTTTAGGATGGTTATTTAATAGACTGCGGAGTAGGAGTGGAGAGATGATTGGATAAATGAAGTGGACTCACAGATATGAGGAAGAAAAACATGCATGTGAGCGAGAAACCACTGGTGTAGCCAAGATACCCTGAAAGTGACATTACAGCATGATGTAAATGACAGCACCAGTAACCAAATCAAATAGTTTATTATGTCAATCCTTCTGTAAGATGAAGGATTTAAACACTTTAAGTATCTCTAAGTGTGTATGAATATGAAATGTGATAATAGGGGAATGAATGATTAAGAAGGAAAAAAGAGGGTGGACATACCAAGATGGCGCATGAGGGCAAGCGGTAAGATTACACAGATACTGACGATGATGATGAGATAGCTTCCATTCACATACCACTCTCTAACAGGACACATACAACAGCAGGGTGGTTGAGAAAAAAACAAAACAAAACATACATGCACAATATTTTCATGTGAACTAGATATATAAATTCATAGTAATATGATTCATTAAACCATGAAACATATTTGTTGACCATCATACACTACTACATGTTGTGAAACATGAAACACTGGATTAATAGATACAGTACATCCACAGTAGAGGGTGTGATGCAGCATGACACGTACAGTAAGCAAAGCTACCTCAACTGCATTATTGCTGTATTACAACACAGAAGGGAGTGTGTTATTCCGGTTATACCACAGCGATTTGCCAGTAGTTCTAATGTTATATTTTATTAATGAAGGTCATGTCACACATTTTATATCTATAGATAAATTTAAAGTTGTGGAATGATAGATATAAAGATGTTCTTCTCCCTTCCGATATAGCTGTGCAATACATTTATTCCTTCACCAGTCTCTCTCTCTCACACACACACTGAGCTGATTGTGCTCTCTCTCTCATTCACACACACACACACACATACACACACACACACACACACAAAATGCAGCCTGTCATTTTACCAAGAAAACAGAAAAAAGAGGAAGTATTTAGAGCACTTACATCCTTCTAATAAGTGTAAAATGTTAAAAAATACACTATTTGAATTCTAATTTTTGTGTAAGGATAAAAATGATGGGTAGTGAGCGTCAAATTGTTTTGCAGACACAAGCTGCTAAACTGACCCCTGAGGTACAAACTGAACCAAAGGATAAAGCTGTAAATGTTTGGACTAATGATAAAGAATAGGAAATAAACACTGGATGTTTAAACCTATCTATTTATAATAATCTAATCTTTTATTTATAGGTATTGGCATGGATTTTGGTGATAACTATGCAAACAAAGTCTGTTGACCTTTTTCACTGTTTTTCTGCGAATGAATGAACGTATGTTATGTGAAACTACACCAACGTTAATGTTTGCAAATGTTACAATGCAGTGGTGTGAAGAAACCCTTCAATATGCCAATATCATATTCATATCCAGAAAAGACTATTGGTGTTGGTGCAGATTTTTCAGTCCAGTGAAGCAGGAATCAAACCTGATTCCACCTGTTTAATAAATTGATCTTGGCAAACAACAGAGTTTGTGGTGTTACCGCTATGTGTTACCAGCACCCACACCTACCCTATCTGGATAAGATTGGACACGCCTTGTCTAAACACATCTTTTTTTTTTCATGGCAATGACATAAATCAAAAAATGGAAGAAAGAAAACTTCTTACGAGTTTGTCTGTTTGTCCATTAGGCCTATAATAACAGCTGGCAACTCTGTCTTCACAATAAACAGGTAGCTAGACATGGCTGTAGAACAACAAAGAGAAAGTACAAAAGCACCATTGTGTGAAAAGAGAAAATTCCAGTAGATACTGTAATCATGCATCACTACTTAGGTAGGCTGACAATTCCACATATGTTTAATTCCTTAAAGCTCACCTCCAATGTTATGAATAGTTATAACGCAGGCTGCTATGATTTTGCCTGCTGATCCGAATGCACGATAACCCAACTGTTCATATGCACGAATCCCTAAAATAACAAACAAATTGTATGATGGTATGATATTGTAGAATGGAATCAAAAATCACAGAAATATTACACGATCAGTAGCTGGTGTAAAGACGGATTTGAGGACTGATCTCTTACCGACCACTCCAGCACACTTCAGCAGCAGGTGGATGGAGTATGCAGACAAAATAGCAATGAGGATGATTAGAATTCTACATAAAAGCAGTAAACAAGGGAAATCAGTTAGAACAAGAGTTAACAAGCCATGTGGCCATTTAGATTTTGATCCATTTTAACGTACGAGCTTCTCTGTAATAAATGTACCAACAATGTGAGACATAAATCTTCCCTGTAATCTCATTAGCAGCAATAGGCATCATCTGAACCTGAGCTGTTTCAGCTGTCTGTTAGCAGACAAATGAAATGAATCTAAGAGAATTGAATCTTGATGTGATCTTATGGTGCATTACTGAAAATGTGCTCACAAACTAAAAACAAAATAAAATAAAACAGGAATACTTTCTTTCATTTCTCACTAGAAGTGATATTTAATTGCATTTGCCTTTAAAAGGAAATCTTGTAACTAGAGTATGTGTGGAGCGACATGTCAGACACTCACTCACTGTCTCTCTCTCTCACACACACACACAAACACACACACACAAACATCTAAGGCAGATGCTTTTTCATGGAGAGAACCCACATAACTGTCCCTCCCTCCCGTTGCTCTCTTTCTCTCTCCCTCACACACACATACAAACTTACACACACGTACACACACACACACACAGACACACACATACATGTCCAACCTTTACTTAACCGAGACTCAAATTTGATGGCAAGGGATCACTTAACTCAGCTAAATATAAAAGCACCCCAACTCCACACACTAACAATCTTTCATTGCACTGGGAATAAAAATGTTCTTACTTTTTGATGTAGAATTTAGACAAACAGAACAATACACACTTGCAGTGTTTCAATCATTATTTAAGCATTTGCACACTATGTATACTTAAGTTCTTATAAGTTCTTATTTCAGATATGAAAGAATATTCCACACATTGTAAATGACACATTGTACACACATTGTAAATGAGGTTTTGACTCACACAAAGAGGACAATGCCAGTGTTGGACATTGCATATGCTAGACCCAGAATGCCGCTGCCCATGATGGCATTACTGAGATTAAAGATGGACATTCCAAATGATGTCTTCCCCACAAACTGTAAATAAAAAAAACAACAACAGTGAATTGACAAGTCTTACCTTCAGATTCAGTTTCCAAAATGAGCAGCAGTTGCCAGTTTGTGCTGCTTTTCCAAACAAAATGACATTTTATAAAAGACATCACAAGATCACGAGGCACATTAAAGCATATCAGCAGTGTCATTAATACCCATTCTTGCAGTCACACTAATCACACTTACACAGTATGATGTCTTATGGCCATGATGAACACAACTGCAGATTTCAAACAAAAAAGTCTTACTGATATGAAAGGAATTCAAACCAAACACAGAAAAGACAAACTCAAGACATTAAAAGGAATTATGAAATAGACCCTCTGCAACATATAAATCCATTTTCTGTACCGCTTTTCCTACCCAGGGTACCAGAGAAACCTGGAGTCTATTCCACAGGACTTGGGTGCACATGTTGGGGACACCCTGAAGAATGCCAGCCTATGAAATCCTATACAATTTATTTATTTAGTGAAAGAAAATATACAGCACATTGAACCTTACACCTCACTGAACACCTTTCGTTTCTGTTGGCTTCCAAAGCTGAGGCTGGTCAACGTTCACCTAAATAAAGTGAAAATAACTGCAACTGTGTGTCTTTCACATCCTGTGTTCTTTCCTCTCCAACAAATCTGTTTTGGCAAATTTTGGCCTGACTGCTGTTTCAGTTGAGATAACAGAAAAGTGTAGTTTGCGTGAGTCTCGTATATCACTAGGGTAAAAAAAGCATCATAAAATGCTACAGCTGAACCGTAAATGTTGGCACCCTGACAAAAGTATCAGCACCTCCAAACGCTCTGCCAAGTGTGAGAGAATACATGAGAAACTGTGCACACGTGAAAAACTTACATCTGTAAACTCTTCTTTCTTCTCTTCTTTCTTCTCATCTGTATTTTTGTCTAGAAGCTCTTCTCTCTCTGGCATGTTCTCTAGGGAATCAAACCTAGGAATGAAACCAAAGTGTGCATTCTTTTAAAAAAAAAAAATTTCTTGTTCAAAGAAAAAGAGAAGTAAAGGACAGATAAAGTTTGAGGTTCCGAAAACCCTATGTTTCCTTCCAACATTTAGTGAACTACAGATACATTTTACTGCATTATTTCATCATGTTTACATAACATTTTCACTACACAAAGTATTTGGTTCCCATTACATTTTTGTACATTTAATATTATAGCTTTAATTAGAAAGTAATTAACTCAATCAGCCTGGATAGTGAGAGTCGCTTTAAACCAGGACCATGATCTTCAGACCTCTCCACAAATGTTCCAGGGAGTTAAGAGTCGGACATTGGTTCAGACATGTAATAAAGCAGCTTCTTCAGGTTGTACTGAAATCTGAAGCTTCTCCCACTCTGAGGTTGTATGTGCTCTAGAGCAGGTCTTCTACAAAGGCTACTTACATTCATCCTTCCTTCAATTCTGAACCAATATCCTAATCCCCAATACTGAGAAGCACCCCACAGAATGATGCTGCCACCACCATGCTTCATTACAGGGATGACAGTGTAGCTGCACTTTTATGGGTATTTATGGGTATATGTCTTCTTAATACCCAATGCCATCAGTATCAGCACTGATCAAGCCGTTAACATTAACTAGCAAGCTAAAATATATTTCTAACTAATTACAAACAGCTATAATTTTCTTAATTCATCTTTTGTAAGGATACATTGCTGTGGCCTACAAACTCAACATACTGTATGATCTCAGGCTTCTCCTAACTGATTATGCTAAAATCTATTAAAGAAAACATCACATGCTTTATATGGCTTCTCTTACAACAGATGGAAACTGTAGACATGCTGAAATTTGATCAGAAACATGATATATGTGGGAATTATGGCTAAAAGAGATGTGACGTTATTGATGTGAAAGGAATTATCTAGTTTTATCTGAACAATAACAAAAAACACATTCACACAAATTCAAATAAAGATTACTTGCTCAAAGCTAGTTGCTTTAGATAGCTAGCTACAGGTAATGATGTGATGCTTGTAAAAATTTAAGAGCGTTTCTAGAACTGTATTGATATTTGACTGTCATTCCTTCCTAATTTACAATACCAGACAAAGGTTTCTGAACATGGGAAAGTATTTGTTTCTGGCTGAATATTTGCCTACTTTTCCCATTTAAAGATTTATACATTGTTAATTCTAAGACTAGAATTGTTTAGTAGTGACAGTGCACTTGTTTGGAGAAGCAGTAACTGTAAATCTATAAATGACAAATGACTGTAAGTCTATATTTATTTTAAAGCCTGCATAGGACAGTGCTATATTTCTACATGTTTCTTATTTTAAAACTCCAGAAGATTTCACCTCGATCCATTTCTTGATTTTTGACTGTCTTAGTATTGTATAAAACAGGTCTGAACTACTAGGTGAAACCTTGCCAGTGTTTAATTACAACTGATAATAGTATTTCTGTCAATAGAGAGGTATAAAATAAGACTGCTCCTTCAAAAAGTGCTAGAACTTGCTTAGATGTCTTTTGTGGGTTAGATTGCACCCGTTTCAATGATAATTCCGATCTAATCTAATGTCTCATGTAATAAAGCAGATTAACTTCATTACTATGTCATTTTTATGATTAATTGATGTAATATGCAAGTTCACCCTGTGGGCATGAGCAGTAAGTTTTTAGCTGAGTCATAGCTGCTCGGTGTAATACTACACCTGCCCACAAGGGGACATGACCAAAATACTTGGTTGCTAGGGTTACTAATTAGCCTCAGGTGAAACTCATTAGCCAGCTGCCTATTGATAGCTTGTGCACAGTCATGCTTCATAAAGTTTAATTTTATTTCTGAACATCTAATTTTTATTTTGTGGTTCTGTTATGATTTTTTTCACAAAGTTAGTATTTTTCCCTACGGGATAATTTTACAATAAAGTTAGTTTTGAGGTCATCGTGTAGAGAGCTATGCTTAATAGTGCTTAACGTCAAATGATGAGACAATCTGAACAATGATCATGTAACATTATGACTTTCTGATATCTTTAGGATGGTAATTGATCTTCATGCTGATCTTCACAAGAGCTTTAAAACATACCCATCCTCCTCGCCTCTTTTTTCGCAGTGGCCGTTCACCATCTTGTGGAGCTCCATGGTGTAGTGATTGAACAGAGATGCTTTGGCTGTGAACACGTTCTTCTAAGTAACGACAAAATCTGAAAATGATATCTGGAAAACATGCAAAAACAAACAAAAAACAAGCATTTATTAAAAGCCAACAGGATGTTTAAAACACGTGCTCAATGTTTACTTTCAGAACAATGTGAAAAAGCATGTATATCCCAACAGCCAGACGGATTGGCATACAAGCCTTGTGCTCATTCACAAAAACATGTAATATCCTTAGAGCATAGAGAGAATAGGTTGGGGATCTTTACACTAGCTGAACAGAGGATTGGTGCTAAATTGAGAAGTAAAAAATAGGTAATATATGCAAACAAAACACTGTAGTGTGAGTGTTTTTCACATGCAGTGAAAATAATGTATGTCGTGGACATTTTAGCGTTAACTAATCATGTGTGTGTATGAGAAATTTGCATATTGGTGCATGCTGGTTGTTTTCTTGTTACGCTCTTAGCTTGAACTACCTGGAACTGCAAGCTAAACATTAAACATATTGCTTGTGCTGTAAAATTCTGTAATTCAGCCAAAAATCCTGTTCGATATAAGGTGCAGTTTAAATTCTGACACATGGATCAGTCTGAATAAATAGTTCCACTTAATCATTTGTCAACAATAAGGAAAGAATAGACTCTACATGAGCTACTGGTAATGCAAATGTGGACATAGAGTAAAGCTCCACCTTCTTGGGTTGAAAAGGACGACCTCGAGTTTGTGTGCGTGTGTATCCTGGTGTGTAAAAAAAAACATAAACACAAAGCTAGATCAAAGACCAAGATGTAGAAACTAGTAAGCTGGAAGTGCCTCGAATTCCCATGTGGCCTCTTCTCATGAAGAATTTGGGACACAGAGACCAACTGTAAGCTTAATTCTCAGGAAATTTAAAGTCTCAGACAGAATTAATCAGCTTTTGGCATTCGTTCCTTTCCGTTTACAGTGTATGACACAGGGCTTTGCTTGGAGCGTCATACTGCATTCCTTAGATAATATCACTGAGATACTAAAGAAGGAGATGTTTCTAATTGTTTAGAAGCCAAATAAAGAAGGAAGCAAAACTTATATACAGAGTGTTAACAATGTCACACACATGTCAGGAAAAATATGAATAATAACAGAAAGAGCAAATACATTTTAACCTTCAGTCATCTTTTCATAAACCTGAAGGTAAATATGCATCTGTTTAGAGTCTATGAAAGTAGATCTTACATCCTGCAGTTATTAATTTTTCGATCAAATGATGAGCAAAATCTCTTTTTTAAAAAGCAATTCCATGAAGCAGTTTATTCCTCACTCTGCAAAAACTATCCTGAGCTCAGAATAAAAGCAAAAGGTCATACTGCTACCATTAACTGACTGTCATTATAGCAGATCCATATAAAATCAAACAGAGACAAAACATTTTCTTTAGGATTTTTAACACCAAGTGCTCTCTCTTTCTTAAATATACACTCAAGTTAAAATGTAAAGCAAGAAAATGTCAACTAACCACACTAGGAGTAGAGAACATGCAGCAGCACGTCTGTCTCGAGGGCGCGTGGCTCCTGTCTGATGCAAGACTCAACCAGTATTGATGCTTGCTCTACCACTCAACAGCGCTCCTGCCAGGAACAACTGATTCATGCAAAGAGAAAGAACGACCCACAGCTGGGTGCTCCGCTCCTGCTCTTTCTTTCTTTGTTTCTGTGTTTCTTTCTTTCTTTTGTTTTTGTGTTTCAAGAGTTTCAATTAAAATCCTCAGGACTGTTTAGGTTACTGTGCCGTCTGTCACCTTCTACACAGCAGTGTAGTGTTTCATCTTGTAGCTGTCTTTACACAATTGCAGTGGAGGAAGTAGGATTAATACGAGCGCGTGTGGAAAGAAGGTGTGTGTGTGTCTGTGTGTTGGTTACTAGATACTTAAATAAAGGATAGCCATAAAAGCATGCAAATGATTTTGTCTGTGAACTACAGCTATAAAGAATATTACTATGTGTATGTGTGTGTGTGTGTGTGTGTTTGTTTTGTTGTATAAATCCGTGTGTGTGTGTGTGTGTGGGTGGGTGGGTGTGTGTGCTCATCCTGTTGGCTGTGGAGCATTTGTAATGCGATTAAGAGATCAGACATTTTGAAGGTTACCATGAACATCTGGTACAGTGAAGCCATAAACACACTCCAAGCCTCACCAATAAATCTGTCACCTTATTGTATTTTAGTTCATCTCTGTCACAAATCTTTATCAGTCAGGATAAATAGTGTCTTAAGTGAAGACACATTTTTATTAAAACAAAAACATATTTCATAAGAGCTGTAAATACAACAGAATGAGTTGACTCTTGAGTACTACTAATGAGTATGCTACAGTTACATGTGTATGAAATTTATATTTATTACTATTTATTTTAATATGTATTACCCATTTTCATTCATGCTGACTTTAATTTTGCATCGTATTTATTTTCTTTTTGGATTTTTCGAATGATATTTTTGAGTATATACATGGGGGGCACGGTGGCTTAGTGGTTAGCACATTCGCCTCACACCTCCAGGGTTGGGGGTCGATTCCCGCCTCCGCCTTGTGTGTGTGGAGTTTGCATGTTCTCCCCGTGCCTCGGGGGTTTCCTCCGGGTACTCCGGTTTCCTCCCCAGTCCAAAGACATGCATGGTAGGTTGATTGGCATCTCTGGAAAATTGTCCGTAGTGTGTGATTGTGTGAGTGAATGAGAGTGTGTGCCCTGCGATGGGCTGGCACTCCGTCCAGGTTGTATCCTGCCTTAATGCCCGATGACGCCTGAGATCCCCGTGACCCGAGGTAGTTCGGATAAGCGGTAGAAGATGAGTAAGTGAGTATATACATGTAAAGCTACATTCAAATACACAGAGGTTTTATCTCGGTAAGTCGCTACACCATGAATCACCATTAGTTGTTCCAGCAAATCAGTTTTCTTGCTGTTGGAGTGTGAAACATACTTGAGGAAGATTTGGCATTTGTATATAAAATTCCCCAGTGTGTATATATGCAGCATATCATACAGTATGAGATGAAGGAGAAGCTCTTTGTTACAGATCATCATCGTTGCACGGCCACAACTAGTCTCTGTAACAGTCGCTGTCATATATATGACACTAGGAGGTGTAACTTTTATTAAAAAACGTACAGTATAGTCTCTGCTTGCATTGATGTGGGTTGCTGTGTGTAAGCATAAGATAAGCTTTCTTAAGTGGCTCTCAAGGAGGGGGCTGCTGTTCTATGGTTCAGTTTTCTTTTAATTACAGTTTTTCATTGCAAAAGTCATGCATTGTGGGACCATATTAAAGTAAGGTGCAAAAAAAACAGCTGGTTGAAGTAATAATGAATAAAATTACGTTCAATCTGACCAAATGATAACATATGATGATATGATATGATATGATATGATTTATAATGAAGATCTCTATTGGTAGAGATGAGATTAAAGGAAATGACTCCATTGTTTCGGACTCCTACTGGTGTCTTTTAGACTTATAGCTCGTTAATAAAAACCCCTTTTTTTAATCACACCATCTTGTCCTTAAACAATTTCCTATAACCCCACACCCTGTACTATATTATTACTCACTTATCTGCCAGTAATAAAAACTCCCCTGTATTAAAACATAATCTGGGTCTCCAAACACTGTCGGCATAGGATCAGTATCATACAGATGATTCATTATTAACCGAATAATAACAATATAATAGATAATTAAGGAGTGTGATTGATCTCAATGCTCAGTACTGTATGCCACACTACTGCAACACTATGCCATTTCAAAACAAGCTCTTGGGTACAGTGTATAATCAGTGGTTATATGAAAGTTACAAATAATGGTTGGGTTTGTGTGTATGGTCAGCTGAGTGTGTAGACGTGGCTCTTTCTGTAAACTTTTGTTCTGGACACACACACACACACATCAGCACTCTGTATTATAAGAAAATGGGAGTACTAATAAATAATAAATGTCTAACATATGCTCTAATACCACAGCAGTTTGCCAAACCTACCATTTTTTATGTATTAAAGAATGCTGCATAGTACTTTCATCTGTTTATTGTTGTATTTAATGTAGTCCAAGAAACAAGTTTGTTCCTGTTATCATATGTTATAGCAGCTAGAATCTTCATAAAAAAGTCTTTCAAAATAATGTA
The DNA here is from genome assembly GCF_030014155.1 of Tachysurus vachellii. NCBI lineage: Eukaryota > Metazoa > Chordata > Actinopteri > Siluriformes > Bagridae > Tachysurus > Tachysurus vachellii. Next base: position 11,104,284 of record NC_083470.1, read on the forward strand.
GCTGGATGTGTAATAGAGGACATGTAACATGTCTGTAACCTTATTTGTTGCTTTACCTTTGTAGACTGTTACAAAGCTCTGAAACTCAAGACTCCATTTAAAAGTCATAAATAAACCGAAAACCTATATCGATTTTTTGTGATTGTGCTTTTTTGGGAAAAAATACTTGAATTAGTGAAATTTCAAGCACAGGATTCTTCTTTAGACTAGTATAAATGAAGACATATATGCAATTACTTTTTATGTGAGCTGTACTTCATTGTTGGTTTTCAATTTAAATGTTTGTATGTCTTCAGAAAAAAAGGAGAAATTTCTAGATGGTAAGCCATGCAAAGGGAGCAGATAAGACTTCCAATCTAGATTTACAGGTGTTAACTATAGACACTGGCCAGAAGGTTGTGAGTTCAACACCTAGAGCCACCAAGTTACCAATGTACGGAGCTCTAACAAATAACCCACCTTCTAATTCTTATTCATTTTTTGTGTGAGAAACTGAAGGTGACTGCATCACTGGCTGTACCCAGAGGAGCACATGTGTTTCTTTTGTGTTTTTTTTTTAATCAGAGAACTGCATGACGGAATGCTTCCTAATGGCTCTCTTTTGTAAGAAAGCAGGATGTGGAGACTTCTTTCTCCATGAGTCAATGCGGAAACAGTCGACTGAGCACACGTGGCTTTCACGCTGAGAAAATTATGATGGTCCTACAACAGATATTTAAAACAGTTTTAAAGTATTCCGTATAAAACCACTGCAGTTTATATAGATGTTGAAGCACTGCGTACGTCACAGAAACATTACATGTTTGACAGTAAAAGCTGGAGTTATTATTAAACATGTAGATCATGAATATTTCAATCTGTATTTTAGGAATATATAAAGTAGAATATATATATAGTGCACATCTGTGTGTATAATTAGACATTTGCTTAACAAACTGTTGTTCACACACACTACATAACAATAGAGTGAATAATAAATGAGAGCACAGGTTTTTTTCCCAACTACCATTAACCAAAATTGCAAGGACATTCACAGGAACTGATATGACAAGCCACATCTGGCTTGTTTACTTCTGAAGAAATTAAGTGAAAATCAACAAGATGTGATGTGATAGATAGATGGATAGATGGATAGAGAGAGAGAGAGAGAGAGAGAGAGAGAGAGAGAGAGAGAGAGAGAGAGAGAGAAAGAAAGAAAGAAAGAAAGAAAGAAAGAAAGAAAGAAATTTAGGGTTAAAATTATTATTAAAGGAAATAATTATTTCAGTGAAATGTCCTAACAAGGATAGTAAAATGAACGTGCGCGTGCGTGCGTGTGTGTGTGTGTATACACGTGTGAAATGCTACACACGTGTTATCTTCCCGGAAGTGATAGCGCGTGCGTTCAATCATCAAAACTAGAATCTCATTCACCAAAATGTGGCGCTTACAATTACACACACGGAATATGAAAATATTAGAATAAGGTTAAAAACCAATAAACAGAAAATCAAAAGAGAGAGAGAGAGAAAAAAAAACAATACATGACAAAACATAATCCATCAGACTTGAGACTGAGTGACATGTGAACAAGTTCCTAAATGTATTTAGCTTTAAAAGTAGTAACAATCATAATAATGATCATAAGTATCGACATAATTATTACAAACTAATTAACTGCCCAATGCTTTGTTTTTGTTTAATCTGTTAAAGAAACGCATAAACAGACTGTCCTTACCTTTATTAGATAATGTTTGGGTGATGGAGAGTGAACCAGGATGAATGATACAGTAGATGGATGGAGAGAGACTGAGAGAGAGAGAGAGAGAGAGAGAGAGAGAGAGAGAGAGAGAGAGAGAGAGAGATGTACTTGAACTTGAATAAGAGAATCCAAGCAAAGTGATGAAAAAAAGCGCGCGGACAGTTAGCCCCGCCCACGTTTTTTTATTTCACATTGACGCTGCTGCGTCGGAAACGTCATCTTTTTTTCCTCCTCAGTGGGTTTTCCCGCACCGTGTTGTCTAGAAACGGGTGGTTCCGCGTTTGGTTTTTGTTTATCGTGTCCCTCTAATATTACTTTTACAAATATGTAAATAAAGTAAAATTACACGACATTTTTACACGACAGGTTCTTCAACAACAACCTACACGTATTTTAGCCTACAGTCAGCTATAACTTCACTTTACACTGAATTAGTGTTGTTTAGAGGTGTGTTGATGAATGAACGTCCTGTATTGTGGGTTATGAAAGGCCTTAATCTTGTTAACTGAACTCATGTACCCTTGTAAAAGTATTTGAGATATTTGGCAAGTCTGGTTTTTAACAGGAAGTTGAATCATCATTGTGTAAAGAAAACCATTTCCCTCCATTTTCTATAACACAGTGATACTGACTGATAAAGGTCGCTTTGAAAATACAACACTCTTCCCTTTATTATAGACATCATTTTTCATTATAAAAATACAGACACAAAATTGACACACACACAGACACACACACACACACACACACACACACACACACACACACACTCAAAAAATACACCTCAACCCTGTTTCAATTAAGGTCTAAATGCAACTAAGAAATCTGATGAAAGAAATGACCCCTAAGATAAATGAAAAAGTGCTGAAAAAATATTCCACAAAATAAAGTTCATTTTTAACATTTGCAAGGTCACACTGAGCATGGGATCACCGCCATACAGTGGTGTTATGTGGAGTTGGAGGGAGACACTGTGGCTTAGCATGTTTGCCTCACACCTGCAGAGATGGGGTTCCATTCCCTATATGTGGAGATTGCATGTCCTCTATTGTAAGTTTCCTTGGTACTCCAGTTTCCACTGCCAGTCCACATGCACTGTAGGCTGATTGACTAAATTGACTCCCACCTTGTTTTCCAAGTCCTCTGGGAAAGACTCAAGTTTTCCTGTGACTCTGTGTAGGATAAGTGGACATGGATGGAGTGGAGTTGAGGTCAGGGCTCTGTAAAGGCTACTGGAGACGAGCCCATACCCATGTTGTGCAATTTTTCAAGTGGAGATGAGTTAGAAAAATTAGAATTAGAAAAATTGCACAACATGGGCATGTGACATATAAAAACACTCAGCCCAATGAGGGGAACTTCCTCAGGAGAATTCGGATGACGTCACATGCTCGTCTCCACTTGCCTCCAAATGTTTTGGCACCCTATCTTTCTGTCCACTTGCCTCCAAAAGTAACACTGACCCTTATGTCCACTCGCCTCCAAAAAGCACCGGCCTTTGCGAATACTTGCCTCGTCAAAGCCAACATCAAAGTTTGTCGCAACAAATTTAGAACAAATCTAGTCTTTATCTTTAGTTATGTAAATGTCTCCACTTGTGACACAAACAATGCCATTAGTGAATTAATTTATTTTCACGTGACATCACGTGACTTCACGTGACGTCATCAGAATACACATGAGGAAGTTCCCCTCATTGTTCTGAGTGTTTTGATATGTCACATGTCCATGTTGTAAAAAGTTTTTTGATTTTGCATATATTGGGGGCGGGGCTGCGACACAACCGGAAGGCCAGTCGGTACACCAATTTAAACCTTTGTTCAGAGTATCACCCTAAAGGAGCTGGCCGAGTTTGGTGTAGATAGTTCGAAAGCTTGCCGAGTTATAAACCTCCAAAGTTTATAATGGGAGTCTATGGGAAAAAAGGCCACTTTGAGACCCGGTACCGGAAGTACCGGTACTTGGATCGCTTAGAAACGTAATAGCAACAAACTTCAGACCAGGTTTTACAACATATCCGAATTTGGTGCATGTGGCTCGAAAGCCCTAGGCCGCATTAAATTTTATAAATTTTTGTCTAAGCTTAAATAGGAAAACAAAATGTTGGCTTCTACAAAGCCAAAATAATAATGCCTTGTCGTTTGCAGCATTAGTATCTAGAAAAATTATTTTCGAGTGGAAATCACCAATTCCAGCTTAACTGTGCTGGGTTAATGATTTAATTATATTTCTAAAAACTGAACAATTCAAATACTTTCTCCAGGGTACAACCAGAGCATTTAAAAAAAACAAGGGACTCTTTAAATAGAGAGTCTTTCTATCTATTTTGAAATACCTCCTGACAACAGGATAAGAAATATTTAATGTATATGAGATGCAATAACAGGGGCGTAGCCATCATTTAAAAAGTGGGGGGGACGAAATGTCTAGTGTTATCTGTTTTTTTTTTTTTTTTCAGTTAACCCTTGTGTAAATGACAGGTTTTATTTTTAATCATGATTTTTTTAATCATGCTTTATATGCGTTATGATTATATATGATTATAAAACAGAAAGAAAGAAAGAAATAGAACAGCTTGCCACTAGGACAGTACCCTTAAAAGCCACATCTGTTCTCATCTGTAAAGCTTCTTGTGTGACATCCTGAATCTGCCCTGACAAACCTAGGCTGTCTGTTTCTTGCTCATTCTTGACAACACATAAAAACGTAAAATTAGTGCAATAATGAAAGAGCAGCCCATTAAATAAAGATCGTACCTATCAGCATACTGTAACGTTTCCCCTGTGATCTTCCCTTTCACCGGACTACATTACCCATCATCCTTTGCACCCCGTCATCCACCATGTTTGTTTCCCGTCTTCACCTGTCTGTTCACCCGGACTCTATTTATACTCATCACCACTGTCTTCACTCATTGTCGGTTATCGTCTTTAATACGTTGTATGTATGTGTGATTTACCTGCTCCTTATTATTAAAATGACATCTTTAATGTCGCTATTCGTCGTCCTCGTCTCTGTCGTGTACATACAGTGACACATACTTGATATTATGTAGAATTGGCAGAGTTAAACATGCTGTAAAATCTCAGTTCAACATTATCTTTATTCTTATTTGAAGGGTTTTGATAACACACTATACACATTGTTATAAAAGAGTTTATATAACGTTTGTCAAAGCAGCTATTTTTCCTTATAATCCTTTAAATTAAAACTTGCTAATTATTCAACAAGAGCAACAGGCAGAGTTACTAAACATTGTGCAACACAATTGGGATACCATATGGCAACTTACACTGCTTGACATTTTTATAAAATGGAGTGAAGCGTTTTTTGCCGCTTTGAGCTCATCGTAACCGAATGCTGGACCGCGGGTGCGACTCGAGCTACTGTACAGTACTGAGAGCGCGTGATGATGACAATTGTGAGTGACTGCCGTGAACGTCATGTATAGACTATCTTAAACTTTCTTGTCTCTTTGAATTTTAAATCACTCTGCATTTATATACATTGCTCCATTAAAACCTCAACATGTGGTGAACACAACTCTCCACTAAAAAAGTGAGGGGTACGAATTTACTTTTTATAAAAAAGTGCGGGGACATGTCCCCCACGTCCCCCGCGTAATATACGCCCCTGTGCAATAACTAATTTGACAAATGACACGTGTAAACATGTGGGCCAAAGAAATTGGTCAGTTTGATTGTATTTTGATATTATTAACGTTATAATCGGGCTTTAATTTTATAATAAAACTTGTGAAAAAAAAAGTGAACAGACAATTCTCATTGTTGATGTGTTGGGCAAGCATAGAGGCACACACACGCACGCGCGCGCGCGCGGAACTGTTACTAGATCACTAGAAATAAAGCTCTGCTGTCATCTGCTGGATGTCAGTTTATTTACGTTTATTTCAACCTTTTGTTTGATGTAAATAATATCAAAGGATCTTCAAAGTAAAGGACATATTACATTATGGGTATGAATGGCAATGAATTTTATTGGATGTGACATTGGAAATCATTATAAAAACCAAACTACACTCAAATAATGTAGCCTGTAGTGAGCAGTGTGGGAATCTGCACCGTCTTAAAAAGTGGAATCAAATCAATTATGCTTTCTTCAAATATCTCTTTCTCTAAGTTCATTTATTTTCTACCGCTTATCCGAACTACCTCGGGTCACGGGGAGCCTGTGCCTCAGGCGTCATTGGGCATCAAGGCAGGATACACCCTGGACGGGAGTGCCAACCCATCGCAGGGCACACACACACACTACGGACAATTTTCCAGAGATGCCAAACAACCTACCATGCATGTCTTTGGACCGGTGGAGGAAACCGGAGTACCCGGAGGAAACTCCCGAGGCACGGGGCGAACGTGCAAACTCCACACACACAAGGCGGAGGCGGGAATCGAACCCCCAACCCTGGAGGTGTGAGGCGAACGTGCTAACCACTGAGCGTGCCCCCCGCCTTTCTCTAAGTTACACGTCATAATTATTAAAAGTAAGTGGTAATAATATAAATGGCACTTTATGTTATGATATGACAAGTAAATAGCAATGATAGATAGATAGATAGATAGATAGATAGATAGATAGATAGATAGATAGAAAAAAGAAAGAAAGATAGATAGATAGATAGATAGATAGATACATTTATTCTCAGAGCTCGCTCTTGTAATTACTCTTCTTTCGACTTCGTTGTGCTCCATGGCATGGCGCACGTGCCAGACTCTTATTTTGGAGACTCGCTCCTGCAGCAGCGACTCGGAAGAAGGAAATAATGATCAGTGTCTACAAGTAGACTGCATTCAGTCTGAGGTCGAGTAGAAGGTAAGCTATTAAAAGTTGTCCAGATAACACCTAAGAAGTGGGTGATGGATTAAATAGCACGATTTTACTTTAGTTGGTTGTAAACACAGGGTTGTTTGGAGCAAAGCCATTGTTTGATTAATGAGGTGTGAAGTTGCGGTTTTGAGCACAACGGCTTTAGTTAGCTGCTGAACTCAGGGTAGCGTTTTCAGCTCTCGCAGGATGAGGTCATGTTCTTCAAACGGTGCGACACTTTCTAGCTTGTTTCCCACGTTAGAAAACGCTACTAGCTATCAGATACCCCAGCTCTTATTTGTGGCTTCGTGTACAGTCGCAATTAAAGCTCCGACATAATAACTTGTGTTGTTGAATCCTAGCTTGCTAGCTAATGAAAAGTTAGCTGTGTTGCTAGCTGTCTGTCCAGCTGCCAGACATTGTGCTTGAAGCCTGAAGCTTTTTCACTTTTATTATCCCTTCTGTCGCCACAGGAAGAATTCATAGGGCTGTGTCTTAAATACCTTGTGTTTCTGACACATAGTCCACTACATAGTGTATTAAACATGTTGTCTACGCCCAGGTTAGAATGTTTGTGTAGGCAGTGAAGGTCTATTTGGGACGGTGAGATATCTACCACTGATAAGACAATAACAATAGCTGTAAAGAGGCAGCTAGTACAGTGATAGCAGTATTTGTGTTTAGTGACGCCATAGCAGACCATGTTATATATAAATAAGTTGCTTATTCGTTGTTAATGAAGCATGTAAAGAGGAAACAATAGAAACAAACTGGAAAGTAACATTTGCTGATATTAAGCGACATCCAGAATACTCATGTTGATTGTATGGGTTTGACACGTTCTCAAAATCACAAATATGATTTTGTCTTTTCTATCAACGTTAAGACACTTTAATAAACATCCTAGATGTAAGCTAATACACACACTACTGTTTATCAGCACTGAAACTTACTATATAAAAGTAATGCAATCAGTGGTGACTTGACCCCAAGCACAGTCACTGGTACTATATATATATATATATATATATATATATATATATATATATATATATATATAATATTTATATTTAATATTGTGGATTATCTGTGCAACCGGTTCCTGTTATCACTTATGTTATAGCAGCTCTAAACATTTATTTCCCTCATGAGTCTCTTTCTCTCTCTCTCTTTTTCTTTCCAGTCTATGGCGGGTATTTGTGGAAGCATCAAAGCGTTCAGTTCACTAAACATGTTCTATTGATAAAACTAAACATGTTCTATGGATTTGTTAATATATCAGGGATCTATTTAATGAATCTTTTAATCTATTTCAATAAAATAGTGCAGCAGTTTGGTCAAGAATGAACTTAGTGTTTACTTCCTGCGTTTTACTGATATGGAAAGATGTGATTGCAGTCAGCTCGGACCGACATACCTGTGATCATTGTGTTTTGGTCAAATATATTCAAATATATTGCAATACAGATTTGATATATCACCAGTCCTGTCCTTCATCCCTAAGATCCCAAGGTGATTTTTATTTGTTTGTTTTCACACACATTTGTTTCTCTTTCTTGGAGTGCTGTTATGTTGTTTTTATTATTATTATTATTATTATTATTATTATTATTATTATTATTATTATTATTATTCAAGGCATATTCTAGAGTATTTGGGTTTGCATGAATGTGCATAAATTCTGGGTTGTTCTTTTTGTCCCGTACGTCTTAAAGTGACCTTAATCAATCTCCCTTCCTAGCTTTATCGCCCATGAGACATGTATCAGCTAACAGACCAGTCAATGATTTATGTCTAGTTTTGTGGGGAAATGATGGTGTTTGATGCCAAGGGATAGCAGTGAGCCGTCGCAATTACTGCCATCTACGAGTGGTTTAATAAGTGATCCGCGTTTGATGGTGATTAATTCAAGCACACAAAGTGTCGCCTACGTGCATTTAAAGTAACCCGAGTAACACTGGATCATGTAGCCCAGTACAGCTGTGATGGCAGAAGATATTTGAGAAGACATAGTAAATTATCAGCTTCAGGAAACTGGAAGGTAACATTCAAGGAGACATTAGAGCTAGATAATATGTTAATAATAACAGTCCCTTTGCTTTTTTTTTCACTTGATGCATACAACCATTTCAGTAGCTGACTAGTTTTCCATTTTAAACGGACAGCAAACAACACTTTATAAACTGATTTTCCGTTAAACTTGTAAACTTTTGAATCAAAATGAGGCTGATTCATTTTCTTCAGTATTATACAAAGAAACAAAGTTAGACCCAAGATAAATGATTTAGTCAGACCTCAACTAGACAGTTAAATCTAGATGCACGAGGAACTCTATTCCTTTATTTAGAGAATTTAGTGCACCAGTCACTCATGTATAGTATTATGTGCTTTTTCCTTTTAGCTGTTATCAGCTGTTTAATAATTGCTTGCTAATTAATTGTGTAAGCTATAAGTTATTAAAAGACAGTAAATTGTGCAGTTCTTGTAGATTTGGTGAGCTTTTAATCATTTATCTTTCCTTAAAATAATCCAAATTTATTTATTTAGAATTCCATTTTGCTTGTGGATCTTTCTTGTAGTTTATAACTGTATAAGCATACAAAGGCCACTTGCTGGTATGAGTATTCTCTTATACAACATCCTGTCTGTGGTAATCTTTTAGGTAACCATGGCAATGACTGGTCAGACGTCCTGTTCCTCCATGAGCAACCACACCAAGGAGCGGGTCACGATGGCCAAAGTGACCCTGGAGAACTTCTACAGCAACCTGATCTCCCAGCACGAGGAGAGGGAGATGAGGTAAGCCCGTCCTGCATAGTCACAAAAGGGGTTGAGCATGTGATGAGTATGTGATGAACATGGCTCACTTAGCATTAAACCAGTCCGGCGGCTTTGAGCAAAACATTAATGTCTTGAGCATCTCAACAATGCGGCGGAGTTTCTTTAGAGTCTTTCATCCCCTGACGGAGTCTGGCGCGTATGTGAGACGAAAGCAGTGGGTGTGTCTGTTAGCTCCAAATCCCCTTGGCTTGTGAACCAGTATATCATGTACACGAGTTGAGGCACTAATAAGGACGCTGGCTCACTACACACTGGGACACTGATGACTCAATTCTGCCATTTACCGCCATCACCGCTGTTTACATTATGAAAAAGATTTCGATTGTTCTTTCACATGCCCTACTAACATTTCTAACTAGAAGACATATTCTGTTCCGGATATATTCCGGGTGATGTTACAATACATCACAAGTTAATTTAAAGAATCTTTAATAGAATTGTCATGTACAGATTTTATTGGATATTCATTTAATGTATTTGCCTTGAAAACATTTGAAACTGGTAATGAAATAAACTGAAATACAAACATACAACTGTCAGAAAAGTGCATTGTGCGATGAGTGAATTTTCACTATATAAATCTCATTGTGTGTGTGTGTAGGCAGCAGAAGCTGGAGAAGGTGATGGATCAGGAGGGACTTGCTGATGAAGAGGTGTGAAGGCAATGTTACTATGAACTTTGACTGTTCACCTGTTAAATTCACTATAGATGAAAACATTTCAATCCAAATTTCTATCGACTACATCTAAGCACACATTGTAATACAATGGAGATGTTATACAGCTCCACTGTATGAGCAAGTTTCATTTATTTGGGAGACGTGTTTGGCGTTATACTGGGGAAGGACTGACCCCAAAGTGCATAAAGAAGTCAGCAAAAGATTGGAGGAGGATGTGTCATGGTTTAAGGATGTTTTCTGCAGCAGAATTCGGGCCTCTTGTACAGCTACATAGCAGAGAGAATGCAAAGGTTCATCAGAACCTGTGATATCTTCCAATAACCCCTCAATTTTCCTGCAAGACAATGCAAAAGCAGTTCTAGGAAGCTAAGAACACTAAAATAATGAAATGGCCAGCAATGAGTTCTGATCTAAACCTGATCGGAAATCTCTGGAACATCCTTGACATCAAAGTCATAGCTACAAACTCACTCCAGTTAGTGATCTGGAAGAAGAATGGCCCAAGATCTCACCAGAGTCGTGGGAGAAACTAGTGATGTCCTGCGGCCGCAGACGCGCTGTCATTCACAGCAACAGCCCCTAAACTTCCTTCTCATATTTGGCAGCTGTAACACACAATTACTATATAGCTGTAATCATCTTTCGTTCTACTGTGGTCACTGTCATCTAATTGTGATCGCTGCATGTTCTACATCATCATTTTTGTTGAAGTGTAGGACAGTGGTATAACCCACAGCTAATAATCTCTTCAGATTTTGAGCAATGGTTAATAATAATGTGGTTAATAATATTTCAGAAAAAAAATCAAGTGTTTTAAAATAAACATTAAATAAATTTAATGTTAAAATAAATTTTAATTAAAATTAAAAAAAATTAATTAAAATAAATTTAACATAAAAATTACTCTCATTTTTTATAGAAGCGTATTCGGCGCTCTCAGCATGCACGGAAGGAGACCGAGTTTCTGCGACTGAAACGAACCCGTCTTGGATTGGATGACTTCGAGTCACTCAAGGTGATTGGCCGTGGAGCTTTCGGAGAGGTATGAGGCTTTTTTTTTGTCTTGTTTGTTATAGGATGTTTTTTTCATGCATTCAACATGATGCATTTATATCACGTTGAATGCAAATCTTCAGTTTCAATTTTTTTTTAGTGGGATTTAGAGGCACTTACACACTTCTTCATTATTGATGTCTAGGTTCGTCTGGTTCAGAAGAAAGACACAGGTCACGTGTATGCCATGAAGATCTTGCGCAAAGCTGATATGCTTGAGAAGGAACAGGTAACCCTTCCTTAAACAGAATATCGATCAGTTCTGTTATTAAAAGTTATTAAAATTTGATCGAAGACAAAACTATTTTATATTTCACAGTCACTGGAATGCTTAGGGTTTATATTAAATCTGAATATATATATACACACAGTTATTATACAGTTTTAATAACAAATGTGAGTACACCCTAAGTGAACATGTCAAAACTGTGTCAATGTTTTGTGTGAGCACCATTGTTGTTTACCACTGAATTAATCCTCCTGGGCATAGAATTCACCAGAGCTACACAGGTTGTTGCTGGGAACCTCTTCCACTCTTCCATGACATGACATCACAGAGCTGCTGGATGTTAGACACATGGTGCTTCTCCACCTTCTGCTTGAGGATGTCACACAGGTGCTCAATAGGGTTCCGGTCTGGAGACATACTTGGCCACACCTTCAGCTTTCTCAGCAAGGCAGTTGTCATCTTGGCGCTGTGTTTGGGGTTCTTATTATGTTGGAAAACCAACCCAGTTTCTGAAGGGAGGGCATCACATGTGCTTTAGAATGTCACAGTACATGCTGGACTCCAAGGTTTCCTCATTAAAGTGCAGCTCCCCAGTACCAGCAGCATTCATGCAGCCACCACCATGCTTGACTGTAGGCAAGACACAATTTTTTTGGTACTCCTTACCAGGGCATCGCCACACATGCTGGACACCATCCGAGCCGAATACGTTTATCTTAGTCTCATCAGACAACAGGACATGGTTCCAGTAATTCATGCTCTTGGACAAGTTGTCTGCAAAGCCAGCAAACTGTTTGCGGGCTTTTTTTTTGCATCAGCTTCAGAAGAGTCTTCACTCTGGGTCGATGCCCATGCAAACCGACTAGTTTGCAATGCTGGCAGCACTCATGTGTCTGTTTTTTTGAAGCCAGCTTCTGTACCTGACGCACAGAGTCTTCGATCTGCCCTTGCGAGGCCTGTTCCGAGTGGAACCTATCTTGGAAAACCTCTGTATGAGCCTGGCCACTGTACTGAAACGCCATTTCAGGGTGTTATTGATCTTTTTATAGCCTAGGCCATCTTTGTGGAGAGCAAAAAAATGTATTCTCAAATTCTCAGAGTTCTTTGCCATGAGGCACCATATTCAACATGCCGTGGTTAGTATAAGAGAACTGTACAGAAAGCACCGAATTTTAACTGCTCTAATACAATACACAAATTTGTATGGTCCTGTCAAGCATAAAAAGAACATGAAACATGAAGAATAGGACCATGTGGCTTTGCATGGTTAAAAGACATACAGCTGTTATTACTTAGGGTGTACTTGCTTTTCCCAGATATTTTGACCATAATGGTTGTATGTTCATTTATTTTCAGAGGACAGTAAATATATATATATATATATATATACACACACACACACACACACACACACACACACACACACACTTTTGGGACTCTCTGTTCATGTGAAGAATAAGATGTTGATTCAGTGGTTCAGACGCACAAGTTTCTCAGGTTCTCTCCCATGTTCTAGGTTGGCCATATACGTGCCGAAAGAGACATCCTGGTGGAGGCGGACAGTCAGTGGGTAGTGAAGATGTTCTATAGCTTTCAGGACAAGATGAACCTGTATCTCATAATGGAGTTTCTACCTGGAGGTGGGTCCACTATATTAATACTCGGTGCTTTATACCAGTTCAGTCATTGTTATTATCTCTTGATGGAAATGTCCTAGTTATGTCATACTGATTCAGTTGTAGCCCAATTAGCTGTACGTGCCAAAATTATCAATGAACATTGTAATCCCAGTATCAGGAAAAGCAAAATGTGTATCCAGGTGATCAGGCTTTATTTGCCTTTAAGTCTGACTCACGTGGCTGCCATTATTTAACAGGATGCTTTAAACTTATTTTAAAGTAAATAAAAAACTGGTCCCTACTGGCCTAATGTAGCCAAATATTGTCACACCCATATGTCATTGTTGAACATCTCATTGCACTAGTCTGGAGTGCGGCTTAGTGTGGATTTGTGATCATTTAGCCAGACGTTCATTAGTGAGGTCAGGTACTGATGGCAGGTGAGAAGGTCTGGGTACAGTCGCCAGTGTTCAGTGGGGTTGAGGTCAGGGCTTGGTGCAGTTTTCCCACTTATCAACCTTATCAAACCATGTCTTCACCTCCACTGATTTGTGTACAGGGGCATTGTCATGCCAGAAAAGATTTGTGACCCTTAGTTTCATTGATGAGGAAACCTTAATGCTAACGTATATAAATATTCTCGATTATTTATATAACAGTTTGGGGAAAACTCACATATGGGTGTGATGGTCAGGTGTCTACTGAACTGTACCATGCCCCATACACCTATGTCTATAGACTACAGGTGCATGGTGTACTTTGTCATACAAGTACAAGTTTCCAATGGAATTGAGTTCACTGCTCTTCTCTCAAACCCACCATGCTTGGCATCTCTGCAGGTGATATGATGACTCTGCTGATGAAAAAGGATACTCTGACCGAGGAGGCTACGCAGTTTTACATCGCTGAAACGGTGCTAGCCATCGACTCCATCCACCAGCTGGGTTTCATCCACAGAGATATTAAACCTGACAACCTGCTACTGGATTCAAAGGTTAACTTTGAATCCATTTAGTGAATTGAGATGTGTGATTAGATACAGTAATCATTACACTGACTGTTAACATAGCAGAGTGTGTGCTCTCTCACTGTGTAGATTATCAGTTCTCTTCTGTTTGAGGTAGACCCAATGTTTTCCATTGTCTGTTTTGTTTATGTAGGGCCACGTGAAGCTGTCAGATTTCGGCTTGTGTACGGGGCTTAAAAAGGCTCACAGGACAGAATTCTACAGAAACCTCAACCACAGCCTGCCCAACGACTTTAGTAAGCCGACGTGTCTTTTACTTTCATGTCAATAATTATGGTATTACGTTCTACAGTTCTCTGATGTGTTTGAGTCATCGGGCTAATCCCTGAGCTGCTTGTGTCAGTTTTTTTGCTTTCCACAACTCCTCTGCTGGGATTAGTTTCCTTCAGCACTAAACATGATGCTGTTTACACGAAACCTGCTGTCATTAGTCAGGGGTTTTCATGACAGAAGCTTATAAATCTTCATTCAGGGAAAGTGGAAGATTTGAAATAGAAGGCCGGTTTGCTAGCGATTATTCCGTATTTGAATGAACCTAACAGTGCTTTACACAGAGTTTTACTGGCGATAGAATTTTTTTCAACATAGCACAAATTGGCATCGCCTTAATATGTGCCCAGGGTTTTCATTTTCAGTTGATGAAAGCACTTTATATAATAAAAGAACTGTAATGGGGACTTTATTTTTACATGTTAATGTTTGTGTGATCCATTTAAACTTGTAGCTTTAAATGTTTAAACACCTAGCTTACGGGTTCCTGGAGGACTAATGGTTAGGCTTCAGTGCTCCCACCAGCGCAGCCCAGCTTCAATTTCTAGCTTGGGAACTGACCCTAGCTACTGGGGATGCAAAAGACCTCTAGTTCTAGTCCCAAGCCTGGTGAAATTTGGCATGTACAACATTTGGCATAAGACCTGTGCCAAATTGAATATGCACACAAATGATCTGCTGTGGTGACCCCTAACAGGAGCAGCTGAAAGAAGAGGAAGCATTTGGATTGGTTGATACGCACAAGGGGGTGTGTCTAAAGCATGGGACTTTTCCCATTCTGCCGTTCTGTTCACACAGCTTATAAAGAACTCACTGTAACGTGCTTCTTAGTATCAACAGTGTCACTGACTCGTACGCATGTTTGTTAGATACTAAACAATGTTAAAGTTTTGGTCCATCACTCGCTGACAGTCAGCATCAGAAGCTGGAGTACTTTCTTTCACCTGATGTCAATGGTTTGGTGGAAGCTCTTGCTTGTTGCTGAACATATGAGCTCATCTCTTCCAGGTCAATTTTGGCAGTTAATGTTAATAATATTCGTTACACCGGTTTCTCATTTATGCTGTTAGCCCGAAGCCATCTTGTCCACACACTGGAGTTTTTGTGGAAAACTGGTCCTTCTCTCTACTGCTAGGATTTTCTCATTAGCAGCATCGGCATCTGTGATGTCTCCTTCTTTCACACTGCCAGTGTGTAATAAAATCTCTAAGCTATGGTTGAGCAAGTGGCGGCAGTTGCTAGGAAATCCTTGTTGACAGAATGGTAGTTCCTAAATGTGTGCGGTTCCCAACATGGTGTTCTGTTTCCACTGCAATTCAGCTGCTTCTAAGCTGTGTTGAGTGTGGGATGTTCTCCAAGCCAACAGAAGTAATGCTGCAAGGGATTGGTGTGCTTAGAAAGTGGACATGAGAGTGAATTCATTTCAGGATTTCAATCAGAAGACATGTTTTCTTATTCTATTGTGCTGTGATCCTTTGTATAGTTGAGTTGTGTCATGGTTTTTGGGATAAAAAAGGAAAATGTAGCATGATTGTACAAACTTACCTATAAACTGAGATAACACTGAGATTGGTTTGCCTGGATTATTAGAAAACATAGTGTGTTTGTTGCTGCTGTTGTAGTAATGAATCTGCTCAAATTCAGTAATATCTTGGGGGCTTTGTCTATCATACTCAAGAAAGGATGTAAGGATTTATTCATAGACAGAGGTGTGCTTTTATGGAATTAATCAACACCTTTAAGAAGTCAGCCGCTCTGTGCTATAAGATGATAAATAAACTTACTACCAAAAAATGAAACATATAGAATGTGTAGTGTATGTTGAGCAACGATCTTCATGCTTTGTGTTTTGTGTTATGAATCTATGTGGCTCTTTCTTTGCTTTCTCAACTGATGAAGAGCTTCTGCTTTTAATATCCTCTTTACACTGTGGTGAAATTCTACTTCTGCATATCACAGACAAATATATTCTTATATTCTATTTTACGAGAGCGAATATTTTGTTTTTAGGATGTCCCTGCTGATAAAAAAAAAATGATCCAGATGATTTTTTGTTTTTATGCAGCATTCCAAAACATGAACTCAAAAAGAAAAGCAGAGACGTGGAAGAGAAACAGGAGACAGCTGGTGAGTAAAGTGACAAACATACAGTACAGGAAAATAAACAGCATGCGGGTGGGATATTAATCTGCTTTAGTTACGGGGACCGTGGTGTGTTTACAAGACACACTGGCATTAGTTTTGCAAGCTGAGACGGAGCTGTCTGTTTTATAGCGAATAAGTGAGGTTTGTGTTACTTCAGGCTTTCTCCACTGTTGGAACCCCTGACTACATTGCTCCAGAAGTGTTTCTGCAGAACGGATACAATAAACTCTGTGACTGGTGGAGCCTCGGGGTCATCATGTACGAGATGCTTATAGGTAAGCTAAAACTGCTCATGTTCATTTTTTCTAACGCCAAAAGACCAGGGTTGTCTCAGATGCTGACAGAAGATGCAGCTTTCATCGACATCGTGTGTGTTTGCAGGTTATCCCCCTTTCTGTTCAGAGACTCCTCAGGAGACGTACAGGAAGGTGATGAATTGGCGGGAGACGCTGACTTTCCCCCCGGAAGTTCCCATTTCAGAGAAGGCAAAGGATCTTATTCTGAGGTACAGTTTACCTCTAGTGTTGTTTCACATTTATCATATACATGCCACAAATGCTTCATCCTGCACCCAAAGCCATTGCTCTGTACCTAGAGCTGTTAACATGACCGATGATGAAAATGATTCATTACATTAATGTCATTGCTGTTGTTGTTTGAGAAATATCAAGACTAGTTCCTGAAGACTTAATGGTGTGTTGTGCTCCAGGTTCTGCTGTGAGAGTGTTGACAGGATTGGTGCTAATGCAGTTGAAGAGATTAAATCCAATCCTTTCTTTGAAGGGGTGGATTATGACCATATCAGGTAAAACCGTTAAGTGCTACATGCTGTAAGATAGACCTGTGCAGTAATGATTCTTCCCAGTTTGCAATTTTTCCATTTTTAAAATATTATAATAAACAATAATAAACCAACTGGTTCCTCTCAAGGTTTCTTCCTCATATCCTCTCAGGGAGTTTTTCCTTGCTTGCTTGCTCATTAGGGATAGGGATAGATATATAGTATTTTAAATTTGAACATTAATATTCTTTAAATTCTTTTTCAACTTTAATTGTATATATTCATTTATTTATTTTTATCCTTATTTTTTTCTTATTATTACCGTATTTTCCGGACTATAAGCCGCAACTCTTTTTCCCCACGCGTTGAACCTTGCGGCTTAAACAATGACGCGGCTAATATATGGATTTTTCCCGATTTTTCAATTTTTTTTTTTTTTTTTGCAAAAAAATACATTTTGTGATGTGCTCAGTTTTTTGGTGGCATGAAGCTTTCATTAGACCAATGAAATTGCCGAACAGGTTAACTCTGACACTGAAGGAGATGACTTCAGTGGTTTCAGTGTACAGGAGGAGGAAGATAGTGACCAATGACTTTCTTGGTAGGCCACTGTTTACTGCTATTTTTTTATTTTTTGTTACAAGCCGTGTTTCGTTAAAGCCTATTTATTTTTGTGACAAGTCGTGTTTTGTTAAAGCCTGTGTAAAGTTAAAGGTAGGCCAATGAGCAGAAAGGGGCGGGTCTTGTCAATATGTGCGGAGAGAGTGTTCAGTGCGCATGTGTGACATTAGCAGAAAGCAGTTTTAACATTGACGTGGAGGATAAAAACAAAGAAAGAAAGCGAAGAAAGGCTTACGATAAGGCAAGAAGTAGGACCGTGTTAATATAGGATCAGCTTTCCAGCACTGGAGAGAACTGAAGGATCGGGAAGTTGGCCGCATATTCACAGATTTGAGTTTCTCGAGTAAATAACTCCTGAGCTAAACGCTGTTACTACACAAATAACACCTCTTTTCTATCGTAGTAATGTAGAGGCAGCTACAACCGCGTTTTGTGTAGTAACAGCATTTAGCATTTCTTCGCTTTCTTTTTGTTTTTATCCTCCATGTCAGTGTTAAAACCACTTTCTGCTAATGTCACACATGCGCACTGAACACTCTCTCCGCTGCATATTGACAAGACCCGCCCCTTTCTGCTCATTGGCTACACATTTGTTTTGATTTTTGTTTTGATTTTTAGTTTGTCGTTCCGACTCAGTTTTCTGAAGCATTTCTCAAAAATGGGAGACCCTGCCTTTAATTTGTTTCAATGTACCTGTAGGCACCTGCGGCTTATAGACGTGCGGCTTATTTATGTTCAAAATAATAATTTTTTTTTAAAATTCAGTGGGTGAGGCTTATATTCAGGTGCGCTCAGTAGTCCGGAAATTACGGTATACATTTCTTTCTTTTTTTCTCTCTGTTCTGTTTCCATACTTCTGTAAAGCTGCTTTGAGACAATGGGAAAAGTGCTATACAAATTAATTTAATTGAAAAATAATTATAGAGAACAGCTAGTCTGAAAATAAGCAGTTTCATATTTTCCTAATGTTGCAGAATTTGGAAGTCTGAAGCGTACAAACGTAGCGTACAAAGCGTACAAACAACCCCCCCCCTTAAAAAAAAAAAAGAAAGAAAAACAACTCAATACTGTTATTCACCCACACTGTGATAACTCACACTAACATACTCCCATGCCCAGTGTAAGACATTTGGAAGAGATGAGAATTGTAATTGCATTTACTTTTGCATTTGAGCTACAGCATGTTAGCTGCTCATTAACAGAATTATTATTTTCATCTGTAGATGCATGCTAAGCAGTATATGTGAGAGGGTCTAAAGACGTGATTATTTTGACAGGGAGAGACCGGCTGCCATTCCAATCGAGATTAAAAGCATCGACGACACCTCAAACTTCGACGAGTTTCCAGATTCGGACATCCTCCAGCCAACTTGTACGTTCAGGAAATGTTTTTGTAACTGAACTTCTCTATGTTTACTCCCCTCCATCACTTTGACATTCTCTTCTCTCCTGTCTCCTCTTTCTTAGCGTCTGTAGTGACCAACCACAGTGAAGCTGATTTAAAGAACAAAGACTGGGTCTTCATTAACTACACGTACAAGCGCTTTGAGGGCCTGACCGCCCGTGGGGCTATTCCCTCCTATATGAAATCAGGGAAGAGATAAACACACACCCTTCATGAAGCTTGTGTTTATCCTTTTAAAGGAGCCCTTTTCCATTGCTTCTCACCGCTGAGGATCGGTCAACATCTCCAAACTCCAAAGTCTGTTTCCTGTTACGGGCCATGCTGTGATGCATTCATGGTAGTGGACTTTTTCTCCACTTCCAGCACTTGTCCTACTTTTATTTTTATTTTTTTTTTTATAAACCCAAGCTTTTTCAGTAGAAGCTGTAAAAGCTGTTTCTAGTCATTTGTTTTGACTGGGAATGTAAAATTTGGGGCCAACAACTTTGAAAAGAATTTTTTTCCCCTATCAAATAGAGAGTATTTTTTTTTTTTAATTCTGATGAATAATTAATTTAGAAAACTAGAATGTGGCCAGTCCACTGTCAAGCAGGGGGTTGATTTGTGTTGGTGTCATTTACCTTCTGTAAAAAAAAGAAAAAAAAGAATTCTGCTCTGCTCCTAAAGATCTGCTGTAGAAATCTTAAAAAAAAAAAAAAATACATTTTATATATATATATATATATATATATATATATATATATATATATATATATATATATATATATATATATATATATATATAATATAGGATTTCAGAAAGAGAAAAAACACAAGACTCTCTGCAAAGTCCAAGAATTTAGACGCATTTGATTTTTAGTTTTTACATTTTATTGTTCTATATAATGACTCTCAGTGCTTACCATCACATACTTCACCTAATGGCAATGGCAAAATGCAAGGGGCTTCTCTTTTTTTATGCAAACAGTTTTCAATGCTTGAAAGCCTAATATAATGTTTGGGAACCTGCCTCCAGGGACAAACATTGCCTTAAATTTGGATACTAGACGAATGTTCCAGTAATCCCTTGTTACACCAGCACAATGTCCCTCTACCAGACAAATGTTTTGGGTTTTTTTTTCCTTTGTATATTTTTTCTTCGTCTGTTTACTTTCTTTACAGTATACCAGCCAGTGATAATGACCAAGTAACGTTTTCTAGACCAGCTTATTTTTCGTGATTCTGCACTGCAGCTGAAGCTTCATCCTGTAATTTTTCCATTTGCTGGATGTTCGCTCTCGACCTAAATTTGAATTTCTTTTCCCTAAAAGGGCTCACTGTTCATGTTTACCTTGTTCAGTTTGGGAACAAATCACGAGTTGGATGATCGGAGCCGTTCAGTGTGCTGAATGCGCTTACTTGATGATCTTACTCAGCAGTCTTCCATGTTGATCCTGGGCTGAAAAGCATGTTAATAGCTAAAGCAATATATTACCAAAGACTTACTTTTAGCAGCTGATGCACCCTTGTTATGCCTTCTGAGATGCTTGATTTGTACTGGAAATTTGTAGAAAAGCACGTCTAATAGAGTAACGGCAAAAAAAAGTCTATTTATCCCAGGACAGTCTACTGTCATCATTTTAGTATGGCTAGGTGTTGTTGCACTATTGTACTGATGTATAGGAGCGTTTAAGGGAGACATTGCATGACTCGCATAGGTCTCGCCCCGGTTAGATGTCCGCAGGTTCCTTCGTCAGCATCATGTTCAAACAGAATCCCATTCTCAACGAAACTGAGCTGTTTGCATCGTTACACTGTCGTAGGCAAGACTAATCAAATCAAGATTTAGCGTTGACTCAGCTGGATTTTATGCAGGCTATTAGAGCTAACCGTATTTTTCATCAGAACGCTTAACACGTCTGCTGAATTGTGAATATCGTTTCTTCCTGTCTGACTGGAGCAGGACACAATAAGTACGTTTCTTATTTTGCAATGCACAAAATGCTGTCTGTTAATTCAGTAACTATCCTCATGGCCTCACGAATCCAAAAATGCTGTTGATTTCTGATCAAAAGAAAAAGCACGATTGGTGGATTTTTCTTTTTTTCACCCCAAATGCTGTAGTTTTTATATTTCGGGAGCTGTACAAGGGAGCGTTGGATTTTGTAAATTCGAGCATTATTATTATATCGATCCTGTAGATCACATGTTCTGCTTGGATGCTTTTGCATGAGTGCTGCTCAAATGTTGGATGATCTCTGAGTGGCACCGAGTACATGTTGCATTCATTTTAAACTTTATTCTTCTGTTCTTGTGGGTTTGGCCTTCTGTTCCAGCACTGCGCAGTTTATTACTTTCAAACGAAACGATTCTCCTACAGTTAGACCTCAGCAGTGAGATACTCACCCAAAACGTGCTGAAGTGACTCGTTCTCAAAACAGAACTTGATCTGCTGTGTATCGTTTTAGGACTATCGGGCCTCGTTTATCAAGCTGGATACAAATATGTTTATTTGTGTTATTTCTGTACAGTCCAGTTAGTCTGGGAAAACGTTTATATCCAGCGTGAACTACGGGGTCTGGTTAAATTTACAGATAAGGAGACTTACTAATGCAAAACTTAACCAATGGGCTTCAAATCATATAATCACAATAACTTACACACATTTATGCAAATGAAGCATTTTATATAAAAGAAAGAAAGTAAAACGGACCAGCTCGATAAACGAATACAAACAAGACTAGCTATACTATTGTCTGAATGTCTGAATTTTTGGCTCGTTTGGTTTCTAAAACAGAATTTTTGCAAAAGACTGATAAACGAGGCCCTGAGTTTAGAGCTCGAATTGCACTGTTTAAAAGAAGAGATCTTGAATTTTCGAGAACGTTCTGTTGCACAGAAGTTTGGGCGTGAGTGAAATGGTGTGCATTTGATTTCCTCTTATAGTTTGTACAGTACACAGAGAAGGATTTTGAATGTTTTAATAACACACTGGTCCATTTCTATTTACTTTTTCACACGATCATTACAGTAGCTTAGTCTTTCTGACTAATTTCTGAATATTTATATACTTACTAGAACCTTCTGGAATAAAATCAGCACGTGTGTTTGTATGTTTAAAGGGTTTGTATCGTAATGGATTTACGGCTTATTTATTCAAACCAGGAACGTGTATGAGAGTATCCCTGGATTTTTGAGAAGAATGGCGAACAAGAATGAGCTTGCTGTTCTTTTTTTTAAAGTATAAAAGATAATATAAAAACTGCTCCTGGGTTCTGTAATATTGCGTTCTACTGTGAGACGATGAAGTCGGGCCTCTCTGCCTTAATATTACGTTTGTAGATTGTAGCATCACCTCAAAGAGCACCTTTTACTGGTTTGTTATTGAGAGAGCTTGTGGTGAGCACACAATTTTAATGTTATCATTCAATAAAGCACCAGTTTATTTACCTGTGGTGTTTTTTTTTCTTCTTGTTTAATGTGTTTGCATTTTTAAACAGTTAACACTGTATACTGCTGTTAAACTGCTACTCTGTCACCTCGTGAACATTAGTTATTGATTTCCATGACAGTCCTGAGTCTGGTGTATTGGAATTAGAAGAAGTAATGCAGATAAGTGAGTTCAGGGATATAAAAACAGGAAAAATTTACTCTGTGTGCATTTGAGAAAAACATCTAATGAATCATCAGGGGTTTCCTTTACACTCATGGGGAAATTCGGCCCTTCCTTGTTGACCTTTTACAGTAAGAAAACGCAAACAGGCCAAGGAAGACAATCATAGCTGTGGTGATGGATATGCACGAACTGAGCAGCACAACCTTTTGCACGGTGCTTCTCGGATACAGTTTCCCAGTAACAACAGTTATGTTATTCTCTACTGGTTTCTCCCACTCGGTCAAACCCTCAGTGAATTTGAGATTCAGAACATTTGCAGATAAAACCTTCAGTCCTTTATACATCCTCTTTACCCTGTGGTAAGATGTGTCCAGCACATCACAGCGATATGTCCCAGCATCCTCCTCTTTCACCGGATTCAGGACGACCCTGTCCAGCCCGGGGACGTCACGCTGTATAAAGAAGCGGTTATTGGTGGTTATGATACCTCGTGCAAAGTGCCACGACACTGCAAAGGCAAAGTGGCCCATGGCTTCCATGACTTCCTCGAGACAATCCAGTTCCACAAACTGTCCTGCAGTGACTGTTTGAAGCTGCAGCCCACACTGCCACTTGTCCAGACATTGGACCTGACGAACTCTGCATGCTGGGGAGTTAGCTTTGTGGTCAGTGCCCAAAGGGCAGAGCCTCTGGGTACGGATTCCCAGTCCGCAGGTGGTGCTACAGCCTGAGCTGTATGTGATCACCCATGTGTTATTGGAAGCCAGATCTTCTAGATCAACACCTCTAAAGGCCTCACACTGGCTGCAGGAATGAACCACAATCAAAAAGAGGGCAAAGCAGCGCATTATTAATGGTGCTCCAGTGGATGAAGTTGGACGTTACCTGTGTAGACAAGATTCTTTCTTTTATTTCTAATAAATATACAGTGCACTTTACTTTGCATCTGCAACTTCTCTGTATTATTATTATTATTATTATTATTGTTATGCCTTTATCCAGAGCGGTGTGCAAAAGTGCTAGGAAGTCTTTTTCAATGAGTACATCAACACCGGTTCAGTAGATTACAGTGTAAAATCTTGGGAGGAATTATTATTAGTAGTAGCAGCTGTAATATAATTGACCCTAATACAACAACAGTATTTGTACCTTCGCAGAGGTAATATTTCTCTTAAGACCTTTTAGTCTGATCACAGAAGATAAAAAGAAATTTCTAAGTACAGAATAAAACTAGGCCAGCTATCATACAATAATACAACATAGCCCACAATGGTGGGGTTTATTATTTTTCGATGATTTCTGGCACCAACTATGACAACAGATCAGACTTTCTAACCCGTCATACTTTATTTTAGTTCTGTGGAACATCAACTCTCAATTCTTATTAAGACCATAAAATGCAGATTCTGATTAAAACCAGAAAACTCAAACTCCGCTCTCCTGAACACGCTGAGTGTTATAAAGCACTGATGCCTGGGAAACCTTCCATAAATATCATATAATCATTTAAACCAGAAAGCTTCTAAATATAAACTTGATTATTTCTATTTAACATTTATATTCACTTATTATTAACCTTCGAATCTACAGCTCATCCACTATACAAGTCACTATACTGTGAGTGTGTTGTTATTATGGAAATGAACATATTAGAAGTAGCACATTCGTATTTTTAGAGAATTTGACATATTTCTGTTTAAGTCTTAAAGTTCTCACAGTTCAAGGTTCCACCATTCAGAGCACTGTTAGCCATGTGTTGGAAAATCTGTGCAGTCGTCTATTTACTCATGATTTGTTGTCCCAAACCTCTCCATTACTAAGGTAAATTGTAAAAAAGAAACTCCATCATCTATGACTCACTCAACCACTGGAAACTCCACATCGGAAAAAAAAAATAAAGAAAATAAAAAAAAAACACTGAGTAAAAACAACAAGGTAGTGGTCAGAGTTCGGAGAGGTGCTGTCATGATTGACCTGTCTCAAACTTAAAGCTGAATTTTGTACACACAGAAAAAATATGAGTGGATAATGAAAGGCCTTAATTCAAATGTGAAGAGCAGATGGGTCATGCACAAAGGCAATTACCAGAGCACATGAGCAAGTCCTTATTATAATAGCTCAAGAAGAAGTCATTGAAGGTTTTAAAATGTCAAGTCTTAACCACACTAAGACACTGTGGCAGGAGCCAAAATGAGAAGATTACAATTGAAAACCCACAAAAGGTCAAAGTATTAAAGCAGGTCTCTATGGTGTGCACTGAACATTCCACTATCATGGTGCAAGTCACATAATTTGACAAATGAAAACCAGTGCAAAAAAATATATATATTCTGAATAGGGTTAATCAAAGAGTGTTCATGTTTACCAAACCAGCTTTGAACACAGTGTAGCCTGTGTGAAGATAATTCTGTTTTCTTTTTATCCCTGCTCAATTTTTACGTTTCTGTTAAGTTTCATCTTAACATTCAGTGTCATATACTACTACTACTACTACTACTACTACTACTACTACTACTACTATCAATAATAATAATAATAATGATGATGATGATTAAACAATAACCAAAGGAACACCTGAAACTGAATAGAAAACAGCACCTACCTTTTGACAACACTAATATATATATTTAAGATTCTGTGGCTGATTCAAAAAATCATAGCAACACTGAATTCCGTTAGTGACATCATTCGTCAGTGCTGCATTTATCCACTAGATGGAGCCCTTTATTCGTGTGTGTGATGTCCTAGTCAACAGTTTTTCCTTCATCAGGCTTTCTGGCTCTACACCAAACCTCTGTTTATGTTTAATTATTCGAACAACAAATTCACAGTATTGTAGTAAACCATTTGTGGTAAAGATCAATATACTCCCTAATTTCAGACAGATGACCCTGTTCTCAGAAATGCTGAATGTCTTTGAATGGTGAAGCCTGATAAGCCAGAACATCAGTGCTTACTCTGAAGTGCCCAGCTTTCTGCTGCAGTTTTCACTGCCTTGGTTTTTGTGGTAACAAGATGCGCCCTTTATGCTAAACTATTTCTTGATTCCGCTCTTTGTAGTGTGGGTAAACAGGATGCTCACGGGCTCTGACTGCAGGCATGCTAGCAGGATATCCTTGTGTTTCTAACTCTCAGTGTCTCAATAACTAGAACTGAAACCTGCCTCTGCAAACACCTACTAAATCTGTATGAATATTGAAAATTCTGTGGAGGTGAAGAGGAAGCACCATTAGGCAGAGTCATTTTAGTGATGTTCTGGCCCAGCATGCTTTGCATGACACACTTAAGCAGATTTTGTCCACAAAGTGTTTTGTTTTGTTTAGTGGTAATTGTTTATGCGTTGAGTGGCACTGTGGTACATTGGGTACTGCTGCTGCTTCTCAGCTCTCGGCTCTTTAAGCTCAGGTTACTGTCTGTATGGAGCTTGGCATATTTTCCCTGTGTCATTGTGGGTTTCCTCTGGGTTCTCTGGTGTCTTCCCACATCCCAGTAGGTGGATTGGCTATGCTAAATTTCCCCTAAGTTATGAAAGAGTGTGGTACATGCAGGGTAAATTCCCACCCTTGCACCCAGTGACACACTCATGAATAAATAAATGAATGAATGACTGAATGAATGGATGGAAATTTATGAACAGCATAGCTCTCCATTAATGTATTTGATGAATGTTGTTAGTTAGCCTTAGTTAGTTAGTTAGTGCTGAAAGCCATTTTATCCCTAACCATCTTTGTCACTGTTGATTTAAATTGTTATGGTCTCGCTTGGTGAGTCAGTTATGATTTGCCTAGAAGCTGTGTACAGGTGTGCCAAAATAAACCACAAACCTATGTGCTTCAGGTCGCACTTTTAACTCAGAAGTGTTCAGTGGAAGCACACACACACACACACTTACACTTCCTCATTTCCATCCCCTCAGGACTCCATACACATCCGTTTAGAAGTTTTCTTAAATCCAATTCATATTTCGAATGATTAGCTATGAAATTCTGAATGGTTTTCAGCTGAAAGAAAGAAATGGTTCCTCCAAGGTTCTACAGCTCTAGTTTTGGAAAGTGTTCTGAAAGGAAACCTTCAGTTTCCCCTAATGAGAAATACCAGAGATCTCTGGGTGGTATATGGCACTTATTTCTATAGTGTGTCCTACTCATAACACTCACAGTAAGGCAAAGGTTATAAGTCAAACAGAGCAAGTGTGTTAGGGTGGTGTTTTTAGTTTAAAAGAGAAAGTTGTGTGTGTGTGTGTGTGTGTGTGTTGTAAGTGCGAACATGAGACGGGACTGAGGGAAACAGACAGTCTGGTCTCCTCAGAGACTGATTTACTCCCTCAGTGTAACTACAACAGCGTGTCACTTTCTGCCTCCACACAGCGCTGCGTTCAGGAGCTCTTCAGTTCCTCACTCGTTACTCTTCAGGACGCTCTTTCACAACAAGAAGGAGAAGAAGAAGAACAAGACGAGACGGAGTGGTCCGGCTTTTCTTTCTTTCTTTCTTTCTTTCTTTTTTTGGAAACGGGAAATATGTTCTAACCAAAACGCGTTTGAACTTCTCGTTAAAGTTTATTTCACGGAAAAGCTCACTGGTAGAACTGTGGCTGTGTCACGCCGGCTGGGGCGGTGTGTGTGTGTGTGTGTGTGTGTGTGTGTGTGTGATGCGCGTCGGTACGGACTAAAAAAAAAACGCAAACACAACCACGACACATCCACGCCGCTCCGTCTGGCAGCGTGTTCACAAGAGTGCCATCGGTTGTTGTGTGTTTGTTTTCGAGGATTTTTTTTCAAAGGACCATGGAGGAAGACAGGGCTCAGGAAAACACCGAGCAGCCGTGTAAGGAGTCTGAGCGTCAGCTTCGCCTGAGGCTGTGTGTGCTCAATGAGCTGCGGAACACCGAGCGAGATTATGTGCGCACTCTCGCCTTCCTGCAGTCGGTGAGTTTACTGCTGCTGCCGCTGCTGCTGCTGCTCCTGGCGGCTGTTTTGCCTTCATGAACACGCTTCCAGGCTTAAAGTGTCCTGCAACACTTGTGTCAAAACATGCCGTGTTTCATTTCATCTCATTTGTGGGTTGTTGTGTTTAGCTTTTGTGTCTAAAGATAAACAAGCGGTTTGATTGACAGCTTCTGTCTCTTCTTAAGACTTAAACAGGCAGCCTGCTTCCATCCAGTTACATCATCATCATAGTCATCTTATTGATTCGTGTTTTTTTTTTTAAATAATATTTCACAATTTTGTTACAAAACAAGACTAATGTGTTGATGCACTGAGGTGTAATCTGTGTCACTGGATACGCAAAGCTTCAGCTAAATAATTCACATGTTCTGGTTGCCTATTTACAGAGTGTTTTAGACAATATATGTTTCTTACAGCCCAAAAAGACACCATGAAAAACACCTATTTCCAGCTTTATTTGGCCATGTTTACCAAGACCAGACATTAAATTTTATTCTTGTTTATGACACTGAAATGCAGATGTGTAAATAATCCTAATCTTGTTCATCATACGTTCACTAAGCACTTCACACAGGGCATAAGGTTCAAATACACCCCGGGTGAGATGGTACCGATTTGCATCTAGAGAGAATGTAGTATAGATAGTACACCAAACCGATATTGATGTTAAGATGTAGGAGGAACCTGGAAAACCTGGAGGAAACCCACACAACCAACAGTGAAATGACATCCGTACCCACTGTGCCACTGTCATGCCCATGATCTGTGTAGTTCATATACTTTTTTCCATCTACTACAGTGACAGCATTGGTGTGTATGACGAATAGAGCTGACTGATGTGCTGAAATCCTTCAGAAGGCTTTCATTAGGAAATGTATTTATTCAATGTGCTATTCACAGTACATTGTTAGCTACTTGTTATCCACAATTCCACAATATAAAGCTTGTTGGGACAAATAAGCACAGAAGGTCACAGTTTGTGAGTGATCACTGTGCAGATCACGTCATTCGCAGCATGAGTGTTCCTTTGGGTGTTTTTCGTTTAATCATGGCATTGACGTTATCCAGTCAATGGAAATGATCTGTTAGATTTATTCTAAACAAAACGATGGTCATTGTGAAGTCAAGCAAAGAATAATAATACGGGTAGAAAAATATATATTTAGTTGACCAGGACTGACTTAAAATAGAACAATAACATAATTTTTAGGATAATTCTGGACCATGATGCATGTCTGGTCAGTTGGTGCTGACTGGGACTTTGTCCAGTTCTTGTGCTATAGTATATGTTTAAATCCTATGTTTATGGTATCTATCTAAGTGCAGCCCAAAGCAGCAACTGTGGCATAAGCAACTTTGGCTGTATTCCATTTTAATGAAACAGAATAAAAACGATGGTTGGAATCTCTTGCCCGAAAGCTGACATGTATTTTCTTGTTTTGATTTGCATGATGATATCACACATCTTGTCTGGATTTGAGGGCAGAAGAATCATGAAGTGCCATAAAAGTGAAACTTGTGCAGTCATCTGTAAGTCGGTGGAGTGAATTATAGGATGCGCAGTGCTTTACATTCCACTGTGTGTTTTGAACTTGACACACACGCCAGCACTTAGGATGAACTTAAAGGCATTAAAGGCTATCTTGTGTTGAGAGGCTTTAAGAATGCAGGCCAGCTAACATCTTGCTGGCACAGTCATAAAATCGCAGCTAATAAGATCATTTGTCTTTGTTGTAGATGCTTCAGGACAAAGTTGCACATCAGATGTGAGGTGCTTGTGTTTTTTTCTGGGATTAAACATGTAGTTGTTAACTCAGGACCTGGTCAAACTGCATATAAACTCACTAAGCAATTAGGGGTGTTGTTTATTGCATTATTGCTATCGGTAATGTGGTATATATGCTATATTCAAGAACAAGATTTTCTGAAGCTATAAAAAAAAATGAAGGTCTCATTTACAGTGTGAAAGATTATGACATGCGACTATACATTGTTAGGAAGTGTTCAGTCTACCAAAAGTCTACCAACACTATACAGTGCACAGTATACTTTGATTGAAAATGGCATCCAACAAAATTGATACTAGTAAAACATTTTATTTTTAATACAAGATCAGAAACTGTGCTGAAAGTGTAGGCTTATAATGAATTTTGTTAACATTACGTGCATTTATGTATTTTGGATGGATTTGGTGCTTGTTTTGTAGAGCTGCCATTCAGATTGAAGTCCGAACATCCAATCGAATTTCTCCTCGCTCCTCGAATTTTCTCCTCTGCCATCCTTTCACCTTCTACTTTCACTGATGACAGATTAAGTGAGTCACCTGTTCACACATCGACAGAAAGCCATCACAGCCATCATTGGTGGTTGCTTATTGCTTTTCTGTTGTTTTTTTTTTGGGTCTGAAATCCAGCTGTTTGCTAGTTTGTCTTACTTTACACCCTGAAAACCAATGTCATGGTTAATGGAAGGCTGTGTCTCAACCGAAAAGAAACCACAACGCTGGAATTTGGATTATGCTTTACATAAACACACATCTATGCATTTAGCATGAACTGGGTGGCCTGATGCATTTCACATGGAACTAATAGCCAGCGAATTGAGCTTTATAGATGTTTGAGATAGACATGTCACATTTTCGAGAGAGATGTTGAGGTCTAGTTTATAGTTCAGGTTATATGATGCTTCAGATGCTTTTCAAGCAGCTCGCATTGTGAAAATGGCACACTGCCAAATAGAGAAAGAAATGGGCAGTAATTACAGGAAGAACTGACATAATATGTGAAAGTAGAAAGAATGAATGTCCTTAGCATTGCGTGGTGGATTTCAGATGGTGCAATTGAGATACGTACTGTATCTGTACAGAGGAACACTGGAAATGGGTGACATAATCAATGAGTACAGCAAGTCATACCAACTCACCAGTTCCTTTTTAAGGTTTTTCTTGAAAAGCATTTTTAAGGCATTTTCCCTGGTCATTTTTATGGTCTTTAGACACCTTAACAAGTTACCGATCTTGGTTCTGGAGTACCCATTGTTCTGCCCATTGTTCACTTCAACCCGAAACAAACGTCAGACTTCAAATGAAAAATCGGCATGGTGGGTTGTAGTGCAGGTCTAAGGTGATGAACCTGTCCTCTAAGTGTCCTGATGCACACATCAAGCCCATTATAGACGTGAACGCTCATGTGAATGTTTCTGGCAAGCTTTTTATTTCATTATCTGTTTATTTTAATTACTGTACTCGTATACAGCATCCCTAGATTGGATATCAAAAACGAGGATATTCATTTCCACTTTATGACCTTATGCATGGATGTAAACTAAAAAAGGAACTCCAGTTTTCTGGTGTCAATCACCATAAAGGTCATTCAGATCCTTGATGTAATGGATGGCCGTTCAGGTCGAATGGATGGTTGGTAAGAACTAAGCAGCCAGTGATTCATCTTTAGTTCACTGGTACTTAACACACATATAAGTGTTATAAATCTTTCAGGGGATTGAACTGGATCGAATGTGTTGTGTTTACTTTTGTGCTACAAAGGACAAGCTGAGTGCATATGTACCTAATCCAACAGGTCACTGGTTCTCCAGACCCCCAGCTGCTTTACTGTGAACCAGTTGCCTGTGTGTGATTGAGTGTCGCCCCAGACATCCTTTTAATCCAGCTGGTGTTGACTCCTCAGTCCCAGCTGTGCACTTTAAGAGGTATAGAGCGGATGGCCAAACAGGATTGCAATAGACGAAGAAGGAAGTCAACCCGAGGTTTCCTGCTCTCTACTTCCTCACTCAGGAAGTACTAGTGTGAGGTTTCAGGTTTATAAATAACCAATCTAATAACCTTTTCACACTTCGATTGTGAAAACTGCGATGGCCTTTGTTTCAAATCCAGATGTGTGGTAATGTGTTTCATTTAATGAATTAATCACAATTCAGTGGGTAATTTACAACATTTATGTCAACTGTGGTCAAGCGAATGCATCAAAATGGTGCAAAAATGGTGTGTTAGTCATTTGTCAGTTCTTGTCTTGTCTAACACTAAATGGATTCAAACATTTGAGTTCATTGCATCAAATTATTTATTTTCCAATCAATTGAGTTTCCGTTAATTGTTAAAGCACTTCTAGCTACGCCCATTTATTGATTTGCCAATGGCACAAACCCAATGAAACTCCTGTCCCATACATCAGTTCTTTATATGATTTTCATTGATATTTACTAGGTGGTCTGAGACAGAATTAGTGCAAAAGCCTACATGATTTAGTCACTCAAGAATTCTCACAAGCCTCTACGACAGCTTAGAACTGTTCTTAAACTTTAGCACTTCTCTAGCAACAACACATTCACAGGCACTTGTATAGCAGACACTCCAGGTAATCTAATAAATAGCTAAAGGCTAAATAATGGAGTATGAGGTTTCAGGTTTTAACACCTTGTAACGCACCGTAGGTTTTCAGCCCCAGAAAAGTCATCAGGACTCATGACTGTTTATAGCTTCTATATATAAATTATAATTGATGACAGGTACTGACTTGTTTCACAGACATTCCATTCCATTATATACATCTATAAATTGCCAGAACACACGACGTGTTGTTTGTTATTAAAGTAGAAATGTGGTAGCCTAGTGGTTAAGGTGTTGGGCTATCAATTGGAAGGTTGTAAGTTCGATCCCGGGTCCACCAAGCTGCCACTGTAGGGCCCCTGAGCAAGGCCCTTAACCCTCAATTGCTCAGCTGTATAAAAAAAAATGAGATAATGTAAGTCGCTCTGGATAAGGGCGTCTGCCAAATGCTGTAAATGTCAATTTCTGGCAAGATGCTGGCAAGGAATGTAACACTTGAAGATGGGAAAATAATCCACTTCCGGGTGGGACCTGACTTCTGTTGCATCACACCACCCAATCACAATCCTAGTCCCAAATCACAGACTATTAGCTTCTTTTTTATATATATATATATAATTCTCCCATAACACTGTGGCCCATTGTGTTTTATTTTACACTTGTCAAAGGCACAAGCTGGCACAGTGGAAGGAAAGTATTAATCTGCATAGTTAATAGGTCTCAACCGCAGCTATGTAAGCTTCCCTGTTGCCAAGTATTAGAAAGCCAGTTCTGACACTGATTTATTTCTATACATGCCTAGGCTGTTTCATGATTGCTCGTTTGCATACTTTGGATTAGATATTTTAATGTCTTAAGGCATTTGTTTTCCTATATTACATGTACTAGGATGTAATCTTACCTTTATACAAGGTTATACTTTCAAATTTGGATATACTTTCAAAAATGAAATTTGCAAAGTAATCTCTCATAAATTCTGCCAACATTTTGAGCCTCGGTTAGTCATTTGAATTGAATACGTTGCTTGTTGTGAGCATCAGCGCTGTTCTATTAGTGTGAAGTAATACTCAGCAGGGGACGGATAAAGGCGTCTGCAATATCTCGCCGCTTTGTCAGAGGGCTGGGAAGTGTTAATTAAGTATTATATGCCTTCTGATATCTCACAGGAGAGAGAGAGAGAGAGTAGGAGATAAGTGGTAAAAGA
This sequence comes from Tachysurus vachellii, assembly GCF_030014155.1. Lineage (NCBI taxonomy): Eukaryota > Metazoa > Chordata > Actinopteri > Siluriformes > Bagridae > Tachysurus > Tachysurus vachellii. The sequence continues at coordinate 11,137,613 of NC_083470.1, forward strand.
AGAATGCCTCATTCATCTTTTAATATACAAACTTCTCAGGTTTGGTTTGAAATTCGCCATCTGGGATCTCATCCAAATAAGTCGTCTGGATGCCGGTGTCTGAATCAGATCTGCCTGGCAGGATGCCACTGTACACACAGATACGCACTACATGGGCCACACCTGTCTGTCCCTCCTCACCTTTTACAAACAGGCCGCAGCGCTAGTGCCACTTGTTGTGTATTATGAATGGTTTCAGACTGCAGACTGTCTGAGTCAAAGGGTTCATGTTCTGTAAATAAAATATTTGTTTAACCCCTCATTTCTCAGGTCATTGTGAACATAATGCTATTTTTTGGCATTTGCTTCATTGTTTGGGTGGAAAGGAGATTTTTGTGTTTAAGCGATGTTTGAATTTTACTGGATGACTACAAGAAGTAGCCTCGATTGTCGGGTAATCATCAACACAAAAGATAGTTTTGTTATGTCACCCAACAATAGACTGGTGCAAAGGAGACAGCAGTAAATCAGGGTCTTCTGACCTATTGGCCTCTTCACTGAGAGAGCTCAGAGGAATTCCTGAAGTGTCCTGAGGGAAATTTTCCCCCCGCACTCTGAGGCCAAATGCCGCCCACGGAAGCTCAGACTCCCTAAGATCCTGGTGGCTTCAGTAAGCCACAGATAGATGGGATTTTCCCGTTTTCCGTGTGCGTGTAAGCTACTGTAATCGAGGGTGAAACATGAACTGAGTGATGTTGACTGCTCCAGCTTAGCTGGTGTTGAGCTTGAAAGAAGCATTACCACCTCTGCCACTCTGAGGGACGATCACAGACCTACCAGGGTATATGGTTATGCTTGTCTTTAATTTATCCTCAGATGTGACCAACTTTGGCTCAAAGGTTTGAAAGCTAGTGAAAGAACATCAAATACAACTATCTAACTAGGACCTTGGGGCCTCAAGTACCTCATGTTTGTGGTAATGCACTTTTTACATGTTTGGAAATGCCATGTCAGACTGCTGACGTAGATCAATTTGTTATGCCGTCATGTCTGTTTTGTGTTTTTGGTTGCGGTGAGTATGGGAAGTCCTCCATTCCAACCACAAAAGAAAATGCTAAAGGATAGACCTGATGCAACCCCAAGTTTTTATATAAATTATTCCCAACATGATTCATTTGTTTATAAGGGTGTTTCATTCTGCACTGATAGCTGATATACTAATACCATGTCTATAATAGATAGAATAATAATAGAAGGCTTCCATTCTGATGTGTTTATGCATATTCGAACTGTATTACGGAGGGCTTCATTCCGTAAATAGATAAGTATCTAACAGCTCACCTTGAGGGACCCATCAGAGAAGATCACGTGTCCACTTAGGCTAATTGCTGCAAATTGCAAATCAATCTGTTAATGGAACTTGGTTACTACCCCAAAGCATGAGCTAACAAGTGGCAGGAATGAAGCAATGTTATTAATAATGAGTCATAACTCAATCTATTTTCCTCACTCCCAACAATCACGTTAAAAAAACCATCTCTCTTATTATTATTTGGACCTTACCAGAGTTGGGGTGTATAGCCTGGGTCAGCCCAGGATTTGTGCCCCTCCCCTATACCCCCTGCTGTGTGTGACCCCTGGGTTCTCATGTTGCTCCTCCACCAGTCCAATCCCTCTTCCACGGAGAGAAGGCCAAACGCCTTCCAGATGGCTCCTCCAATCTGCTCTCAGATCTTATCTGCCCTGCCACATGTCGGTGCAGAGAACTCCTTTCCACTGTCACTGACATCAACGAGCATGTTTGTACCAATTGTGCCGGTATTTACAGCTCGTAATGATGGAAGCTGTTGAGGGAACCTCTGAAGCTTGTGTTTATTAATCTGCATCGTGCATTCGATTGTTCAGTCATAAATAGCCGGGCTTGAATTTTAGTTAGAAGCAAGTTGGATGTCAGCAATGCTAAAACTAAAAGAAATAGGAAAGGGATCTAGAATCCTGACCTTATTGGAAAGGTCTAAATCGAAAGACAAAATCTCGGACTATAGAATATTTTGCACGGACGAATAATAACACCGTTGATACATAATTACGATTGTGATGTGAATACAGTGTATTCAAATGCAGTGGTCTGATATGATTCAACCTTAGTGACTTTGACCAAAATTATAGTCACGTGAACATAAACATGCCAACTAGCATAACAATATTATATACTGATCATCTGGTGTATCTCACATCTTTTAGCAGAGGCAAAATTTTGTTTCCGTTTCTGCAGGCAGCTCAAACAGTCCTGCACTCCGAAGCCCCACAAAGCGGAAGTGAGAGACAAGCGGCCGAGCTCAAAGAAGACTTTGTATGTGCGGGCATGGCTGAAGGGAAGAGACTGGAGGGGGGCGGCGGCAGTGAATCAGAGTGATGGGGAGAAAGGGCCAAGCTCAACTCCCCTTTTTTCATCCCTCCAGTTCTCCTGCCACTGGGCCTTTTGTCTCAGTCTTCTGGGCCTCAGCCACAAAAAGAGGATTTTCCCCTTTCTCGTCTCCCCCTTACTCGTTTTTATTTATTCGATTTCACGCCATGCTGGCCAAAACGGCCCCTTCCTCGTGTCCAAAATGGCTCTAGACTCTTTTGCAGCGAAGCACATTCTCACAGCAAGCCATGAAAGGGCCTTTTCGATGATGCTGGCTCTGTTTCGATGCGAGTATTCAGTGGGAAAGGGAATCTCAGGTTCGGTCACTTTTGGGTGTTGCTCACGTTGTGGGAAACAGATTGCCTGCACAGGCACCTCACTCGCACAGAAGAGTGGAAAAGTGGTGACAGTGGGGCATTAATTTGTTCAACATTGTGTCCCAAAACATCTCTGTTTAGAATGCTCAGCACTACTCAGCAGCCTTCACTATTTTATCTCTTGACTGGAAAACCAAATCAAGTCCCTGGGGATAAAGACTGGAAATCCTTGACTCTGAAATACATTCATTCTTTTAATTCTGTCATTCAGGTTCCTCCTGTTTTCACTTTGTCATCAGATAATTAAAATGAGGTGGTGTTTTAAATTGCAGTCATGCAAAGCGAATTATATTTTGAAGCTGGATCGTCTACACTTGATTAAGTGTATTTCACATCATCCGGGTCAGCCTACACGAGCCCAAGCTACTGGATTCTATCAGATGGTTTATGTTTTGAAAGGCTCATACAGAGGAAAGCAGATCCAGATTGCATAGAGAGGGAAAAAAAACACAAGGAATGCTGGATGGCTGAAAAATGCATCTGGGTGACACTTGAATTAGTGTTGCTAAATTTTCAGTATTAAACGTTGTTTACTGTGCACTGCCCCGGTTATTTAGGGCACCTCTCTGAGTTCCCTGCATTGTTGTGTGATTAAAGAGCTCTCGCATTGTTCCGTCTTTTCTCTGCCCATGTTAAGTGAGCACAGTAGCTGCTTTTTAGCTGTGAAGTGAAAATTCAGAACTTCTGCATACTTTTGTTATTCGGAGTGGGTCTTTTTTTCACATCATTATTTGTTCATATGAGAGTGGTTTTATGACTAAATACGAGTGTAAAACATTCTTAATGAGTTAAACATGCAGTGACCACCTCAGGGGCAGTTTAGCTTAGACAATCCACCTGTAGGCAGGTTTTCAGGGTGTGGGAGGAAACCAAAGCACCCACATGGACATGTACTTGGACTTATTCATCTGACATGTAGTTTTTTCATTCCCATTTGTACAGCACTGGTAGCTTAGTGGTCTTGACATAATGAGCAGATCTCACAATCGCACAATTTGAGCAAGATATTTAAATCAGGCCAGACAATGTTTTTCCCAATCTTCATCTGTCTGTTGAATTTGTGCCCACTGTAGCCTCAGAGTCTTGTTCTGGTAGAAGTGAAACCCTTTTTGTTCTTCTGGTTTTGTATCCCATGAATCTCAATCTTCAGAGTATTGTCCAGGATAAGATGATTTTCTGCTCACCATGTATATAAAGAGTGGTTCTTTTTAGACTTCCTGTAAGCACGAGCCAGTCTGGCCGTTCTCCTCTCTCATCTCTCATTATTAAGCCTTTGCTGCTACTAGAGTTGTCGTTTTTTTCTTTCTTTTCTTTATGCATCATTCTATTCAAAGTCTAGAGACACAGGATATAGACGGTAGGTTTTAACAAGTCTTTCTGGCAACAACAATCATTATGCAATGATCAAAGTCACATGTCGGACATCTTCATGAATTTATGCAATGTTCTGCTTCCATGTGATTGTCAGGTTGGGTAGTTGCATGAATGTTCATGTGTTCCTGTTAAAGTGTCTGTGTGGTATTTTAGTATGCACCCATTCAAATAAGGTTTATACTAAACTCTCCTTAGATACGATGTGCTCTTGCTGACAAAGTTAGTGATGAACGCACACCACTTTGCCTGACAGTGCAGAAGTGTCTTTAAATGTCTCACTTCTGTTTTTCCATCTGATCGTCAGGGGTCACGTGCTGAGGTTTTCATCTGCACAAAATGTTCATGAGCACTTCTGCATTTCAGTGTCTCTCGTCTGTTAGTTTTTCTTTGTGCTGAGCCATGTTATCACACTTACTAATGCTGTAGGTGTCAGGGCTTTGCTGTTCAGTCTCATATTAAGAGCTTTGCTGCTAGGATCTGATGGCCAATTGGTCTGTCTTGTTTGTATTCGTACAAGTTGACAGAACATCATATTTTGCCTAAATTTCACAACTGGGTAATGGCCTTTAAAATCCATGTGATTGCAAAATTCAGACTTGTCCATAGTTTCTTAAAACAAACAATTCAGCTCTACACAACTGCAAATAGCATCAAGTTTTCAGAGGTAGTTGTGGTCAAAATGGCTTTGAACCTTTAGAGGAAACTTGTATTAGGAAATGGTGTATTGTTGTATATTCAGTGTTGAACAAACAATAAAAAACAGGCCATCAGTTCATTTATTAAGCAAGGTTGATAGAAACTGTGCTGTAAAGCAATGAGGCTTTATACAGGACCACCCTCTTTTTCAGAGGAAAATGGGTAAAGATTCATCAATCAAAATAAATGTCCTTCAGGAAACTAAATCAAATTCCTACAGCCCTGTTTGGATAATTGTATATTATCTTTGAGGTCTCATCTGAATCGGTCATGTCTGTCAATTTCATGGACCGTTGTTTCATGCGTCTGGAAACATTACACTGTATTTTACCTTGACCTGTGGAAATAATCACAGGTGGTGTATCCTGTCCGAATCGACATGCTGTTAAAGATCCCAGTAGGCCGTATCCTGTGGGAGAAAGACGTTTTGTGCTTTTCAGTCCAGAGTCGCTCCGGGAAGCGCTTCTTTCTGTTGACCTCTAGAAAATCGAAACAAAACAAAGCATCGGATGAGTTTGAAACACACAAATTTAAATATACAGTAGATGGCATTTAAATGGTCATTTTAAGGGAAACAGCACTTCTGGGGGTATAAATAAACTTAAAAACTTATGTATGTTCAATTCAAGCAAAAGTTAAACTTTCATGCTTGTTTTAGTCATGTGACCTATTTATGCTGAATTGCAGCTTGCTTTAGCAGTTTGTATTAAAATGAGGTGTATGTAGTATGCATGGTGGGAACTCCCTCAATACACCGTGAAGACACTGCAATTTCTGTGTTTTATACAGAGATTACTTATCCCTTATTTAATACTGATGTCCTCCAGGGACATGATTTAATAGACATATGTCCCCCGGAAATCTCATCTCGTCTGAATGGCATCATATTAGTATCTCTATTTTTAAGAACCATAAACAATGTAGAGAAAACTGACAACGTATCAGTAAAGCTTTAGTGAATAAAACAACGGTGTCCTTATCATTAATTTCACTTTGAGGTAGAGATAATGAGGATGATGATGATGATGTAGTATAAGCAAAAAATATTTGATGATTTCCTCCTGTTATATTCATACTAGAGGTCATACTGAGTTTTTAATGTAAAACAGACCAAAAAAGCAGATTCTGTTCCTGTTTTTTTTTTAATATTGAATTTTACAGTTATATAAACTAAACTAATTCCCTTCTACTCTGACATGCTGCATCACGCAAATGAAGCAGAGTACAAAAGTTTCAGTCACACATGAAGCCCTTTTCAGAGTTTGTTATTCAGCTGGTGCTTACTGAGCATAAACCTTCCTGCTAGGTCAGACGAATCGTGGTTAGTGTGCTGATGGCAGAAGGTCACGGCAGCAGGCCCTTGACCCTGAGTCTTCTTGGATGAGGCTACTGTCTAGGAGAGCATATGGCCCGTCTGAGTGTCTTTACCTCGCTGTGTCTGACCATGCTTGCCTGAGCAGCTCACTTCAAACGAAAGGCTTGTCACCCATGTCTAACCTTCTGCCACCCTCTACTTTTGGAGCAGGACAGGAACACAGAGATATGGTCTGTGAGCTTTTTCCTCCCAACATATGGCCATCAGTCTGATTTCATTAGCTTTGCTGAGAAAGTTGTAGGGTCATTATATCAACACACATTTACACAGATTAACACTTACAGTATACATGGACTGAATGAACTGAATAATACACTTGTACTGTATCCATCCATCCATCCATCCATCCATCCATCCATCCATCCATCCATCCATCCATCCATCCATCCATCCATCCATCCATCCATCCATCCATCCATCCATCTTTTTTTGAAAAAAAATCCATCAGGTTTTGTTTGTGGTTGCTGACAATCCACAATCATTCATTTATGCCATGCAATTTTCACATCCAAAAATAATTCCTTGATCCTAAGGTCAAATTGGAGTATATTTTTATTTTATTAATTTTATTTATTTTTATTAATTTTTAGTATAACATTAGCATAAAGTGCTTAATTTTAAGGTTTTAAAGGGTAATTTTTAACCCCGAGGACCAGGTTTACACTATAAGTTGGTTTTGAAAAGTGGTTGGTTGATTGGTCTTATTGCTTGATAAGACAGAAGAATAAAACCGCCGGAGCTTGTGTATCTGTGGCCAGATCTTTTGGTAAAGCATCTGACTGCATGCGGCCTCTTCACACTGCGGCGCTTCCTGTCCGAATACATCCTTCCTCTTTTTGTTTTGTCAGAAAGAGAACTCTCACCATCTTGTGTTACTTTTCCTATTATGAATTTGATTCTGCTCAAGTGAGAATTACCGTAACTTGTGATGGGATTTCGATAGAGAAACACGTGCACAGTGTTTACATGTGCATGGTTCTGGCTTCCTTTTTTGTTTAAACTTTTCTTCTTAGAAAATATTTTTTTTGTGCTTTATTTAGTTTAAGCATAACAAATCGCACAGCTTGAGTGACTTTTTCCTAATTTCTCTATTGCATCCACCAAACAGATGGTTTAGCTTTGGTCGATTTGGCTAATTGAGTTGTAGAAGTTTTGTTTATTAGAAAAGGACAGGCTAGTGCATGTTAATGAAAGCCTTCACACCGTCCTGTGAGAAGGGTCATTTACCAGCAATACTTGAGTGTCTGATCCAGTGAGGACGTGTGAAAGTGACACAAACTAGCTTTTGAGTGCTGGCTTAGAGTGTTGAGATTTCTGTGGCTGAGGAGCCTGTGTTTCTCCTCCTAGACATTGACAATAAAGGTCTAATTACGCCTTTGACATTACCCTGTGATAACAAGAATAAACCCGGTGTGCATCCTTTATTCTACTCCTCAAACAGTTTTTATTTGCCTGGCGTGCTTTATACGTCGTCATGCAGCTGCAGCGAGATTGCGGACGGTGCATGTGGTTTGCACTTGAGACCTGTCATCCAGCTTGGTTGTTTTTCATCAGTTCAAACAGCAAACATGTTTTCATGCAGCAAGACTCTCTCACACAATTAGTTTCATAGACTACAATAACCTTAAAATATGAGGCCTTGTGCCACTTTCGTTCTGCACAAATGTGGCTTGAGGCTGCAAGCTGGCCAGATGTTGGGTTTTTTTTTAGTTTACACTTGCTCATATGTCACAAATATATTCAGTCCAAGAGCTAGTAAAATATATTCAGTCCAAGAGCTTTTAATGGCTAAAATAAAACTATGAACAAATCACAGCTCCTAAACTAGCTCATTTTAGACATGATGTGCTCTGTCATATTCTGAGTGGTTTCTGAAGAACTGACAAAATGCACTGTATTACTTGGAACAATAGCTTAATTTTCTACAAGCAAACTACTAGCAAACTAGCTGAAGCTATTTATTTGATGATTGATCATTTTTTTATTGATCATTAGCCAAGTTAGATAGCTAGCTAGCTAGTTTACTAGCAGATAACCGGTCAACTTGTCTAGTGCTAACAAACTGGTTCACATTGGTAACATTTATATTGTCAAATTCTCTGTGATTTATTTTTCAGTAGCAAAACTTTTTAAAATGTACTGTAACAGTCAATATTTGGCACATCAATGGCTAGCTGTTTAGCTTGGTAATTAGCAGCTAGTCTAATAATACATAATCTTGCTCATGATTTGTATTTATTCATTTTTAAAGTGTATAACCTGTCAAAATGTATTAATATGTTGTTAATCATTAGCCAGGTTAGCTAGCTAGCAGTTAGCAACTATCTAGCTGACTAGTAAAGTGCTAGAAAAGTCGTTTACATTTGTAGGTAGACATGATTTGTTTTAGCGTGTTCTCAGTGATTTCTTCTTCAGAAGCCGAACCTCAGTATTTACTGTAACGGTCAATATTTTGTTCATTACCTAAGTTAGCTAGCCAACTAGACAGTATACAAGCAGTATGCTTATTGATTCATTTGCTGATAATAAACTGTAAACTTGTTCACATTAGCCAGAGGATTATACACGACCATTTTCTCAGCAATATTAAAGCCAAACATGTCAAAAATACTTCATATTAATCACTGTCTTTAGGTAAGTTAGCTGGTTGGCTAGCTTACTGCTAGTAAACAAGTTAGCATTTGCCACAGGTAGATGAATTTGCAGGGTCCGAGTTTTGGACTGTTTTGTCATTATTTGCTAGATAGTTTAGTTTGTTGGTTTTGTAGCTAAAGCTTTTCAGATATCAAGACCAGATTGAAGCTGTTGAGTGACTGAGTGAAACATTCCTTCTAGAGTGTTTTTTTTTTTTTTTTGTAAGTAATGAGAAAGTCCCCATTATAAATCAAAAACTGTGACTGTATGTGCTAAAAAATGCCTCAGACAACAGTCTATATTATGTGATTCAGCCACTTAACCAGACCAGAACAGACTATTACAAAAAATAGTATAAAAAAACATACAAAAACATACAAAAAATACAAAAAAAAACACTTTTTGTGTTTAAGGGAAGTATTTCATTTGGTTAAGGATAGCAGAGGGTCTACCTGCAGTCTGTATGGGCTTCTCACATGCTAATGTCTGCACTATTCAGCAGTCCAGATGGGTTTTATTAAGCAATTAACAACACAAGGGTGGAACACAGAGTTTAAAATGACTTCTAGGGATAAATGTTCCTTGATTTCACACTACTTTGTCTGTTTCTGTGTTTTGTGTGTGTGTGTGTGTGTGTGTGTGTGTGTGTGTGTATGTGTGAGAGAGAGAGTGAGAGTGTGACTAGCTCCACTGTTCTTATGAGCCTGAGCTGTCAGTGCTCAGCCATGTCCAGTACAAAGGTGAAAGGCAGTGCAAGCTACTGTGCCTCCTTTTTCCCATCTCTCTGCCCTGCTCTGGGTCCATTGTGTGCTGTTCAGAAGAAGTCGTTTCCAAAACTATCAAGAGTATTAGTTTGTTGTGTTTGTTGTGATTGGGGAAGCAACGGCTCTGGTCAGGATAGGCATGGTGTCATTTCCTTCCTAAAACAAGAGAAGATAAGACCCATCCTGTCCCTGAATTCATACTGGTGTTTAGTTAAGGTCACCAACACTGCCATTGTGATGACTTTTTTTTCCTGTAGTTCACTGAGAGAACAGATTGCTTCATTGGCTGAGACATATGGACACTTGCATGTTTCCTTTCTTGTGCAATTGCCTTGGGCTCTCATCCGGCGGGGTAATGCGATCCTTCTGATCACCAGCTGCAGCGGGAGAGCCGCAGTACTCAGGCTCTGATTGAACCACACCATCTTTCTGCTCTATGTTAGCTTGCGTCAACAAGCATTGCTTTACAGGCTAATGCAAACAAAATTGGGCATTCAGCATCCATCGGGGAGAGAGAGAAAAGTGAAAGCCAAATCAGCAAATTATATTAAAAACACTTTGCAATAAGTGTTGTAGAAAAATAATGACAGGGTGTCATGATATGGCCTGATAAGAAGCAAGAGTTGTTTAAAAAGTTGTTTTATTTTTCTTCTATGGCTGCAAATTGTTTATGAGGCCACTTAATAAGACTAAATATTCAACTTGCAAGTTACTGAGAAACTGAGTACTGAGTTACCTCCGCAGTAAAGACCTGGTGAGAAACTATCCAATTTGAAAGCGTTACCTCTGACTGTTACAAAGCGCTGACAGTGAAGAGCATCTTGTCACAGCAGATTTCATGACAAAGATTGCACACGTTTTAAACTGTTTAGGTAGAGTGCTCTTACAAGTGCCTGTGAATGAGTTGTTGCTATGGAGACGCTAGCATCCTAGAACGAGTACATTCATATAAACCTGTGAATTATCTTTCAGACAGAAGCTACAGCATGAAACTGCTGCTGACCAATCACAATTAAGATTTGAAAAAGCAGTGGCTCATTTTAAGCCAATTAAAATCTTAATTGAATCTTAAAAAAAGAAATCAGGAAAGCCTAACCCTAGATTTAGACATTCTTCCGGCTATAAACCAGTATTATTTAAGTACATACATACTTGTTGTTGTTCTCTTACAGTGGTCTAAATCATACTCCAGTTCAGCTTTACTTAATTTTCATTTAAGTTAACATGCACATGCCTTGACAAGGTTTCACGCCACAAAGAGTCTGCACTTCCAGGCTGACATTTAATATGACATAAACAACAGAAGTGTGACCGCTTTGATTGAACCATGAGGGAACAGATGAATTTTAAATCTCATGTAATCTCTGCATTACCTGGCCTCCACCTCACACACTCGGTCTCCCGTAGGAACAGCAAGACGTTACCATGGAAGTGAGGCAGAACCATACCAGATATGTTTATTTACCTGCCTTTTTGACGTCAATGAGAGGACTGGTGGTGATGCAGCACTGGTACCGAAAGACTAAAGGTGTCTGCTGCATAGGAACAGGACACGAAGCATCTTAACATATCGGCTTCTGATATTATGCCCTTTGTTCCAGTTACTGAAGATTAATCATATGACCTGAAGGTAGTAGTCAACATATGTGTGTGCCATTTGTGGTATAAGCTAAGTGAAGATAATATGGAAAAACAGGATAAAAACCCATTAAAAAAATGATTAAAGAATGACACAGCTTCCTTTTTATCCGTTTCTAGTTACATTTAATGTCATCTTATTATCACCTTTGTTATAGCTGTAAAGAAATGTTTCCTGATATAATTCATCTTATTCATACATGTTAGGCTGGGGTTAGTGAGATGTGGGGTCACAGGTAGGATGTCTGTCTTGTGCCCACCGTCGCCGCCGACCACCCTCTACTCTCTCACTATGGGCTTTACGGATGCTCAGCTTCCTGGCTTTCGGCTCTGCGGCTCCTTTGGAAACCTCACACATGGATGAATCTGGTCAGGATGAGTTGGTTGTGCCATATGGGAAATTTCATTAGTGCACGCTTGAAGGACGGATCCCCTGCACCCTGCCAGAGGCTGCTCACAAAAAATCATACAGTGCTGTCGCCGGGATAACACCCGAATATGTCTTAATCGGGAATCAGTTATGTGTATCCAGTTATTCTACTGAAGTCTATGTTTAGTTCAGAGTGTATCCACTGCTTTATTTTTGCACTGGGGCATGTCATACTGTGAGAGCATCTTTTTTTGCAGGGTGTAATGAATGGTGCTGTATTTATACACACACACACACACACACACAAACAGAGCAGTTTTTAAATATCTTGAATGGAGTAATATGATCTAATGCTTCAAATAATAGATTATTATCTAAAACGGCACATGAGAAATATTTAAAGCTAAAATTCCAGTTTAAATCATTTTTAGCAGTACACTAGTGTTCCAGTCCCCTGAAGGAACAGAAATTGACTTATCAACATTTTCAATCCAATTGAAAATTCCAATTTAAAATTAGTCAGTTTTTTTGTTGAGAGATGTTTTAACCTCTGTTGGGATAAGCTTACACAGTATTTTAGAAATTAAAGTTAACACCTTTTAATTTTAGATGCTTATCAAGCACTTGGGGCATCTCAGAGAGCAGAAACTTCAAAGCTTTTAAATAAATATTTTGCCCCTAGTTGGCTAGTTAAAACAGAAGTGCTTATGAAAAACTACACCTTCTTGAAGCACTGAGTGTCTATTCATATGAGACTTTAACCTCTACTGTGGAACGTGACATGACAAGGAAACACAGTGATGAACATGGACACATTCCATCTTTTTTTTGTGGTTTCTACCAAATAGTGAACGTTAAAAATTTGGCACATAATTTTGCAAATTTCATGAAACCAAATGATCTAGCAACAGAGCAAGACAATTTTCAAATATTCAGCAAGATATTTTCATTCAAGTTTTGTTAAGCTGTTTTTGCAGTGAAAGTAAGATGCAGCTGCATGTTTTTTATACCAGTGCACTGTTGATTTTTCCAATATGATCAAGATTTCTAAACCTTTATCTTCCCTAACAGTATTGATCTGATGTACAGCTGCAGGGCCAATCACAGGACTAATTCTGATAGGATATCATTTCTGTTGTCAAAGATCCTTCACAGAGATTTGTATGGCTCATAAAATTTAAGCCTCATGATAAGCATATGTGATAAAAACATCATCAGTGGCTCTGGTGAGTCTTTGTGTAAGGATATGTTTAATGTTTATGAAAGAACTCTTCAGGCAACGTCGGCTTTTTAATGTAAAGCTGTAAAGTCTTCAGGAATTTGCTTTTTACGGTTCCTTAAGTATGTGACAAGCTGCAGTTTATTAGCTTCGAGAGAGAAAGAACAGATGTTTGTGAGCTATTTAGTTCTTATATTATATTATTATTAAATCAGAACAGGCAGCGACTAGTTCACAGATCTTCCACATCATTAAATCTTAAAACTGATACAGTTATGTTGTGTTGTTCTTTAATAAATGAATAATTTGTCAGTTTGGGCAAATGACTGTTATAACAGGACTGAGTATGTCAAATATGAGTATGTGTGTATTTAGTGGTAAGAGATTAAAAGAAGAATCCTGTGCTTACAGATTTTTTCAATACAAGTACTTTGCCAGAAAAAAAACAAAACAAAACTAGATTTGTAAAGTTCGTCGCGACAGACTTTGATGTTGGCTTTGACGAGGCAAGTATTCGCAAAGGCCGGTGCTTTTTGGAGTCAAGTGGACATAAGAGTCAGTGTTACTTTTGGAGGCAAGTAGACAGAAAGATAGGGTGCCAAAACATTTGGAGGCAAGTGGAGACGAGCATGTGATGTCATCCGAATACTCCTGAGGAAGTTCCCCTCATTGGGCTGAGTGTTTTGATAGGTCACATGTTCATGTTGTGCTAATTTTTGATTTTCACGTGACATCACGTGACATCATCAGAATACCCACGAGGCAGTTCCCCTCATTGTGCTGAGTGTTTTGATAGGTCACATGTCCATGTTGTAAAAAGTTTTTTGATGTTGCATATATTGGGGGCGGGGCTGCGGCACAACCGGAAGGCCAGTCGGTACACCAATTTAAAAATTTGTTCAGAGTATCACCCTAAAGGAGCTGGCCGAGTTTGGTGTAGATAGTTCAAAAGCTTGCTGAGTTATAAACCTCCAAAATTTATAATGGGAGACTATGGGAAAAAAGGCCACTATGAGACCCGGTACCGGAAGTATCGGTACTCGGATCGCTTAGAAAAGTAATAGCAACAAACTTCAGACCAGGTTCTACAACATATCCAAATTTTGTGCATGTGGCTCGAAAGCCCTAGGCCGCATTACATTTTATAAATTTTTGTCTAAGCTTAAATAGGAAAACAAAATGTTGGCTTCTACAAATACAACATAATAATCAAGCATTTTTGGCTGTAACAATCACAGAAAAAACTCCACAGAATCCTGTCAGGACTCTACAGTGTAGAGAGTAAAGGAGGTGGCTTTACATCTGCTGATACGCCTAAATGCTCATGACAGAACACTCAAGACACCAACCCATGGATTTAAAATGTATAAATGCTAATAGCTGGTTTAAGGGGAGATAATTTGTAGGAGTGAATACCCCCAGAAGAGTTGAGTTTTGTGTGTGTGTGTGTGTGTGTGTGTATAGGGCGTCTGGGGTGACAATATAAGTGGGAGACGAGGTCTGTCATTAAGGGCAGGGCTGAAAGGACTGGCACGGCACAGGCAGGGGAGTGGTACTCCTAAACGTGGCACTTGTCATGCTGTTGTGGCACAGGGCACGGATAGATAACATACAGTAAGGTAAAAACAAAGGGGAAGATTCTGTAACCGAAGCAGACTGACACACAGACAGACGTTATAATTTGAGATGAACTGCCACAGACACAAACTGGACACAAACGCACACAGAACATACAGAGCTGCACAGAGAGACCACACCACTCATGCTGAGAATTACAGCATCAGAGACTAATGGGAGTGTGTCAGGTAATTCAGCACACACATGGTGTGAGTGAGTGAGTGAGTCAGTGTCAGTGAGGTGAGTGAGTGAGTGAGTGAGTGAGGTGAGTAAGTCAGTGTCAGTGAGGTGAGTGAGTGAGGTGAGTAAGTCAGTGTCAGTGAGGTGAGTGAGTGAGGTGAGTAAGTCAGTGTCAGTGAGGTGAGTGAGTGAGTGAGTGAGGCGAGTGTGTCAGTGAGGTGAGTGAGTGAGGTGAGTAAGTCAGTGTCAGTGAGGTGAGTGAGTGAGTGAGGTGAGTAAGTCAGTGTCAGTGAGGTGAGCGAGTGAGGTGAGTAAGTCAGTGTCAGTGAGGTGAGTGAGTGAGGTGAGTAAGTCAGTGTCAGTGAGTGAGTGAGTGAGTGAGTGAGGTGAGTAAGTCAGTGTCAGTGAGGTGAGCGAGTGAGGTGAGTAAGTCAGTGTCAGTGAGGTGAGTGAGTAAGTCAGTGTCAGTGAGGTGAGTGAGTGAGTGAGTGAGGTGAGTAAGTCAGTGTCAGTGAGGTGAGCGAGTGAGGTGAGTAAGTCAGTGTCAGTGAGGTGAGTGAGTGAGTGAGGCGAGTGTGTCAGTGAGGTGAGTGAGTGAGGTGAGTAAGTCAGTGTCAGTGAGGTGAGTGAGTGAGGTGAGTAAGTCAGTGTCAGTGAGGTGAGTGAGTGAGTGAGGCGAGTGTGTCAGTGAGGTGAGTGAGTGAGGTGAGTAAGTCAGTGTCAGTGAGGTGAGTGAGTGAGTGAGGAGGCGAGTGAGTCAGTGTCAGTGAGGTGAGTGAGTGAGTGAGGTGAGTAAGTCAGTGTCAGTGAGTGAGTGAGGTGAGTAAGTCAGTGTCAGTGAGGTGAGTGAGTGAGGTGAGTAAGTCAGTGTCAGTGAGTGAGTGAGGTGAGTAAGTCAGTGTCAGTGAGGTGAGTGTGTCAGTGAGGTGAGTGAGTGAGGTGAGTAAGTCAGTGTCAGTGAGTGAGTGAGGTGAGTAAGTCAGTGTCAGTGAGGTGAGTGAGTGAGTGAGGAGGCGAGTGAGTCAGTGTCAGTGAGGTGAGTGAGTGAGTGAGGTGAGTAAGTCAGTGTCAGTGAGTGAGTGAGGTGAGTAAGTCAGTGTCGGTGAGGTGAGTGAGTGAGTGAGGAGGCGAGTGAGTCAGTGTCAGTGAGGTGAGTGAGTGAGTGAGTGAGGTGAGTAAGTCAGTGTCAGTGAGGTGAGCGAGTGAGGTGAGTAAGTCAGTGTCAGTGAGTGAGTGAGTGAGGCGAGTGTGTCAGTGAGGTGAGTGAGTGAGGTGAGTAAGTCAGTGTCAGTGAGGTGAGTGAGTGAGTGAGGCGAGTGTGTCAGTGAGGTGAGTGAGTGAGGTGAGTAATTCAGTGTCAGTGAGGTGAGTGAGTGAGTGAGGAGGCGAGTGAGTCAGTGTCAGTGAGGTGAGTGAGTGAGTGAGGTGAGTAAGTCAGTGTCAGTGAGTGAGTGAGGTGAGTAAGTCAGTGTCAGTGAGGTGAGTGAGTGAGGTGAGTAAGTCAGTGTCAGTGAGTGAGTGAGGTGAGTAAGTCAGTGTCAGTGAGGTGAGTGAGTGAGTGAGGCGAGTGTGTCAGTGAGGTGAGTGAGTGAGGTGAGTAAGTCAGTGTCAGTGAGGTGAGTGAGTGAGTGAGGAGGCGAGTGAGTCAGTGTCAGTGAGGTGAGTGAGTGAGTGAGTGAGGTGAGTAAGTCAGTGTCAGTGAGTGAGTGAGGTGAGTAAGTCAGTGTCAGTGAGGTGAGTGAGTGAGGTGAGTAAGTCAGTGTCAGTGAGGTGAGTGAGTGAGGCGAGTGAGTCAGTGTCGGTGAGTGAGTGAGTGAGGCGAGTGAGTCAGTGTCAGTGAGGTGAGTAAGTCAGCGTCAGTGAGGTGAGTGAGTGAGGTGAGTGAGTCAGTGTCAGTGAGGTGAGTAAGTCAGCGTCAGTGAGGTGAGTGAGTGAGTGAGGTGAGTGAGTCAGTGTCAGTGAGGTGGGTGAGTGAGGTGAGTGAGTGAGTGAGGCGAGTGAGTCAGTGTCAGTGAGGTGAGTAAGTCAGCGTCAGTGAGGTGAGTGAGTGAGTGAGGTGAGTGAGTCAGTGTCAGTGAGGTGAGTAAGTCAGCGTCAGTGAGGTGAGTGAGTGAGTGAGGTGAGTGAGTCAGTGTCAGTGAGGTGGGTGAGTGAGGTGAGTGAGTGAGTGAGGCGAGTGAGTCAGTGTCAGTGAGGTGAGTAAGTCAGCGTCAGTGAGGTGAGTGAGTGAGTGAGGTGAGTGAGTCAGTGTCAGTGAGGTGAGTAAGTCAGCGTCAGTGAGGTGAGTGAGTGAGTGAGGTGAGTGAGTCAGTGTCAGTGAGGTGGGTGAGTGAGGTGAGTGAGTGAGTGAGGCGAGTGAGTCAGTGTCAGTGAGGTGAGTGAGTGAGTGAGGTGAGTAAGTCAGTGTCAGTGAGGTGAGTGAGTGAGGTGAGTAAGTCAGTGCAGTGAGTGAGTGAGTGAGGCGAGTGTGTCAGTGAGGTGAGTGAGTGAGGTGAGTAAGTCAGTGAGGTGAGTGAGTGAGGTGAGTAAGTCAGTGAGGTGAGTGAGTGAGGTAATTCAGTGTCAGTGAGGGGAGTGAGTGAGGTCAGTGAGTCTGAGTCAGTATCAGTGAACCCCAGGTCCACCAAGCTGCCACTGCTGGGCCCCTGAGCAAGGCCCTTAACCCTCAGTTGCTCAGTTGTAAGTCACTCTGGATAAGGGTGTCTGCTAAATGCTGTGAGTGAGTGAGTGAATGAGTTGGTGAGTGAGTGAGTGAGTGAGTGCCACCGAGGGTGAGCCAGCTGCTCAGAATAGATTTATAAACCATAATTAGAAGCAGGCTTTGAGTGGCAGTTGTTTTCTTCATGGGAGACACCCATTCACCCACACAACGCCATGCATGTGGGACCGCATCTCTCTCTCTCTCTCTCTCTCTCTCTCTCTCTCCCCCCTCTCTCTGTATCATGTGACAGAGATGCCAAACTAAGTACCAGAATGTTTGCTTGTTTTTCTTTCTTATTTATATAAATTAGTAGTATCATCAAGGAGATTGTCTGATTAGATCAGAGTCAGACATGTCATCTTGAATGGGAGTTGCAAAATTATTGTCAAAACGATGAATGTTTAGCGATACACTGATATTAGGATTAAAAATGCTGGACTATTTCTTACTTTCTCTCTCTCTGGTGAAAAAGAACATCATCATAACCATGTGTTTTCTTTCATTTCTTTCTTAAGGCTTTTCTCCAGAGGATCATACAGATGGGAGAGAATCAGCAGTGCCTGACACCGGAACAAGTCAAGGTACACAGTGTGATGCACTCATGACAATTTGACCTATACTAATGACCATAGACGAGCAAAGGGAGAAAATAAGCTTTGTATAATATGTTTTTTTTATTGAATGTTAGACTTGGGGGGGCACGGTGGCTTAGTGGTTAGCACGTTCGCCTCACACCTCCAAGGTCGGGGTTCGATTCCCACCTCCGCCTTGTGTGTGTGGAGTTTGCATGTTCTCCCCGTGCCTCGGGGGTTTCCTCCGGGTACTCCGGTTTCCTCCCCCGGTCCAAAGACATGCATGGTAGGTTGATTGGCATCTCTGGAAAATTGTCCGTAGTGTGTGATTGCGTGAGTGAATGAGACTGTGTGTGTGTGTGTGTGTGTGTGTGCCCTGCGATGGGTCGGATACACAGGGTGTATCCTGCCTTGATGCCCAATGACGCCTGAGATAGGCACAGGCTCCCCATAACCCGAGGTGGTTCGGATAAGCGGTAGAAAATGAGTGAGTGAGAGAGAATGTTAGACTTGCTGTCAACACTTCTTCTTTTTCTGCTGCTCTCAGATCTTGTTTTCCAACATTGAAGAGATCTTGGATGTACACCGGGAGTTTTTCTCCACGTTGGATTCCAGTCTACAGCCCGAGCCTCAGCCTCAGCACGCACTTGGTCACGTCTTCCTCCAGTTTGTGAGTTTCCTCTTAATCACCTCGTCTTTGGAGCTATTCACATTGCGCTTAACCCATGGTTATCATCGCTTCTAACCTCGGGTAGAGGAATGTTTCACACGTCGTTAATTTGCAAGCAACTCTACTCTTAAAGCAGGGTCAGGAGCTCTTTTGTGGTGTTCACCTCACATTGTGCTGCCAATACTGTACAGTGTGAAAATCTGTGCTTAAAACGTTACAGCTAGCTGCTTAGGAACAGAAACAAAATCAGAAATTAAACAGTGTGTGCCTCATATCATGTGAAAATCATGACATAAGAACACAATAAATACATCATGTTAAAAAAACAAATCACAGAAGTGCACGCCGTAGCGAAGGGGAACTACTGTACGTGGCAGTGAAAAATTAGCAGAAGTTGGATATCAGCGAATACCTGGTCAATTATAAACTTATAATGGTCAAAAAAAGTATAAAATTGAGAATGATAACAATACCTGCTCAGGCACAGAATAGCAGACATGTCATTTTTTTAATTCTCACTGAAGTGAAAGTGCGAGACGAGCCGTTATCTAAAGTGCTTGCAGGCTGTATTTATCCAGTCATGATTTTTGTCACCTCAAATATGCAGAGAAGAAGGTTATTCTAGGGTTTAGGTATGTACAGTGTGAAACATCATATTATGAATAACCAGGATTAATTGTTATCCCCAGGTAAAGAATGAGCAGCATGCAAAGTCAAACAGGATATGCTAGGATTGCATTTAGCTGGAGTTTACAATGACCCAGTGTTAACTATTTCAAGTGTGTTTGATCTTCTACTGACATTCAAAATGTGTTTCAGAGATGCTTCTGCTTTGAGCATTTACTGCATTTGGCAGACGGCCCCTATACAGAGTGACTTACGTTTTTATCTCATTTTATACAACTGAGGCATAGGGGCCTTGCTCAGGCAATGGCAGTGCCCTGAACCTTCTGATCAATAGTCCAGCATCAATAGCCAGTAAGCTACCACATCTAGAAAGTGTTAATGATCTGTGGGATTACAGTGATCTACTTTAATCTGGAAATAATACATAATGGCACGTGATATATACATATATATATATATATATACATATATATACTCACTCACTCTCACTCATTTTCTACCGCTTATCTGATATATATATATATATATATATATATATGTGTGTGTGTGTGTATATATATATATATATATATATATATATATATATATATATATATATATATATATATATAGCAGTACCTTGTACATTGCAGTAAGTGTTTCTGTTATTACTCGTGTTGAAGCAGATATAAACTCATTCTCTCAGATATAAAGTCATTCTCTCAGATATAAAGTCATTCTCTCACCAGCCTCTCTTTTTCTTTAAACTGTTTTGGTCCTGTTAGCAGTCACCAAAGTGGTTCAGTGATACTCATATTTTGTTGTAAGTTGGATGCCATTCCTGACAAAACTCTCCCAATTTTGTCTGGACTTGGGACAAAAGACAAAGAAATCATAAATTCATATAAACAATTACACACGCTTTTATTTTCCCCAAACATTCTCCTGTGTAAGAGACGACAAGCATGTTACGTTGAGCTCATTATTATAAACCCGTGATTCATCCTTGCAGCTAAATTACTGGAAGAGCTCCAATTATAGAAAGTTAATCAGCGCCTTCTGACCACTCAGACTGGAGAATATAACAGTGTTGTCATAACGGCTGTAATCGAAACAAAACAGAGCCTTCTGCTCAGAATGACTGTAATCTTGTATTTAACCCAAATCCACCCTGACTTCCACTTTACAGTGATATTTCCTCCATCTAAGACTCAACGTTAATCCTATCATCATATTTATGTTTAGAGACCATATCCCGCCCATGTGAAGTCCAATCACTACTTTTTTTTCTTATTTGAGGCATATTACTTTAAGTGTCTGCCCTGCTGATGTAACCTGGGTATTATTTTAGCCCACATCAAGACAGAAAGCATGAGTCACTGCATAATTCAGGAAGAGGAAGGTTTTGTGCAGTGAACCTCCTGAAAGAAGCAAGCACATGCTGGTCTTGAAATGAGACGAGAGGAAAAAAAACGAGAGAAAAGTTTTAATCCAGAGATTAACTGCAGTTTATTATTGTGAATATGTACTTATATTGCGATATTGTAATTACTAGCTGTGTAATTGTGAAACCTTAAATATCCTTCATTTTTTAAATCTTCTTTTGGCTATTCCCTGTTGATGGAACACGGATCACGTGATGTGCATAATAGATTTGGTACGGGTTCTACGCCGGATGCCCTTCCTGACATAACCCTTTTATTTTTATCCCGGCTTGGGTATGACACTGACAGTTAACTCTTGGCTAACTGTCACCGTGGCTGTGTTAGCGCCCTGCCCGGGATTCGAACCTGGGTCGCGTCAATGAGAGCACGGTGTCCTGCCTCTCAACCACCAGGGGGCTACGTTAAATATTGCGCATTAATTTAAAAAATAAATTTGGCAGAGGATGAAATAAAGCATTTGGGCTATTTTAGACCCAAGTGCCAGCTTTTGGATTAGGAATTCAACTGAAAATTGAAAGCAGGCTGTCTGGGGCTGGAGTTGTCCTCTCTGGGTGGCAGCGTAAGAAATCCGATCTGGGTTTCTGTCTCTGTGACGCTTAGAATTCAACTATTGAGTGTATTGCGAGGACTGCTTTCAGATATAAAGTGAGATTTCATTCTATGCTGAATATGTTTATATAATTCCCATACAGTCCATCTAAGTACTTCTAGCTTTTATTCTATTACAAAAGTGCTGCTGATGTTTAGAGACGTAAGCCGCCATCTGAGGAAATTATAATTGAAACGTTTTGTACTGTGTTGTTTATGAAAAGTGACCAAAAATTCAATAGAAATGATATTTCTGAACATTGCATCATCCTACACTGATATGAGTTCTAGGTGATTGAAAGCACAATCGATTGCACAACTGTCAGGACATTAGAGACACACAGACACACACATGCTCAGCGGTTAAAATGTCTGCCTCGGCCAACATTATAGAATCACAGTGAGGATTAACTCTTGGTGTTTGTCCACTGTGGAAATGATGGTGTACTGTATGGGTTGTCCTGTGTAAGAACAGATGTCGGCTTTTGATGTAACACACATAATCGAGGCGCTTGGTGTTTGCTCTTATGGTTCTGAGGCCTACAGTGTTTTAAACGCTGTAAGCATAATGAGGCACAACACTCTTACTTACACACACACACACGCACACACACACACATGAAAAACCGCACTCGCCGTGAGAAGTGGAAGAGGCAGAGCAGATGAGAGCCTCACATCCTTTGCCACATTTTAGAGAGAGTGAGACAGAGAGTTAAAGTGAGTGACACAGAGGGCACTACAGAGGTGAGCGAGCCAAACAAACAGAGACAGATATAGAGATACAGACCGACCAACAGACAGAAACATAGACATAGCAAGATATAGAGTTTGTCAGACTGAGAGACAGAGAGACAGAGACAGAGAGAGAGAGAAATGACAGAGTAAAGCATGTAACAAGAGGGAAAGATAGACAGCCAGTGCTACATACAGAGACAAACAGATGGGGAGAGCAGAAGATAGACAGAAAGAAAGAAGGACAGATGGAGAAAGAGAGACCGATAGAGTGAGATTTGGATCTCTCTATCAAAGTGAGAAAAGTGACTCCACCCTCAGGAGAGAGCAGCACGTCAGTCACAGTTACCAGATTAAGCCTCAGCATTGCCTCACACCAGCTGATATTCTCACAATCTAACCCCAGCGTCCACACATAACGTACATTCAGTGAGCTCAGTCCAGACACTGTGACTTGTAGGAGATGATCAAGGCTTGGAGGAGCTAAACATCACCCCGTGTCTGAAAGTACACACTAACAGTCTACAAATAGCCGTGCTTTTTTTTTACTCGCTTTCAGTTGTGCAGAAAATCCAACACGTTCCATCGGGGCTAACCGCTAGATGGTTCAGCAGAAGAGACAATACGTGGTGATGGTACACACCCATGACCCACTGTGCATATGTGTACCACTTCCTGTTTTCTTCAGGCTTTGCCTCCTTGGCTGCCACAGTTAAGTTTTCACTGAGCTTCAATTTCAATTCCTGTGTCATACTGAATAACAGAAGTAGAACAGAAGTCTCCTTTTCACACCTACTTTCATTAGTTTGAATGAAAAGTAAAGGTGGCAAACATCAGTCACCATCTTAAAGAAAAAGAAAGACTTTAGACATTTTATGTCTTTAAGATGAAATGTTAAAAAGGTATAAGATGATAACAATAAGCTAAAAATGCTGGACAAATGCTACACTCACGCGAGCTAGCACCTCAGATTCCCACCTGTAATTAGAAGATATTACCTCTTTGAATCGAACAACACGTTTTCGGGTTCCATCCCGAACATTCTGCATTTTTTGGCACAAGACTTGTTCAGTTCATTCCCACTGCAGTAATCCTCAGCATGTTCAAGCCCTCTTGCAATGCATTATGGTCTCAGTGGATGCAGTAATTACATTTCCTCCAAGCTGTATTTAGAGTGCTGCTAATTACACCGTGTGAAATAAGCCAATCTGCTGAGTGGTGCCTGGCAATGCATCTCACACACATTCCTGTTTTGCGCTACACAAGTACAGTACAGAAGGAAACCCTCTTAGTTCTGCAGATGGACTGTTTTGTGCTGATAACCTTTTTTCCCCTCTGATCCAGAGAGACCGCTTTTCAGTTTATGGAGAATACTGCAGTAACCATGAGAAAGCTCTCAGGCTGCTGATGGAGCTCAATAAGATCCCTCACATCCGCACCTTCTTACTGGTGAGCGCTGTGAAAACACACATCCACGGGGTAACAGTGTTTGTGTATGTTTTGTGGATATTCTCTTAGACAGGCACAGGTAAAAAAAAAACCTCCTGGATGTATATGTGTTTGTGTTGTAGCACTGTATGTTGCTGGGAGGGAAGAAGAGCACAGATGTTCCACTGGAAGGTTACCTGCTCTCACCTATCCAGAGGATCTGCAAGTACCCTCTCCTGCTCAAGGTACCTAGCTGTGCTGCATCGTCAGCCTTGCTCCTGTCAGGGTTCTCCTCAACCAAAGAACCCATAGCAGCCTTTTATTTGTTTTACCCTACATTCTACACTGTTTCTGTCTCACTCAGTGTCTGTGTGTTTGTCTGCCTGTCTGTCTGTCTGTCAGGTTTAGGTTTGTCTGTTTCACTGTCTGTGTTTCTGCATCCTGCTATCTATTCATTTGTCTGCCTCTCTGTTTGTCTGTCTGTCTACTTGTCTTAGCATTTATTTCTCCATCCATCCATCCATCCATCCATCCATCCATCCAGCCATCCATCCATCCATCCACTTATTTAAATGTCTACCTGTCTGCATGTCTGCTGATCTGCTGGTGTATTTCTGAGTCTCGTCTTTTTGTCCGTTTATCTGACTGTCTTTACGTCTGTCTGTGTTTCATTGTCTCTCTCTTTCTGTGTCTCTGTCTGCCTGTTAGTGTCTCTGTCTGTGTCTGTCTTTCAGTCAGTCAGGGTCTGTCTGTTACTACCTGTAAACTAATTTATCTGTTTACCTTTCTGAGCCTCTGTCTGTCTGTTTTTTGGGGTCTCTGTTTGTCTCTAAATTAATGTCCCTGTATCCCTTTCTGTCTGCTTGTGTCTTGTCTGTTTGTCTGTCTGTCTGTCTGCCTGCCTGTGCTGCTCTTCAACTGTATCTTTCTTTCTTTCTTTCTTTCTTTCTTTCTTTCTTTCATTCAGTATTATTTACAGTTGAGTTTTGAGTAGAAGGTTGCGTCTGAGATTGATTTCCTCACACTTAGCTCGTGTATTGTGTGTCCACTGTAGGAACTGTTGAAAAGGACTCCTAAGAAGCATGCAGATTACCCGGCCGTGGAGGAAGCTCTGCAGGCCATGAAGGAAGTGTGCTCCAACATCAATGAGACAAAGAGACAAATGGAGAAATTGGAGGCGCTCGAGCAGCTCCAGTCCCACATAGAGGGCTGGGAGGTCAGTAAACAATGCTAGTGTGGGGTAATTGTTCTCCTATCCACAATGCAGACACTTATATATACCAAGCACATGAGCCATAGCAGTTGTTTCGAAAATGTGATAGCATTTTGAACGCATTGTTAGACCTAACGAGGCTGCTGGAGGTATTTCAAGCATCAACCACCTGACACTTTCCACATCAAAACACCACCACTGTTGTTAGGATCTGGCCAGATGACTACGAAGAATAGTACAGGACGTGGCAAATGTACACACACTTTTAGTAGGTCAGAGTTTCCTGAGCTAGTCTGTTTTTTTATTTAAGTTAGATTATGTAGTGTCTGAATCTCCTTGTTTTCTCAGACAGGATCCATGGTGACATTTTCTTTAGACACACCATAAAGAGAAACAGGAAGCATTAATGCAGTAGTGTCAGCTTGTTACCCAGGAGATCAGCTGATTCCTCTGAACATGCTATTGTATGCCACCCCTCTCTCTCTCTCTCTCTCTCTCTCTCTCTCTCTTTTACTTGTTTTGTGCATTTCAACTGTATTCCCCATTACGATCCTGTACTTCTCATCATGGATTTTTTTTTTTGGTCTTGGGAACTTCTCGGCTAGTTTTCTGTGGCAGTGTGTGCTGTGTTATTTCCTATCGAGCAGCGTCACTCACAGTGCTTCACTGTCCTCCCATTCAGTGTGTTGCCCAGCTCACAACAGAGCTCCATTATGCTCCAG
This sequence comes from Tachysurus vachellii, assembly GCF_030014155.1. Classification (NCBI taxonomy): domain Eukaryota; kingdom Metazoa; phylum Chordata; class Actinopteri; order Siluriformes; family Bagridae; genus Tachysurus; species Tachysurus vachellii. The sequence goes on from NC_083470.1 coordinate 11,162,920, forward strand.
TCCAGACGCTTGTGTGCTAAGCTTCAGCAGCGCCAGCTGACTGGAGAATCGCAGAGCATATGGGGAAAGATACACGGTTTAAGATTGAAATTTCCATGGTTGTGAAATCCATCACATGGTAGATAATGACACCTTGCATTTTGCCTCCATATGCATTTCACGTGGTAATGCCACCAGCAGAAGTGCTGCTGCAGGAGGTATTTGTGTAAAGTGGGGTTAAATGCCTTGCACAGGCTGATATTTCCAGAAGATCGCTAGTCCGCTGGCTGGAAGTCCTCAATCAAGTAGGTTTCTATCGAGCCTAATGTAAATCATCTCTAATGGACAGAGAGTGCAGAATCAAGAGCAGACATCGTACCGGGGCTGTGATCGACCCATCTGGATGTGCCATTGATTAAGGAGACAAAATGGAGTCTCAGGCTCACGCACACACCTGAAAAGCGTGGAAAAATCACATCCTGTTCAAAGGCAGCCTGGAACGAACATTCTCCCCGGATGAAATCGATTATTGACGGTCAAAAGCCTTCTGCAGGTTCAGGTTCATGACATCAAACACACCCTGCAGAACAAAATGTTGGACTTGTACAAAAAGGAACAGAGTGAAAAACGTGACTTTAGATTATTTTCAAAAGTACCGAGATGAGAGTCTGTATTTTCTGCTACAATTTGTTGAGATGAGATGAGATGAGATGTACCTTTATTAATCCACCATAGGGGAAATTCAACACAACAGCACAAGTAATAGGAGTAACATCAATAAAAATCAAGAAAGTAGTGTATAGGATCTGATAAATACAAATAATAAAAAAAATAGCATTGTGTGTGTGTGTGCATGTGTAATACACTTGGTATTTATATACATATGCAATAATTTAAAAATACATTTGACAACAGTAATATATAGCATTATATAAGTTAAATATATTATTATTACATGTTAAATCTGTTTGGAGAAGGGATGCATCAGTACCAGTTTTTTCAGACACAGTACTTCTTTAGTATTTGTCGATTCTGAAACTGACACCAGAATGAGTAACTCAGTGTTAAGCAGAGGCGTAATGGAACATTTCTATTTAACTCTGTTTATATCGGTTGATATTGTGTTAAGCCTGCAATAAACTCTTCAGTTTTATTTTTGTGCAACCTTAAACTTCAAACATCTCTTTAATAAAGAAAGTGATGGTGTAAGGATGAAGATCTGTCCCGAGTGCACACAGCAGCACCAGTAAAGTCTGCTCATAATACAAACCGTGAACAACACCATGAATTTAGAAAGGCTTTATCTGTCTAATATACATTACAGCACAGTGAAATGCTGTCCCAGCCTGGTAAGACGTTGGGGTCAAAATGCAGGGTCAGCTATGAAACAGAGAGGGTTAACAGTGACATCATGATACAAATCTCACATCTATGAAAGTATCTGTATTCTGAATGCATTCCGAAATAAACTTTCAGAGGTTGTCGAGTAGATGAGTAAATACAGTATACGGTGGTGTATAAGACAGTTATGTAGCATTTTATCAGTTTGTTTTTTGTGCTTGTTTCTTCACTTGTATAAAGTTTCACACTCAACTCTGAAGGATGAGTTTTGCACTAAGTGCTTATTAAGACTATAAACTTGTCAGAATGTTATGTTTTATGTCTTATAACATTCTTATAATCTCGTTCGTCTTCTGTTGTGTTTTTTGAACCAGGGAACAAATCTAACTGATATCTGTACTGAGCTGCTTCTCCATGGCAATCTGCTGAAGATCTCAGCAGGAAACATTCAGGAAAGGGTCTTCTTCCTGTTCGATAACCTTCTCGTGTACTGCAAGAGGAAGTCCAGGTTAGAGAACAACACTGTCCGCATATTTCTCACACTTTCCTACAGCGCCTGAGGTACTAGTGTCGATGGTGCATATGACACGAGCATAAGCGTATAAAGATGATCAACGTCTGTCTTGAACACAAGCATCATTTACTTTTATGGGCTTTTTGTGCCTGAAGCATCTATTGGATAGATATTAAGGACAATATGATAAATTCTCTTTTACAGTTTCAATTCTTTTCCATGTCTTTTAATTGTCCAGAGTTTCAGGGAAGAAATCTACCAAAAGGACGAAGTCTATCAACGGCCCGATGTATGTGTTTCGTGGCCGAATCAACACGGAAGTGATGGAGGTGGAAAACGTCGAAGACGGAACCGGTATGTTTGCACCTATGCTTTCTGTACGGATATTAAAAAAGTGTCAAAGCAAAGTGTACTTTGTTGCATGTATTGTTGCGCTGCAGTTTACAGCCACCATGAACACAGCACAAAAACAATTCCGGAAACTGAATCGTGATTAGCGTGAACGCCCGTGTGATATGGATCCGTTTCACACCTTTGGGGTGTGTGTGTGTGTGCGTGTACGTTAGTGTATGTGCGCGAGTGTGAGTACCAGATGATGGGTGTGGTTCTGGTTGAAATCTGTACAGACTGAGAATTAACAGCTCTTGTTCTCACTTTCAATACACATTAAGGGGAGGATTGTCTGTGCGTGTCGCGGTCACCGTAGGAACAAAAGCTAGCGAAGGATCAGTTGAAACCACACACGTACACATCGGCAGCCAGGGTGTGGTGTTGTCACTTATCATTCATCTGTGTACAAAATAACTGAACCAGCTTCATTATACACATCAGTAACCTACATCAGTTTATAGCAGACTTCTTATCTTCTTATTTTTTTTGGTCTCATTCGATTGCAACGTTTTTATACTGTGATGCAAGTGATATCGTGAACCTAGTACAAATGATCTATTACTTTTCTATTACCAAAGTTTGTTACTATAGATTATTATATTTTAGCTTTACATTTTCTTGTTCTATCTGCGGATAATTCATTATATATCATAAATAATTATTTAAAGAACAAATACCAGTTAATAAATAGAATAGAAATGAAATAAAGGCTTCAAATTAAAACGATCTGCCGACAGAACAAGAACATGTTCGGCTTAAAAATGATGAAACGCTTCTAATATGGCTAAAATATCTTGTTTTCGCTTTATTGTGATCTTATAATAAAGAAACAGTAGATACATTTCACCATATCCCAGATATTATAACTTGCTGTCATTATTCTGCAGTGATTGGGATTGCAATTCGTAATTTACTGAAGTGCTTTTACATGCTGTAATCCATCGTTCCCTCACCAGCCTTTTATTATTGCTCTCTCTTGAAGTTAATAAGACAAAAAATATCATGTTACCAAGAAACTGGAAAGCCAAATTTACTGAGCATTACGCTGACATTTCTGTAAATGTTATATAAAAGTCTTCTTATAGAAACTGTCAGCGATTATTCCTTTTCCTTGTTAATTAACAACACGTTATTTTGCTTATCATTAGTTTTAGATTACGTAGCGCATCTGCCATGCAAGTCAGTGTAACAGAGCTGTTACTGTAAAAACAATACAGTTTATTTTTGTTGCTGTTGAAGCTAAAATTGCTTGAATTTGTGGCAAGTTTTCTTTTTCTTAACTACTTGAATTTGTAAAACTGCAAGAACAGGATACTTATTTTACTGCTACCACTGAAGACACATATGAATGACTTGAAGTAAAGAGGTATTTGGCTGAAAGTGTGTTGTGCTGATGTCACATGAAGCATCTTGAAGCAAAACCAGAACTGTTGTCAGAATTGCTGTTCTAAATGATGAATCGAAAACCACGAGCTCAGTCTGATTAGAGAATTCAGCATCACTGCAGCAGAAGTCTACAAGTCTGCAGACTCATCTACAAGACTTTTCTCATGTGTACATGTCTGTAAACAACCTAATGCTTCCAGCACTGTTCAGTGCTTTTTGGATCACTGGCCCTCACTCCTTTACCCCTCTCAGTGTCTCACTCCAGAGCTCTTATTTAATTACCCTAATTGCACCCTTATCAGGCTGCTCGGACGCCCAGCTAAGCTTTAACCTCCACTCAGTCACGATTTAGTGGTCAGCTCCCTCCCGTCTTATTTCAAATGGGCTAAAAGCCCTACCTTTTAGTGCTCCCAAATCTATTTCCACCATCTCAACATTAACTCGCTGCCCATTACAGAGGCTCATTTTTTATTCATCCCACTCCACCTCATTTACCTGCTGTCAAATGAGGGATAAAATTGGGCTGTGTGCTAAAAGGATGAAACCTCTACCTACATTTTCTACACACTCTCAAACACATCCGCACACACACACTGTTTGTTTAATGACTGGACAGGTAGTTTGAAAACGTTGCCTATTAATATCGTTCTTTAAACGGTTCACATTTTGTATAGCTAGAAATTCGAAATGAAATTCTGGGTGTTTTTGTAGTGTTTTGAATGTTTTTTGTGATTTTGTTCTGTATAACATCACCTTTGTTTGCAAAAAAGGGGCAGTTATTACTCAAAATCAATGGCTCACCACGACAGCACAGCACTAATGCGTCTATCTTTAGGAAGCTTTTAAAACAAGACGTTTACCACATTACGGATGCGACCTTTGAACTTCTATAGACTCTCGGTGCCTATACAAGCTCAGACACAATTTTTAGGGAGAAAAACCTCTAATACTGAACAGTAAAATATCCGTTATATCAGTTGTATATTGAAGATATACTGAATTGAGGTATCCGAGGTATCAACATTTTAGATGTTACTTGGAAATGGATGTTTTAAAAAATAAAATCTCTTGATTTCACTCTTGAAACAACACAATCCCTCCAGAGATAAAAACTGGTGATATTTTATTCTAATGAAAACACATATGGGGTTAATTAAGGAACAAAGTAATTTGTTTAATGAACCTCAAATTGCGTGCTTGTAAAAGATTTATTCAGTCTGCATTAGTCGTTTTTCATAACTGCCTCTATTTCTCTAATGTATTATTATTATAATCATTGATATGTATTAGACTCTTTACACAATTCTAAGCTTTCTAACAAATACCAAGATCACAACTAACCTTTACTAAGTGTCGCTTAATAAAGTGTCACCAAAACAAGTGATTTTTCAAGAGCAAGGTTGACATTTACGTTTCAGCTAGACGAAATTCATTCCATATGCTGTGTGTTATTGAAATTGGTGTTAAAATCTGCTTCATATATATTTAGAAGTGATTGAGCTGCTGGAGTTTTAACCTGTTCACCGTGTTTTGTTTTGTCTTTTTCATCCCAGCTGATTATCACAGCAACAACTACACTGTGACCAACGGCTGGAAGATTCACAACACTGCCAAAAACAAGTGGTTTGTGTGCATGGCCAAGAATGCAGAAGACAAGCAAAAATGGCTGGACGCCATTTTAAAGGAACGCGAACAGAGAGAGAGTGAGTGCTTATGTGCTTTGTTTTTACAGAATCGGTTTGGAGTCCCATCGTTTTTTTTTGTTACCTTGAATCGATTCGGATCAACTAAGACATGCTTGATGTGCACATCGTATAAAGTGCATGCTGAAATCATTATGCATTCATGTCATCTCAAACAGATTTGTTTTTAAGATTGTACAGCTGTTTTTCTTTTTAAGAATGTACAGCGGCGGTTTTACATCCAGAATCCCTGAATGGTTAAAGGAGTTGATCATTTAATAATATTAATCATTATGTAGAAATGGTGCCAAAAGTGATCAGAACAAGTGTATTACATACGTGGGAGGAAGAAAACAGTTAGGAAACCTGCCTTAAGGTCGAAAATGTTTGATTCTCTTTTGATTGGTTTCTTGACAACACACTTTCACATCCTCATAAATCATCATAAGGACTAGTTTCACTTGCATTTAAACTAGTACTAGTTTTCTTGTTTGTTTTTATGATTATTTGTGATTATTTGCCTGTAACAGCACATCTCTGACAGTTTAGGCTGCTGTTTGATATGAGGAGATGGTTATTTGGACTTTTTAGAAGGAGATTGCAGTGTCGCTTCTTTACAACAGTCAGAGGTTAAGCTGTAACATTAAGTTTATTTGGATGTTAGTGGTTAAGGCATTGGATTAACAATTGGAAGGTTGTGAGTTTGTATCCCAGGTCCACAAAGTTATCTCTCAATTTCTCAGTTGTACAAAATTAGAAAAAAAAATATTTATGTAGCTCTGGATAAAAGACGTCTGCCAAATGCCGTAAATGTTTCTGCTGAAGTCTTCTAGATGCAGGTCTTTGCCATTTCTCAGTTACATGACAAGTCGTATATCTTCATTGTAATAAAAATGTTAATGTTGGAAAATTGCTATGGTATCAGACACCTTTTTGGTATATGTTGTGATTGTTACTTAGTGTGGTTTGAGTGGTTTTGGCTGGAAATTTTAGACAGCGTGTGAAGTAAACGGACAGCATGAGAAAACCTCTTTTGTTCTTGTTGTATCATCACAGACAGGAGGTTTATTTTAACAAGTAAAACGAGCACTTCAACGTTCCTGTCTGTTTTGGCTGCTGCTGTGACTTTTGTTATTGACCCGTTCCCAGCTCGGAAAGTCAGGGCTCGTAGTCCAGGTCTGTGGTGGTTTTTGAGTGTGCTCACTGCATAATTACAATATTTTAAACAGGCACTTATTTTTTAGGCTATAAAGGACCTCATTGGCCTCTTCTGTCTAATGTTTTCATGAATGCCTTTGTTGTTTTCCATGACAGAGTCGAAACACCTGTCTCGCACGGGCCACCTGTTCTTGGTTTGTCCGCGTGATGAGCGTTTTTGGGTTTTCAGTAGCACAGTCCACTTCATCCGAACACCATCATAACACAGCTATAAACTGCAGAACTAGAAATCTACTGACACTCTGTTTCTTTAGTATAATGTTTCAGACTGAAGTATCACTTCCTATTGGGCAGTTTGAAAATGTAGAGCAGTCAAGGCATTCAAAGCTTTGCCTTAGCGGTAGCACATCACATTACGTTCTGCTCTGGTGCCGTGTGAAAGCAGAAGCTTTTTTTTTTTTTTTATGGGGCAGCTCGTGTTTCGGTCGTTTGAAATGAAGCCCAGTGCAACAGGTGCCCCATCAGTCACACCTCTCTTCCCTCTCTCTCCCTGTCTTTTTTCTCTAAAGGCCTCAGGTCTGGCTTTCGGACACGCTTGTTAATTACATGTTCCGTGCGATGCTTTGTTTGACATGCTAAAGTGCTACCTTATTTTGACAGCCTTTCCGAGTGCCTTCAATTTAATTAAAATCAAACCCAATGGCACTTTAGGATGAAGGAAGCAGCATGTTAATGTGATTATGTGGATCAGCATCTGCCACTGGCAGGCAGGCTTCGCTTGAAAGATTTGTGCTGACATGACAAATGAGGATCTATATACTAACGTTCCAGTCAATAGACTTCATGTAGAATACAGACTGGAACTTGGACCAGAATGAGCCATTATCAATTACGATAAGGAAATCAGAGACACTATTAACAGTTTTCCCAGCCACATAGTTTAACCCTTTTTACCTATATACTGGTGTACCATTCCGGAGGAATGGAAATCGATTTATCTGACATTTTCAATCAGTATAAGCAAATTATTTTACTCCTGCAATTTGCGGTGAGATGCTTTTACCTCTGTTGGGTTAAGTTACACAGAATTTTAGTGGTTGGGGCTTCTGTCAGAGAGCAGAAATATGTTTGATATCAGCTTTCAATCATCATTCTTGTGAATCAACATTTTTGTGAAAAAATCTATCCATTCGTATCTTTTTGGAAATTTTCTACAAATATATTGCTCGAAGAACGAGAAATTAAGCAGCATTAAGAAATTTAGAGCCATTAAGCACCGCTGTGGAGTGTGATAGGACATTCACACCCCAAGACAGGCACATATTCATTTTCTGGCCTCTGCTAAATACAGTGATGTAACAAAAACCAAAGAATTGAATTGTATGGTTATGATTTTTCATCAGATTACAGTTGACGCAACAACCTTGCTAGTAGTCACAAGCTCAGAGCTTGATTTGATTGCTGGAGAAAGCTGGCTCAGACAGGGTCAAGCACTGGTCATAAACCCGTTATCACTGCTAGAAGTGTCGCTCTACGTTATCTCTTATCTCCTAACGCGACGGAGATTATGTCACAGTGTCTGATGGCTTGGGTTGTGTAGAAGACCGTCTCAAACCATGGTTCATTTGGAGGTGGACTGTGGAGTCACACCAGCTGTTCACTCTTCTGTCCCAAAGCCTTCTCAGTCATCATCTTCACACATAATCCCTCCTGAATGGCCACCCACGGCTACATCCTACCAACCGGGGAAAAATGACGTATGAATATCATATAACGATACTTGGTGGCATGTTCATAATTCAAATCAAACCAGTAAAGCCACAGTTTTTAAACTCTGAACGGTTACATTTGAGTTATACACAATTATAGAGACTTTAACTATATCTGACTACTAGATTAAAACACAGATTTAAAAAAAAAGACATAAAAAGAGAGAGATACGATAAGAGATACGATAAGAGATAAGATAAGATAAAGTAAAAGAAAAAGATAATATCAAGGCAAGGTGACTTGAAATTACAAGAAATATTATATAGAGAATGTATACCAAGTATATAAATGTACAATAGTAATATTAATACAATAAGTTTCAATCTGTTATGAGGATATACAAAAATATACAGAAGACAGTCATTTGTGTGGTGAAACAAAGATAGCCAGCTTGCTTTTTCCATCCTCAAGGTGTAATCACAGCATGTAGTTTACCCCTCTGTCAGAAGACAGCTAGCAGCTGGGGACGGTGAAGGTAAATGTGCAGCACATGAGGCCACTGCATCTTTTCTTTTTTACCCGCTTTCTCCCATTGTGTATGATCTAAATGTGCAACCTAATGAATAAACAATTACCGTAGTCTTCTTCATATCATCAGAACTGTTCCACTGGACTGTAAATGCTCATAGTAGTGATTCACCGCCAGAGATTTGACCACCTCATGATTTTACTGGTTTGGATTTTAGCTCAGCTGCAGTTGTGTTGTGTAATTGTGGTAGTCTCACACCAGGCTTGTTTCAACGAATGCATGCTTTCTGTGCTGTTTTTGCACCAGGGTACCTTTTGCATCGTTTTTTGGTGGTCGCTCGTGGTCGTGTTGTTATTGCCTTCAAGTCAGAAGTAATGAAGCTCATAATTCTGACGTTTTCGCAGTCTTGTTTTCCGCTCACAGCTCTCTGCTCAACGCTTGTGGTAGCAGCATGAGTAGTTGGTAGTAAGTCAAGGTTTATTTGATATACTGCTGTTAGACTTTCAGAATCATCTAATATGTGATGCATTAAGCATCTTGATTTGATTTGATAAAAACAGACATACTATATTTCAGTAGTAGAGTGCAGTTCAGCAGTTCCTGAAGCTGTGAAACACACAAGCAGCAGCAGACTTGCATTAGGAAATGGAAGTGCTCTCTTTTAGTCCACGTGGAGTTGTGAAGTGCACAGCTGCTTCCTCTTTTTCATCTCCAGCTGTTTTCGGCTTCTAACTGTTCCCCTCCTTCAGTCTGACCCAGGTCATGTTCACAAGTGCAGCTCTGTTTATAAGTTGGGCGTCAAGTTGATAGAGCTCTGGTTTGCTGTTTTACCCATCAGCCTGTTTGTCCTTTAGGGCATTTGTGCGTATTTACACACAGTTCCCCAGTGTGCAGGCACTATATTTAGCAAGCCAAGCATTTGCTCCTGTTCAGTTACCCAGTGCACATGTAAATGAACACAGCGTCCCGGACTTCTGCTACATGGCTAATTCTATAGATGAACATTTCTCCCCACTTGGGAGACAGAGAACCCAGGTGTGTGTCTATGAGGATGTACATGTCCCTCATCAGCCACTCCAGTGAGAGAAAAAGCAGAAAGGAAGCGAAATATCAAAGAACTATTTAAATATTTAGGCAAATCATAGTCTATATCCGATTCCCAACTACTTGTGGAAGTACTACTAGCTTCATCTACTTGTGGAAATTGTAATGGACTCAAAAACAACTTTTTTGCTCTTTTCTGTTTTTTCCATGATGTTCCTGGGGCATTTAAACTGTAGTAGGAGCTTCTTTTTGTATGTTGTGTGTTCTTAATTGTCTTGCACTGTGTCCAGGCCTCAAACTGGGAATGGAGCGGGATGCTTACGTTATGATCGCAGAGAAAGGAGAAAAGCTCTACCACATGATGATGACCAAGAGCCGCCATCTGATCAAAGATCGACGGAGGAAGCTCACCATTGTGCCCAAGTGCTTTCTGGGAAAGTGAGTCCTTAGATATATGTATTTATTTATTTAAAACCCTAGTGTGCATAAGCAAGGAATAAAACATGAACAGACTAGTGTGTTGCTGTTGCCATGGCAGAGCTGATTATTTTCCTAAAACATGTCATTTCCTGTTGTCACCTATGTCATAACATTTTTTTACAGTTGTTATTAATACCATCCCCGGACTTTATTTTTAGTTTGAAGGTAACATGTCAAAAAGCTAGTCATGTTACAGAGAAACTGCAAGAGCAGCCACACTGTTCTTCCAGCTGTGCTGTTATAGTATTAATCAACGCCTTCTGGCCAGTCAGATTGGAGAATTCAGTATCATTGGGCTATAATTACAAATAATCTGTCTGCATGTATTAACTCTTAAGTGAAATAATCGAAACTGTTCTTTAAATAGGCAAGTATATAAAAGCTTTATAAAAGGGTTCCACTTTTGACAGGAAAACACTTTTTGAGGGAACAAACTGTGGAAGGTTGTGAGGTTCTAGATTGAATCTTTATTTTGTAAGAGTTTGAGTTTTATCAGACTTCAAGTCACCTTAAATCTGAGAGGCCTCCTGAACACACACACACACACACACACACACACACACACACACACACACACACACACACACACACACACACACACAGGATGCTTGAAAATGCTTTCCCAAGCTCAGTGCCAAGCACCCCATCAGACATAGACATTCCCAGCAAACATCCTTCATTAGAAAAGGTTTTCCTCATTCAGTACCCCTTCTCTCTCTCTCTCTCTCTCTCTCTCTCTCTCTCTCTCTCTCTCTCACACACACACACACACACACACACACACACACACACACACACACACACACACACACACACACACACACACACACACATTTACACTGCCTTTCGGCACCGTGAATGAACAATGGATGTTGTGCACATTCATTGAACTCTCAAACTGTGTGTGTGTGTGTGTGTGTGTGTGTGTTACTGAACTCAAGTGTGTTTGTGTGTGAGCAAGATTCCTCAGAGCAATTAAAATTCTCCCCCCAGTGTACATTACACTGATTGAGGAGCAAAAAAAAGGTTATGGGCCTTCTTGGGGAAAACGAAGCTTTAGTTGATAGGCGTATAATGTAGTTAACATTATACAGAGTACTCTGTAGTGCAATAAAAATATTATGGAGGTGTATAGTCTGTATGCTCAGCTGTGTTGTTGCAGGCTTTAAACATACGACTGGATGGATTTCACGTTTTCAGCACAATTGCTCACCAAGCTTGGTCTTTGCGTCATCAGGTGCAGACAGCTGAGCATCAGAGCAGTACATGCCCTGTTACAGAAAAACTGTAACATCCAAGCTTTGGATTAAAACAAAATCATATGTACAGGCTGGGTAACGTTCAAGAATCTGTTCTTTCCTTGTTTGTTACGGTGATTTATGGGATTTTTTTCCCCCCTTATAGTCCTGACTGCTTTCTTCTTTTTAATTGCCTCTGTACAAAAAGTAGCATTGTTGCAGGTCTGTAAATAAGCACAGGCAGCTTGCTTATAATACATTGGGCAGAATCTCTCCCTTGCTTAAACAAACATACACACACATACACACGTGTACATACATACACACAGTGAGGTTAGATCCATTTTAGATCAAATGAATCAGAGTGTACATCAGACTGAACACATTCTTCAGTAGAAGAGATTAGACATGAGGAAAATCTCACCATTTGTACAAAGCAGTTAACATGATCGATATCACTAATTTGCTTACATTTAAATCAAGGAATAGTGCAGAACTTCAAATATTGAATATATTGAACATTAATGTCCTTTGTTTTAAGTATTTCAAATGAATGTGATTTTAAATAAAAAATCTGAAGACGTATATAAATATATAATACATATTATGTAATATATATATATATATATATATATATATATATATATATATATATATATATATATATAGTCTTATATATATATATAGCATTCTTTCACAACTTTGCCCCATGTGAGAAACTGTATGTGCTTGAACCATGGAGAATATTAATGAGCTACATAAACACTCATTAATTCCCCTCAGGGATGCCTCTCTCTCCCCCGCCAGTTTGGATTAGAGGCTTACATAAGTAGAGCAGACTTGCTGTCTTTTCCCCTCTTTTTCTGATTCCTTATTTTCCTCAAACTATTCTTTCACTGAGCACATATGCACATAAAAGCCATGAAAACTATAAATGAGTAACAAATGAATGGAAAAAGTGACATGTTCAGGCAATAAAAGTCACCATGAAATCTTCAGTGTGTCATGGCATCGATTCTGCAAGTCTCTGGAACTGTCCTAAAGCAAGGAACAACATTCTTCACAACAATATTCCCTTTATTGGTGTTTTTTGATAATGGTTGCGAAGAGAGCTGTCTAACACGTCAGGTACAAAATCTCAGTCAGATCTGCCCACTGTGAAGGCCAGAGCAAATAATTTACACCATTTTAATCTTTAATTGCATTATTAAATAATAAACCTCTCTGGAGGAATCTATATCTCGTTATTTCTTCACTTTTTAGCATTTTTTCCCCGTTAATTTGTCACTCATCTAAATGTAAATAAAGTCCTGCCTAATTCTGTACATATGTGAGCTTTAAGTACAAGCTCTATACATAATGGCATGTAATTGTGTGCTTTTTATGCATGTAGATTTGCATGAAATGCACATGTATAGCTTTTATAGTTTCTTGTAACTTTATACAAATACCTTCCCTATCTTCGGTGTTACATAAAAACCCACAGCCCCAAAACACATGCACATTCACATGCACTGCCTAGAGCTCTGTGTAAAGATCACAGACCGGATTGGTGCATTCATGAGTGGGACAAATGTGTGTGTCTATGATCCGATATATGGGATTAAAGATTCCATAGAGGAGTCAAGATATCAAAGTCAATCATCTGTGAGTTCATGCATGCAGAAGAGTTTAGATATCACTTTCATGCGAGTGCGTCACACTGCACTACGATGAAATCCTGTCAGGTTAGGCTATTTTAGAAAACTGACTAGGGTTAGCAGTAAATATCACCAGTAAACATTAATATGACTTAACAATCCTCTCAGAAATCCTGCTAGATGAGCTCAAGGTTAGCTAGCTAGTCAGCTATTCCAGTTAATTTTAACATTCTTTTCAGAAATCCTGTCAGGCTAGATCGCGTTAGTATGTTCAGTTTAGCAGTAAACATTGTCCATACAAATGAATATGACTTAATAGTCTTCGTACCAGTATAATATTTATATGACTTGATGTTCCATTGAGAAATTCTGCTATGCTAGCTCAGGTTAACCTGCTGTACCAGTGAATATACGAGTATGCAGTGAATTGATTTAGACTTTTAGCATTCTTCTTAGAAATTAGAGAATAAAGCAGCTTAGAGAAAGTTAGTATGTTAACCAGGGTTAGCAGTAAATATTATCAGGACATTATGAATATGACTTAACATGCCACTCAGAATGTTATCTCAGGTGGCTAGCCAGCTGTACCAGTAAATATTGTCAGAACATATGAATACGTCACTATTTTCAGATATCTGGTGAGAATAGCTTATGGTAGCTTGATTAATGACTTAATATTCCTTAGAAATCTTGTTAGATTAGTTCATGTTTACTTTTTAGCTCATATTAACTGTTACGATAATATCACTTAACAATTCCTCTCAGAAATCAGTTAAGTTTGCAAGCTAGCTAGTTTGTACTAAAGTTGATATCTTGATTACATATGAATGAATATTGCACGAATATTGATTACATATAGCGATGCAAGTGCATGATTCAGGCAGACATGTTGAGGTTCCACATCGTCTGCTTTTTCTCCCATTTGTAAATCCTGCAGGAACCACTGAGACCTCAGCTTTTCTCTGAGCAGGACAAAATATTACAAATATTGTTAGTAAAATCACTAAACCTTAACCTTGCCATGATTTACACCAATTTCCATTTATTAACAAGCCAAGACACATTCATTGTATCCGTCCACTCTGCACAGTGTCTTACATTTACATAAAAGTGTCACAGCAGTTTCCATATGACTTATTCTGGTGACAATTTGTCACATATAGCAGAAGTATTTCTATTTTACAGACTGTGACACAAATTCTTTGCCATGTCAATGGTATTTAGTGTTGACTTTTTATTTGTTGGATTCATTAAGACTGAGATTCTCTGAATGGACAACGATTAATGTAAGAATAACAAACAAAAACTTCTGAATATGGTAATAAGTGTGTGGTGTGTAGTGTTCTATAGAGGCTTATCTAGAGTGTGTGTGCGTGTGTGCGTGTGTGTGTGTGTTGCAGTGAATTTGTCGCCTGGCTGTTGGAGAGTGGAGAGATCAGTAAACCAGAGGAAGGGATCAATTTAGGCCAAGCACTGCTGGAGAATGGTCTCATCCACCATGGTGAGAGTCTCATCCAACCTTTAATCTCCTACTCTTTTTCAATCTTTATTTTAAAATTTTATCTTTCTACACAATCTACACAACCTAATTTTATAATGCTATATATTTAATACAATTAAATAATTCTAAATAATTTAAAATGAAATAATTCTATTTATTTTGTGGTTAAAAGCTGAAGTGCAGCAAAAAAATGTCCCTAAAAATTGGATTATATCCCATGTCAACATTGCACTGTAACCTGAGCTCATCATCAAGATTTGCTCTTCACTGTCCCCCAAGGCAGGAGTGTTGTGACGGAAAACAAGCTAGTCATGAATAATGGATGAAGTGATGTGTTTACCTTATCCAAAGCTGAACCAGGGATAATGACATAGGACTGTGCATACACCCCACTGCAAGCAAGTGGTGTGTGTGTGTGTGTGTGTGTGTGTGTGTGTGTGAGATATGAAATTGGAGAATATTATTCTGGACTAATAAGTGGTCCATGTTGTAAGGATTCAGGAGACACAAGGTCACATGGGACACCTGGGGTTTGAATCTCAGTATCATTCACTGATAATAATGTGAGACTGTGAAAATAGTTTCAAATTTATTTTGAGCACATAAAACAAACTATCCCATATGTAAATATCTATCCCTAAATGTCGATACATCATTATTTTCTAGAATAAAAATACAGAAATCGATTTTGTAAGTGCTACATAAGATAAACAAAGCCACTTTAGTTAGAAAACTCATCAGATGTCTGAATTGAATCGTGAAGTTTCTCTAAATTTATTTAGTTCTCTCTGTTGTAAGGTTCTTGCTTTCACAACACCAACTTATCTTTTGGATTTCCAATGGGAAAATGTGACAAGCTAAACAAATAACACATTTTTAATAATCACATTATGTAGCTGAAGAGATCATGTGGCGTATAAAGTTTATTATTTTCTTCCCTTTTTTAGTTTCGGATAAACACCAGTTTAAGAACGAGCAGGTACTGTACCGCTTCCGTTACGATGACGGCACTTACAAAGCTAGGAGTGAGATGGAGGATATCGTATCCAAGGTATTTCCTTACATTCCACACGATCACACAATACTTGTGAATATTACTGTAAGCATTTTGACGCGGTTAAGCTGTTTAAAGATGTGAGGAAAAAATAATGGTTTTTGTTTTTGTATGTTTGTAGGGTGTGAGACTGTACTGTCGTCTTCACAGCCTCTTCACACCTGTGATTAAGTAAGTATTACACATGATTTAGCCATCATTAGATTTCCGCAGCATATTTCTTAACTGGATAATTTATTGTGTGCGTGTGTTTGTGTGTGTTTATGGTCATAGTATACTGTATATACTCAAAACGGAGTTGCAGCATTTTCCATGAATGACTGTAACACTACAGACTGGACTGAAGTGATCAAGGCTGGAAATATATATTCCTCTGCTCACATATTATTGAGGGGAATCTTAGCTTTAGATTTAGTCATACTTCATCTCTTCTTCAGTAGATAATTTCACCTAGATACTTTCCCTTTACCCAAGAGCTGCTGCTGTAACCATGAATACATTATCATGCTCATCCCAGGACTCTTATTCACAATATGCTCATGCAGAACATTTTTACAACACACTTAATATGTTTGGTTTAGCAGTATGTAGTTGTAGAAGTGTAATGATTTAGAACCCCTTGCACCCTACAGGGGACAGGTTTCTTCTCTCTAATCCGGTTACTTTCAGGATTTTCACTTCTGGCTTGTTGGTTATGGATCTAAGTGTATATGAGGATTTTGTGTTAAGCTGCCCTGTTGAAAGCTCTATATTAATTACAGTTGAATCATCTACAGCACTCATACAAAAAAGAAATCACCCCACCAGAGCACCAGCGCCTCACTCCACTCTGGCATTGTGTTTTGTTTAATTACACCACATCCTTCCGTTTTCTGTTCTCACATCTTTCCCTATCTTGCTTTAAACTCGCGAATAAGCTGCTGACTGCCTCGTCTTAGCACGCTTCCTCTTTCCTAACTAGCACACAATGAATCCTCCATAATGTAGGATGTTTTGTGGCGGACTAATCAGCTTTACTTTTTTTGTCATTGCGGTCAGACTAAAGCATGTGTGCAGTAACACTTTCCAATATTTTGCTTTTCTTACCACACCACGTGTATCATTTGGTGTATGAATTTAATTTACATTTGAATAAAATATTTCTCAGTGGTCAGGCTGAAGTGTTATCTGCTTTAGATGCTTTTGCTGTGACACGGCATGGTAAAAGTCTCTGAAGGCTCAAATGGCTACCAGATTGATTTTGGAGCAAAGAAGAAAGGTTGCAGTTCCTTGTGTAATGTTAGTGTTAATGTTAGTGTCGTTAGAGTCATGTAGTATATTTTTTTTTAAATCACTCTGTAAGGTTTGTGGCCATTAAAACTAAGAGAGCAGAATGAATGAATGAATGAAGGAAGGAAGGAAGCAAGTTTGGTTTTTGTGTGTCTTTCTTTCTTTCTTTCTTTCTTTCTTTCTTTCTTTCTTTCTTTTTTTTTACAGTTGTGTTGATCAGAGTGGCACAAGTCCAGTGCCTGGTGTGTGATGGCTCATGTGTACAAAATAAGCGAGTTTGTGCCTTAAAGTCAATATTGATGTTTAACATCAATACTAGCTACATGCCAGGAATTGGCAGCAAATAAATTAGACAATAAAGCAAAAATACATACGTAAATAAGGGTTACATCCTCCACAGTCAATTTACTCTAAAGGACACCAGCTTAACTTGCCGTCGATTACATTTCATTCTATTCTTCATTTTGTTCCAAGGCATACAAAAGTGGGTTTTGTCTGCAAAGTGAAAAAAGTGAATGGAAAAACAAGGATTGTGTAGGTCTGTTTATTTATTCCTTTTTTTTCCATGCAGAGACAGAGACCACCACCTGAAGACATTTAAATCTGTGTTACCAGCCAGTAAACTGGTGGACTGGCTCGTCTCACAGGTAGGAAGACATAAAACACTTATACACCTGTGGAGAAGCAACAGACTTCCATTCCAAACACACACACACCCACATACAGACAGACACACACATATACACACACACACAGAGGGAGACAGAGAGAAATTCATGTAGCTCATAACTGTGTGGTTACTTAACTAGTAATGTCATAGATTTGTATATAAACCTCTAAAAATAGGGCTTTTATTGAGGACAGAGCAGCCTTTTAAAATTTTGGGTTCAGGGGTGCATGTGGTTTTACTTAACATTCTCTCTCTCTCTCTCTCTCACTCACATTATGTCTCTGTATTCTCTCTTGTCTTCTCAATTTCTTTCTCTTTCTCACTTTGCGTAAACATCTCTCAGGGAGACTGTTCTACCCGCGAGGATGCCGTCACATTCGGGGTCGGCCTGTGCAACAACGGCTTCATGCACCACGGTAATGTCTATTCGTCATGACTCACGATATTTACTTTATGGGAGCGTGGTGTTTAGAAAGTGTCAATGGATCACAAATACGGAATCAAATATGAACATGTTGTTGATCTTGAACCTGGGAAGCGATGATATCAGAAGGATATCACCAGATGAGGCAGAATCCATCTTAAAATCAACAACATTGCTGGATTTGGCAGTAGTAGTCAAGCTGGGCTCTGAGTTGAAAGTTTCAAAAGAAATTGAGAGTGAAGAAAAAAAATCAACACGGTAATGTGTGTGTACACGATTCCAGGCTGACCTGCTGATTTTGCCATAAACAGAATTTCCAATGAGCCTTGGCTTGGCTTGTTTGCTATTGCAACACTTTGGTGTCTGGGGCCAGAGAGTGAACCGTGGCCATGTTTTTGTGTGTTAAAGGGTCTTAAATTAGAACAGCTGTGAACCACAGTATCTTGAAAGTGTGCTGAGGAGGAGCTGCAAGTTTGCTGTCGGATGTCATTTATTTACTTAATCTCTTTAATCGCATTTCAGTTTACTAGGAAATTTGATGTGCGGACATTAATACAATATCACAGCAGTTTATCTGAAATAAATCGATTATGCTGCTACTGAAACAGGGTTTTTTTATTTATCCTGTAATATTCTTGATAAATCCCTGAGGCTGTGAGCCTGGCTGAGGGCCAGAGTATCCTCACGTCTATTAGCAGATGTCTCCAGCTGTTAGAACAGTATCAGCAAGTTGGAATGGAATAAAAGTGTTAAAAAAAAAAAAGACTAAAGCACACAGACACAACATCAGTAAGAGAAGACATATACACACACACACACACACACGCTCACACACACTTCCTGTTAAATCAATAACAGCACTACTTGTTCTGAAGTCCAGTCACAAAACAAATCTTTATGTTTAGCTAGGATACGCTGTGCAGCAACAGAACATTTTGTCTCTCCAAACACTTCCTGCAAACAAGCCCGTCACTTTCAGTTTTAGGGAAAAAAATCCTAAGTGGCAGGTTTTCTTCAACCAGCACGGCTCCTGCTGTTTAAGACAGACGTAAAAAAAAAAAATACAGGCGAGTGTCATAAGTCATCAGCCGAAGCTGAAGCACCAGCTGAACTGAGACCTATTCATTATCATGTGATTTGAATGCTAATAAATGAACCGCACTGCTGTTTATGTGCTACCTGTGGTTTTGCATTCTTAAGCCATACAGGACTGTATAAAAGATCAGTAAGCAAATGCACAGTGTCAGTTAAACAGTCCATCACACAGAGACTTTACAAAATCAGCTCATGTCATTTACAGAAATATATCTAAGTATATATGTATATTTTTTTTAGTTTTAAGTTTCAAATTGAAATATATTCGCCAGAGGTGACAGTGGAATGAAAAAAAACCTGAGAAGATCTGAGAAAGAAACTTTGAGAGGAACTGGACTCAAAAAGGGAACCCAACATCATCTGGTTTCCAGATTTATAAGAAATTCTATAAGAACTGACCAGTATGAAACTAAACAAAGCTAATATTTGATGTGGTGCCAAAAATGAAATAAAAAAATGACTAGTCTCATGTACACTTTATGAAGTTTTGTGATGAACCTTTGTTATGTTTTTATAGAAGTATTTGTTACTTCTGGGCTGAGAAGTGATTTGTTACACAATATGTTGCTCTGTTTATTGACATTTTACAAATATTTTTTCGTTATCATGTAATTTATTGTCGGAAAAGTAATGTTTGGTACAAGCTCAGTAATGCAGAATTTACAAATAATATATACAAAAAAAAAGGATTTTGCACAGTATTATATATATGTAAAGACAGAGATTTCAAGAGATTTCAACTTGTTTCTCTGAAGTGGAAGACACCAAAATCTCATGAACTCAACACTCAATTTTAATGGAAATGTAGTTGTTGGGAACATCAGTAAATGTTAACCTGGTGTTCACTCTATGTTCTTATTATTTAGGTCTCTTCTTTAGGTCTCTTATATATTTAGGTCTCTTCTGACTGATGTGCTATCTTAGATCTCGCCTGACTATTGGAATACGGCTCCGGAAACTACATACAGACGCATTCAATAATGAACAAATATTTTGTCTTATTGAGGTGTTGTGCGATCACAGGCTGTTAGAACAGTTTTAATGCATCTGTTCACAGATGCACTGCACAAAGGTTTTGATGAGCTTTTGATGAGCAAAAGTTGTTAAAAAAAACATCAACAGTAGTTGCTGTGATGTTGGGATGTGATACCCTGCCTGTGGAAATCATAGCTTATGACTGACCCATTTTCATCCTCATTAAACTCCTATCGGGATAGAAAGCTTTTATCATAACCTACAGGTGAGCAGTGACACTTTATTCTAAGACAGATGTATTCCAACTTTTTTCCACAGGAAGTCTCACAGTGATTATGAGAACATTAGAACTCAAAACATTCAGCATTTACTGTGACAGACATGATTTAAGCCAAAACATTACTAGCACTAGAGTTGTGGGGAAGGGCAAGAGAGAGTCCACTTTTTTGGCATATTATGAGGCACATACAGAAGGTATAAAGGTTGGTAGGTCTGATACAGTCAGACAACAGTTGGTATTTTCTGTTACCCCAAAACTGCAGAGGGTTGCAGGTGAGGGGTAACAGAAAATACCAAAAATAAATATTTAAAAGACTGTATAGCAAACTCTGCTAGCAAAATGGCCTCCAAAGCATAACAGTGTTAGTCCAGAGCCACCTTTTTATTTCTCTCGCCATTATTAAAAAAATAAAAAACATTAACGTCTCCCACTATCATATTTTCTAGCCTCTCACCCTACACACTTTGACTTCCTAAATGTCATATTGTCTTCTGTCACTGTTGTTTGTTCTCATTGAAAAGAATGTTTTTTGGCCACTTTATGTCTATCCATTTATTTTTTGTCCCTGTTATTTTGTTAATCACACTCCTGCTACAGATACAGTTGAGTGCTATAAACCGGAAAACCCTTTCCCAATTCACTTTACTATCTCTAATCTGATTCTAGATTGCTCTTCTTTACTGATCTTGTTTGCTTGTTTCTTTTTTGCAGTCCTGGAAAAGAGCGAGTTTAAGGACGAATCTCAATTCTTCCGGTTCCATGCTGATGAGGAGACAGAAGGCACCAACACTAAGACTAAGCAGCTTCGCAATGACTTTAAGCTCATTGAGAACATCATGGCGAAGTCCCTAGTGGTGCGTCTGATCACCATTAACACAAACACCGAGTAAAGTCAGATGATGTGTTTTGTGTGCGTGAATAGAAGGATCCTCTCACCCAGACATCGACCATATTGATGTCTCCCTCTGTGTGTGCTCAGGGCCACTAATAATTACCCTGATCTTTACACACTGCTCTTACATCCTCTTAACATAGGAACAGCACAGAAGATGATTATTCGCATCGAACTCTATTTTGAGTGTTTACCGGTCATCAGAAGCAAACAGGTTCATTATGACCCTATTTCTTGAGGGAGAATTGGATTTGGTTGGACGTGCTTATAAAATAAATAGGAAACAGAAAACAAGTCCACAGAAATCCAATTTGGTCTTAAAATTCACATTTCCTGTTTGATCAAACATGTGCCAAGCATTTCAGTTATTTCCCCTTCAACCTGAATTCTGGTTTCATCTCTTGACATCACAGTGCTAATGATTTGCTTTTGACATCTGCAGATTCATCCAGGGGAGGAAGACTATGGATTTGAGATTGAGGAGAAGAACAAGTCTATCATGGTGAAGAGTGTAACCAGGGGCTCCCATGCTGAGGTGAGAATATGAACTGGATTTTAACAGCAAACTCATCCATCCATGCTAAAATGGTAGGATTTGTGACAATTTCATTTCGAAAGCAAGTGGATGCTGTGCTTCCATGCAATACATCTTTTCATGCTGACAGAAATGTTTGCAAAGCCTCAAACACGACATATTCGACAAACATTAAGCCAAGCGGATCAGGGTGCGAGGAGAAGCAGTTAGTGCAAACACTACCAGAACAAGCCGGCACTTACGGGCCATGTCGGAGTTAAACAGCTGGTTATCATTAGATTAAATACAGATCAGTGCTTCCATCAATCTCAAAGGAATATCCCTGTTAAACAGGAGCAAGCAAGAAGAATTCATGTTCTAGATCATTCTTCATGTAAATATTAGCCAGATCAGGCGGATAAACCACTTTGTTTTCAGGTCCTGGCTATTAGATTTATTTATTTACTTATATTTTCTATTCATAGTAGGTGAAACAGCCATAGAAAATTAAACCATACTTCCTACCGACTTTTTTAAAACAAAAGGTTTCTTTTGGTGAGTTTACATTTCACAGTTGATTGATGTACAGTTCTGCTGTTCACACGTACGAATCCCACCACCTGCTGCACTACACACATTAGCTGCGAATTATTGTGCACAGATAAAAGACAAAATTTTCAGTATCAAAAGCTAAATGAAGGGCCTTACTTCTCCTAGCATGATATGCACAGTATGTCACACTGGCTTTAAACATAGAGAGAAAATAAAGACAGTAGCCAGACCCAAATTATACATTTATTATACGTAATGTGAAGAGAAAACACAGCAGCTTTTATCACAAACAGCTTGACTCTGGCGAGGTCATAACGAAGATGTTAAGGATAGCTGGTTGTTCCTTCCACAGCCATTCATACTAATATGTTTCCATGTGTTATTATATTTCATCAGCTCGTTTCAGTCTGGTCTGTTATGTTTCTGCCTAAGCAAAATCATGAGACTGAACAGCATACTGGAGCTTTTATTAGTTTGTTTTTCCACAAACCATCCATCTTTGCTTTTGTTTGACCTCTTATAAGAAGAACCAATATGAATTTCCTCCCTTTTCTTATAATATACATGTTGTGAATGGAGTCTGCATTCAGGTTTTCATGCTGATTATTCTTGGGTTGGATTAATATATAGATTACCCACATTTTAGCATTAAAAGAAATGCATTATGATGAATGATGCCTAAAGACGTGCATTGTAATCTGATTCATGAGTCTACAGTTATAATACATCTATATTTATATACCGGTCTGATTACTAATTAAGTCATTTAGGCTGCATATCATCCTAGCAACAGTATTTTTATCAACTGGACTAATATTCTTGGTAGCCAAACGTCTGTGTGCATGGTGCTGTTTCAGATTTACTTCTTAATCACACTGCTGGCTTGTTTACAGAGGGAAGCTAATCTTAGAACTTCATTTGAGCATCATTAAGATCATGGCCTGTACCACCACCAGCATCATCAGTATCATCTGGAGGTGGTTCTCAGCGTGTTTCTCTACCACTGAGGGTTTATTCCGGCTCTCTTTGTGTCCTCACACCTACGTCAGTTGGCTCTCAGATGCTCAGGCAGTCAGTCAGGGTGCAGGTCACGCTTTTTAATTCACTCCTTCTCCAGAGTCTCGCTCTCACTTCAGATAGTGGAGAGAAAATTAGGCATGCCTCATCACATTCTCCTCTGAGTCCTGATGCCTCGCTCACTTTTTTCCTTTATATCGAGAAGCACATTGAGATGAAGCTTCTATTCACAGTAATGCTGAGTTACAAAAATAGAAGCCATATTTTTTAGTCAGAACCAACTCATTCAACGTTTTATCTTGACTATCTCTTGTAGCTGGTGTTAAATGGCTTTATTGACAAATACAGTAGATATTCATTGTGTTGTCTTGTCTTGTGAGTATGTATAGTCCAGTCTTGACTATAGCAGTGTCACCAAAAATCAACCTCCAATGAGAGTAGTAATAAAAGCAACTAAGTGAGTTGGAGTCAATACAAAAGTATCTCCTGAAAGCTCACTACTCATTAAAATGCACCAGATTTACATTTCAGAATAATCAGTATAAAATTAAAATCACTTAAAGTAAATAAATGAAGTTCAGCATGATTTCTGATATACTCTTATACAGTATATACGTCAGATCATACATACAGGAGAAGAGATAGCTGGTTAAAAACTGTAAGGACTCTATACCTATGCTAGCTTTATATTAACACCTGAGGACCTTTAAGAGCCATGAGCCAGCACTTATCGTTTATGAGTGAACATTACTAATATGTCATGCATTCTATGATTGCTAGCAAGGCGAAGCAGCTTGTATAAGCAGTTAGAAGGATCAGAGACAGAAACTTAAATATATCGCGTTTTCTCAAGCTTGTATTTCCCCATGTTTTTGGAGCATGAGGTGGCAGTTTGTTCTAAACCTTTTTTCTTTTCTAGCCTGGAGGGACAGTACAATACAAAATCATGTTTACAAAGTGAAATACATTAAAGAATAGGCTGCAGAACATAAGATATAACATCATCAATAGAACATCAATACAGCATCTTTTTTTACGAACAGAGAGAACCGGTATAAATGGGCTTGCGGGGCAAATCCTTTCGTTTGCTTATAAAAATAACACAATAATATATACAACACTATATTCACACTAGTGAGTGACACAGCAACAGGCAATTGTTCATTTTCTGTGTATGCAGTGTGATACACAGAAAATGTGTCATGAGCTGTGATTTCAGCAACAGTGCCAGGAAACAAAGCGACAACTGCTAAATGTGACATTTCAACTGAGATTTCTAATAAATAAAATAAAGCTTGGAAGAAAGTAGCAGAGATCATAAGTGCTTCTGGTGAATAAACACACAAACAGTAGAGTCAGCTTGCTTGACATATCTGACAGTGAATCCAGTATGAAGCCTAGCATGTAGGGTGTAAATCAGACTTTAATACCATTAAGATAAAAGTGATGTGTAGACTGGATTGTAGGTTAAAAGCTGGATGGTTCACACCCACAAACGACAATAGAAGCACATCCATAAACGTCCACATAAAAGCAAACTATAAGACAACACACAAGTTACTAGCTAGCATGAAAGCATGGTAAAAGATCATTAGAGTGACTGATAAGGCATGTTTGAAATACATGGATTCAGTTCAAGGTATTTTTTGCCCCATTCAGTCATCCTCTCATCCTCCAGTGTGCACATCTCCTCTTTCCATCCTAGAACATAACAAGGCCTCCATCTGTCCTCTGCTGCCAGCCCTGATCAGTTAACCTGGGAAACGCTGGCAGGACCAGGGGTAAAATAGACCCCAGTCAGAAAGACTGGAATAAGATGGCAAGGGTCTGGAATACTAAACACTTCTGTGCAGAAGGAAGGGATTTGTTTCCACAAGCAGAGCACAGTCACAGTGACCCTGTGTGTGAGAGAGGACATAGAGGTCTGCATTATCCAGCATCACAGCTGTATAATTAAATAGTCCTTATTTTAGTGCTTTCACTCTGGCACCTGACATAAAGTCCTATTCAGTGTGAAAATTAAGCCCTGGATTCTTAGTAGAAAGAGATGGAGACTGAAATCCATCTTCCCTTTTTTTTCACTGTAATTTGATGCCAATAGAAAAAATATATAATATTGTAAAAATTTGTTGCTTTTCTTGGCCCTCGCTAAGAGCCTAAATGAGTTTTCTTCAGCTGGAGCTAAATGTATTCTTCATTTCTTGTTGTTGAAATAACAGCTCAGTAACGCATGTTCATTTCTGCATTGTTTTCCACTGCGTGTAGATGGCAGGGTTGCAAGCAGGAAGGAAGATCTACTCTATTAATGAAGACCTGGTGTTCCTGAGGCCCTTCTCTGAGGTGGAGATGATGATCAACCAGTCTTTCTGTATACGCCGTTCTCTCAGGCTGCTGGTTGCCACCAAAAACAAAGAGTGAGTCTCTAAAGCCGTAACCTGATATACTCACAATACATACATTGTTTACGTCTGTTCTGGTTCAAGCACTTAGAGGAAAATGGTAGAGTTGCTACTAGTATTACAGCTCTGGGACATAAACACTACAGATGTGTATATGGGAAGTATTTAGAGTTGTTTTGTATGTATAAAGGAGCAGTTTACTGCTTAAGGGACATTACAGTTGTAATGAAAACCTTTGGCTCCCCTTCCTCTTTTCTGCACTTCCACTGTAGAAACTGTTGTATGAACAACACAGACAGGGGTTATGTTTAATTTCGCTGTGGCGCTTCACATGACCACTTATGACTAGCGCAACAGGCCCTGAACAGATGAGATCTGTGTATAATTTGACTCTCTGAATAAATGTATACTGCTATGTTCATTTATCTTTCAGCATTTAATTTTTAAGTAGCATATTTTCTAAATAATTAACATACATTCTTTTGACTGTCTTTGAACTAGACACATTTTTTTTTTTGATAAGTTGATAAGTTCCATTACAGTATTTTTGTGCGTGCTATGAGTAAACTGCTCTGCTGGATCCACATCTGGATCACAGGCCAAGGACATAGAGGCTGGACATCTCCTGGCCTAGTATGCTGCTTTTCACTCAAACATCCACTTTTTCTTTTCAGATCATTTCAGTTGATACTGAAACCAGTGTGATATTGTTTTCATTAAAAACTTCTAAAATCACTTAATCTTAAATGTACAAACTGCACCTGTAAGGGATTCTGACATAGATCAGTTTGTAGAATTTAAAGACATCAGAACAGTGTTACATGGTCATGTCAAGTCTAGTCTAATCAAGAAGGTTTTTATTGTCATTTCAAGCATATATAGATGATGCAGTATATGTTGAAATGAGAGAATGTTTCTTCAGGACCATGTTGCTACATAAAATGATATAAAGCTACATGAAACAACACACAGCAAAATATTTAAAGTAAAATATATAATATTTAAAATATATATTTTAAATATATATTTTAAATATTTTAATATATATTCAAAATATTTAAAGTTAGCCACATAAAGTGCATCATGTGCAACCGAGTGCAAACAATGCAGGACAAAAGACAATACAAATACACAAAATACAAACTAGCGCTTATCAGTGTGCATAGTGTATATGTATATATATGTACTTATGTAATAGCAGCAGTTTGATGAAGTATTGAAATGTGGTTTGCAAAACAGCAATGTGGTAACCGAATGATCTCCGATTATCTATAAAGCATATGGGACCATAAAGTTTTGAAGTAAATCAATATGGGAATTTTCTATAAAATATTAAAAAATGTATGGATTCTCTTTGTCTGTGAAATGAAGGCTCGTGAAGATTCCAGACTGTCGAGATGGTCTGTCATTCAAACTGCGAGGATCCTGTCCTCCATATGTGCATGCAGTGAAAAAAGGTGAGCTGTGTGTGTGTGTGTGTGTGTGTGTGTGTGTGTGTGTGTGTGTGTGTGTGTGTTTGTGTGTGTGTGTAGTTGATGTCTGGAGCTGCTTTGCAATGTTTTTTTTTTTTTTTTTTTGTATGATAATTTCACCTCTCGTTCATTTCATATTCTTTTTCACTCGTTCTCCTCTAATTAAACAATTTAAAATTTAGTTCCCAGTGAATCTTCTAAGGACACTAGTGGTTTCCCTGAGTATTTATTTAATCAGATCCTCTCACACAAAGCCTTTTCATTTCCTCAAAAGCAGGAATGTAATTGCCTTTCACCCTCTAACCTGTCAAGCAGATGTGTCTGCTCTAAACTAAGCACTGAAAGGAAAATAAAAATGGTTTCATAATAGAGACTGCAGTACTCTGTGATAAACATCTGGACCACTAAAAATAGCCCGAAATAGAATTTCGAACTACGTTAAACATGTAGTTATTTAGAAAGACATTTAGAGCATAGGTAGAGATTTGCACTAGGCTGATGATGGATTTTATTATTGAAAGTGCCTCAGCATGTTACACGTACTGCAGCTTTATAGACTACGTAGGGTAGAAATTAAAAGTGCAATATTTTCTTTGTAATAAAAGCCAACATGTAATTCAAGACAATCTCTTTTTCATATAAATACAGGGTTTTCACTTGGTGTAAGTTTACAGAGTGCAGGAGAAGGCAGAGATGTGTTTGAGAAAGGCATGTTTGAGTATAGTTCATGTGTTATTACATACTGGCTTGGCATATTGTGGCTTCACTCGTCTTGATGGTGTTTCTCTTCAGACTGGTTTGTACAGTAGTCTCAGGCTTTTGTGTTTAGGTTGCCATGGTCTTCGTAATTCCCTAGTCTCAACAGTGTTTGCCTTTTTTATTATTATACTCTGGATCTACTACAACCAAAGTAGATCTGATTTATTTTTGCTTTACTGTGGCATTTTTCACACTACCGTTTTACTGAGCAAGAAAAAAAAAGTAAAGTGAAAAAATAATAATAAAAAGAGTGGATATTCCTCGCTTGTGTTTTGTAGAATGTCTCAATTTTGCGTGTGCTGACATCAGTTCTGACTGCTCTGTGTGTGTGTGTGTGTGTGTGTGTGTGTGTGTGTAGGGTCAGAGGCCGCAGCAGCAGGCCTGCAGGCCGGCCAGTGCGTGCTCAAAGTAAACGGCGCCAACATGAGCCAGAGCAGCTACGATGAGGTACTGGAGCATTTCAGCAGTTATAAGCCTGAACAGGATGAGAAAGAGGAGGTAAGATCTGTTGGCCACTGCCGATAATTACGTTTACAGTTCAACGTGAAAGTTTGTGCACCCTCAAGGCAAACTGAACTAGACAAAGAACTTCAGTTTATACCGACAAGACATTTAGTTTGAACACCACAGTTTATTTTTTTAATCACCAGGGCATATTAAGATTCTTTTGGTTATAATAATTCAGTCACCACTCCTCTGTAGCCCAGCCTTGTTTTTCCTTCTGCTTGGAATATTTGTTTTAATTCAGATGTTATAAGACCGTCTTCTATTCTTCTTTTATTCTTCAAAACTGTGAGGGTCACAGATCAACTTTCTACTGATTATTTTGCCTCATTACTGTATTTTATTTGTAGGATTAACACATGCATTGTTACTATTCAACATGTTTAGTATATTTATTGATAAGCATTTACTCTCTGTCCATTCAGGTCTATTTTCATTTTTCCCCATATTATATATGAGTGCAAATCTTTGCTCCCCAGATATTTCTTCTTGTTGGATTGGATTGCATACATCTGGATTGATCACTTGTATCACTTTTGCTCTCTTTTCTTCTGTACATGGATTAAAGCCGGCTTGCAGTCAGTGGGTGTACCGTGTGTATGACAATGTGGAGGAACAGGCGTTCAGATCGTGCCTCACTGAGAATGGTTCAGACACAGAGGAAAACGGCTGTTCTAATGGAACAGGTACTGTGGTTTCTCAGGCTGTGGCGGTTGTGGCAGTTGGATGGGTGTGTGCATTTAGTTAAATAATCCGTAGTGATACATATCAAGCCAAACTGAAGGCTAATACAAACGAAACTGTATGGAGTTTTGCATGTTCTCCCTGTGACCACATGGATTTCCTCCATGTTGTCTGATTTCCTTTTACCTCCCAAAACATGAATGTAGATGGAAATGGGTCGGGTGTAATAAATTGCCCCTGGAGAAGTGGAGGAATGTGAAAGAGTGTGTGAATATTACATGATTGGCACACCCATGTGCACAGTGTTTTGGGCGTCAGCACCGAAGCCACCACAATCCTGAATAAGATAAAAGCTTTGACTGAAGATGAATAAATGGCAATCGCTTATTCCACATTCTGTCCTTGTTGATTTGACATTGTAGTCAGAGGTCTGCAACATTTGTGTCTGTCTGGAGATATTCCATTGGTTAACATGATGGTGGATAACGTGCACTTGGAACATGGCGTTGTTTATGAGTACGTGAGCTCAGCTGGGATCAAGCATCATGTTCTGGAGAAGATGGTGGAGCCAAAGGGCTGCTTCAGTCTCACAGCAAAGGTATTACGTCATAAAAATTAATCGTGGACGTTGGGATGTTTAGTGTATTTCTCTGTCCTGTGAGACTTTACACTATTTGCTTTGTTTCAGATATTAAAAGCCTTTTCTAAAGAAGACACAAATTTTGTGACGAGCTGCAGTCAGCTGATTGCTCAGAGCGAGCGTGTCGTGTCGATGCCGCAGTATGAGTTCAGAAATATCTGCGACACCAAACTGGAGAGTATACGCAAACGTATCTGTAACTACCAACAGGTGTGTGTGGAAAAACCCATCTTATCTGTATGTTATTTCTCAAAAGTATACACCCCCTCATTTTTTTTCATTTTGTTCTATCCTCAGTTTTCAGATGAGCTGCAGAATAAAGGCTCGCCCATGTTTAAGCAGGCTAGTACTAAACCTCATGCCCTGGGGTGCATGGACTTTGTGCCCACGAACTGTCACCTGAACCTGATGCAGGTTTCATGCCCCAAGAGCAGCACATCAGCTGGGCGTGCCTTTAGCATCCGCTTCGGGCGCAAGAACTCCTTTTTTGGCCTTGACCCAGACCAAGGTTGGTATTCACTTGAGAAACTTGATACTGTAGTTGTGTCACTTTCTCACACTTGTTTAAAAAAAAATGGTTCCAACATTAAGAAATTTCCATCAACTTGTTTGGGGGGAAATGGCTAGAAATTGTTTTGCACCGTTTTACGTTTTTCTTGAAATATGCCATGTTTCACAATATAGTATGTAGTGTCTAGCATTACTAAAAAGATGCAACTTCATTTTTCTCTAGATTTCCCCAACAAAAACGCACCTTACCTCATGGCTGCCAAGACAATTAGCTAGATTGCATCCCTGCCACAAGGATTCCACTGAACAAAACTCCCCTTGTTAATAGTTAAACATCATGAAATAATAATTAAAGAATACAGCTTAAACCACGAGGGGCTTGTAAATTTCATGCCTTGCTGTAATGACTATTCCCACAGCAAATCAGAGCCTTTCTAAAGCTCTCAGTTTGAAATTGCTTCCATCAACCTTCCATTACAACTCCATTAGGCCCTGCTGAGTGGTTCTCAGTGATGTCAGCTCACCTCATCCCAGAGGAGCACACTCTCCCATTTCCTGCACCTTAAAGCAGACGATTTGTTTTCATATTGTTTCACAGCTTGATGTTTGGCCTTTAGCTTAAATGGTTGATTCAGCCAATAAAGTCCAAGCTAAACAGTACCATATGTATTGTGTTAACTTTATATCAGTGCTTTGTTTGTACATGTGTTTGTTATTACTTTTATGTGTAATTTACATTGTCTACCCCATGCTAAGAAATGATTTAGAATCTGTTCTAGTGTCAGGTTTCTGTGGCCTTTTTTTCTGTATTTTTTCTTCTTTGTCTGTTATGTCTGGCTTTTGTTTATTTCTGCACCTGCCACTAGACATGGTTGCGTCTACATTGATCTGCACCAGTTGTGTTGTTATGGCTCTTCTGTGAGGTTGTTTGCTTCAAGTGCTTCCCTTCACATGTGCTCAGCAGTTGTGACACAGTCAGAGATACTTCACATTCCTCTGAAGATGGACATTACTGCATGGATCAGGAGCTTTTCCAGGCTGTGTGGCAATCTGAGTCGTACCATTGTTTAGGTCAAAGGGTTTAAGTGTCACATGCAATATCAGAGCTTGTAGTTGAATTATTAAATATAAAATATAGTATTGCTTTGAGAAAAAAGTTTTCCAAAAGGGTTTGTCATGTTTAGAAATTTCACCTTTCACTTATCTCTCCATTTGCTCTGTTTTCCCTCTGCATTTAATGGCACTTCCCTTTTACACTTTGCTTTACTTCTTTTACTTACTTTTGTGACCACTACACAAAGCTCTTACGATACATATACTTGATATATAGGTGACTAGTGTTTTTTTAAAAAATCCATGAAATAACAATACTTTTAGAAATTGGTGATTAACCTTTATTGCCTTAGTTTTTCACATATTTAAGTAGATTTTGCCAGTGTTGTATAAAGTATTAGAAAGCAATACTTGAGTAAAATTACAAGTATCGTACTAGAAAAAGACTTTGGTAGAAGTGAAAGTTACCTTTTAGAATATTACTCAAGTAAAAGTCTTAAAGTATCTGATATTTACTGTACTTAAGTATCAAAAGTAATTTTCTGATATTTAATGTACTTAAGTATTTGAAGTAAAAGTAAAAAGTAAAATTTCAGTGATTTTCGGTAGGCATAAGAGGCACTTCATCCGGTAGGAAGAATCTTTCATTCCAAAGTAAAGTAACATTTCTTGCAAATACGGCCACGGGTGTATAACGTTATCTTCTTCACCCTGTTCACCGAGTTCACCACTATCGTCAGGGTGGTCGTCTACGATAACGCGAGGTCCTCCAGTAGGTGCTTCCATGGCGGTTTCAGTTGTGCTTCCTCCTCCTTTGTCAACATTATGCTGAAATAGAGCGTGCGGAGCATAATGCAATCCAGGAGCAGTGATTCGCCAAACCTCCCTTATTGCAGTCGCACACATTTCTTCTGATTTTATTTTGTAGTGTAATGAAGTAACGAGTAACGAATATGCTTAGTGGAAATATAACGGAGTAAAAGTATACATTTTATCTAGGAAATGTAGTGGAGTAAAAGTGAAAGTTGACAAATTTAAATAGCGAAGTAAAGTACAGATACGTGAAATTTCTACTTAAGTACAGTAACGAAGTATTTGTACTCCGTTACATTACAACACTGGCTTTTACATAACACAAAAAGCATGCTAATGTTAAGGGTGTGATACCTTGCTTTAATCTTTACTGTTTCATCACATCATCTACATAAGCCTAATCTTGGGGGGGAATGGTGGCTTAGTGGTTAGTGTGTGAAGTTCTACCTGTGTCCCGTGGGTTTCCTCTGGGTACTCTGGTTTCCTCCCCAGGCCAAGACGCACTGATTAGCATCTTTAAATTGTTTGTATTGTGTGAATAGGTGTGTAAGTGTGTGTGATTGTACCCTGTGATGAGTTAGCATCCTGTCCACGGTGTCCCTCACCTTGTGTTCAGAGTCCCCTGGGATAGTCTTTAGGTTTCTTGGACTCCTGTGTAGGATAACTGGTACTTAAGTCTGCCTTTTCTTTTTCAGCCAATCTGAACCCTATGTCCCACACGGTCCACTGTGTGACAAGCATGGCAGCCCCATCCTGGAGCTGCACTGGCCTGGATAATGAGGAGGAGGAGGAGGGAATAGATGGAGGTGTTGAGGCATGCAGCAGGCGCACACAGGGTGAAGGAGGCCTCAGTTTTCTTCTTAAACAGGAGGACACTGAGAGCCAGGACAACTACATCTGCCTTTATAACCGGCTGGACATCGCGGTCAGGGAGATGAAGCTCTATGTGGCTCAGATTGATGTGTAAGTCTGAAAGCTGATACATTAATTGATACACAAATTATATATACAATATTTCTAGTCTTAAACTGTAGTAAAAAAACAAAAAAAAACATTAACATATTTGTTTTTTTTTTTCCATTTCTTCACTTCACTACTGCTTTGTCCGAAGGTTTGAAGAATACTTTCACTATGCCCACTTAGCACATCATATCATTTATCCCTGAAAAGTGTGCAGTCTGTTAG
This sequence comes from Tachysurus vachellii, assembly GCF_030014155.1. Lineage (NCBI taxonomy): Eukaryota > Metazoa > Chordata > Actinopteri > Siluriformes > Bagridae > Tachysurus > Tachysurus vachellii. Next base: position 11,196,273 of record NC_083470.1, read on the forward strand.
AAATATACTGTAGTTTCTAGTTTTTCTATCAGTTTCCTATAAAACTTAAATACATCACACATTTTAAAAATATTTTCTTCTTCAAAATAGTTTTTAGTTTGTTCAGAAGCAACAATATTCACATAAAAAAAAAATTCTATACAAACAGTGTGTTCAGTAAAACTGACATTTCAAATTTAAACTATTCATTCAAACACTAGATTTGTTGTTTTGTGTGACAAATACATTAAATATCTCAGAAGTCACCTGCAAAAGATCATTTAAAAAAAAGTATTTCTCGTTTTAAAACAAACTAGATATATACATGTTTACCTACTGTACTCTCTCTCTCTCTCTCTCACTCTCCCTCTCTCTCTCTCCCTCTCTCTCTCGTGTGTGTGGGAAAGTCTCCTTTATCAAATAGCATGTTTTAACATTGGGGTGTGTCTCCACCACACCAGAAACCAGCGAGCCCCACCAGCCACAGCTCTGTTCTACTTCTCTTTCCTACATCAGGAAGCCTTTTCTGAAAGTCTAAAAATATTTATGGGCAGGGCAGAGCCAGTCAAGACTGAAGCCATAACATACTACCAAGAAGGAGACACCATTTCCCTGCCTCTCCCTTTTGTCACTTTTTCCCCCCTCTCGTGTATTTCGATAGCACATTGAAATAATTGCCGTGGGTGTGTGGTTATAAAAAATAAAAATAAAAAAGCAGCAACACCTCAACGTGTTATTAACTCTTGCTCTATAAGTAGGCTTTCCACATTCTCCTTGAACTAAGATATTGTGATCGACATATTACCTGGTATTTAGAATCGACAAGGTATTTTTAACATGTTTATATGTGTTTTCTTTGCCTATAATATGTGTCTGTGTGCCATAGGCTCCTGTCCTCCATCACCGGTCCCATCCAGCCTCAGAGCTCTGAGCCTCCTTCGTACGACAGCATGCCGTGTACTTCTCCTGGGCACGAGGAGGTCATTCAAAGCAAAAGAGTGTGCTTCAAAGTGAATGAGGATGATCAGGAGGATTCTGGACATGACACCATGAGCTACAGAGACTCTTACAGGTGAGACAACAAAGTCTAGAGAGGATTCAGGATGTCAGAAGATTTTACTGCATGAAAAGTACAGATTTAACTTTTGACAGATGTTTGAAACGGCTGGATATGTTTTACACTGCAGCATGTCTAACACAAACGGCTTAGCACAATAACAACATATACATATTATATAGCTATAGTTTTTTAGTTTGTTTTGTTAGTATCCAGCCTTGCCTCCACTTAGCTAATGTTTTCCTCCATAAAATCGTCTATGTTAGCTTTTGCTGGCATTAATGTTACAACGATTTATTGGGAAAAAATGAGAGAGACATTGTGAAGAGATGTGTGTCTGTGTAAGGAAACAAAATCCATCAAAGTATTAGAACCAGGTGAGCAGAACAAAATGTTTTTATGAAGAACATGGCTGAGTGTAATTGCATACAATTACATTTTAGTCCATATAAATATTTAGACTTAACAAACACTCAACCTGCCACAGCTAGACTGCAAAATTTTACACTTTAGTACTTCATTTTTCCTGAAAGCAAACTATAAAAACTTGTTTAATAAAATTTAGTCTGATTGTAAACAGCAGACCTAAGCATGTGCGCTGTATATCAGCGGAGCCGACCTCCTCAGGTGGATTCTGCTCTCTGTACGTCTCTACTCCTCCTGTGGAACAGATGTTTTTTAAACCTGACACATTTTGCTCCAGCAAGTTCAGCTCACATTGTGCATCATGTGTGGAGATGCTCCATTACTCTGCTCAATGGTTAAAACCTCACGTCATCTTCGTTCCCCTCAGCGTCGTTGCTCCTGTGGGGTGTTTGTAATTTTGCGGATGCTGCTTTTGCTCAGGGTCTTGCTCACGCTGACCACTAACAGCATGCTGACTGCAGTAGCTCTAAATGACTGGCTGCTTACACATTATACAGCTCTGCCATTATACAGCCAGCAACCATTAAAGCCTGATACCTTCTGAGTGGGTGATCTCATACATTATAGCCCCCCTCGCATTACCGAGAAATTACATCAGCTTTTGGGGCTATCTGTGGATAAAACACTTTGCTTATTTTGTAATCTGGTTTCATGCACGAATTGAATGTGTGAGATTCAAGACTCCTACAGTGCTTATCTCATTTTTACTTTAGTACTCTAACTCTCTCTCTTTCTTTCTTTCTCGCTTTCTCACTCTTTCTTGCTCTTTTCCATCTGCTGTATGTTTCACTCCCTCGTGTGAGGGAATGCGTGTTAAGACATGGCTAAGTGTTCATTCTTGGCTAAAGTGTTTGTCCTCTGCGCCTCCAGACTAACCCGTGATTCTGTAATCTCACACAAAACTATTTATTATTAGACTCCCCACATACATTTAATGACCCTGTCGCAAATCCACTGGTTATGTGTACTCAGTTATTATGACAACCTTGTTAACACAGACCCAGAGCACGTCATGGAGCTTCCTGTTTTATGATGTACAGTGGTGGGAATAACGGATGCTGTTTTTCTGCAGAAGAGACAGAACGCTTCCTTGACATATAAAATATATTCAACTTGAAGTGTTTTTGTCTATATGTAAAACTCTTTCAATGAACATCTTTGTCCAAGTGACTGACCAGCTAAGCTCAGATTTCATTAAATAATAATAATAGTAATAATAATAATAATAAAGTAAAAATAATAATAATAACGATGATAATAATAATAATGGTTATCAATAATTTCCATTTTTGCAATATTTATATAGCATATATGCTATATTATTTATATAGCATATTGCATGAATTAAAATTAAGCTTAAAGGGCTTTGCAAAGAAGAAAGGGCAAATAAAACTTCATAATGGAGGAATAAAAAAAATATATATATATAAAAATGTAAAACAAATTTTAAAAAGTAAGAACAGAAATAACCCAGAAAGAGAAACTGATGTTTAAAATCTGTCTATATTTCTATATTTCTTATATAGTTTAGAAACATTCTGGTTTTGTGTGAGAATAAACAAATAAAGAACTGATTCTTGGTACAGACTCAAGAGTCCCGGTGTCAAGATGCCTGGTTGAAAAAGTTCAGCTTTGAGAAATCTCACTTTCATTATTTTTATTTTTCACTTTCAAGCAAACCAGCATTAAACAAAACACACATTTATAAAGATTTTGTTTTCCAAGCTAGGTTTAGCATCTGAAAAATACATATTTGAACTTGAAATATGACGATAAACGGGTACGATTGTGACGACGGTGTTTCTGTGTGTTTGCTGTTTTAGTGAGTGCAACAGTAACCGAGACTCTGTGCTGTCCTACACAAGCGTACGAAGCAACAGCTCTTATCTAGGGAGTGATGAGATGGGCTCAGGTACCTCGGAGACACCTTTTTTTATTTTAAGTTCTGGTCGAGTTTGTGTCCTAATCCTGTGTGTATCATGACGTAGGAGACGAGCTGCCATGTGACATGCAGATTCCTCTGGACAAACAGGACAAGCTGCATGGATGTCTAGAGCATCTTTTTAATCAAGTAGGTTTGCAGAATAATATATCAGAATATGTCTTCTTTATTGATCACATGCCTAATCTTCACAGAGCTCTCTTCAGCTTCTGATTTCCTTATCGCTTCTGATCTGTTCTGTTTCTCCTCTCTGTCTGCCCGTGACGCTCACTCAGTCTATCCTTCCTTCCTCTCCTTTCTTCTGCCACGTTACAGCACGCTTCCTCAGATAACCGTGTCCACCTCTTTTACCTCCCTATATTAACCTTTGATCTTTACCCCTTACCCCCGGGACAAAGACTTCTCCAGATTTGCAGCAGGCCGTACTGAAGGGAGGATTCATTGCTGTGCTGTGTGTGTTTTTCCTCGTTCAGGTCGACTCTATCAACAGCCTCCTGAAAGGGCCGGTCATGAGCAAAGCATGCGAGGAAACCAAGCATTTCCACCCTGACCACACTCAGCCAGGTACGTCCCAGTGTGGGGCAAACACTGGTGTGTGTGCTATATTTGGAAAAGTGTTTAGGGTGTGTGTATTTGTGGTCAGTCATTACCACGTTCCGAATTCTAGCAAGACAACACATCTTTGCTCTGTCTCATTTTATAGACTGTGTGCTTGTTTTGGGATTGTTTGTCTGAGTGTGAACACACACACACACACACACACACACACACACATCTGTGTATTTGCAGTGTTAGAGAGGAGTCATAATTGAAAACATCTTTACAATAGAAGCCTATGAGGACATTAAATGCTTTTGTCTTGACTCAAATAAGACACTCATGTGTGTCTGCACACATGGGTTTCTGCCAGGAATCGCAGACGAGAGCCTCTTCCTTCTGACACACACACACACACACACACACACACACACACACACACACACACACACACACACACACACACACACACACACACAAACACACACTCTTTCATTTGAGCTTGAATAGTGCTCATTATGACTGTGTCACACCTATGTGGGGGCAGAATTCCGCCACGCAGACGACTGGACAGCACGGTGCAGATACATCCTGCACAAAAACATCCAGGAGGACCCTTGGAACCTACCCAGCTCCATCAAAAACCTAGTGGACAGTCTGCATCGCTTCGTAGAGGGTGTGTTCAGAGCATCTAGTAGTTTGTTTTGTAGTGTTTCTAAATCATTTCTTTGCACAGATTTTGATTGATTCCTTTTTTTATGTGTTTTAGATGGCAGGAATCAGCTTTTGTTGGCTTTGCTGAAGTGCACAGGTAAGGGGTTAATAATCTGTAAAGTTGATTTAAAAATTATTGCCACCTTTTTACCTACATGTTCCATTCACGTTCTCCAATTACCGAAGGTTTTTTATTTCTCTAATAAAATCATTCTCCAAATGACTTAAATTCTCTAAATTATAGACAGACGTTTTATGTTTGTTTTTTTTAATAAGAAAATATAAATTGTGCCAATGATATTGAAAGCAGTGTTTCCCCTTTCCCTTAAAAGCTTTCAAAACAACATTGAATAAGCTACAGTATACAATACACTGCATATTCATTTAAAAATAAAGCACCTTTGTTCAGTTTTTATGAAGGGTGCCAATACTTCCGGATTTGCCTGTAGATTAATATACTATTATGTAGGAATATAGGTATACTTTCACTTCCTGTACTTTTTCAGCAATAGGGTGTGTGATGTAACGTTAGTGCCCTGTATTAGGTCTGTGTATAAAACCTCTGTAGTCTCTGTTACATAATGGTTAAATGATTTTCCAGCAACACTCAGGGTGTGTGCTGAGATATTTGATTGTTTTATTGGCATTCCATAGCCATTCCTAAGTGTTTGTGTTTGTGTGTGTGTGTGTGTGTGTGTGTGTGTGTGTGTGTGTGTGTGTGATTGGGGGGGGTCCTGTGTGAGCGGCTGAGTGAAAGTTCAGAAGGTTGAAAGCGAGAAGAGATCTAGAGTGAGAGAAGAATTGAAAGTGTAGAGAGCGAGACAGAAAGAGACAGAGAGAGAGAGAGAGAGAGAGAGAGAGAGAGAGATGTCTCTTGGGCTCTGTGGTGGGAGGCATATGGAAGCTGTTGAGAGAGTGTGAGGGAATCTGATCTTGCGACTGCTCCTTATTGCTATCCACAAACAGGCTCTTGCCAGGACCTGCTCCTGCTCTTACCCCATACTGACTATGTACTGCACCACTGTGTGTGTGTGTGTGTGTGTGAATGTGGATTGTGTCTTCCGCTTTGAGAGTGTTTGGCACGTTTTCAGCATAACGCTATCATGTCTGCCAAGGACTCTGAATTAATACTCCACTTGCTCAGAGCAGCTTCCAGAAGAACAAAGTTAATACACAACCAAAACAATATTGTATAATCAATGCGCTCAATGTTTATATGTCGAATGACACAAAAGCCAGGTCTTGAAATCCTTCATATGATATCATTGTCTAACGTTTTAGACAGCTGATTCTTTGCAGGAGCCAAAGGAGTAAATAGTGAGATACTCTCTCTCCGTCAGCTATTCTAATCCGTCTTGTTGCTATCTTTTGCTCTGTCTTTTCTGAGGCCTCCATCACAGCCAGCTGTTACAAGTCGTCTCTCTCTCTCTCTCTCTCTCTCTCTCTCTCTCTCCCTCTCTCTCTCTCTCTCTCTCTCTCTCTCTCACACTCTCTCTCACTCTCTCTCTCTCTCTCTCTCTCTCTCTCTCTCTCTCTCTCTCAGACACAGAGCTGCAGTTGCGCCGGGATGCGATTTTCTGCCAGGCCCTTGTGGGTGCACTGTGCACACTTGCCGAACAAGTGTTCTGGGCGCTCAACCTTCGCTTCAACAACAACGCTGAATATGAGGACGACTGCAAAGAGGTCAGCCACAAATGGCTGGAGCAGATCTCAGCAATCGGAGTGCTCTTCAACTTCCAGTCCACTCTCTCGCCACATGTGGTGAGCCACACCACCCAGTTCCACACCATGGTTCCACAACTCCATGACTAAAATCTTTCCCTGTACTGGAAATCCAGGACACCTCATTTAACATATCGACAAACAAATGCATTTAATTTAATTTATTTTGCAAACAAGAACATTGTGCAAGACAAACAAGCTTTTTAAAAAAACAAATAAGAAGGGCTTTTGACACCCAGACAGATATCATTAAGGAAATCCATACAGACTCAGAATAGATTTATGTACATTGTTGCTTAAAGTATTTAGTTTGCTCCGGTTTGTTTCTTTCCGTGCGACAGAGAGAAGAGCGCACCATGCTGGAAGACACAAAAGCGGCTCTGCAGGATCTCGATAAAGTCACCGTGCTCTTCCGACCACTGGAGAATGAATGCCTTGTTGCAAGTGAGCTTCTTTTAATACCATCTAACACTATCCATCTAACTGTTTTTCTGCATGTTTCTTCTTCTTTACATTTAAACCATACCCGGTGCCAGTACAGAGCATTTTAAAATCCAGTCGTGTATATTTCTAAAGTGTGGTGAGACTTTACTAAAGTATCTTAAGGTTACTTAAGGTTACCTCTGAACTGTCGAAGGCTTCTTTGATGATAACGTACAGTAATAGCACACTATAACTTTCAGCTCTGTAGACCCAGATAACAATCCCATCTAAAAAAAAATGCAAAGTTCTTTTGAAGTGACGGTGTACAATTCTGCTATTTCTAAATAGTTAGAATGATGTGTTTCTCTGTAGAGAACAGCTGCAGGAGTCCACAGTAGTGTTACATCTCCAAATCCCTTCCTTTTAAAAATGCCTCTCCTTTAAACACACACACACACACACCCTCCAGATGTCCCTTTCAGGAATGTCAACATGGTTAGCAGAGATTGAGATAGTGCTGTCCCTTTATCTCAAAGCCTCTGTTTTGGTTGGAGGACACAAAAAGGATTTTGTAATCGAGTTAGCGTTTCCTGCTAAGGTGCTGAATTTCGCTCCTTTGTGTTCCCTTTGCTTTGGAATTTTAATACAGGAGGTTGTTTTTATCTACACACATCATTTTTCTCTGTATACTAACTACCAGATAATGACTTCTTAAATTTAAAAAAAAAAAAAAGGGGGGGGGGGGGATAAACTTGCTTGGAAATACACTTGAAGTAGTCAGAAATACAAAACTAATTCTTCTTTTTTTGTCTTCATTTCTCCTTCTTCTATTCATCACGTCTGTCCTCAGACATGCCGGTGCATTATCAAGTCGAAGGCAGTCGGCAGGCAATCCGTGTCACGCTTTACCTGGACAGCTGTCATTTCAGTGAGCTTCCCACGCGTCTGCAGAATGGAGGCAGCCTCAAGCTGCACTCAGCTCTTTTCACCAGAGGTGTGTACGTAATTGAGTGCAGTTTAAAATAGTGCTTCATCGTTCAGCTTGAATTGGGAGTTTTCTCTGTGAAAGAGGTTTATTTACACCTTCTAACCTGCCTAATTTCTGTCAGACTCTTCAATTTTGAGAACATGTGAATTGCTGCCAACCACAAGCTGCTCGTTCTGGGAAAACATTCTGTTCACTTTATAAATCTTGGTTTCCATCTAGTGGCATACTGCTGCTCTCTACCACCTCCCCATATACACTGTTCACAGCTTCACAGAGGTGAAACAGAGCTAAAAGTGAGATATGTGTGTGTGTTGTCTTCTTCTTAGCATTGGAACGACCAGAAGGAGTAGCAGCTCAGGACTTTGTGGCCATGGAGGAGTTTCAGCAGCGGATCAACGCTGTGTCACTGGAAAAAGTCAAATTCTATTACCGGAGACTCAGGTAGCGTTAGACACACTCTGTTTCCTTGTGACACTGTTGTGCTATGGATGTTTAAACTGCTTTTCACACTGGGCACGTTTGCTGTGGTCTTAAATTGTTCTGATTGTCCCCAGCAGCCCTACAGCATCGGTCTGGTTTCAGACTTGCTTGATTCGATCGAACCCTTGTGCATTTGCGTACACTTTTCCATCACAAACGCTCATAAAAAACACTACATGACTTTTCATGCTAGTTTGGTGTTATTATATTCAATAAGACTCTGCACATCTTCTGTATACCAAAACATACCAGTCATTGTACTTGTGTGTTGTGGAAACTAATGATGTAATCATCAGCTAAAACACATGCACAGGTTACTTTACTTCCTGAACAAGTGCAGACCTGAGTATGAGTGTTTCATTCACATTCACATGGGACAGTCTGAGGGTCGGTAACACTGCAAACTGTGCTCTGATTCAGACAAAACAACCAGTGTGAAAGCTCCCTAAGTGATATTGTTATTATTACCATTTCTACTTTCCTCTGTTTTTACTAGCAAGATGGTGGAATCACCAACAACTGCCGTCAAAGTTATTTGATTTGTTCTTGGCTTACAGTTGCTTGGCTGATCACTTCAAATGAATTGGTGTAAATTATTTCAGTAATGCTGTGATTCTTATAGAAAGTTGTTGATGTATTTCATGTATTTAAATAAACGCTATACCAACACTCTGATAACCCTTTAAACCTTTTTGCAGGGCTTTCTATTTAGAGAAATCCAATTTATCCTCCGAATCAAATTCAACCGCTATGAAAATAGATCATGTAAGTAAACCCCACAGGAATGTTTGATCACTTCTCTGGTGTGTGTCTGTTTTGTTTGAGTTGACAACAATTCTTTATTGATGCACTGTTTGCTTCTTGTCTGGAGTGTCCTTGAGCTCCAATTCAGAATTTACACCTTTATGGCTTTGTCAAGGCTGAAAATCTGAAATGAATGGCTAGAGCATCCCCATGTGGCCACCTCAGGCAAAATCAGCTAGACTCATTTTTCTTTTTCTGTTTTCCCTTCCGGGTTGCAGCTGCTCCGTCCTCTCAACACTCTGGATGACCTGTGCAGGCTCATGCAGACCTACATGAACGTGAAGCCGAGTGCGGTGGGCCACCCGTCTGGAGTCAGCGTACTGCTGGTATCCTCGGAGCTGTGCAACCGCCTGGGGGCCTGCCACATCAGCATGTGTGCAACTGGCATTCAGAGGTAACGGCCACTTAATACTGAAGGGTTTAATGCTAAAGTAAATCTGGTTGGTTTCATATCACATCCTCTTGCAACAAAGCAGATAAACACAAATAATAAAGACTCTTTTTTTTTTTTGCTCATCCCAGGACTCTTATTCGCAATATACTCATTCTTTCAACTGTCCTAGCACTGTTTGCTTTTATTTTTCTGCGGTGTTATACTGCTATGCTGTCACCAAGAGAAGGATCCATTTTGAATTGGTTTCATCTCAAGGTCTCGTTTTTTTTTTTTTGACACTTTTTCATTAGGAATCGAAATATAAAGCAACAATGTTGTTTCAGTACGAGTAAAATGTAATAAAACATAGAACATCAGTCGTAAATGCATCCTGAGTGCTTTTGTGAAAGCCATATCCCGATATGATCCTTATACACAAAATCCATGACACAACTAGTGTAGGAGGATTTCATTTCTGAGAGTAAATCATGATGCCTGGGTGTTATTTTGTCCCTCGTTTGTTCTGCTGAATTGTGGGAAGTTGGTGTTTGTAGCAGTTTCTACACTGCATCTGGTTGGCATCTGATATCGCATGATGTCATGAAATTGAATATGGTATGATGTCATGAATTACTGGCTATAACACAAGCTGATGCATTACACAACCGGGCTAAATGGGTTTTATGTATGTACAGTATTTTTTGCACTGCATCTGATTCACATTATGACAACATCATAGCATCATAACATTGTGTCAGAACATTTAATAAGATATGATCTGTTTTCCGGCACATTGCTTTGAGGAGGACTGATGTTTGAGCTGATTTGATTGGTTTCAAATCCAGTTCATATTTCTGGACCTGCAACTAAACTTGTCCTTAGAATTTCATTTGTGTTGCTTCACAGAAATATATGAAAAGAACATTATGGGTATTATAAACACCAGAAATAGAGGTGGTTTATTGTCCTTCTCTCTCTCTCTGTCTCTCTCTCTTTCTCTCTCTCTTTTTCCAATTAAATCAAGATGACTGGATCTACACTTTAAATTGCAGAATATGCCTTATAGCGAGTAAAAGCTTTACAGATTATGTCAATATATGTTCAACTTAGAATTCAAAAGGAGTTTGCAGATTCGTAGTTTGATGTACAGATTTAAGATCTTGATCAGATTTGCACGTTTTTTTTTTGGACAAGTGAGCAGAATCCTTGCTAGAATAGGAAATATGAGTTAATGTGCTGTAAGGGTTTCCAAATCCTCAGCTGTGTTCCTCAGAATGCCTTTAATCTGGAGCATGTGTCGTGCAGGTGCACCCTGACCGTCTCCCTGGAGCAGGCCATGAACCTGGCCAGGAACCACGGCCTCATGCCTCGCTGCTTCATGCAAACTATGGACATTTTACGCAAACAGGTACGACACTACACTAAATACTATATACACCATTATATATTCCTTATTACACTTCACTACACTCCTTTATACTGTACCGCACAATGCAGGTGATACAGGTAGAGATCAGTTGTTCGCATGTTCATCGTTCGCATGAGATCAGGTTCACATGTTCATCCGTGTTTAATCCACAGGGCACCAGAGTCGATATCTCTGCCAAAAACCTCAAAGTCATGGACCAGATGCCTGCCTTCGCACCAAGGTATCAGATATTCCACTTGTAGCTACATATCACTCTTTTTTTTCCTGAATACTCTTTGCAGAGGTTTTATTTGACCCTGGGTTTGGTCATACAGGAGATACCTGAAAGCTAGGCTTTTCTGCTTTCTCAGCTTAAAGCAGCACTCAGACGATCATCAGTAAATATCTGCAGAATGAAAAAAAAACATCAGAATAAATCACCCTTCAGATGATGGAAGTTTTGCTTGTGAATTTGTAAACCTTGATCTTATGAGACAGTAGAAAACAAAAAAGAAAAAGAAAAAACTTTTCTGAATTATTCAATGTATTGTTTTTTCCCCTAGGATTTTACAAACACAAAATTAAGCAACATTAACAATATTAGAGAAGTATTTACTACAGATTTGGGCCACAACACATACATTCAGCCAAGGCTCAACAATCCTAGAGGCACTGAATAGCAAGATACAGCTGCTTGATATAATTCCTAATATTTTTGCTCTTTGCATTTAAAAATAAGTATAAAAACATAAGCATTGAGCTGTCTTTCCCACCTAAGTACACTAGTTTAATAGTGATCAAATTCTGTTTTACTCCCTCTGTTTGTCAGGATTGTTTTGTTTACCGTGTAGGCAGCTTTGCTTTTTTCCTGAAAATTAGAAGAATAAAGCTGAAGTCATTTATTTTGCTTGTTCCAGACTCTTCAAGCTGTGTCTCCCTCCTTCTGATGGCGATCTCTGAGTTTCACGCCACAGCCTCTTGACCGTTCACTTGAAATATAAAGCGAAAGACTTGTGACTCTGGGACAGTGAGACTTGTTAAAGAGGTCACTTTGCCTTCGGCAGACGTTTCCGTTGGACCAAACATCGGCTCAGAGAGGATTTCCACAGGATGCTGACGGTCTCAACAGCCTGCATGGGAATAGACTAGCCACAGTGCTGCCGTTGGCTAGGAGCGACTCCTCACACAGACGACTTCTCTTAACCTACTTGTTTCTTGCCACTGATTGGTGCCGTTCCTAAGACTACGGATCCTTTTTTTTTTAACCGAGTTACTAAACAACCTGTAACTAGACTGTGTTCCTCAATTTGCCTTGGACTGCAGCGTTGGTGAGCTCTCCGGTTCCGTCTCTAGCTGGCGAGGCTAACGCTTCTTCCACTGCTCAGACACGTGGTGATTATGTGCAATTACTGTAGCTTAGCATGTGCAATCCTGCACTGTTCCTTTCCAAGAGTATTCTTCAAAAGAAGTGTTTTTATTCTCTTCACTTCAGGTCTTAAAAATTATTAAAAGCATTCCTCTGACAGTATTACAGTATATGGACCAAGCTGACACTGTTTAAGCTCTTTTAGTTTATATATATATATATATATATATATATATATATATATATATATATAAGCTATATATATATATATATATATATATATATATATATATATATATATATAAAGCTATATATATATATAATATATATATATATATATATATATATATATATATATATATATATATATATATATATATATATATAGCTTTATTTTATTTGATGTTACAGTTTGTGTCAGAGTTTCGTAACCTATCCAGGACGGAAGACCCTTTTACTTAAAAGCTCAATAAAGTTACTCAGTTAATCAATTGACATCTATGGATACTAAACGCTCAAGATTTTTACTAATCAGATCAGATAAAGCGAAGACGTTTCTTTGTTTTTGTGTCTGGTTTTGGCACTTTTTTAATCTCTGGGTGTTGCAGTATAGAACTATTCTAGAGCGTAGCATGAGTGTTTTGAGAAGCACAATAAAAAATGTTCAAATTATTCAGCAGTGTTTGCTAAAGTACTGTACAAAGCAAAGGGATCATTGAAGGATGCTAAGATAGAGTGAAATTTATTTTATTCAATTTCCTGTGCGCGCGTGTGGGGAGGTGTGTGTGTGAATGTGTGTAAACATAAATAAATAGACAGGCCTTTTTAGGAATGGTCATGCTATAATTTAAATTTAATTATTAATGTCAAAACAAACCAGTATGGAACTGTACATCTTTCATTTTGTGTACATGCTATATATGTGAATAGGAGTACCTTGTTGTGTATTTCCACTTACCTTTGTTTGCAGTATTTAAATGGCTAACCACGTGTCCATGTGGTCAGTAGAGATTCACTCACAATTTGAAAAATGCACCATAGCCGTGCTTCTTGACTGAAATAAAAAATGTATCTACCATTAATCTACCATTTTGGTTCCTCAAAGCAAGCTCAATAGTTATTTATTGATGAGACCGATAAACCGAGCATATGTTATGTTATAAAAATACTCACAGAACAGAATAGGTTTTAATAACATTTTCTTTTATGGAAAGCCACGCTCCTCTATGACATTAACATACTAGAGATATGTCTTTTATTGTCACATCACCGACAAAACACTGTGACAAAGGTGTGCAATGTTATGCAATGCTGAGTTTCTGACGTTCACTGTGCCTTGTGGATAGGGAAAACAAATGGATGTCCATTTTTAACATCCTCTGATGTGTATATGTGCAGAAGATCTTCAGTTGGAGCTGGAAGTGGCTGTGTGGAGTTTAGCACGGAGGCAGATGATTGTTATTTTAGACTGAGCTTGCTTTGAAGAAACCAGATTCGCATGCTGTAACTTTCATTATTTGAGTATAAGAGTTTGGAATTAGCTTATAAATTGAATCATGTAAGCGCAGGGAAAACATGATAACGTTCCTGTTGTCTTAGTCCTAAGCCTTGGAATGGAAATCTTATGGTCAGTAAAAATTGCCTTGTATAGAATGAGCTTAAGTATTTAATGGTGATGCTTTTTAACTTGTAATATCTGTGGATGTTTGAATGTACTGATAAGAGTTTTTTTAATGAGTGTGATAATCATGTCGGTCTATAATATCAGCTCATTAACAGTCTATGAAAATCAGACAGGTTTGAGTTAATACTGTATGTTGTCACACTGCCGGCTGATGTGTGCGATCACCTCCACCTACAGAAATACTGTCAACAGGCATGGATCAAATGTTTTTACATCAACCCAATGTTCTGTCAAATCAGTATGGAAATTAAACTCTTGTGCTTAATAATCTGTATTGTATAACGAAGCTTCATGCTGTTACATAGTAAGATATTTTGCCTTGTTAATTGAAATGGTTCAATTAGTTGCTAGTTACTCAAATTTTTTACCTATTATCAAGCAAACAAAAAAAAAAAGGTTCAAATATGTCATAACGGTATTCATTTTGTCAAGAGAATGTTTTATTCATTGAGTTTACACAGAACTCAAGTGTCCAGTTTTGTCCTCAAATGGTTAGTGCGCTTGCAGGTTTTAATTCCAACCAAGCAGGAGCTCACTGATACAACCCTGTATCTGTTTGAGGATCAAACTGAACGTGGAATCGGGGCTGTGAGAGGAACTCACAAGCTGATCTTTTCTTTAACTCTTTTATTTATTATAGCGAATATTACACAAACTATGAAATGATATTGTGTACTACTATTTTGAAAATTTAAAGGGTTTTACAATTAAACAAGACACATTAAAAACCACATTTCTTCATCCATCAATCCATCCATCTAACTATTAATCTATCTACCCCTACACCATCTGCCTGTACACTAATACATTTCTCCAGTCATCCATTCATCCATCCATACATCCATCCATCTGCCCCTACACCATCTGCCTGTACACTAATACATTTCTCCAGTCATCCATTCATCCATCCATCCATACATCCATCTATCTACCCCTACACCATCTGCCTGTACACTAATACATTTCTCCAGTCATCCATTCATCCATCCATACAGTACATCCATCCATCTGCCCCTACACCATCTGCCTGTACACTAATACATTTCTCCAGTCATCCATTCATCCATCCATACATCCATCCATCTGCCCCTACACCATCTGCCTGTACACTAATACATTTCTCCAGTCATCCATTCATCCATCCATACAGTACATCCATCCATCTGCCCCTACACCATCTGCCTGTACACTAATACATTTCTCCATCCATCCATCCATCCATTCATCTGCCTCTACACCATCTACCTGTACACTAGCACATTTATTTATCCATCAATTCATCCATCTGCCTCTGCACCATCTCCCTCTACACTAACACATTTCATCCATCCATCCATCCATCTGCCCCTACACCATCTGCCTGTACACTAACACATTTCTGCAGTCATCCATTCATACATCCATCCATCCATCCATCCATCCATCCATCCATCCATCTGCCCCTACACCATCTGCTCCTACATTATCTGCCTGTACACGGCACATTTATCCATCCATCCATCCATCTGCCCCTACACCATCTGCCTGTACACTAGTACATTTCTCCATCCATAAAACCATCCATTGATTCATCTTCTGCCACACCCTCTGCCTCTACACTAGCACATTTCTCCATCCATCCATCCATCTGCCTTTACACAAGCACATTTATCCATCGAACCATCCGCTGCTATACCCTCTGCCTCTACACTAGCACATTTCTCCATACATCCAACCACAGAATGACACAGAGGAAAATGAGGAGCATGACAAAACATGAAAAGGACAAAGTATGCAAGTCCTAGGTTATAAATCTAGGTTATAAAGAAGTTTGGGAACTCCTGCCCTCAAGCCTTTAATGAAACAAGCTGTATTAACAGTAGCCTCTGCTTTGTTAGAATGTGAGTTTGACAAAACAATAACTTATATTTTCATTGTTTGTATTTATACATTTTCTCTGAAGTTTCCTCTCTTTCCACCCATTTGCAAACAAGTTGCATTATTCCTGACT
Source organism: Tachysurus vachellii (assembly GCF_030014155.1). Taxonomy (NCBI): domain Eukaryota; kingdom Metazoa; phylum Chordata; class Actinopteri; order Siluriformes; family Bagridae; genus Tachysurus; species Tachysurus vachellii. The sequence goes on from NC_083470.1 coordinate 11,212,166, forward strand.
GAAAGTGTTTAAAAAGTCAGAAATCTCATTAAATGCTCATTAAAACAAAAGATTGACATTTTATCATTCTTTATCTTGTGATACTTAACTATTAGGATTTATTATGCCCTAATTATACCATCTGTTTAGCTACTTTAGTAAAGTCACTTTTATAAATATAATGTAAATATACTTTCATTTGAGTGAGACCAGTGATTTCATTTAATCACTTATACATGTATAACAGCTTACTGTATTCAAATTGTTTCACATTTATTATATTTTATTATATATATATATATATATATATATATATATATATATATATATATATATATATATATATATATATATATATATTTATATATATTATTTTGGTTATACATTTATTGACAGCTTTTAATGCACTAATTTAGAATCTGTCAGGCTTGCATTTAATTTAGTCCTCTGCACTTCTGCCAGGTTGGCATAATAACATAATGACAATAACACTGTGCCAAAGTTAAGATCTTACTCATGCGCTTCTTGTTTTCAATTAGTCTAGAAGGTGTAACATCAGGCTGTTCAAAGAACTAATACCATTAACATTATATTATGCTACTTATATAATCATTAACCTGTACATCACAAATAAGCTTAATGACTTATTTCCAACTTATTCCAACTTGGGTCCAACTTATTTCTTGACATGCTGACACAACACTTTACTCTCTCTCTCACACACATGCACACATACATACATGACCATCATATAGATTTATAATTGTGTTTCTAGGTTTTAAGTTTTTCTACAGCTTTATTTTAGACTCATATTTTAGCTACAGATTGAATGAAATATATATAATATAAAACCTTTGCTAACATGCTTTATTTTAAATATTACTACCAAAATTGATTTTGGTGTTTTTAACTGAATTAAATGTCCTTTATGCTTGCAGACTAATTTTGTGATTTTGAAAATTGACAGTGCATTTTTTTAAATTAGCCTGGCTGTTGTGCAGAGGAGTGCAGAAGAGTGCAGGGTTAGAATAATTGCTAAACAACTGCAAAGTCATCAAGCCCATTAATTACCATTAAAATACCAAAGACAGTCCATACAGCTCTGGGCCAGAGGCTCTATAGAATCTATCCTATGGCCTTATCAGCTGCACTTGCTTAAAAAAAATTGAACCTTAGTTCCTGTTGTATGAGCTGCACACACCTCCACAGTATGTAAAGCACTGTATATTTTCTGTGTACTGAGTAAGTGATTGTAGATGTAGGTAGATACATAACCTTATGTCTTTCCCCTGCTAAAAAAGAAGCAGAGACATTATATCACCCTGTTCCATTTTCAGTATAAAGCCCAGCAGTAGGTTTCGTTTCTGTCCAGATAAACCCTGCTTTTACTTCTACTCAGGTGCAGCTCAACTATCATTATCTTATTGTCTATTATCTATCATTATCTCACCATTACACCATGTCTATTTTCATTATTCAATTAGATCTTGTTGCTAAATTTAAAATATGTAAAATAAATAAAAGCATCTTTTTTTACATCAGTGTTGGTCTGTCAGTACAGACAACACTGCCACAGATTAAAGCCATCATATTAACTTCATCCATTTTTTCCTAACCTAATCACAGGGCTATGATCCTGATGTGCACAAACTCCTGCTCCTGTTTCTTAGACTCACCTATGGATCCTAATCACGTCATCCTACTACTGTATGATCATCCTGTCTCATTTGCCAACAAGTTATAGTAAAAACTGCACTTGTTACACTATCTAATATAAAAACTTGTGATCTGATGAGCCGCAGGAGCATAGACTTCTTCGTGGAGTCCCAGTTTTGTTCCTTATTAGCTCCACATTTGGTTTATCACTGGGTGTGAAAGCACTAATGTGTTTAAAGCTGTTTTGAAACCATTTGTGTTGTTTATATTTCTACTATGTAAATGTAGGAAAACTTAATGTAAGTAATTCATCATATTATTTAGTAAATGGCTGCAGTAGTAGCATCAGTTAAGAAACTTGAGTTGATAAAGCTATTAAAATCGAACTCTTTTATGGCGTATGTGTAGGGAACGTAAGAGAAATAAGGGTGTGATGGTCAGGCGTGCACAGCCTTTTGGACGTATAACGTGTACAAAGGTTACCTAAAAGTAAGTCAAGAGCTATATATAAATGCTGTAAAAATAATCTTATGCAAGATGCACAGGGTGTCATATTAAAAGAAACCACCATTGGTTAGAAAGATTTCAATCAAGTAGCAAGGTTCTTCTCAGGGACATTATCAAACCACACTCAAATGGAAAAAAGTACAGAGCCGTAGCAAATCCCTTAAACATTTCTTTCACCGCAATTGGTTGGGGAATTGAAAAAGATAAATGGACCAAAATTGAATCCCAGTGCTGCAAAATGGTTTTATCTTTAGACGTCCTGATGCTGTAACTGCCAGCTACAGCACTGCAATAAACTTGTTTTATTTAGTACATCTTTGCTTATCTATGCTAGTTGCAAAATAGCTAGTGTATTACCAGTGCTTTCCACACAAGTCCAGTAAGGTGGGTTTTTATTGTCATTCCATTATATAGCTTGTAAACACTGGAACAAAATGTTTCTCCTGGACCAAGGAGCAACATATAGCAGTATGCAAGACTACGTAAAGTGCAAATACGCAACAGTGCAGGACAATAAATACACATACTCACTAGGAAATGCGATCAGTATCTGCACTCAGGACTTGAGCAGCACACATCTGCATCAACAACTCAAGATAAGACCAGGTAGAGATGAGTAGTGCACCTCATCATGTGTTTATTAAAACCATTCAGTGTAAGGCCATAAAGATGAATGTAGATCTGAACTAGACCTAATAAATGCTACATATCTGCTATGAAGATAGCTCCATAGAATGTACAAGTATCCTGACATGTGAAGAGATGAGAAGGGAAAATGTAAAGATGCCTTGTTGATGGTTGTATGTATTGAATATACTGCATCATACATCATTACGTGACTTCATTCATTCATTCATTCATCTTCTATCGCTTATTCGAACTACCTCGGGTCACGGGGATCAAGGCAGGATACACCCTGGACGGAGTGCCAACCCATCGCAGGGCACACACACACTCTCATTCACTCACGCACTCACACACTACGGACAATTTTCCAGAGATGCCAATCAACCTACCATGCATGTCTTTGGACCGGGGGAGGAAACCGGAGTACCCAGAGGAAACCCCCGAGGCACGGGGAGAACATGAAAACTCCACACACACAAGGCGGAGGCGGGAATCGAACCCCCAACCCTGGAGGTGTGAGGCAAACGTGCTAACCACTAAGCCACCGTGTCCCCATTACGTGACTTTGTTAGATAAATTTGTTGTAGGTTCAGTAGATTTCAGTAAAAAATGTAAAAATGATTAGTTTAGTGTTCTAAGACATTTGCTGGTATCTTATTTTTTAATTCTGCTGTCATCATTTTCAACAGTCTTCATTATTTGTTTGCAAGAATAAAAAACATTGTTCTGTGCTGTATGTAGTACCTTACTTTTCCCTGTAGAATTGGTGTGATCATGTCTATTCACAACATGAACGATTACAATGTAGATATTTAATTCAAATTCTCAATTGAACTGGAATCCATCAAACCAATCTGAAGACTACACAAAACCTAAAGCAGCTTTTCTGTATTAAAAAGATGGTCATTAAAAGGAATCTTGCAGATTGTGATATGCTTCAGTTAATAATCTCAGGTGGATGCTCCAGTCAGAGATTTGCACTTCCCAAGAACTGCTGCTGTTACTGCAGTACACCTGTATTCAAGCTGTACTCCAGGCCAGTGGTTCTCAAAGTGGTATCAGAGGTCTGTGATTGTTTTTTTGTTTTTTTTTCCAATTTAGTTAAAGTGGTGAAAATCACCGTTCATGAATATTGAAGTTATAGTAATTATGATTGAGTTCTTATAGTCTATTTTTTTGACTGGTCCTTTGAACTTAATGGGTTAAATGCAATCCTCTATAAATAATGTCAACATGGACCTGATGTGTTTTGTTAGTATAATGTCCTGGATTAAAAAGCTCAACAACACTATTAAATAGACAAAATAGTAAACAATTAAATTAACATTTATGTAATACATCTACACAGTATGATGGGATACCTGTGAAAATTCTGTCTGGAAATCCTGATCAACGTAAGTGTCTTACTCATCTTTGTGATCATCACAGTGAGCACTGTTTGGTTTCTACTGTATAGCCTTAGTATATTTATGATGTAATTATGGTTCCTTTTCATTATGCTGTTCTGGATTAGTTGTATTTTTTTTGTAGTAATTTTTGGTTGTAGTCTTGACATTTCGGTGTCTACACTGAAGTTCTAGGTCAGAATTTGTCCTCAAACTGAGTGCTAATGGCTTGACAAGTGTTCCTGTTTTAGTAAGCGTGATCTTGCCTTCAGTGTCTCAAACTCAGTGTGTTCAGATTTTTTGTTTTATTTGAGTAATATACCTTGCAATGAAGCAGCTATATGGAATGTAGATTTTGATACCTAATACACAAATGCAAGAATCAACAGGGGTACGGTAAGGAAGAACCTCCCTGAGAAAAAAATGAGAATGAAACCCAAAAACGATCCAGACTCAAAAGGTAACCTGTTCTGTACACCATAAAGTATTAGAGTATACAGCTGTTTACTAGTTTATCAAACAGGTGTGTGGTAAAGAAGTGTGTTCAGTATTAACATATTATAAATTTAAGTGCTGGGATGAGCACAAAAAAATCTTCCTGATTACAGCAGCAGTTTGTAGGTGTAAATATGCAATGTCCAGGACAGATTATTCATTGGTATATCTTGATTGTATGTATTGTATATGATTGTATCTTGGTGTAAAATGGAAAAAAAAAAGAATTGTTTTAAACAGTAGTTGTACTGTTTATAAATGTCTTAGTTATAAAACAAAATACAATGTTAAATGATTTAAATCTGCATCAGCTAGATTTATTAAGTCTGGATGAATTGCATATGTATATGTCCTTGCTCACGTATAAAAACTAGCAGGGATCATCTTTTATAAAGTTATGACTGGTTAAGGTTGGGTAAAAGGCGGGGTTAACACCACCCTTAAGCCCCCACGCCCCTGAAGCGTTTCTCTATGACTGCATTCGTTTGGAAAATAAAATCTCTACAGCTCGACATTTAACGAAATGCGCTTGCGATGGGTTTAAAAACCTAAACGCAGGACAAAACTTGTGTTCTCAGACAGGCGAGCATGAGATCACTGCAGCTTCGCTCCACTGGATTTTTCCAGTAGGGTACAATCTCTGAACACACACCCATTCGGGAGATGCTCGTTTTCCAGCCTGACAGCGTGGCTCTCTGAGGCTCTGACAATGGCGAAGAAATCTGCCAACGGAGACCTCTCTCGCTCTCCGTCGCAGGAGAAGAAAAAGCCGAAGGTGGGTTTTGTGGGAGTGGATGCCAGCGGCGCGGAGACGAGCCGGGACGGCGCGCTGCTTATCGGGAGCGGAGAGAGCGCGCGCCGGAGCTCCAGCGGCAGGATGGGTCTGTACAGAGCGCGAGCGAGCTTGGGCGGCGCGCGCGGGACTCACCGACGCAGCGCGGGCTACCGGAGACTGCAAAATTTCCTCTACAACGCACTGGAAAGACCGCGAGGCTGGGCGTTTGTCTACCACGCTTACGTGTGAGTAAAGCCGCATCACTTAAGGTTACCGCCTAAGACACAGCATAACGCCATTGTGCTTCGCTTAGAATGGGGAAAAGTTTTGCAACAGCTGCACGTTTTGCCGCAGAACGCCGTTTCCCATCAGTCCCGCATCAATGTGGTCCTTGTGTAAGATGCTTCACCCTGCACGTGACTGAAACTGACTATACTACACTTAAAACGTCAGCATGAAACATTTTAAAACTATAGTATTTACTGCTGCTTTTATTTGTTTATTTATTTGTTTGTTTGTTTATTTATAATGTAATTGACTTATTGCCGTTATATTGTTGAACAAAGGGAAACCTGTGCACAGAGCCAGAGACACACCTTTTATGCAGATGGGGATCCTTTCTTTTCCATTCGTTCTCAGTAGAAAGCCTCAATAAGCGCGTGACCGCTTACGTTCAGCACCGGTCAGCTCCTGCACACCGCTCCAGCAGCAGCAGCAATAAACACACACACACACACACACACACACACACACACACACACACACACACACACACACACACACACACAGAGAGAGAGAGAGAGAGAGAGAGAGAGAGAGAGCTACAGTATGAGTCGGTGCAGTGCAGATACCTGCTGTTAGACTGCTTATTCTAAGAAACCTAGCATTAACTTGAACACTGAGCTTACTGAGCCTAGGTGTGTTGCACTTGATATGATGAGTTAGGAGGGAAACAGCCAGGGACTAGTTTAGTAAAACCATATTTGCTTCCGGTATTCACTGTTAATACTACATATGTGGAAGTAAGGCTGTAACCAGGATAAAACCTTTACCATCCTTACTGAAATGTGGCATTGTTAATATGATGCATAATGTGTGTGAATTGTTGTTCTTCTGTTTCCCATAAATTGTGTTGATTCAAGTTAAATATTTTGCTTTGTGAGAAAACCTAACCTGTTGATTTTTAAATTTCTGTTACATGAGTTTACAGCTTCGATACAAAATATAATAATGTACTTTATTGCACTTTTAATGTGTTATTAAAGGGTTAAATAACATTACAGTGATCCAAAAGTCGGGATCCCCATAGCTCGTGACAGCTATAATCACGAATGCTTTGACTGATCACACTAAGGCCAATATGTTGCCTCTTGGGGAGTCATATTATGGGGTGTCTGAGGGAGTGGATAGGTAGCCCAGGGAACAAGAATTGTCCAGGAGAATAAGAGATGAACTTGAATGGTTCATCTCTTGGTTTTCTGATGGTTTTCTTGAAACCCATCATTGAGTGTCCCATTAGTTCAAGCCTCCAAAGTACATTAATGTTTGCCTGATTTCTCCGCCAGTGTGAAACGATCCAACTATGTGGTGCAGAGCTGAAATGCAAGTCGTATAATATGTCTAAAGCAATTTCAAATAGCTTTCACTTTAATTGTTCAATCTAGCCTTTATTTTTCTGAACTTACAACTTTAGCTCTCGGATGTCTGGTGGTGTGTGCTAGATTTATTATTTATAAACCCACAGTTTAGAGCCTTGGTCTCCTTTTTCTATTTTGAAGTGAAGCATGCTGACTTCATTATCTTGCCCTTATAAGATTTATTTTTGTTACCTTCCTCCATTGTTGTGATAGCTCTTTCAAACAATACTGCTCTATTTAACTTTTGTATAAGGGTGGAGAAAGAGCTGATTTAGTGCTTTCAGCTGTTTCCTTGAAATATTTGAGAAAGCATTTTACATAGACTAATTTATGTGGATACAGGAATAGCTTAAAAAAAAAAAAAAACTTGTCACAATGTTGTAAGCATCATGATGCATCATTTCCTGGCTATCTTGTTTGTCAGGACAGTGTTTGATGATGAAGAGCTTCTTCAGAGTGGCTCTCTGTGTCCAGAGTGAATTTAGATGTCTCTTGCTGACTGAGTTGAATAAGTGAAATCAATTCATAAATGTGTCTTTGCTGCTGTCATACCTGATGTACAATATCTGTAATAGTTCACTGCCAACAACAAATACAGCCAAAACATCTAAGAGAAAAAAATACAGTACATATTTAGATATCTTAATTCAACGTAGTTAAATATAAAAGATAAATATTGAAATTTGAAATATTTAAAATTATTTTTAAATATTTTGGTGCATACATACAGTGGTTATAAACAATGTTCCTTGAATATTGGTAAAAGAAAATATACAAATTTTATTTAAAGACTTGTAAAGTGTTTTAATGAATATGGATCATTCTTGAAAGATGTACCATATAATCTCACATTAAACTATTTCTGTCGCTGTGTCTAATCTATTCTGGTTCAAACTAATACAGCAGTAAATATGAATCAAAGTAATGAAAAATAATTAACCTCCTTGTGTGTTAGTGTGTTGACTCCCTCAGGCTACGTTAACAACACAAGAGAATACATGATTCAAAGATTCTGACATTGAATAGCACCTAAAATTACTTCTGTGAGAATAAAATATGTACATAATCGGAAAGCACTAGATTTAATTTGCACTTAATTATGAATTAAATTGTAATGTGTATAAAAACTTTTTAGGAAACTATGTGAAAACAAAGGAGGACATTCAGGTACTTGTTGAATCCCTTGATTATTGCACCTTTCTGTTGAGGTACAGTATTTTTAAGGGAATATTATCTAACTGTCTTCATTCTTCATACTGTAGGTATGTCTACGTGGGAGCTTCCTGTATGTGCCTGCATTAGATTTGAAACAGTGATGCATACAAAGGCAAAAATGGGCTAGCATGCCAGAGTAATAAACTTGAGCTTGTTCAATCACAAATACAGCTTGGCTTGACAAACTTCCCTTTAATACAAAAGAAAGACTCCCTTTAAGACTTCTCTCTCTTGGCACTTGGGCAGTGGAATAAATTTTCCCTGAATGTCTGAGTGGAAAAGCTGGCAGCTGATGCAACACTAATCATGCACTTTAAAATATTATCCTGCTTATAACATTTTGTATAAAAACTTTTTAATAAAAGTTTTATTATCTCAGATTACTTTAAGATCATTGCTTGCACCATTTATACATACTTTATGGCAACCCTGGAGGCAAAATACAGTATAATGCTCGTACTCTACATGTGGGATGCCTCACAAACATCCAATGCTCATATCCATGGCAGACACTAGCTCTGGCTTTGCATAATGACCATAATCTAACAATTTAAATATTTAACACATGTTAAATGTGTACAGTAATATTAGGCAATACTTTGGAGACATGGAGCTTTTCTGTAGGCCATATTTCTTTATTACATTCACTATTAGATTCAAGTTGACATCATTTATTGGTTGACTTTTTTGAGGATGTTATCGAGTAATTCAATTCATGTGACTAGACAAGCAGGATAAAAACTATAAGAACACAGTAATAAATATAATAACTATTATAATGAGGGGTTGTGTTTTCTACCACTCTAAAAAATAATAAAAAACTCAAACCTCCTGGATGTGTTTTGCTCCTCATTTGGAGAGCTGTGTCTCGAGATATAGAATATACCAAAATCTATAGATTTAAATGTAAAATAAGTCTTCAAGGCAATATATTCATTACCAATTTGTGTAATATATTTTCTTAGGATCCCTGCTGTTGTGAACAATTGTCTCTATAATGATGCAATGTTCATTTTTCATCATAATGACTAATAAAGTCTATTGTCTTACTATATTATATTATACAATAATCCAATATAAATACTAATGTAAATAGCTATGTTTTCACATTCTGCTTCTAACCTTTCACCAGGTTAGGTTTGATAATATTCTGTTAGTTTTATGTTTTATAAGTAATAATTGTTTAGCAGTTTCCATTTAGCACAGACAGGTTTAAAGATCTTATTAAGCCTCAGTTTCAGACATCAAAGAGCTTTTTTTCAGAAATGAAATTCTCAAGAAGAGATGCCTCATTCCACTAAACGATTAGTGCATCACACACACACACACACACACACACACACACACACACACACACACACACACACACACACACACACACACACACACAGACACAGGCACACACACACAGAGAGAGAGAGACAATTAGGAGGTTATCTCCGTATGAAATGTGAAAATGAATCTCTTCAAAATCAGGTTTCATCACTTTTGTTAATGTTCTTTATTTCTCTGACCTACAGTCACATGCCTGTTGCCTAATCACTATTTCTGCCCTCTTTTAAATAATTTCAGAATTCCTTAAAGGTTAATTTAATTTAGGACAGCAGAAGGCTAGGATATTCCTAACTATTGTGAGGGGATGAATGTGCTATCATCATGACAACTCTTCAGTAATTTGAAAGGATTCTTCATGACACTGAGCTTTTATAAGAGAGGAGATTTTACAGGTCTATAAAATTATTAGTCCATTTCGGCTGTCTGCTACCTGCAGTGTTCCCTGTCTTGTGCATATGAAACAGCAGTACGTTAGACAGCCAAGCTACATGTTTGGGTTCGCTTGAGTGTTCCAGCTTGTCTCTTTATGAAGACAAATACTGTAGTGAACAGTTGGAGATGTCTGAGATAGTAGCTGCACAGTGTGTTGGTCAGAAAGTGCAGATTTGCACAAGCTCTAAGCTAAAGATTGATCAATATAAGATCTGGCAGATCAGGAAACACAATGGGAGTAAAATGACATTATGAGCTCATGAGTTAACCTTACGATATAGCGCACACAAAACTGTGAATCTATATATCTATCTTTCCACTTTATGCAGATCTCAGATATCCTGCATGTTATTGTTGTTGGTCACTAGCTTTTAAATCGGTTATTAAATTAAATTCTAATGTGCTTTTTCAGCATGCTCTCTCTCTCTCTCTCTCTCTCTCTCTCTCTCTCTCTCTCTCTCTCTATTTGACAAAAGAGTCTGCCTGGATCTTGCTGAGTCGTCACTGGTCTTAAACATACTGCATCCTGACACCTCACCACAGGTTGAATCAAAGCCACTTCAGCTTTATTTTAGTTCAGATTTTTTTTAGATTTTCAGCTTCATTGCACTGCACTTGGCCTTGGTTCAAGCGAAGAAGATGCTAATTTCTAAATGTAAATACAATTAAGTCAAAGGTTTAAAACACTGTTACTGGTTAAAAATGTAAAATAATTAACATTGTTAAAAAGTTACTCTAGATCAATTTCTTCACACATCTTGGCTCTGAGATTGATCTGCTGTAGACTGATCTAAAATAGACCTGGATCGGGAAAAACAGGCTTACCAAAAATAAATACATTTCATGTGAGATCTAAATATATACTGTATATGATTGATTTTATTTTTGCTCTTTCAGCTTCCTGCTGGTGTTCTCCTGCCTTGTCCTATCCGTGTTTGCTACTATAAAAGAGTTCAAAAACAGTTCAGAGAATGCCTTGTACATTCTGGTAAGTGCCTTAAAACACGACTTTATTTCTTATAAGTGCCATAAAACTTTATTTTGCACTAAAGCAAAGACTTTCACATTAAATCTTTTTCTATCTTTTCACACCTATTGCTCAGAATCATTGACAGTATTACACTGGAAGAAGTGACAGACAGGTCATATTATCTAGTGTTAAGTGCTGTGAACACGACCCAGCGTGTATCCGTTAAGGTCTGTTCTGTCATAAAGGTAGAAAGGCTGCTCTTTACTTTATCATAGCTGTGTCAGAAGCAATGTATATTATTATTATTATTATTATTATTATTATTATTATTATTATTATTATTATTATTATTATTATTATTATTATCATTATTATTATTATTCTTAGCCAAAAATTCATAATTACCTTTTAGACTCTTCTGACAAGTTTGTGGGACCAGATCTAAATATGTCACTTGATATTAGTTTTCCTGTAGTTGCTGAATAGTTCAGTGAATCACTAAGAATCAAATATCCGGTACATCCGTACCTTTATGATGAAGCTGATAATATTGAGCAATGTCTCACTGAATTCATAATAAAAATGATGGGGGACAAAAATGTAAGTATGTAGAAAGCTGTCTTTGTGATTTGTATTTTATATTTTTTTTGCTCATACTACTGTCCTGCTGGTTATATGGCATGCTTTTTCCAGATACCAATCAATGTAAACAGAATAGAAGAAGTGTTAAGAGCCTTGCTCAGGGGCCCAGCAGCAGCAGCTTAGCAGTCTTCACTCAGCTTTAGCTGGGTCTTGAACCCCCAGCCTTCTGAGCAACAACCCAAAGCCTTAACCATCTGAACCACCACTTCCCTGCATAGCTGTAACCCTTTAATTTAAACCAAAAAAAAACAATAATCTTACGTCAGTGTAATAATTATTTTCATTGGATAATGCATACTTAATCTGTCTACTTTTAGGTTTTCTTCCAAAAACATTTTTGGGGAGAGAATGAAAGGAGGGTTAATCTTTAAGGTGTAAAGGGTGATCTTTAAAGCCTGAGGGAAGAAACTATTTAAAAACCTGGTGGTCCTGGAGCAGATGCTCCTGAAGGAACAATCTTTTCTCAGATAGCAGGAGGGGAAACTGACTGTGGGAGAGATTGAGTCGCTAATGATGATGAAGGTTCACACAATGCAAAGAACAATGCTGGTTGTATATCTCCTGCTTAGGCAGTATGAGTATTGGCTGCAAACATCGGTCTCCTCATCAACTTTGTAAGACAAGCTTAATGATGTGTAAGCTATGGGTGTGTTGGCTACAGGGAGTGAAAATATCAGCTGAAATAAAGATCAAAACAAAGGAACTATTTTACATTCTACAGTTGGAGCTAAAAAGAAATCAACCATACCTTCACTGCTTACCATTTTACAGTGTTTACAATGTAACAGCAAATAATCAGATGCTAAAAACATAACCATATAGAGGGATCCTTTCTCTTGAAAAGACCCTGCCTGCCCATTTATACAGTACCAGCCACCCAAATACCAGTCAAAATGAAAAACCGAATAATAAGACAGAATTTTTATTTTATTTACAAGCATCTAAATATGCATTGCTTTCTTGGCCTCAAATATCTGTAATAAGATCCTGCAATCTTAAGTTACAATGTATTAGTCATACCAAATTTACCAATATACCTAATGCTATTAGATACTATTATGCTGACACCCAATCCAGGAAATGACAAAAGAGCTCACTGACCAACAAACAGATATTTAAATCTATTCCTCAAGCTGAATCTCAGATCCTGTAAATATGTGACACAGATTGATTTTTATAATTGAAATTTCAAAACATACTATTAGAGGTTTGGAAATCATTGCACTTTCTGTCTCATTTATAATTCATAACTGTAATGTAGGTTCTCCATAGACTTTTTCTACTATTGCTTTTATATTGCTGCATGCCACTGATGAGCTGTGGGATTTTACTGGTAATATGAAACGTCTCTACATCTCCTTAGGAAATTGTGACCATCGTGGTGTTTGGTGTGGAGTATATAGTGAGGCTCTGGGCTGCTGGCTGCTGCTGTCGTTACAGAGGATGGAAAGGGAGGCTGAAATTCGCTCGCAAGCCGTTCTGTGTTATAGGTGAGGCCAGTTGTTCTTTTCTGGGAACATGAGACATCTGTATCTTTACCTCCCTTCACTTCGGCCCCCAGCCCCCCACCTCCACATCCTTTCTCTTTTCATTTGGCCTTTTACTCCTTTTACTTTTACTAGACAGGAAAATGGGCCTTGCTTGCATTTTCAGGGAAATAAAAGCACAAATCTGTCTGGCATGCTCTGAACTGAGACACTAGAAATGTCAGTGCTTTATTAACTACAGCAAAATAATGAATGGCTGCTTACTCGCTTTCTCAATTCGAGCTGACAAATATACACTGAGAAACTGCAGTGGCTGTCAGACTGGTCTCAATCACAGACTTGTACCTTGTTCATCACTCCTAATGAAAGGAGCAAACTGGGAAATGTTGTTCACAGGTATACCAGTCATGGCCACAAGAATTTTAATAACAGAGAGAAAATATTTACCATTAGATAAGGGATGGGTCTTCAAAGAATAAATGACATAAGGGCCATTTTAAGTTAAGCATAAAAAGTGACTAAGACTTTTCCTATGCAGACATCATGGTGCTGTTTGCCTCTGTGTCTGTGCTGGCTGCTGGCTCTCAGGGCAATGTGTTTGCCACCTCGGCCATCCGCAGTCTCCGGTTCCTGCAGATCCTCAGGATGCTGCGTATGGACCGCCGGGCAGGCACATGGAAACTCCTGGGATCTGTGGTCTATGCACATAGCAAGGTGTGTGTCTGCATGTATGAACGAGACATCACAGACATCACAATGTTTGCTTACTGCCAGTAGGGAAGTCAATTTTCCTCAACAAAATGATAAATCAATGTGAGTGGACTGTAAATCAAGTGTTTTAATGAGGAAGACTTTCTCTGCCTTACTTTAGTAGGTCTATTCTAAAGCCAGTGTGATGCTTTTGAGAAGTCAAAAATGCTGCTGTAAAATGTACTTTTAAGAAAATCAATATTATTATAAACCATATTATAAATTAAAGAATTATTATGACTATAGAATGTGATATTTGCACAGTCCTATAGCTTAATTTATAATCAGTTTTATTATTAAAAATGTTAGAAACATCTAAACGGATCTAAGATAGTAGTAATGTGTGCTGCCTGTTTTTGTTTCTCCTAGGAGCTCATCACTGCATGGTATATTGGCTTCCTCTGTCTCATCCTGGCCTCTTTTCTGGTGTACTCAGTAGAGAAGGATAATAATGCAGCTATGTTCGAGACCTACGCTGATGCTCTCTGGTGGGGCCTGGTGAGTATCATAGACACTACCATCAGCCCAGGCCTTTGTGAATTCATGTACTCTAGCACTAGAGCACTGCTGTTGTCTAATGAGATTGTAGAGTCTCATGTGGTATTAGGATAGCTGAGGAAATCTATTCCATTACTGTTTGAATTGACTAGAAATGCTATTGACCACTAACGTAAAAATGGGGATCAGGCTTACTGATGAGGAGAAAGTGATCCGATTCACACATATAGAGAAGTGTATTTATAATGTTTTTAATTAATTTCTTAATTTCTAAAAAAATAAAATAAAATAAAAAATCAATTAATAAATAAAAATGATTCCTGATTCTTTGTCAACTGTAAGCAAAGCAGAAAAATACCATATAAGGATAACGATGATTAAACCACTATCACATGTATCACACCGAATTATTTCTATTTTATTCAAGAATATCCTGGTTTAAAATGTTTATTGATAATGTGCTCTTGAACAAATAAACTAAACTCTTGATAAACTAAATGATGGACTAAAAGCAATCCAGTGCACAGTGGACTCTAGGTTTCTGAATCATGTGGAAACATATCTTTATCCTCAGATCACTTTGACCACTATTGGTTATGGGGACAAGGTTCCGGCCACATGGAATGGACGCCTGATTGCCGCAACCTTCAGCTTGATTGGTGTGGCTTTCTTTGCTCTGCCAGCAGTAAGTTCAGTACAGTAGCAAATTTCAAATCTGAGGCTCAAATCCTTGAGTCAGATGTTCTTTCTATCCATGTTACAATGGAGTTTTATTTGTATGTTCTTTAAACAATCCCCATCCTCCACATACTCTCTCAGGGAATTCTGGGCTCAGGCTTTGCTCTGAAAGTCCAGGAGCAGCACAGACAGAAGCATTTTGAGAAACGCAGGAACCCTGCTGCAAGCCTGATTCAGGTAAATCTCATTTGTCACACCACAGGCAGGACACAGCTGCAGACCTGAACTGAATATGTGAACAGGGTTTTTATTTTCGAGCCTGTGCATGGATACTGATCCTGTGCATTTGCAAGAATAGAATTTACGTATGTTTATGCTGAGGTTATAGAATGATATTTTTGAAAATTCAGCCATATAGTTCATGAAAGAAATCACAGAATTATGCCATTGCTAATAATGAAAATGTATGGAAATGTATGTACGCCTTTGGACTCTTAGCCTCATTAGCATTTCAAATATTCTTTTAAAATACTATGTATGCGCTTATCTCATTCATACAACATTAGGCTTGCCTAGATGAGCTCAGTGCTTCATGGTACATTGCCTGGCATAAATATTCATCTCTTTTGGACTTTATGTATATTGTAGTGTTACAACCTGGAACTGAATGTTTTCTTATCACTGGGATTTGACTAGGCCATTCTAGTACAGTCAAATTCTTGATTTTGAACCACTCCAGTATGGCAATATGTTTAAGGTTATTGTGTTGCTAGAATGTGGACCACTGTTGCAGTCTCAAAGCTCCTGCAGACAAAGCATGATTTCTAAGACCGCCTTTTATACGACTAGATCAATCTTATTGTTTCCGTCACCATGTTTCACTGTGGGGATGATGTTTTCAGGCTGCAAACATTTCAAAGAACCTCTAGCAACCTCTGGTCATGCATGAACAGTTGTATTTATATTGAGGTCACATGACATATAATCTCAATTAAGTCTATTTTCTTTCCAGGTTATAGCACTAAAAATGTGAAATTTTCCAAAATGGTGTACCTATCTTCTATAACGTTTAGCATTTTTAATTGGCAAAATTAAATTTATGCTTTATCATCAGGCGGCCTGGAGATTCTATGCTACAAACCTCTCTCGAACAGACCTGCTGTCAACTTGGGATTTTTACGAGCAGACAGTATCTGTTCCAATGTACAGGTATTGGCAATGCATTTTAGCTGTTATTTTAGTTTCAGCAATTACATAACAGTGTCATCATTTTTGGTATTTTGCAGTTACTCTATGTGATACTTTTGTTCTGATAAAATTTATAAATACAGTGTCTCATACAGTGTCTCTGGGGTGCCACAAAAAATGGATATTAATCCATTAAAGCCCTTCAAGCCTTAAGAAAAAATAAGTGCAATCTGCCAATTTAATGCCTACAACAGCTTTTATTTTACTGTGATGGGATGCTTTCACTGAGCCAGCACTACACACATTCTCTCCTTTCTCTGCCAGAAACATACTGTCCTATTCTACTTTTACGTATTAAATGAGTCATTTTTTCCATTTTGGTTCCATGTGTTGTTCTATTGTAGCTTTATACAAAGAAAAAAACAAACAAACCACAAATTATTAATTTTTGCGGAAATGAAATTAACGAAACTACAGTATGCTTGTTTGGTAATATACCATGATAAGATAATGTTATACCATGATATATTATATAGCCTTACGTATGTGGACACCTGATGTGAACCTTCCCTAAACTGTTGCCACAAAGTAGGAAACTCACAATAGGCTAAGACATTATTGTATACTGTAATAATAGTCTCCCTTCAGTTGAATTAAGGATCCCAGTCTTGTTCCAGCATGACAATGTCCCTGTACACAAAGCAAGCTCATGAATAAGGGTATGAGTACATATAAAGAGCCTACAAACATGTTTGTGTTGGACATGTTTGTGTTGGATGAACTGGAATGAAAACTGCATGTCAGGCCTCCTCACGTCACGATTTAGAAGAAAGCCTTTCCAGAAGAATGAATGTTATAACAGCTTAATTTTTTTGCAAAGTTGTGATCAGATGCTGTGACAGCAGAATTCATGATATTTAGTTGTATGATTGTATTGTACCATGACTTTTTCGGGTCACTATACCATTTCCACAAGGTGTAGCTGCTGTAGTACAATTTTTATAAACATTTCCGCTAAACACTTCAATCTGAAAGATCACTAAAATAAGAAATGTCAAAGGAACAAAAAAAATCTTGAAAACTATTTGGTTGACAAACCAAAAGGCTAGGCAATAATCGTGAGGCATGCTAAAGCTCTGGCAATTGGCAAACAAGTACAGTATAACCTGACTTTCAAGAGAGTAGGGTTAAAGACATGTCCTTGGTTGACAGCCATAAATGTTAACCATAGGTTAGAATCTCAGAGAAATGTCTGTCCACAAACTCCTCACTTTCTCAACTTAACTGTTAACTGGATGATAACCAGAGATCATAGAGATCATAAACAGATGCTCATAGCTTCTCTATAAATAGTAGAATTTCCCTGAAATGCTATAGACAGGTGTTCACCAAGATGGTTGCCTTTCCTTAAAAAGGAAGCAGAAATATTACAAAATATTTATAGGGACCTGAGGTTGTATTGCAAGCTCTCTTCCATTTGTTACCCCCTCTGACCTAAACAGACTTGTAGGCAATAAGGCTGTAGCTGTTCTTCCAGAGAGACACAGTTTCCAACAGACACAGTGACTAAATATATTATACTGCTGTTTTGGTTTAGCTCACAATAATCAATGAAGGAGTGCTGACCTCTTCCCTTCTTCTGTAGAAATAAGAAGCCTGCAGACATCTTGACTGATGTAGCCTTTCTGCAAAGCCTCAGCAATTTATTCTTCCATGGGTTTGTTTTCTATGCAGTTAGCAGGTGGATGTGTAGTCAAGGTGTCATGATGCTTGAGGGCAGGTTGAAGGTACAGTCATAGGGTCTGTATAGTGCAGGGGTCTCCAACCTTTTTGTCCCTAAAAGCTACTTTGACAAAATTAAGTTGGCAAAGAAATACCCGTGTTATACTATTAGTGACATTTATTTACAATAATTTTATTACATTGGCATAAACCAAACCAGCTGAATAAGCTATTTTTGTTTGAACTTTAAAAAAATATAAATTTTGAAGACAGACCTGAAATTGTTGGAGACCTGTAATAGTACTTTTCTACGAAACACCACCTGCACTAATAAGTAATATCGACAGCACACTCGTCCTGTTTTTTTTTTTGCAGGATATATTCATTCAGCGGTTTTGCTTTGGCAGCTTGGTAGCTTCATTCCTAATGCTGTCGAATCCTCAGCAGTTTCCAAGTTGAATGGCTCTGCTATGGGTTTTCATCATCCTTTATTCTAACTATTTTAATTTGCTCCTGTAGATTTAAGTTTATATAACGCTTATACGCTATATGCTATAACGCTTGGTGCTAGCTGTGTGTAAATTCAACTGAACAACTGTAATAAACTGTGTGATGCCCGTGCACGCACAGAGGAGTGTGATTTTTCCGGGGGGGTCAGTTTCAGTACAACAACGGAAAGGTGCGGGACGCCTGTTTATTTGATTGGGATGAAATTTAAACAGAGTTTAAATTTTTTGTACATATTCTCTGAACTTTTATGCGAGCTACTCAGAAGTGGGTCACGAGCTACAGACGTGTTAGAGACCCCTGATGTAGAGAGTCTAGCATTCTCTGCATTTAATAAAAACATTTCTTTAACTTCAATTTAGTTTAGCTTTATACTGTCACAGCTGGTCTTAGGGCTCTCTACAGACACAGTGGTTACGGTACTTGTGAGACGAGACAGGCAGCTACACCACTAAGGAGGCTGCAATTTCTTGTTGAAAAAGCACAATTTTGGGAGCAGACTGATTAACTGGCTAAGTCCACAAATTTTACCAGTGTCATAACATTAAGAATCAGGTGTGTAAATGCACAAAGCCTGCATGCACACCAGCCCTTTTTGAATTACAATGTAACATAATAATGTCATTAACAATGTCCTTGCAAGGAAGAAGGTTTGGAAGGATGGATGGAGGTTGTAGGACTTTGTGATTATATAGTGAGAATATATATATATATATATATATATATATATATATATATATATATATATATATATATATATATATATATATTCAGGCAGACAGAAGACTTTTTTCAGGCAGAAGACTGCTTTTGTAGGATTTAAAATACATATCTAGGAAAATTGATGGCCACCAAATAAACATATTTTACAATAAGGACTTAAATTACATACAGTACCAGCCAAAAGTCTGGAGCCACTGGATTGACTATATATCTGTCATCTGTCAAAAGCATTTTGATGTTTAGTGTCCTTACCTTTTTTCCATAGTAACAGAACCTTTAAAAAAAGTTATTTGATTACTGTTACATATCCTGGCAGATGAAATGAAGAAGTTTGTTTTTATTGTCATAAATAGCAGATACCAAATTTAATGGTGTCTTATGTTTCTGGTTTATTATTACTGACTATACAGTATAGCCTACAGTAAATAAATAATGCCTGAACTGAATCCCACATCACAGTGTTCCGACTTTGTTTTAATCCTATATTGTCTTCACACCCATAACCCCAAAAGAGCTAAATATATGAATTACGTTCATTCAGTCATTAAAGGTAGATCTGTCTCCTGGGTCCAGGCCTCATTTATAGATTTAGTTACCATGTGTTGGAGAGTCAAGTTAAGTTATGTTCTGCACAAAGTTTCTCTAAAGTCTGTCAGGGAAAATCTTTTGCTACAACACAATCATATGTCATATGACAATCTTCTTCTCATCATGTCTATAATCATTTCAGAACATTATTTGAAAGCCATACTTAAAGCAAGACTTATGCCTAAGACATTCTTCTGTTTCAGTTTATTTATGATTTATGAGGAGAACAGTGTCTTGTTTTTGTCTCATTTCTCCGGATCTTGAAACGATAATCAAATAATTATTCGTGTTTTTTTTTTAGATTTCTGTTACTGGTATTTCTGGTATATTTGTGGAATGACCAAAAAGTACACAGAGATTTGATAAAGGCTTATGGTTAAAAAACAAATATAGAGTGAAAATAATGATTATGTACAAATTTACTCAGATTCAGATTTAATTGTAATTAAGAAAGGTTTTTGCTTAGTACAAGCATTTTTCATTTTAGATCCAGTGAGTATATCAGTCTGTTTGTGTTGGAACTTGATTCTAACAGGAAAACTGTTAAAATGTAAAAATATAAGACTTTTTGCCTTTTTTTTAGTAATATCGTTATAATTATTTCAACATGATAGAAAATAGTTAAATGAAAACAAATATGATTTAAAATTATTTTGCATATAACACATACACATATAAAAATATGTTATAGTTATATTTTCTTTAATAAGTGTGTATTGTGTGAACCTGTGTCCTCAGACTGATCCCTCCTTTTAATCAACTGGACCTCTTGCGCAGTCTGAAGGGCAAATCTGGATTCAGGTTGGAGTGACACTTCTTTTCTAATATTAAATGGTTTGCTTCAAATCATAGTGCTAACAGTAATCAGTGCTTTTTTTGTTGTTGTTATTTTAGATTATATTAGTTTTAATTTAGTCACAATTATTTCCTTAATTAATCAGTAATTCATTACTACTCTCACAACTCCCTCTCTATTATTCTTTTTTTTTTTGAAACCAAAGAAAGGACTCACAGCCTGAAGCTTCTCCCAGGTTGGTTAAATAACTAAAGTTTGTATGGGATTTTTGAACGTCAATTCCCATAACCCACTCATTACAAAAATGATTCATGTCACAGATTTTTTGGGAGGTCTGTGCATCAGCATTATTCTGCAAATAAATGCAAAATCCATGCGTTTCTCTCTGGATATCTGTTATACAAGTTATATTTATAGATAGATTCAATTAAGTAGCATTTTATATTACAGTACTGCTTTATGTATTTACAAGGTAGAGTTTCTGGTACACACATTTAACGCCTTCTATCTATACCGCATTATGGAGTTAACAATGGTTGCAAAGATTAATTGGATTCCTTAATTTTACTAGAACTGTACACTTTTGACAAGTAAAATACCCTGTGAAATACTGTACTGTAATATTAAGTGCAGCTCATATTTCAAAGTTTCATTGTCTTCTCAATAAATTATCTCTTAATTATAGCCTCTACCATTTTGACTATTCCTTGTACAATCTCTTGTGTCTCTCACCACCCACTGAACCACACTTGCAGTAGTGAGCTTTCACACAAAGACACCCTCTGTGGGTGTTGCCCGAGAACCAATAGGTACCGTAGCACACAGATACTAACATCTGCACGTCCAGATTTCTCTCCAGCACTTGGATCTGTGTCTTTTCCCTGTCTATAATTTCTCATTTTTGACCCTATTTTGAAGTTATACTTTTTAAGGTAAATATGTCAAGTGCCACTTTTTTTGGAGATATTTCAACACCCAGTTTTATCCTATTTCACCAGTTGTTTTGCTGCCAGTTAGATTCTGGTCTGATATGTAAACTATGATCACTATGCAGATCAGAATTTTAGCTTTGAGTGAATACAGAATGGGAGAGAGGAAATGTTAGAAGGATAGACCGATAGACAGATAGAAAGAGAGAGAAATTGCAAGAGAGATGCTTATGGCACAGCCTGAACATTTTGAAGAGACCTTTCAACAGCTTGAAAGTTGCCCAATGGGGTTTTGTGAATTATGTGTAGTAAAATGTAAATACCAAAAAATAGCTCAAACATTAACCAGTTATTAAACAAAGTTATACCTTTATGCAAAACCTCTATTGGGAATCTCTTTGTCTTTTGAATAAAATGCTCAGAGCTGTGTAAAATACAGATAGTTTCTGTGTCATTAGCTGGTAATCTTGTAATGAATGACACAGTTGTATCTGTATTTATCATGTTCAAATGACATTTAAAATCTAATCATACAGTAGCTGCTGCCCCAAGTACAAACAAAAAAAACAACAACAATATTTCACTTTACAAATCAACAAAACTATAAAATTGTACTTATTTCTGTGTTATCATCTTTGGCATGGCAAGCTCTGTACAAAGCTTACCTCACAGTTTGTCTTAGTTTCTGAAATGACTTGACACAAATCAAATTTCAGCAGTAAATTAAGGCAAGCTTGACAATCGTACACCTGATCAATGTGTTAGATAGGTATTTTAGACATTTTTTTCTTTTCTTTTACATAATGCCTATTATTTATTTATAAGAGACCTAACATGAAGACCGTAAAGCACATACGTTCAGCATGGTCTGCATACAAACACTTTCAGCATGCTATAATGTGCATGGTTTCTTTTGTCAATGCATTTTACATGGCTGTGGTAGCATGAGGGGGATGTAGATTGCATGGCTCATTACAATTTCTTTTTCCTTGTTTTTTTCCTTGTGATATTTGGTGTAAATCTGAATATGGATGGAAGCAGTTATACAAAGTGAACTGAAAATGTCATAGAGCCGTTGAAATAATGTCTTAATGAAAATGGATGTATTGTTATATTCTTGTTGTATTAATGTATGGAGTAATTTGAATCTTGACACTGATAGCAAATAAAAAAATACATACATTCCGACCTCATACAACATTTAGTTCATGCATATTATAGATTAGCATTTTTTTGGCTTCTTTGGAGTCCAAAATGACAGGTTTTGACACACAGCTACAGTTAAACTACAACTAAATGTCCATCTAAACTAGATGAAAAAAATTGTAATAGAAGCCTCTTTTAAATATTTCAAAAACTTTAGCGTGTATTCATTATGAATCATATTTCCACCGTACAGAAGGTTAGGCTTTCTATTTAATTCACAGGATTACTGTATGTGGCAGTTCTTTCGCACTGTATTATCATGTCTATTGGCATGATTTGATTGATTATTTCTTTGCTTCTGTTTCACTCGTATACTCCAAAAATGCTTCTCACACAGCCGTAAACCAAGCATAAAAGAGAAAGCATTCCTCAGCCCTTCTAAGAGTGCAGGTGGAAAGGAGACCAAATCACCTGGAGCGGATGAGGGAGCAGAAGAAAGTCCAAGCAAAGTGCCAAAGAGCTGGAGCTTCACTGAGCGAAACCGCTCCAGACATTCCTTTAAGAGCAAAGAGGGCCGGACCTCAGAAGGTCAGAACTATATATATATATTTATATAAAAGTACACACACACACGAACTGTGTTTAATTTTTGGGCTTGTGTATATGTGTACTATATATTATAACAGATTGTATTGGCAGACTGGCAGAAGCAGCTGTCGCTTTTTCTCAGATCTGTCACGTTCAACACATGGTGTCAGATATACTGTGGTCTACTAATTAGCATTGGTTATATAAAAAACAGTGTTCATTGACTGTACTGGTCCATGGGTTAGGCACAAGAATTTGAATAGCTCTCCTCCAGTAGTTAGTTTCTTTGCATCTTCATGCCATGCTGTGATCAGCTTAAAGAAAATATATTTTATATTTCATTTCTTCCTGCTTACAGTCTACACTCTCATCGCTTCCTTTCTCATTTCTCTTCACTGAAAAAAGTGCTGATTGAGATGCAGGATGAAGACCTCGGAATGAAGAGATCTCCAGGTTAGGCTGTGATCCAGAAATATGATCCAGAAAGCATCCAGATGACATTGCAGTTTGCTGTAAAATATATATATTTATTTGTAGTAACTGCAACTGATTTATTAGTCAATTACTGCCTCAAACATAAACGTTTTGGGGAGTTAATGGACTTCTACAGTAATAGATGAAAATAATTTGTTTTAAAAATGTGGCCCAAAATGTTCACTTTCAGCAGCAAAGCCATGACATCATTTAATCATGATGTGTTCATTCATAAAGGGCAATAATTAGTCACATAATGTCTGCAACTTGTGAATGACATGTGGTTCTTTAAACCATTTTCATCTGAAACTTTTAACCATTTCTTTCCCATTTCTCTTTCTCTCTCTCCACATTTTGGCAGCAATTGAGGGGTTGATCAGTAAGACAAATCATGTTTTATAGGGTTGTGCTTTTACTTTAAGCCACAATAATACAAGCACAGCTAGGAGCAACTGAAAAAGGAGAAGACTGCATGTCTAAAAATGGCTTTTTAATTACTGAGTTGCAGCTTGCATTAAAAAGATTTGCTTTGCATGCAACACTCTCTGTCATAAACTCTGCTGAGTCCTGCGTCTCACCAACAGAGGTTTGGAAAGGCCAATCCTGGTAATGAAATAATATCAGAAACGCCTGAATATGCGAAATCTGCAGAGTTATTAATCATCAGTTACTTTAATTGATTATGTCCCTTTTGCAATTAATGTGTTTTTATGACTGAATGTGTTGCAAACAAATATATTTTGTCTTTTTGCCCCCACCCCCCTACCCCGACCAAATTCTTTGCATTTACCTGCATGAGGGTCTCTCTGTGCTTTTGGAGGAAACAAATTTAATTGTTTACAATATTCAGTGACTTTATCAAAGACTCACTGACTATTATGTCATTTGAATTGGATGTAGAATTTATATGACTCATACCATATGATTCATATGACTCATATTAATATCTTAATTCATATGACATAAAAATATTCCTGTTACATTTTCTACCACCTGAACTTGCCAGCCGGCAGTAGTGTAGAACATGCTAGAGTCCAAATGTGTCTTGCTGTGAGTCTTTTTATGTGCATAGTATGGTTTAACATTCATTATGTCAGGTAAGTGTTTTGTGCATGGTTAATAATGCAATTTAGTCTTAGTATGAGAACAATGACGCATGTCTAAAAAAAAGATGCTAACACCTAAAAGATAATTATGCAATATACAAATCTATCAAGTAATAACTTGACTTGATTTTACTCTTGAACATTTGTGCTTTAATATCGAGATTATTGCCTAATAGTACAACTGGAAAAGCACACTTGTGTAAAGCCTATTTAGTTTTTAAGAGATTTTTTGGATTTGTGTGTTATAGAAGCAAGTCTTCCAGAGGACTTTGGTGATGATAGAAATTATGAATTTCTCCAAGATATGTCTCCTGCACTGAAAGCCACCATAAGGGGAATCTGGTAGGAGATGGACAGATGAGCTGTCTTTTAATAATATTTGTGAAGGTTTTCAGTCACCAGGTTATTAAATAGTCTATATAAATTCAGTAATTGTTTGTGGACTTGATGTCAGTTTGCTTTGACTGACAACTACTTGACTATTTATTATGGACCAGCTTCTGTTTTAAAAGATGAGTTATGAGACCACTGTGTGCAAAAACATGAATGAAACATTTTGTATATTAAAGATTGACCTTGACAAACTAATAGCAATAAATATCAGTTTCATATCAGTTATGCAATATACAGTCCAAATGCATTTGGATATGCTGATCTATTGTCTTCTGATCTGAATACTAAATGTCTCTTGGTTGAGACCTTGTCGTTATATGTATACTACCCAAAAGTATTGGAATGACAAGGCCTCAATGTGTGTGTGTGTGTGTGTGTGTGTGTGTGTGTGTGTGTGTGTGTGTGTGTGTACAACTGTAATCTTACAAAACACTGGTCTCCAAATATTACTAATTGTTTCTCTTTTCTTGTAATGTCACATCTAATGTTGCCACTTCTGTTGATAATGCTGTTTTAACTGAGAAGATGTGCTTGTCCTGCTCTTAGTATCATGCGTTTCCTGGTGTCTAAGAGACGGTTTAAAGAGAGCTTGAGGCCATATGATGTAATGGATGTGATTGAGCAGTATTCAGCAGGCCATCTGGACATGCTTTCTCGCATCAAGAACCTGCAGTCCAGGCAAGACCAATGTCCATCCACAGCTGCATTTACTTTCACATAACAACTGGGTTCATAACTTTAGAGATCTTGTACATATGCTTTCTTTGTACGCAATAATTTACCTTTTAAATGATCTATTACTGCTTCTGAAAGGCACAGGCACAGCGCCCTCTGGTGGTTACACAATGTACACAATTTAAACACTCTCTGATTCTATACTATATATAGTGGATTAGAGCTGTCATATCCATGACACATTCACTCATCTCTGAGCACCCATGCACCCAGAAAAAAATATATTATGCAAGAATGGATCAAAGTTTCACTGCCCCAATTTTTTTCTTTTTTTTTTTCTTATTCCAAAATTCAGTTGTGAGTCAAGAGTCATGTTTCTCTCTCAAATAAGATTCATATATATGTTGTGAAATCAAATCATCTTTCCACACATATTAAATATATTCCAACAGCAAATAATCATTGCCTGTATGTCATGTCAAATGTGGCATGGAATATATTCTCACTTATTTGTCCTTGGTTCTCTGTGGAGCACTGTGATTGCTATCCATGTGTTGCTTCATGATGCTTTGCCCCATTTCTTCTCTATGTACTTTGGCAGGATAGATTTGATTGTGGGCCCCCCACCCCCTTCGACCCCTCGCCATAAGAAGTACGTAATCAAAAGGCACAAGCGGTTTGCAGTTTGCCCATTATTGAACAGCATTGCAAAAATAATTAGTGGGGGACTAATACATTTATGCATGCCATTCTTGCATTTGAAAAGGAAAATTAACCCAACCATAAACAATAGAATCAGTGAAGCATGAAGCATCATAAGGCATGGTACCAGGTAATACATTTTGAACCTTCTTCATTTGTTCTATTTTTTATAACCTTTTTCCTAGGTATTATGTCAAAGGTGTTGCAATGACATGGCTGGAATTAAGTGTACAGTAGTTAATACTTCACCACTCATCTGGGTGGATCTCTCTGCATTGCAATATTGTTTTCCATGTGACCTTGTCCACTTTGACAGAGTGATCACATGCAGCAAGAGTACAGGAAGTGCACTAGTCAAGACGCTATCAAACTTGACATATGTTGTAGGGGACAGTCTCGCAATATACAGTAAGCCTTTAACAGAAAATCGAGATTCGACAACACACAATCATCCAGCATACAGTCTAGAAGCTAGGTTAGAGTGGTATTAAAGTGATACCGCAGGGGTGTTTAACATCAGCATCTTTTAAAGTAGTAAAGAGGCATACAAAAGAGCTAATGTCATTAACCAGGGTTGGCAGGTTTCAGCAAAGTTTCAGCTATATCCATTCCAAAAAACTACACCTAAAACTAGCTCAAACAATTCAGACATTTGAGATACATTTTCCTTTGTGTGGGAAAATGAGGTGCACTTGCATTTCTGATGTACAGACATTATACGCTTCATAATTCTTCTCCCAATCATTACAATATAACAGCTTTGTTTATGTATTAACTTAACTTAGCTTATGTATTAATGTATTACTGTATTGGTTTAGGCTTGTGTAAAATCCATCCTCAGAATCTTATTTTGAGATAAGTTTAGCACCTTGTTTACTTATAATTGATCAAATAAGAACCACATGCATTACAAACCAAAGATTCTGACTTTAAAATGTAATCAGTTATGCTTTAAGGTTGTTTACACTTATATTTAGCCTAGTCCATCATTTTGTCTACAATGTTCCATATACACTATATATACCATATACAATGTTCCTAAAGTTTACAATGACTGTTCAAAATGGCAATGGACATTGATGAGGGCACAAGGAAACAGTATTGGAATATGGAGTCATGGTTTAATACTTTCTCCGATCTTGCTCTTGCAGAGACTGTGACACTAACCCTTTTAATCAGATTTTGTGTGTGACATAGAGAGCATGATAATGATAAACATTGCAGTACTGTTTTGCATGTTTCATTTTCAAAAAAAAAAGGAAAGAAAGAAAGAAAAAGGCAAAGTCATCCAGGGACCATTATGTCCTTCCACATAACCAACAACTTTTCACCGCATGATTCAGAGCATAATCTTAAACATTTGCATCCCTTTTATTTTTTTATACAAAGTACACTTCACTGTTGTTTATGTGGCTTTTTTGCATACTAAATATTTGTGAGGAAGACAAACAGTATCTTAGCTCTAGCTAGAAGAGATTGTTTCATGAATTGTCAGGGTGGACCAGATAGTGGGCAAGGGAGTATCATCAGGGGAAAAGGAGAAACCCAAGAGTGACATGGCTCAGGAAAATGACCCCAGCATGATGGGACGATTTTTCCGGATGGAGAAACAGGTAAAGGCTTTTTTTAAATTGTTAAATTTATGATGTTTTATATGTATATTAATTGGTGTGGTATTAGTGATAGCACATAGGGAATCAGTTTCCAAATGTGACTGAAAAAACTTTGTTGAGAACAAGTCAGTTGTTGAGAACAACTTTTGGCCATTCAGGTGGTTGCGATGGACCGCAAACTTGACTTCTTGGTGAATGTGTACACCACACGCATGGGTATTCCACGCTCTGAAACTGAGGCGTTGCTGGGCTTCAAGATGGCTGATCCAGCACCACCTTACCATAGCCCAGAAGAAAAGAGTGAGAAGGTGCAGGATGAAAAGGAAGAGAAGAATAACCCGGAGCCCAGCCCGACTGGGACACCTGCCAATAGTATGTGCCGCCCATCCACATCCTGGAATCAGCCAAGCGAGCAGCCACTCAATGTTCCTCTTTGGAATAACAGCCGTGGGGCATCACCAGGCACTGATGACCCATCAATTTACCGTATCCCACCTCCACCTCCACATGACAGCGGGGATGGCGGACGGCAAAGGCGACACAGACACACACGGCCTAAAACAGGTGTTGACAGCGACACATCCCTCTCCATTCCTTCAGTGGACCACGAGGAGTTAGACCGCTCATTCAGTGGCTTCAGCATCTCACAAGCCAAGGAGGAGGATTTCCTTCCTCCAGTGAATCTTGGACTGTTTGGAGGAGGAAGAGGAATACCCTTCTGTACTCGTATCAGACCCTACTTGGCTGAAGGGGAATCAGACACAGACTCAGAACTTTACACACCTGGTGCTCCTTCACCTCTATCATTTACAGGTGAGGTGGCATTCGGAGACAGGGGCTGGCCAGGTCTGAAGTAGAAGAAAATGCCTAAAGGAGACTTCAAATTGCAACAAGAGCCTTCGGATCTTGAGTGGATGATAATAAGAACAATAACATAATCAAAGAACCCAATGTGGATATTAATGCATGAGGATTAAAATCACACAGTTAGAAACTAATGAACATGATCCACTCAATGGACACTTGTTACTGTATTTGGTATAATGATAATATCACATTGGCAAGAGAGTGACTTTAACAAAAAAGAAATGTAACCTAATTTGTGGCCTCATAAATCAAGACATTTGTCTTGTTTGCAGACTTAAAAAAAATGTTTTCATGTAAGCAGGTATTGGCAAGGGTTATTCATCTCATGGGCCATTTGTTTGTAATAATGTAGTTATGTATAGTTATGATACCAATGCTTATTACCAAGGCAATATTAGAAGCACTTTACTTATTGATTGTATATACATACAGTAATAAGTATTATTGACAGTATGCTTGCTTTTGCTTTTAGTTTATTTTTCTTTTATTTCTTTTATATACAACATAAGAGACTGTAACGATGAACAAACATAAGAATAATGTATGAATTTGTGTGCAGCATTTAATGGAAACTTTTTTAAAAAGATTACCCCAACCAAAGATACCAAGAGAGCACTTCTGAGCACGATTTACATTTACACATTTTTACTTCCATCTGCAAAATATTTATAAATCTAGCATGTACTTTATTTTTATTAATACACTTACAGGAGTTTTTACAGGCAAAAATGTTTACATTTTACATTCAATGAAATGTTTATTATAATCATTATCTGGATTAACTTATAAGCATCACCATGCCAATCTGTATCGAAATTCCAATTTGGGTAATATCTGATCAAAGGTTACTCATCATTCAAGTAAACGTCTTATATTTGTTGTTATAAATACATAAAAAAAAACCTGTAAGAAAGAGTGGTTAATAGGCTTAGACTTTTGACTGGCAGCTTGTGATATATATACCAACATTCCACATTCTGTAAGTAAAAGCATTATTATTAGCATAATCATACAGGCAAAGCTTTCAGACCTAGGTTTTTGTCCACATGCAATAAATTTTGGTTTCTAAGTAAGGACACAACTAATCATACATTATGCGTTATTAAAGACCCCTCAAAGTATTCCAGTCCCAGTAAAGGTTTTTACACTAACTGCATGGCATGTTTAGAGGAGTTTGACTTCACTGATATTGGTATTACAGGATTCTGTGCCAGTAGAGAAATAAAATGCTAAAAACGTCTTGCATTCAACTAAAATCTTTTCTTTGATGCCCAAACTGGTGGCACTAAAAGTGACCAAGAGCTGTTATGTTAAGGCAAAAAAAAACTTTTTATAACATTTAAAATGTTTTTTTCTAGAGCATGTTGGAAAGCTGCAATGTTACTGAGAAATAAAGTTGGTCCAAAGTACATTGAATTTGCTTACTGCCTATTTTACAAACATTACTAAACTATTTCAGAAAACATCCCATTTTGCCTTTATAACGACACCCAAAAGGTAAGACACCCATTTACATAATATAATATATATAAAATATAATCAGTATTATGCTGATTCATGTTTTTGTTTTCTCAACCAGGGACAATAAGTTGAGAATCAGTTACTCCATTCCATGTTTTCTGTTGCCCACCAGAATGATACGATGCCTATTGCTGTCAGAAGGCCAAACGCTAAGGTGGACTTCAGCACAGCAAGACACTGCAGATAGATGGACAGAAACATAGAGAAGTTTAATGATCGATTGAAGTTTTCTTTTCTGAAAGTAACTAATATACTAATGCATGAGCGAGTTTGTCTGTTCAATGTTTATTCATTGGATTGTTTGGTAAATTCTCAAACTATGGCACTGCTGAATTCTTGATCTGTTGGTCAGAAGGTGTTGATTAACTTCTACAAATGCACAGTTGTGACAGTGCTACAAAGGTCAATTACAAACTGTTTATATGGTGAAATATCTGTGATCAGACATTTATTTAACATCGTTGGAAGAAGTCTTCAGTGTCCGAGTATAAATGTCAGAAGTACTGAGATAATAAGATAATAAAAAAAAAAAAAAAAGATCTTTTTTTTTCTTTTTTAAATTAGCTGGTTGCAGGTCATTTTTTACTCAACTAAAGTAAGTTTTCTAACGTGATAATTTTCAGAACATACATAGCTATGAATATAGAGCTATTGACTGTTTATAGTTTATAATTTTGGTCATAAACTTCATTCACTCATTCTCTTGAAAGCAACATTATACATTTTCATTTTGTATTGCTCTTCAGAAGCTACATAAGATTCATTCATTCATTCATTTTCTACCGTTTATCCGAACTATCTCGGGTCACGGGGAGCCTGTGCCTATCTCAGGCGTCATTGGGCATCAAGGCAGGATACACCTTGGACGGAGTGCCAACCAATTGGCAGGGCACACACACACTTTCATTCACTTACGCACTACGGACAATTTTCCAGAGATGCCAATCAACCTACCATGCATGTCTTTGGACCGGGGGAGGAAACCGGATTACCCGGAGGAAACCCCCGAGGCACGGGGAGAACATGCAAACTCCACACACACAAGGCGGAGGCGGGAATTGAACCCCCAACCCTGGAGGTGTGAGGCAAACGTACTAACCACTAAGCCACCATGACCCCCACTACATAAGATATTTACACAAAATAATAATTTACACAATGATCCTGTTCAGAAGTTTACACGCCCTTGTTCTTAATGTTTTATGTGGCCTTCATGAGCATCAGTGAATGTTTACACCTCTTGGATCATGTAGCTGCTGTTAGAAAAGGGTCGAATATGAAGATGCTGATAAACCAAATTCAGAACTAAATAAAAATAAAACATTTGAATGATTATTTTTCATATGAATTATTATTTTATTATTAATTATTGTTTTTCTTATCTAATAATATTCTTCTTATTGTGTTTTATTTGTTAATATTTTGCAGATTCTGCAAGGCATTTCTAAACTTATGACCTCAACTATATATTACTAAAATCTAAGTAATAACAGTCGTGTTTAGTGAACAGTCAAGTATAAATTGAACAAAAGTAAGATGTATCATTATTTGATAAATGAAATATTTCTTTAGCAAATTGCTTTGGTATGAGAAGAATAAAGCAGGATGTGCTCTTATATGAAAATAATCTAAAAACTACAAATTTTTCTTTTTACATAAATTATAGTCAGAAATGGACAACAAACAGTTTAAAAAATGTTTGTATAAAGCACTTTCTTGGATCTGAAAAGGTGTTACATTATTATTTGTATTTTTTTCCCTCAAACACAAAATAATCTGAAAAGTATGGAATTGTTTCTCATTCTATATTTAAAGCTGAACTGATCACAACAGTACCGATTTTTACCTTGTTTCTCTGGGGAGGTTGCTTCACTGGTACATTCATAGGTTGCTGTTCCTTTGGTTGCAGCTTTGACCTCTCAATGTAGTAAGGGTTCTCCAGGGGGTCATCATCTGACTCACTGTGATACTACAACACAAACAAGAACCCGAGCCCTCAAACACTGCATGATCACATGTCATGGCTATAATCGAGTTATTTAGACATGTTATGCTGACTACCTCTGGTTTTGATGTGTTGAGATCTGGTATGTTTAGATCTGAGTCCAGTTCCTCTTCAGTACTATGGAATAAACAACAACATCAATCCTGTACATATGCAGTTTCAAAAAAAAAGTTTCCATTAAACACAAGGGATCCACAAAGTTTCTTTGGTTTGTTCTTCTGAGAGAACCCTTAACAGTTACATATAATCCAACATCAGAGGATTTTACAGAAGAAAAAGTAGAACCATTATCTATCCACAGAACCTTTGAGGAATAAGATTTCAATATCCCTGCAAACTGACTATCTACACCATTAACATAAAAGATTATTACCTGTCAGAATCCTCTTCACGTTCTGATGATGAAGATTCCTGATCCAAAAGAAAGGAAACCTTAGGGTTCCTGCCTAAAAAGAGTCAATCACAATCTCATCAATGTCAGAAAAGTAACCAGGGAAACAGAAGTGTGTCCTCAGTGGTACTTACCCACTTCACCATCTGGCTCAGCCTGATCTCCATAGAACTGATAAAATGCCTCAATTCTAGTTTTCTCCAGCTCCCAGTCTCTCTCGTTCCCTTCCTCATTGTCATCAATGTCGAACTCTTCAATGTCTAAGTCTTCTTCATTTTCTTGGTTTTCTCCTTCAACTGAATTGATTACAAATGAATCTTCACCAGTCAAATCCCAGTCGTACTCTTCTATGTGCAGGTTGTCTTCATCCATGAGCAGTGATGAGGTCCACAAAACCTCAGTTATTGCATTTTTGGTGTCCTCTACATTATCTGAAGCCTCTGTAGATGATACCTCATGGTCTTTTAGGGCTGTGTCTGATTGGACTGGTTCTATGCTATGGCGTAGCTCGGTACTGGATTCCTCATAACATGAAATAGAGCTTGGGTTTGTGACGCCACTTTCCCAGAATAATAACTGCTTCACGTCCTTTTTCTCAGGACTGAAAGCATCCAAGTCCCCTGTATTTTTACATATGTAACCAATATCATTATCCATCCTCAGCATGTCCTCTGTTGAGTAGTTATACTGTGTAACATGATTCTTTTCCTCTTCCTGCTTTAGTGATGAGAGAAATTCTGTTTCATCTCGGCTTGAGCTTTTATCGTCACTGCTACTGTCACTGATGTTGTCTGTTTGATCACTCACATCACTTAGATCTCCAGCATCCTCCATATTCTTTACATCTTCCTCTGTCTTTATATCATTTGTTAAAGATTCTTGTACATCATCTTCATCAAAGCTCCCTCTCTGGAAAGACAGATCAACATCTACTGATGCAGAGATCAGCTCAACCTCCACGCCCTTAATCCCAGAATTATAATCCAGGTCAGGACTGTCTTTGTTTTGCAAGTTCACATGTTCTGCATTGAACACCTCTTCCATCATGTCTGTGGTGTGATTATCACTAGAGCTGAGGCCTGTTTGGGTGAACGGCTGCGCTGTAGCGTTTTCAGCAGGTTCTTCACTTTCACTGTGTGATAAATCCGATGGATAATCTGCAAGGCTTTCCTCGATGTGTTCTTGATCTTCCTCTGTAAACTCTTTCATATCATCTTTGACATTTTTGTCAGGGATATTTGGACTTGTTGCAAGGAAAGATTCCTCCTTCTTATCGACGGATTCAGATCGGGTCGTGCGGTAGTTCTTTGGCAATTCTTCGTCCGAGCTGGATGACATCTCTTCAGGTGTTTGACACTCTCTGGACATTGGAGGTGACATCTGTGGCTCATATTCTACATTCAACGTTTCAATATGTTCCTCCTCTGTGAGATCCTTTTCAGAAACATCTGCTTCTATGTCACTTTGCATGTTTCCTTCCTCTGCAGTACACTCTCCAGCTGCATGGTTTAGTTGTTGTGCTTCTGCCATCATCATGTTTACAACCCGATCATTATTTATTTCATCATGAGAGAAACAATATGTAGCCTGTGTGTTGATAGACAATAAAACACTTGACTCACTCTCACAGATATCAGAGCTCGCTTCATTTTCTTCTTGTTCATAAACAGTAGTGAAAGTCTCATCCGAACCTTGTTCTGAAGTCCAGAGTTTACTAGCACTAATCACATCTTCTACATCCTCATCCATAACTAGCGCTGTTTGTGAAGTGTTCGTGTCCTCGTCTGACGGTGGATGCTCAAAATCAATTTCTAAAGGAGACCCAAAAATGTGCAATATATATGATCAGCATTATATTACATAATCACGCTTTAAATTAATAAATTAATTAAGATTCCTCTTTGATAGGGAATACATTCTTTTGTTGAATTTTTTACCGAACTTTTAAGGGTTTGCCTAAAGGGTTTGAGTTTTAGGTTTTCAGACTTAAAACTGATTCTACAAATTGTACAAAACGGATTATTCTTACCTGAAAATGCATCCTTAAGCAAATCTACAATATTTTGCTCCATTTTTGTTGTTGAAAACTGTAACTTGTAGTTTCATTTGACAAATTTCATGTGATTGTTAAAGCCTTGAGCACAAATTTGTGCTCAATGAAATGCTTACTTCTTTGTCTCAGTCACTTCCTGTTAAAATCAGGTCATGAAAATGTTTCCATCCTCCATATACCTTCTGTAAACACATAGGCAAAAAATATCTTAATCTAAGAGTATAGTTAAAAAACTTTGGACTGGTTAACGATATTACACAAATATTTATATGTGTTTATCTGAAATAAAAACCCATCATGAAATTACCTGTTTTTCTTCGTTGGTTGAGTAAAATCTGCTTGAGCTGTGGTTTCAAACGCATTCGACTGCGTACCCCAGAAAAGGTACATCCTCTTTCAATACCAGGAACAGCTGTACATGCATGCTGCAAAAACTAGCCCTGCAAACATGTCTGGTTTATTTCATCCTCTCAGTGTTTGTAGTTGGTGAGCTTTATATTCTCCAGTTTAATAGACACCTCAAGACTTAAACATATGCTATCATACAGAAATAAAATGATTAGTTATTTTATTTACACATACAGTAACTTTCAATTCTAAGAAAATAACCATGTTATGATTTAATGTCTGTTTTTATATACAATGTCACTGTATGACTGTATTATGTGGTAGAAAATAAGCCATACCAAATAAAGGGTAAACTATTTTATTACAAGTCACCAATGTTGAAAAAGCTGTAGAAAAACAGTAAAATAACAAGGTCATAAAAATGCAGATTTTTAAAATAGGAGCTCACACATTTTTTGGGATTGTTTGATATTTTAAGGGGGGGGGGGCACGGTGGCTTAGTGGTTAGCACATTCGCCTCACACCTCCAGGGTCGGGGTTCGATTCCCGCCTCCACCTTGTGTGTGTGAAGTTTGCATGTTCTCCCCGTGCCTCGGGGGTTTCCTCCGGGTACTCCGGTTTCCTCCCCCGGTCCAAAGACATGCATGGTAGGTTGATTGGCATCTCTGGAAAATTGTCCATAGTGTGTGATTGTGTGAGTGAATGAGAGTGTGTGTGTGCCCTGCGATGGGTTGGCACTCCGTCCAGGGTGTATCCTGCCTTGATGCCCGATGACGCCCCGTGACTCGAGGTAGTTCGGATAAGCGGTAGAAGATGAATGAATGAATGAATGATATTTTAAGGGTGCTGAGAAAAAATACAAGATATTAGAAATGGAGATACTCCTAGATCCATTAGTGTGTTTGTTGGGAACATTACCCAAAGAAATATATAATGAGGATCTGAGAATCCATATACTATGGATTCAGAAAATGAAGCAAAGAATATAAATGAAAAGATGAAAATAATCGGACATTCAATAGATAATTAAAATAGTTTGTAGCAATTGGAAACCCAGATTTTTTAAGGGGTTCAAAGTTCACTAAAAGGATGGGATGAAAATTTAAATTAAAACAACACACAATGCAGGCTTTTGTTCAGAGCTCATTCCGGAGGTGGTGGTGATGACTGGACTTTAGGTCAACCTCAACTGGATAGTGGTCACTGACTTCCAAAGCCTTAAAAAGAAACCAGTTGTGACAAAGGTTACATTTGTTAGTAATGTTTCTATCTTTTATCTTAACTCATAAACTATAGCATACCTCTTGTTCTGTTAAACTGAACTCGCTTTTGAAGTTGAATGGTTGAGCTGAGTCTGGTACAATCCCAGAAATCAGTGTTTTTCCATGTACAATTATCCTGAGGGAAAATAGAGAAGTTAGAAAAGTTAGAATGTGCAGCAGTAAGCTGACAACTTTTTGAATTGGTTGAGTTTTTAATGACAATAACAGTAAAACAAATGTTTGTATAGTGACATAAATTTGGGCTTAAAGTCCTAACTGTTATGTTCTGGCAGCAAATAAGCTTTGTCTTTTTTATACAACATTAATCATTTACTACCAGGATCACATCACTCACATACCAAATTATCTAGGCTTCAACTTCTAGCAAAAATGTGGAAGCCTATATTTAATTATGGTTGATAAAATGTGCCTTAGCTAAAAATATTTTTAAGGAACAGTGAACTGTCCTTTACTTGCTTTCTCCAAAGCTTGTTAAAGTCATATTTCTAAGCAGATTGTAAACATGTGGTATTTGCTGTGTTACATGTGGTACCTGTCATAAGCACAGTGTGTTTTGTCACGAACAGTGGTGTCCTGTTCATCAGTAATCAACCAGAGATACTTTGGGTCATTTCTTAGTCTTAGTTTCTTCAGGCCTTTAATAGTGATATAGCCACAGTCAGCATTCAGATCTCCCAAAAGCATCACATTCTACAATGACATTACAAAACAAGAAACATCTGAACTGTTGAGAATCAATAACAGTTCAAATGTTTGAGAATCTAATTTTTGAATTAAAAAGTACTGCTGAACCTCAGTTTTCCACTTCTTTCTGACAGCTTGAAAGACTTCAAAAAGTTCTTCCATCTCATTCATGGCTTTCTTTGGACATGAGTGATGACCAATGATAATAAAGTTTTTTACATCTGCAAGGGAAAATTAGCAGTCATATTAAGAAATGCAGTAATATGGAGCTGCATTTGTTCATACAGTAGCTAGTGCACTAGCTTGAGGGCGCTCATGAGTTTCTTGTATTAAAGTGTATTATGAGAGCAGCAATTGATTGTCACTGATCAATTGTTTTCCTAATGATCAGAGAGAACAGTTCAGTCCAAAATTTTTCAGGTTAAACAAGGATATAGTGCATGATGGAGCCAGATTTCTTTGATGCAAGAAAATAGTGTGGAGATATTACATTCAAATCATGTGTATTATAATATATATATATATATATATATATATATATATATATATATATATATATATATATATATATATATATATATATATATACAGACGATCATTACAATATAGATGTGTGGTTTTCTTCTTGCATCACACACACACACACACACACACGCACACAATTAATTGGCTAAATGTTATTACTTGCCAAGTGAAACATAGGAAACATAGGAAGTGATAAATTCATATGTGCTTTTTGAACAGTTCAGCCCAGATTTGGTTCTGCTTTTCTGTAATAATAACCATCGCTCTTCTTGGAAGGCTTGAAACTAAATTTTGGAGTGTGTCTGTGGGAATTTGCTGATTTAGCCACAAGAGCATTAGTAAGTTCGTTCAGGTACTTATGTTGGGTAGGAGGCCTGGGGCAAGGCAAAGTCAGCATTTCAAATCCCAAAGGTATTCACTTGGGTTTCTGCAGAGGGGAATTTTCACACAGGAACAGGTTTGGGCTTAGTTTCAGTGTAGGGAAACTGTAATGCTATAGCATGCAATGACATTCTGTACAATTGTGTGCTTACAACTTTGTACAGTTTGGGGAAGACCCACAAATGGGTGTGATGGTCAGGTGTCCACATACTTATAGTGTATGTAACCCACATCCCTTCACTGTACAAAATTATTTCATTGTGAACTCCATCTCAATCTGAAAACAAGCTATTTTCAATAGGTTAATTATAAAATAAAATCTATCACACTTACAGGTTGTGGGTGAGTGGATCCTTATGATGAATGGTTCTCTAGAGAACATTTCTGTGTCATTGAGCTCTGACTGTTTCAGTTCGTGATAATAGGCTTGCTCCTGGACCTGCAATACATCTTTCCTGAGGTCATAGCAAGATGTTTTAAAAAGATTTAGGAATTACATGTATTTATGACTGAATGTGACTGAATGTTATATATTTATAAATCAGTTTCTTTGTGCACAGCATATAATCCATCTTACCTATAAATATAAACATACTGCTCTTTGTATGTGTTCTTTCCCAGTCTTTGACTCTCTAAATGAGAGTACACATTGTTTTTTTCAAACCTTGGCAAAACGATAAAAATATTATTCAAAAAAATAAATAGAGAAATTTACATATTTAACACTTACTTAACACATTGGGGTAAATCAGGAGTACCTGTTTAGGTTCTTAAGCAGTGCAGGAATGGCTTTACCTTTGGAGTCTCGCACTTCCTGGATCAAAGTGAGATCACAGCGGGAAAATATCTGAAAAATGGAATTTAGTATAACCAAATTATGGAAGAAAGTTTCTTCCTCCCAATATTCTTCCCATTTAACTTTCTTTTAAATCCCATATCTCTCTCCAGCCTCTACAGCATCATATAGAAACATGAGCGTCTCCAAATATTATTAAATGTTTACTCTTAATTTTTTGCTTTGTTTACCTTTGTCAAAATCCTCATCACTTTTTTGTTGTTGGCTTTTGCTTCTCCAAAGCTTTGGACATTAAAGGCACAAATTTTCAGGGAAATCACAGTTGTTAGGATACATAATCCCACAATGCCTATCAGCAAGAGAGATCTCATTCTCACAGCACCTAGTGGTAAATGGAAAACAATACTAATTATGTTTATTTATTAATTTATTTTTCAGGGGGTTCACATTACCCAGGTCCCCGGATTGGGTTAGGGCTAGTTTGATTTCAGTGGATGTCATTGATGATGGACAATTCGACCAATCATGGAATCCTAATGAGCGAAAGTCCAATACAAGAAAAAAGGAAGGAAAGACAGAAATAACCACAAATTCCCTAGCTATAACTAGCCATGTAACAATCTGTATGAAAAAGTTTAAAAAATATATATAATAAATATATAATACAATAATTATACCAAGATATTTAATCAACACAACTGAACTGACTGAATTAATTATTGTTTATGTCATCAATAGAGATAGTTGAGTTGAGCGATATGTTTTGAGAGACATTTTCTGATATGGCTGATAACCAAAGTGATTATGAGCATTTTTTACTAAATGTATGATCCTAAAATGTATGTTTTACCATAAGAGGGTTAGGTTTTGGTCGTAGTGACAGATGCCCTCTAGAATTTTTAAATTATTTTTTTTCCTTTTGTCCCTGTTAGACATAGCAATAATTTAAAACACTATAACTATGTTTGCATTAAAGATACATAGCAATACATAAGATGCATAAGCAAGATAGAAAAATATTTCGGTTCAGGTACATGTATAGTTCTCTAAATTATATGTTGTCAAACATCTAGAAGTCTAAATGTGACCATGCTTACAGGTTTTCTAGGACAGCACATATATTTGTAGCGCACAAGTAATATAAATTACAGCACTCATGCTACATATAACCACTGACAGATCACAGATGTACACAGATGTTACACTTCCTGGTTAACATCATGTAGTTAATAAACGGTCAAGACTGGTCAAGCAAATCCCACATCTCTGATTACAGTATATAATAGCTTTGGTCACATTCGAGAAATGGAGCACTTACCGTGAGTGACTGGTCATCACATACTCTAACAGTTGAAGTGCATGTTTTTCAAAGGCTCTTGTTAGATTACACAGGAAATATGGTGAAAGGCCTGTGGGAGGGACAGTGTTGTTTGCGTGTGTGAATGTGTATATGTGTCCTTTTCAAATAAGCTGTGTCAGTGGTCCTGCACAGTGCAGCTCCGTCTGGAAAGCCGAACAGAGGGAATGATTATGATACAATGGCCATTCAGTGTTCTTCATCAAGTCCTTGTATTTATTTATTTATTTATTTATTTAGCTCAGTGAGATATTTTGGGTAAAATCGCACCATGGAAATGACTTCAGTAAACCATATTTTAATTCTGGATGCATTTATTTAAGCCTTTTGATTTCAATTAACTAAAGTCTGTTTCTACATTTGAACTTAAAATGAAACAATACTACTGTATTTTGTAATTGTGTAAATCCTTCTTATAGAACATTCTGATAAAGCTTGAAGAAAAAAAGCATGAAGAAAAATAATCCAGATTATGTAGTGAAGATACATGGCCTCACTTTGAAATTTATAGAATAAAATATCATGTTAAAACTTCTAAAAAAAAAAAACCGTTGCTTGGATAATAGGTACAAGTTCAGAGCTTCATAATCTTTTCTATGTACTAGACACACTGTACAACATTTTACTAGCATTATTTGTGGTGTATTTTGGCTCATATCATAATAAATATATGTTATATAAATATATGATATACAACCAATAAATAGCAACCTAAAACCTAATATACATGTGAATGTTCTGCTGTCTCTCTCATACAGGTCTGAAGCAGCCCGCATGTTGTGCAGATGCTGCCTGCATTAGATAGTCCTCCACTCTCTCCTCCACTGCAGAGTACATTTCATGGAGCTGCTCCCGGACAGATGGACGATAGATCCACACAGCAAACATTACTGCAGTTAGCATTAGCATGAAGAAGAGAATCAAGCACAAAGTGCCACAGAAACGTCTCTGTGAGGAGAGAGAGTTAAAGGGGGAAAAAAAACACACTTCATTATCAAGCGTCAAGGAGTAATTGTGATGTAAATAATTATAAAAAAAGAAAAGTGGGAAAATTGTACATTGTTATTCAAGAAAAGTTTCAAATACAGCTTGAATTATGGTCTACACTATATGTATATATTAAACAACTGAAAGATACTTTTGACCACCATCTAATACTGTAATGTTTCTTCTGTTGATTGTACTATTGGCCATTCTTTTCTCTTTTCTTTGGCTCCCTTGTTGAGGTATGGCTTTCCCAAATTGTCACTTGTGTTATTTCCACTGACAAATGAACTATAATGTGATATTGTTTAGCAGATATGGTACGTTATCTCGTAGATGTTAAGCCATCTTTTTAATTATATATCTGGGTCTTCTAGTATATCTGTGTTTTGTCCCAATTCATTAAAACCTGTAATAATAACCTCTAATATTAACCTCTATTAAGAATGCAAATTCAAAAATAAATATAAGAAACACCAAGAAAAAAGCCTTTAGGCATTTAGGCTGCTTTTTTAAGCAAATATACAGTTTTGCATGAGAGTTGAATATGGTTATGTGAGTTTAAAGACTCCTACCGTTCTACTGCTCCTGCTACTGCGAGCACTTAGTGCGTTCAGCTCCTCTCGACACTGAGCCAGACGAGTCTGAAAACAGCGGCACTCCTGTTCCAGGGTCTCCAGCTCAGTTTTCAGCTCCAAACACTGCCATTATGAACAAGACAACAAACTCGTCACTCCGTTTAGAGCTTTCATATAAATATAGTACATACAGTATACAGCTGAGCAGGTGAGGTGTCTATAGAGATTTGTTTAAAAAATTGCACATCATGTTTATTTTAAGAAAAAAAAAATCATCTTAACCAGTTTAATTATCCATTTTCTTGCTATTATTCAGTTTATATTATAAAAGTTATTTTAATGAGTAACATGGTGGAATAAAATTTATTATGCATGTAAATTTTAGTTATAATCACTCGTATAGATTTAGGTGAAACCACAAGCATGTTAAGGACTTTTATGTATTTGTTTTCCATAAATATGATTTAATTAGAGGAACAGCAGACACAAAGGATATTATAATATTGAAGCTAGTTTGAGGGTTAAGCAGCCCTCCAGAGAGTGAGTAGTCATACCTCCTTGTCCTTTAGGCTGAGTCTCTGCTCAGTCTGGTGGAGCTGCTCAGCTATGCTGCGATCCATCTCAACAAACTGGTATGGCTTCTGTTCCTGCTTGTACACTTCTGGGATATTATTCCAGAAGCCGTGACTGTTTTCTGAGAGGATAATTACCAGGATAATAAACCTGCTCATTAAATTTCATAGTAAACACTTATAAAATCATTAAAACACTTTGTAAATATGTTATGTAAAATGATACGATTCAAGGAAAATCCAGCCTAGATGTTTAAAACTGATATGCGTGAAGCGTACTTTTGAAATTTTCTAGCTGTTCTCTCAGGGTCTGGTTGTCCTGCCCCAGCAGAAGGACAGCAGAGCGGAGCTCTTCCTCATCCTGTTGAAGAATATTACACTGCTCCCTCAGTGAATCCTCCTGCTCCCTGGATCTCTGCACAACACACATATGCACATCCACTGTTATGATAACATACTTTTCATTGTGACAGAATTTTTATTAACATTAATTGAAAAAAGCTAGAAAATCCTACAGAAACTTAGTGTGATCAAATGGTGCTTGGCCCCCTGCAACTACCAATTGCAGCATTTTATTTACTGCCTCTGATCTGTATCTGTGGTCTGACCTGTAGCTGATGCTGTAGCTGATGGATCTGATCAGTGTACTGATTCTGACTCTTCGTCAGCATGTTGGAGCTCTCTCTCAACTCTTCATACAGCTTCTGCCACCGCACTGACCCTGCCTGGGCCACTTGTAGTGCCTCCTAGTGGAAAGATGATGATGAAAGCATGATAAGATAAAATAAGATAAGATAAAATAAGATAAGATAAGATAAGATAAGATAAGATAAGATAAGATAAGATAGATAAGATAAGATAAGATATACAACTAGATATCAAATGATCATGCCTGTAACCGAGCATGATCTTGACTGCCTCTTCCACAGCTGCACTTACTTGCAGGTTCTGCAGCTTGCTCTGTGCTTCTGAATTCTCCTCTGTAGCCCTCTGAATGGCTTCCAAGGCCTTCTTCTCATACTCCTCCTTCTGTTTCTCCATATTCAACCATACCTCCTTTTTTCCATCCTGAGGAACTCTCTAAGGAATAAGAACACATTAACAGGTTGTGATTAAAAAAAAACAAAAAAGTTTTTTAGATGGATACACATGTATGTTTACACAAAACTTCTGATATATTGACGTAGGTATGAGTTTCTGTATTCAGTTTATAAACACATGTAATATTAACATATAAATCTACATTTCGAGGACTCAGACTTACCTTCATGCACAGCTGTAGCTGAGCTTCCAGTGCCTTGATCTTGTTCTTCAACAGATCTTCATCACAGCGAGTCTGTGGGAGGAAAAGGAAATGTGGTGTGATACAGGCACAGCTACAACGGATGCAGCTTCCACTGAAAGTCAGAGTGTATGCACTTGAGCAAATATCTTATGTTTTATTACCGTGTCGTGCCACAGTATAGTATTTTTATCTAGCTTAATAAAAGGATAGATGCAGAAATGCTCCAGTATCCAAGAATATTTTGAGGCAAAATTCTGTCACACCTGTAACTGCTGAACATGGATGCATTTGTTTATATCTGACTCTTAAACATTAAATACATCACATATGATTTAAGATTTTCCTTAACCACCTGTGTAAGTATGCATACATACATATGTATTTGCTACCCCATCCCCCACCCCCCCTTTTTTGAGTTTTTTTTTTGAGTGAGTAAATGTTGTTCTCTTTTTTGAAGCTGAAACGCAAACAGCCGGATACTTGCAAACCACAGAAGCCACTCAGACATTTATATTACTGACACACATAGGAAAGAAAGACAAATGATGTGAGATTCCAGTACATGTTTTCATGAGCCATAGACTTAGATGAAGTGATCATGTTCATTGGTTTGAGTACAATCCATTGAAAGTCTATTGAAAAAATGTGAAGATTTAATTTAGAAATAAAAACAGTACACATTAATAGAATGTTGGTGTAAGAGTAAATAATAAAACAGTGTGATCTGCTGTACAAACCTTCCACAACAGCTCAGTGGCATGCAGCAGTGTCGATGTACTTCTCTGTAGGGCAGTCAGCTTCTTTTTTAAAACCTCCTCTCTATACAATGCTTCCTGCACATGAGGAAATCAGACCAGATTTAAATATGACATTATTATATCTGACCATTAGGTAAGCTAATGAAATATTAGTGTTCACATTTCCTTGGCTATTAATTTCAGCCAAAAAGTTAGATATTTGATTTACTTATACATTATGCACATTTTTATTTGGCTGCAGATGTGCATTATTGCGTTAATGCAAAATAATTTAATCCTCAGACATCATAATTTTTATAATCGTAA
Source organism: Tachysurus vachellii (assembly GCF_030014155.1). NCBI lineage: Eukaryota > Metazoa > Chordata > Actinopteri > Siluriformes > Bagridae > Tachysurus > Tachysurus vachellii. The sequence goes on from NC_083470.1 coordinate 11,257,078, forward strand.
CCAGCTAACATGGGAGCAGCGAAAATTTGGATCAATGATCCAATTAACACAATATCACAGTAACTCGTTATTCATACTGCAAAGCTTAAAAATGTAAAAGATTCACACAGGCAGTCTATTCTATGCTACAACACATTATGTTAATTATTCATTCATTAATTATTATTAAGTGCATGATATTAATTTAGACAATAACATTCAGCACATATAATTACCTCTAAATAAGTCGCCAACTGCTGAATATCCTACAGAGGGCAGAATAATACACAGACTTATTGTTAATACTTTTAGAAATTAATTAATAGACGAAAATAAAAGTGCAGTTGTTACACGACAATTGATTAAAGACCATTTGAAATTGCTGCAGTCATGTGAACAATAACTTAATTAATCAACTTACCTCATCTTTGACAGTTGCAGTGCCTGACCTAAGAGAAAAGAAAGCACAAAGTCACAAACCTGTGATTGAATTTATAAATGAAACCATACTGACACTATAACTGAATTCCATGAAGTACAGCATGAAGGAAGATTACTCACTCAGTCTGCACACTAGCAGTGTGTAGTGTCCTGTGGTTGTTTGTGAGCTGTGTCATGTCTCTAAGGAGAGCTAAGAGAATCAAAATAGTCATGAGCTATTCCTTCTGAGCTATTCAACACCTATGCTGTGTATAATGCCTAAAAGAAAAGTTGCTTGCCTCGTTCTTGTTTTGCTTTTTCTCTCTGACGAAGTGAGTCGAGGACAGCTGCAACTCGGTCAATCTTCAGTGCATTTTCATTATTCACTGAAGCAAAGGACACTGACTGCAGGGGTTTATATTAACACAGTGCAATATTACCAGCATTCACAAAGATATACAAATAAAATGATGTTAAAGGAAACAACTCTTTATAGGGGCTATAACTTAAAAGATACTTCTTTAAGGATGTTCCATAACAAGAAATGTTAAGGAAAGGTGATTGAGATAAAAATTATAAAATTGTAAATATTTGCAAATTGCTCTGGTATCAGAGGAATAAAAGACTTACAGTCGTATGCTAAAGTTTAGGAACCCCAGACAATTTCCTTCATTTATAAATATTTGGATGTTTGGATCAGCAATCTTATTTTGATCTATCAAATAACTGAAGGACACAGTAATATTTCAGTAGAGAAATTAGGTTTATTGGTTTAACAGAAAATGAAACGAAATAAGACCAGTGCATAAATTTGGGCGCCCTTGCCATTTTGTTGATTTGAATAGCTGTAACTACTTAGCACTGATTAATTGGAGCACACAATTGGTTTGGTGAGCTCATTAAGCCTTGAACTTCATAGACAGGTGCATCCAATCATGAGAAAAGGTATTTAAGGTGGCCATTTGCAAAAATGTTGTTCTCTTTGAATCTCCTCTGAAGAGTGGCAATATGGAGGCCTCAAAACAACTCTCAAATGACCTGAAAACAAAGATTGTGCAACATTATGGTTTAGGGGAAGGTTACAAAAAGTTATCACAGAGATATAAGCTGTCAGTGTCCACTGTGAGGAACATAGTGAGGAAATGGAAGACCACAAAGATTGAGTTATTTGGTCATAACAAGGGGTGTTATGCATGGTGGCAAAAGAACACAGCATTCCAAGAAAAACACTTGCTACCCACAGTGAAATTTGGTGGAGGTTCCATCATCACCAGGGGCTGTGTGGCCAGTGCTGGACTGGGAATCTGGTTAAAGTTGAGGGTCGCATGGATTCCACTCAATATCAGCAGATTCTTAAGAATAATGTTGAGGAATCAGTCACAAAGTTGAAGTTACTCCAGGGCTGGATATTTCGACAAGACAACGACCCAAAACACTGCTCAAAATCTACTCGGGCATTTATGCTGAGGAACAGGTACAATGTTCTGGAATAGCCATCCCAGTCCCCAGACCTGAATATCATTTGAACATCTGTGGGGTGATTTGAAGCGGTCTGTCCATGCTCGGCAACCATCAAACCTAACTGAACTGGGGATGTTTTGTAAGGAGGAATGGTCCAAAATACATCTATCCAGAATTTGGACACTCATTGCAGGCTATAGGAAGAGTCTAGAGGCTGTTATTTCTGCTAAAGGAGGCTCTACTAAATATCGATGTGATTTTTCTGTTAATCCAATAAACCTCATTTCAATACTGAAATATTACTGTGTTCAGTTATTTAATAGATCAAAATGAAATTGCTGATCCAAACACCCAAATATATATAAATGAAAATCTTGGAAATTGTCAGGGGTTCCTAAACTTTTGCATATGTGGTGTTATGAGAAAATAGTTGACTTTGCATTAACTATCGGGCCACTCCAGCGATTATTTTCCTTTAACATTAGGATTGATTATTTTCCTATAATCTCCCATGTATTTTGATTCTTAGTTCCTTTTTTTTTTTTAAATAACAAAAATAACTCAAAGTGTGTTTAGTCTTGTTCACCTGCTTTACTGGGCTGAATTCTGGCTGCCTGTAGGCCGTAGACATTTGCGTCACACGAACTTGCTCTTGTGCATAATTACGTCTTGACCGTGGAGATAACAGAGCTCTCACGTTGCAGTCAGCTGGTCGTCTCTTTGAAAATTCGTCCTGCCTTTTGCGATGTAGTTCATTCTTAACCCATTTCGTGTCCACATCTCGGGTTGGACTTCGACATGTTGTCACGTTGTTTCTACCCCCGAGATTTCTGTGCTTTACAGCACGTTGTTCCAGTTTGATTTCATAGTCACACTGTTGACTTGTGTTGCTATCAAGAGTAATCATTGTGCCCTAGTTGGATGGAGTCTAGTGTTTTGATTCTTTACACCAGTTGAAGTTTTATGGCAGTTTTCTCAGTGACTCTGCAGACAAATCTCCATAAAACTAATGTTAAATATACCATTAGGTTAGTAGAAAGGATGTGGGATTATACAGTCATGAGCTTCTTCTGGTTTGAGAGCACATGCTTGCTGATCTTCACATAGCTGCAAACACATAATAAGCTATAAATGATCAAATTAAGCCCTGCTAAAGATTATTATATTTACTAGCATTTCTAGCTTTGACTTCTTCTAAAAGTTAAACCTTACATTGTAGTATACGTAATACCCCTAAAGACCCTTTGGAGTGCTAGAAAGAACCGTTTTCCTTACTAATGTCAAAATGACAAATAATACAGACAATAAATTATTAGATGAAAAGATGATCTTTTGGTAAGTAAACAAACAAACAAAAAAAAAACAATAAAACAAAAGGTAAAGCATCCACTGCTTGCATCCATTCATTTACCCAATACTATAAAGTTCACATTTACTTACATAACATGCTATGCAACATTTTCATTTCTAATTACTCACAATTTACCCAATTACACAAACAAAAGAAGTTTTGCATTTTATCACACTGTGTATTCATGCTATAACTAAAAAACTGCACTGCTACATTAACGAGAGCATAGAAGGAAACTAACTGAAACAAATACATTTCTCAAAAACTTTAGTTCTATAAACTTTGAGAAAAAATATAAATACCTTTTTGATGTGAATCCTGAAAGACACACGGTGCTGATAAAAGCGTCTGGGAAAACATTACAGGTGAGAAAGTGAAAATGAGTTCGAACAAGAAAAGCGGTTTACTTCTTCTGCCTTTGCTAGTTTACAGGAAGTAAGAGGAAGCACACAGTCTTGCATGAGTTACTCTATCTCTGCAGCCACCCATACTGAAAGTGCTGCTGCACACGAATGGGCCTTTAGATTAGAAATGGCTGGTATGTTCACATGGCATTACACAACTGAATTGCTGGAGCTTGTAAGTGGCAGCACATTAGCAAAGATGTGATCATGACAAAAATAGGACTGGGATTGAAAAGAATCATTTTAATTCTGAAATAAACATGCATTTGACCAATCATGATAACAGTTATAACTCTCAGGCAAAAAAAAAAGTCTGATTCAAGTCAAGGTTTTTACTTCTTCCTATGAACCTGAAATGAGTGTGTGACTCGAAGCATAGTTCATAGGTCATTGTGCTCAGGTTGCCTGGTTGAGGAGGATGTGGTTAAACACAATAAAACTAAATATCTGTTTATAACCTATAAAGAAAAAACTATGGAAATTGATTTATTTAGCATGAGATTTCACAATTGAAAAAGTAATTTTAGGGTAAAGAGTAGTTGTAGCTGATTAGCACAACAAAAATGCTTTTTGCACTGTACTGTACTGTAGATTATTTAAAGTTATTTATCTAAAACAGGCACATGGGCTGTTGGGAAGGACACTTGTGTTTAAAATTCATTTTTCATACACTACACCTAAGCAGTGCATAAAGGATTGTATATAGTCAAAATAACAACTCATTATTAATAACAAATTAGGCGCCATTTCATCCTAGCAAACATGTCGTGTAAAACTACGCCACCTGCTGGTTGATATATCGCAAGGACCCGGATGTTACCGAAGCAGTTAGGCGAGTTCTCGCGATACCGTGTGTGAGATTTCTGTAGCACCTTTTGCTCGTTGCAGAAGGGCACAGTGAGGCCGAGGACTGCCAGTGTCTGCTAAAGGAAACATTTGGGTTATTGCCCTTCCTTCGCCCAGATATGCTCTCCAGACTTGTAATAGTTTCAGGTTGGTAAAAAAATAAAACAATGTTAATGTTGTTATTTGTTTTAGTTGTGCTGGTAGGGACGTTTGGCGAATGTGAAGTTGAAGGGTAAAAAGATCAGGCCTAGCTAACTGGCTAACTAGCTAACTGGCTAACTAGCTAACTGGCTAATGTGAATGAATTTCACAGTGAGTTTATGGAAAATATACACAGACATTTCAAAAGTAGTTTAGTAGGTGGAGTTAAAAGTTTTTCCTGTAGATATTTATTGATATTCGAACTGTAAACAAAATGAATTGTTAGCTCCGGAGTTATTAGCCTTCTCTACATAAGCATGTCAGATTTACAGACCAGACGTCCTTCATTTAGACCAAACTCTTGTGCTACAACCTACATCAAAATAGTTTGAATATTGGAAGCTAGTATGTATAATGTATTATGCTTTATATTGTTGGACAGTTTAGGTTGTGTGCAAGTTTCTTGTTTTTATCGAGTCAAAAAAAATCTCATTTTCTTGGCTCAGTATTTCACTGACTTTCTGATCTGTGAATGAAATCATAGGTTGTATTGTTATCAAACATCAATGTACTTGGTACAGAAGATGTAACTTATGGCAGAGACAGGCAAAGTGAGACGTGCAACACTTATCTTCTTCTGCTACAACATGTTTCATTGTATTTTACATAGAGGTTTTGTACATTTCTTCATATCCAGCTTGCCAGCTGAGAAGCTTTGTGGTATTTGTATGGAAGTGCTGTCAGTCTCATTGAGAATGACATTGACATCATGTATCATATGTTATCTGTCTCCAGGCTCAGCCCTGAAAAACACTGGCTCCTTTGGGCCCTGGTATGTATGCTTTGAGTCAGGGATTGTTTTCAAATATATATTTGTTTTGAAGTAATGAAATTCATCTATCTGTGGAAGTGAAAGTATTTTGAATGTATGATTTGTTTAATAAAAGAACACATGGTCTTTTCAGTGTGGTCCAGGCATCTCGTTGCCTCCACACGTCTCCTCAGAGCCTGGCACCTGTACCCCCTCTGCCAGAGAAGGGAGGAAAAGTTCGCCATGGAATTTTTCCAGAAGAGCTTTTCACGCTGCTGTACCCAAAGACTGGGGTCACGGGTAATTCTATTTTTTTTGTTGTTCATCATTGACAATTTAGGGTTTCAGAAAATACATTTAATTTCTGGGTTATTATGTAGCGGTTGACTGGAGGTCACATCTTGCAATTTCCAACACCAAACCAGTAAAAGCCAGTGACCCCTAAACTTGAAATTCCTACACATAAACTTGGACTGGTCATTTTAAAAACTGTGTGTGTGTACTTGTATTTAGATCAATCAACACACATTCAATTAAAATCTATAACATTGACTATACACATTGATTAAACACGCTTGAAAAGAAAAATGTACACAAGTAAGCTGGCTAGCTTGTTGCTGAGAAAATACTAACATGATGGCATCTGTATTATTTTTCAAATTCATTTAATATTTTGAATTCTTTGAGTTTGAAAATGCCATTTCAGAAAATTTGAATAGAGCACTTGTATCTTAGATGCCAAATAAATACTTTTTTTACTTGTCTGCTGTGTTTAAAAGTAAAAAAGGTGCATGCTGCAGAACCACACACTGCCTGAAATGATCTGGCTGATGGCAGAATGATTTTTACAGCATACAGATTTTTTTAATTGCAAACTGGTGGGTTTTATTGAAACACTGATGCAACTGCAAAATAAATTGTAGCACATCACAACCATTTAACACTCTAGCACAGTCTACTCTAACACACTCTAACGTCACGTTGCTATGACACCTATAAGGATGCTTTACACAGACTCATAATATTTTTGCTTGCAGTGCGTAGAGAGTAACATATAGCTCATGTTCCCTAAGATCAAGCTGACATTATGCATTATATATCACAATATGTACTTATGTTGTGCTAGCTGCATCTTTTTTGCCCACGCAAGTATCTTCTAGCCAGCAGCCATTCAGCTTTTCACAGGAGATGTTAGGCAGTTATCATTCAGCTCTGACTGCTGCTACTGCTTGTCTTAGAGGGGAGATTGATTGATTGTTTTTTTTTTTTTTGCATAAACACACAGTTTTCAACCATCACAAATAAGTCTCAGGATTTTATTGCATACTAATGACACATGCTTTTCCAGGACCTTACATGCTCGGCACTGGTCTGCTCCTGTACTTGCTCTCTAAGGAGATCTATGTCATCAACAATGAGACCATCGCTGCTGCCTCCATTGGTGCAGTGCTCATTTATGGTGTGAAGAAGTTTGGTCCCCAAGTGGCAGCTTTTGCAGACAAATTGAACGAGGTGGGTTTTATTGGTCATGCTTACTCTGTTGGTACACTGTGGTAAACTGCTGTGGTAAAGCCTTGATAAACCTTCACACTAGTGAGAGATACAGTGACACAGTGGGTTTTTACTTACGTGTGCGACACAGTTTCGCATTTTCAACAGCATAACATGTTTAGAGATTTTCTCTGCTTTATGCATTGACAAGTCATATACCCAGTGTAGTATTTGTTATTTTTTTCTATTTTTATTTTACAATAAAATTTGGAAGAAAAACTGATGAACCAAATGTTTAGAGAGACATAAGTATGTAAGGAGAATGTGAGTAGCTAGTACAGTTGGCTTGTTCTGCTGCTAACTGTATTTTGCTAATATGATCATAATGATTAGTGCAAAGTTTAAGTTGTTTAATTTGTTTAATATCTAGATATAAGTGGTGTTGGTGCTTCTGGTATCTGTATGTAGCTATTACAGTATTAGTAACTTACCTTAAACAGCCAACATATGCACTTTATTATAATTTACCATATCAAATGTGTGCTGTGTGCTGTACATTTTGGCTATTACTGAGAGGAACTAGATGGACAATGCAAACCCACTAGAGACTAATGTAGCATTTGCACAATGTCCACAAGAGACAAACTACAAGCAGGACAATTGACTTGGTGCTAACTAGCATGAAAGTAAAGTTGCTTTAAATGCATTTTTATTGAATACTTCTGTTTCACTTACTATATTAACGCCCAGGCAGGATACAGACGGGTGTTCTCTAATATGCACATAACAATAATGGTTAAATGCTATGTATTACTAAGTAGAGGGTGACATGGGAGTGAATTTTCAAACCTCTCCCATCCCATTCCCAAAAAAAAATTCCCGTCCCATCCCAATCCCGCAAAAAAAAACGGGAAATCCCGTCCCAATCCCAGAAGAATGACTCCCATTCCCTTCCAAAGCAAACAGATTAGATTTTTATTTATGTCAAAGGTATATTTGTATATTCCCGGTCCCGCCCACTCCCGCTGACATTTTTTCTAGTCCCGTTCCAGTCACGTGATTAATAGTGATTTTGTTTCCCATCCCACGGGATTCCCGTGGGCAGCCACCCTCGGTAATCCTGAAAAATGTCAGCCTCTATTACTAAGCAAACATGCTTGGTGCTTCTTTTGTAGCTATGCTACTATATGCTGTTTCATACTACTGATTCTTCTCATTGTGCAGTTTGTATCCTAATCAAAATATGCAGTCTGCACCCTGTCACACTGACTGCTGCAACAAGCACAACAGCATTCTTAAAAACAGAAGTTGAAACTAACAGATGAAAATAAAGGCATTTATAATTATAAAATGACACTGCTTAAATAAATGCACGAAACATACGGTATTTGTACGGTATAATGTACAGTATAAACATACGTACAGTTTTACTACGGTATCTGTTCTTTTTTAGAAAAACTGACTTTTCTGAAAATATGATGGACTGGATGCACCACTAGACACACAGTTTATTTTATCTTGGTGGAATTTTTGTTAATGACCCATTTATATGTATTATAACCAGCCATAAAACATGTCCATACCTAGTAGTGAAACATCACTGTCAGTTTATTTATATCCCATTTTCTTTCTTATTGTAAAAAGCTACAAAAACACAGTCATGTTGAAAGGAAATGTTTGTTTAATCTAAAACAGTTTGACCTAAAATTAAGTACTGTATAAATTATTAAGCAGTTTAATTCTAGAACACATCCTTGATAATCAAGGTTAGCAAACTATATTCTAGAGCCATGCGTGTTGATTGAGACCCACAACCCGTATTTCCTGTTATCACTACCTGCAGGAGAAAGTGTCAAAGATCCAGGAGGTGAAAGACCAGGCCATGGGCAGCCTGACTGAAGCCATGGAGCAAGAAAAGAAGGAGCAGTGGAGAGTGGAAGGAAGGAACATGCTTTTTGATGCCAAGAGGGTGAGAAAGTCAAACACATGCTTTTTTATGCTTTGGCCACCAGGTGGTGGTAGTGACATGATGTTTTTGTTTCTGTTTGTCTATTTATCCTGTTTAAGTGTAAGTCTATTTAAGAAATACAAATTAGAACCATGAAGGACTAGGACTTACTGGCAGCAGAGACGTCCTCGATGAGGTTATCAGCGTTGGGTTCTACATATTATAAACGGAAGGTTTTTATTCACAAACTGTATTTTGTGTTGGACTTAAAAGTACTGTAGCAATCAAAGTACAGTCTGAGCAAGAATTTAAGCTATAAATGTATGATGGAAACTGTAATTGCCATAGTCATGGTCAGTCTCCAATAGGGCTGAAACGATTAGTCGACATTGTCGACAATAAAAAATTGTCGACAAATATCTTTGTTGTCGAGTAGTCGTTTGTTCTCACGTGTCCTAATGTAAGGGCCTGCAATATCGCGATTTGACCGCTACGGCGCTGTAGCGCTAGAGTGTAATGCAGCCCTAACAAATGCGGTAGAAGAGAACTTTTAAAAGAAGCGCAAATTATGACGGAGTACAAGCGAATGCGAACAAGCAAGGTGTGGGAAAGTTTAACAAAACTTCCAACCAAAAATGCAGTTGAGTGCAATACATGCAAGGCAGAACTTGCGTTTCATGGAAGCACAACGTGCATGCTCGAGCACTTGAAAAGGAAACATCCTTACACAAGAGGAGGCTGACCTTTCTTCATTTTAATTCAACACTTATTTGAAAATCCAAAAAAGGCCAGTGCAGAAAGGACACTGTTATATACTGCTTTTCATTAAACTGAACACTTGTTTTACAAATGAAGGTCTTAATACTGCTGCCAAGAGATGTTTACATTCAAACACATACATGTGTGTGTATATATATATATATATATATTTTTTTTTTTTTTTGGTCTGTAATGCAGCTTACAGAATTTAAAAAAAATTCAGCTTAAAAAAATTTTTTTTTTAATTGAAAGATAACAGAATATTTAAACAATGCTTAAAAAGAGAATGACCTGTTTAATTGGCTCAAAGTTCATTAAAACAACCATTTCAAAAGCTGAAGTGATTTTCTTTTTTATAATTATAGTTAGAATATGTATAACTGAATGTTTTAACTAATTGAAAAAGCTGAATAATCGTTCAAAACCTATTGATTAGTCGTCAATGACATTGACAATAATCGATGATTAGTCGATTAATCGTTCTAATAATCATTAGATTAATCAATAATCAAAATAATCGTTTGTTGCAGCCCTAGTCTCCAACTTTCTGTTCTAATGGATCAAACACCTCCCAGTAATTTTATATCAAAGTGTCTCTCTTATAATCTGGTTTATAGAACAATGTGGCCATGCTTCTGGAGACCAGCTACAGGGAGCGGCTTCACATGGTCACCAACGAGGTGAAGAAGAGGCTCGATTACCAGGTGGCACTTCAGGAGCTGCAGCACCGCATGGAGCATGAACACATGGTCAACTGGGTGGAGCAGAATGTCATCAAGAGCCTCACACCACAACAGGTACATGGTTCATCATTGTCTTGTCTTGTCTTTGGATTTGTCTAGCTATAGCTTTTAAACCCTCCCAGACCCTTAAAGTCCTTAAAATGATGATTATTTATTGACACATATAATATTTAATTCTTCTGAAGACTCTTAATGTAAGAATCAATAAAATAGTTGTATAATTGCAGTAGAAATTGTCAAACCCCTATGTTACATGTCATGTGTACATGTATCTGTTAAACCTTTTTTCTCCTTTAAGTTTATAGTGTGCTGTACCCTCTACTTAGTAATACATAGCATTTATAGTGTAGACTGGATTATTAATTAAATATTCATCTGTATTTTAAGATGTAAAACCACTATTGTATGTAAAAATAAATAAATAAATGGCTGCAGTGCCACGACTCGTGCCACTAGATGGAGCTATTACTTATCAGAGCCACATTCATCTTAATGCCTGCATACTCTCCCAACTGATGTTTTTTTGTTTGTTTGTTTTCAAGGAAAAGGAGAGTATCGCTAAGTGCATCTCAGATCTGAAAGTACTGGCTAAAGCCACTCAGGCCAAAGCTACAGCATAAGATTCTGTTGATGAATCTCTCCGAAATCCACAATGGAGCCACCTGCTTTTCTTTATGAATAAACTGTTTTCTCGTGAAGATGGTCTGATCTTGTCCTTTAAGTGTACATACACGTTAAATAAAGTATTTGGTTATTCACTGACCAGCTTCTGTGTGTTTCTTCCTGAAGGTCTTTTACTGTGTTTTCACTTGTTGATATGATTGATGGAATTATTGATATGCAGCACTGTCAACCATCATGTACAAATTCCAGTTTCCAACTGTAAGCTGGCCATAAATGCTATCACCAGCTCATTATCCATCAGGGTAATGTTCCAGCTGTTCTCAGTTCATGCGCCCTCTTAGGCCTTTTGAACAGCATGACGAAAAAGGTGTTCCCAACCTTTGGACTGAGGATATAAAATTGGATTTTCCATTTGAGTAGCTTATATTCAGTGTCTTAAAACCTACCTGCGCTCATTTCCTGTCTAACCGTACAGGTGCAGCTGGACTTTGCACCAGGTTTTTTACTAAACAGGGACATTTAGGAAAAAACGTGTTTTTTTGTTCTGGCATGGGCATATAAATGGTAGTTTACTGCAATTAATAATGGAACATTGAGGTTGGAACTACACAGATTTTCTCAGGTAATGTACTTTGGTTATATATACAGCGATCTGTAAAGATTGTAAAGGTGGGGTTTGTTTGATTAACTAGGTAGAGGATACATTTTATTATCGAACAGTGGTACATTTTATATGTTTTACAATAAAGAACAAGTCATTCTTGTTACAATTGAGTGAAGAGTGTAACTGAAAAAGCTTTGACATTTGGTCTACATAATGTCCAATAATATGGACTGGAATCATTTGAAACGAGCCGTAGATTTACTCGGTTACAATAATGTAGATCAAAACTATTCATTTAAATAATACAGTGAGGACTGTACTGAGAAAACATTGTGTTTCAGACAGCAGTTAAAACTCGTGAGCAAACCTTTTTTGTAAACCTAATTTTGAAATATTCTTGAAAGAGTTAAAGAGTCCACAATAATTTGGTGTTCAAAATTATATATATAAAAGCTTTTAAAAAGTATAAGGCATTGGTATTGGTTTCTCCAGAATAGTGTTAAGTAACATTATCCTTTATTTCTCGACATTATGTCAGAAATAGCAGTGATTTTAGATTATTGATATTTTTGATGTAATGTCACTATATAGTTTTTTTAAAATAGGTGTGTGACATCAGAAAAGAAGAATGTTCATGAAGGGCCCGACTTCCCCCTCGAGGTATTCACTTAACTAAACCCTCATTCAAACCATAATAATCTGTAAGAAAGAATGGCTTCAGGATGCCGCAAACTGTGTGGCAGCTTTCATTTTATATTTTGAATGCATTCATTTCCTCAGTATTAGTAATACCTACTTCACACTAAATATGAATTTATTAGCTATTTTTATTATGTCATAAATATTCATCAGCTGTATATGACTAGTGTATGATTTTACATATAGTTTACATTTTTATAGTTACAATCAATGTTGGCCCGGTTTCTATTGAGTTAAAATAGATTAGGATAAAAATATTCAGCTCAATCTGGCAACCAGGTGCATAGCAGACACTGCAATATCTTGTGCTGACGTGAAATCATTTATCATGATTTTTCTATATCAGGTCAAATAATGCGTCACTGCAGAAAAAAATAACACACACATTGTGCATTTTAATTTTTAAAGCCAAACACTTTTTATTTAATGGATTATCATCTAAGATCTGGTGCCCCAAATTTACATTATTGAATAAAAATATTTAAAATACATAACTGTTGGCAAAATCTGTAAAATATTAGTGAAGCTTAATAATATGAAGCACAAAATATTATCAACTATTTTAGGTTGATGTAAAGTGAAATGTCTCATCGGGTACAGTATTATTTGTTATTAAATAAATATTTATTTATTTATAATATAAATATTTGGTATTATTATATATAATATGTTATATGGGGTGCAGTTAAGATACAGAGATTGTACTGTATTTATATTATAGAGGTTTCTCATCAGAAGTGTTCTCTCAGATGACCGATATGTCTCGACCCAGTGCAAAATCCATCTATAGTGAGTAATAGCCTCAGGCCTTTTTGTTTTTTTTTCTTTTAAATACATAAGAATTACTTGTGACTTTTGTGTATAATTCCATGTTTTCTGTTACAACACAGTGCAAAGGAAGGAATATTTGGAGAACATAAACAGACACGGAGATGCCTTTCAGTACAGAGTGGAGGTAAAGAGTGGTAATGGTGGTACAAAGTAAATCATCACTACCACATAGTTTTTTAACATATGTTTCAGCCTGACCTTAGAACCTGCTGAAATATAATGAACACTCTAATAACATTATGTACACCTTAACAATGTTCTACTCTAATTCTACTAGTACTACTAAGTTCTACTAAGTTCATATTTATGTACTTGTTCTAATATGATTTTCTGTATTATACCTTTTTGTAGTAACAACTCATTTCCAAGGATTAATAGGGAGGATGCTCCTCATAATCTAATATTTCTGTAAAGAAATGTTTATTTAACGTTTAAGGTAGCATTCTTCTGTGTCAGTGCTTTGTAATAGTCTGAAGTAAATCTGTTTTTTTTCCAAAATAAGAGTCATCAGGCAAAGGCCTTTGTAAATTGTGCTTTCATGCTAGCATCACAAGCTGCATTTTTCAAGACTAAGAGAGAAAAAAGTGATACCAGGAACAGGACCTGATGGTGTCAGATGATGTGTCACTGTTTAATAAATAGTTTTAGTGACATTTGATAAATTGCTGTGGTATATCTGGACTAAAACAGTTTGACATAGTTATAAGAACGTAATAAACCTCAGGGTGGAAATGAGCCGCTACGAATCACAGCATCCTGTTGATGAGCACTTTACTCAACACGCCCCATTTATTGAAACTGGATATATAAGAATTCTGCTATATTGGGGCAAGTTATGCTCAGGAATATTTCAGGTTCTCAGTATATTGGTTTAATATTTGTAATAATATTTTAATAATAAATATTAGACATGAGCGTGTTAGAATGTTTGCCTCGCACCTTCAGGGTTGGTGGTTTGGTTCTTTAAACCAAATCCCGGATTCACGTCTCGAAATTGTCTGTAGCATGTGACTGCGGGTGTGATTGTGACCTTTGATAGGTTGACTAGGATGTCCTCAGTCTTGTGCCCAGAGTCCCCTGCGATAGGCTCCAGGCTCTCAGTGACCCTGTACAGAATAATCTACATTAATGGGGTGTATAAAATATATAACTTTAATATTAGAGGAATGTATAAAGCGATGAATAACACTGATCAATAATCACCTTAACAGGAATCAGCACAGTGTGAACACACACACACACACACACACACACAGAATTAGTAATTATTAAATCCCTTAAGTGTGTAGTTTTTCTGTAATTTCTATGTATGCTTACATTATAAAGAGTTTACATTTCATTCTGGTTGATTACATTCTGTTTAATTCCTTAGCACTTGTTTACATGTGAGTTAAATGGGAGGGAGGCGAGCAGCTCTGATGACTGTGTGGCTAAGCTGAAGAGTCTGGAGAGCCGAGGGAAAGTGTGGGGTCAGGATATGATCCTGCAGGTGCAGGGAGGCCACTTACAGCTGTGTGATGTCGAAACAAAGGTGAGGGATCAATTTACAACACAAGCTTTATTTCATTTTTATGAAAATCATAAGGAGATATATACATATATATATATATATATATATATGTATATATATATATATATATATATATATATATATATATATATACATACAGTATGTTATGTGCTCAAATTATAAGTTTCTTACAAGTATTTCTCACTTATATATATATATATCCTCATTTTGTTTCTCCAAACCTCTTGAACTTGCTGTCTGTGCAGGAAGTCCTGGATTCACTTCCTCTTGGCAGCATCTCACAGACAAAAGCGATTCTGGACAGCTGTATATATGACTCCCTCTTGATGATCACAGCTCAAGACAACAGCCGGAGGGCTCCACATGTTTTTTTGTTCCAGTGTGAAGAAACTGGGGTTAGAAGTTTAATCTCACTATTGCCTATGCTTTTTTTTTTAACTTATGACCTAATGAAGATTTGTCTGTTGATAAGTCAGGGTTAGACTGTACACAATTTATTGACCGGTACTTACAAATCTTCTCAGGATCTCACAGCAGTGACACTGACATACTAATAATGTATCATATGAGTATATGAGGAGGAGCAGCATTGCTTAGGGTTTAACACACCACAATGACACATCTGAGTTGAGAAACAGTCAATCTACCAACCAGCCAGTGACGTTATGATCAGAAACTGGCACTGATATAGGACTTGAGGAAGAGAAATAAATCCAAATAATGAGATACTGCTGTTCTGATTTTAGATATTTTCTTAGCAAAATGGCATAGTGTTTATGTGGAGATAATTTGGAAAAGCCCTGGAAAAGCCCTGGATGTCAGTGCTACATGTGCTTTAGTGGGTTTTTGTCACACGGATACACAAAGTGCTGAATTTTACAGGCAGAAGAAGTGAAAGCTGATTTAGAGAGAGTGATCCAGAACAGGGATGAACTGCCAGGACTTCCACCAAGTGAACCACCAATGGACATCAGGTACAGTAGATTGCTATCTGCAGGAGCTCCTAGGACTGTGTGCCTGCTCTTGAAAATTACATCAAACAGTCATGAAAATCATACACAACAGTATTAATAAAAGTTGCAATTTATAATTAAAAAATGTTATTTGCATATCAGTATGCAGTGTATCAATGAGTGCAAACAAACCCAGTATTAATATATCACGTCTTCTGCAGGAGTAATCTGGAGAACATAATAAGTCAAGGTTATTTGGGAGGGTTTCGCAGACCTGCCCCCCCTCCAGTGCATTCCACATCTCCTCCACCCATGTATCCTCCTCCTCAGTCCAACAGCTATCAAGACTATGGTAAAAAAAAAAAAAAAGTCTCCAAAATATTGATGGAATAACAAACTTTAGTAGAAAAAATAAAAACAACTGACCTAAGAGTTGATGGGTTCGGATCTGATCAGTTACCGCTGTACCAGATGAGGGACGTTTAGTAAATGAGACTCAAATGTCTTCGAAAGTTTATTGAGAAGCACAGAGTATATGTGGCTTACAAAAGAGGAACAAAGTATCACACATTACTATATATCACAGCTATAGACATTCCCTCACAATCCTTATTTTTGCTGCAAGTTAATAAAGCAAAACAAGAAGCTGGTCATGTTACTGAATAACCAGAAAATGCAAAGTCCTTTGTCTTGAAATCCTTTCTTGTAACAGCTTTTGCTGAGATTGTTGCAAAGTGCTGACACTGGAGAGTCCTTCCATAACTGTTAAATACATTTCACACAGAATGATTCACCGTATAAAGAAAATGCTATTAACTGTTAATCTGAGATTATGTGAAGTGTCTTCAGTCCAAGTCCCTCTAAATGTTACAGGAGAAATATTTACATGTTAGAATGAACGCATTTATTTAAGCATTTGATTAGCGATGTAGCGATATAGCATCTACCTGCTATTTGCCAAAGCAAATTTAGATTTAATCCATGTTTTAATTGTTATTTTTTATTATGTACAAAACTCTGTTTCCAGATGATCACCAGCCTCCAATGTTTCCACCTAGAGAGGAGAGCTATCATGCTCCAGATATCCATGAACGACAAAAACCCAATCCTTCTTCCAACTCCTTAGATAATGAGAGGAGTGTGGTCAGTTTATCTTCTCATATTTTCTTATTATTTTCAAGTATTTATCTGAAATGTATCTAAAACATGCACATTTATCTGATATATTTATATATCTGTTAAAACATCTCTTTCCTCTAGGAAATCTTTAACCATGTTGTGGCTGACATTGAGTTCTTTACTGGCAAAGTTGGAGCAGCTTTAGCTCAAGAGGATGGAAAGAAGAAAAAGAAAAAAAAAGGCAAAAACACAATAGTATATGGTACGCAACAACAATATTTTTCATGGATCAAATTTCCTGTGATTTTTCATTTCAGCAAAATGATACAGAACAATTTCTTAATTCTTTACTCTTATTTCCTGTGTAGGTAAAAACTTTCCATCTATAGAGGAATTTGTGGCCTGTCTTCAAAAATTTAAATATGGATTTAATCTCCTTGTAAGTTGAAAACTGGACCATTACAATAGTTTTAAATATCAGGACTTTTTTTATTATTATTTTTAATTATATTTTAGTAATATTATTAACTGCCACACAAAATCATGAAATGCATCAGTCCTCCAGCCACTTAAACCTATTATATATACGGTGTTTTACATAGTAAACTCAGAGTTTAATCCAGTTTGGGAGTTTTATTAATATTACAATAAATAATTAAGAATTTGCTTTGCCTTAAGATGTCAGAAGATGACGTCAGCTACATGTTCATGAAAACATCTGGGCTAAAATGCTCCAGGACATCATGTCCTGATTGTGAGCAGGGACTAATATATTGTCTTATTATTCTTGTTAAAGGGGAAACTTAATGGACACTTAACTAATCCAGATGCACCTGACTTCATCCACAGTCTTTTCTCTTCCCTTGGTTTTGTGAGTATCTACCAATTTAACTCATTGCCTTTGTAATGGAATAACAAAGAGCTTTAATTTAGCATTTTCTTTGGTCATTGTTACTCACATCAATGTTTGAAATACTTTGATACACATGGTCTTCTAGTCATAAATGTCCAGATTTGTGTCTGTTGTAACTAACTTTTCACTCCTGTTGATGCTTTAGCTGGTGATGCAATATCCTCCAGATGTGCCTCCTTCGGTTTTGAGTCCCTTTCTCACGGAACAAGCTCTGCAGCTCCTCAGCCAGGTGGTGAATCCAAAGGAGTATCAGCTTTGGAGCAATTTAGGAGATGCTTGGAATATTCCCAGGTCAGAACACCACATATATTTACCGCATAAGGCTCATGAGTGTTGATGCATTAAGACAAATGGTAACACATTCAGGGCATGGGAGCCCATCCTAATGTTGATAGGTGAGAAAAGGGGGGTGGTGTTGGTGTCTTCCTGGCACATTAGTGTCCATGATAGTCATTAGTAAATGTCTGAGCAGCACAGTATATCTGGCAGTCATCTTACTAAAGTTCATCCCTTCAGGGTTACAGTTTATCCACACTACAAACATCCAGTATGATAATGCACTGTGTGACAAGGCACATACACATACGCCTTGCTTCTAGGAATATGAGAGCAAGTTATTTATTGCACCAGTGAACTGCAGTGGAAAGGTCTGTTTTACTCAAAAGTGTCTGTTTAGTGCTCCAAATATATGTATCTATATTCAGATTTAAACCTGGCCTAGATTATTTTTTCTTAATATACTTGCGGTTAAAATTGGTCTTAACTAGAGTTGTGCACTGTAACTATTCTAAATAATAATATATTCATATTTAGTTATATCTAGCATGCATTTGATGCCAACTCAGTGTGTATAAATGATGTGTGGACTAGTTTAGTAATAAATGTCATGTTACTTATAAAGCTGTATACTGAACTGAAATTCCCTCTTTATTCTTAGATCAAATTGGCCAAATGCAGATCAGATACCACCATATATTCCAGAGTTTTATGATGGATGGCAGCCGCCTGCACCACCTCCTCCCCATTCAGGACCAACGAACCGTCCTCTGTCACGGAGCAACAGTCAGAGGTTTCCGGCTGAGAATGACATACACCAACGACCTGGACAGGTAAAACTCATCAGTACCTCTGACCATCACTGTAGAGATGAGGTCTCGCTAGTACTTGGGAGAAGATTTACAGTATTAAATAAAACACATCTTAAACATTATATACACTGAAGCTTCTGTTTTGTGAAAGATTTCACAAACTACTAATTGTGAAGATTTCACACAACAAGTAACAGCCATGATGAATGTGAGGGGTTTTCTGAGACGCTCTCAGACTAATAAGGACGATCAGAGAGAAGACATTCAGAAATAAATCTTTTAGAAAAGAAAACAAAAATCAGAACACCTTTGGAACAGAAACAGAACTCTTTGGAAATAATCATTTTCAGTGTTCCGATACTGAACAGTTGTATATATAATCCCAAGAACATGAAACCCACAGTGAAGTACAGAGGTGGGATTGTTATGACATGGGGCTGCTTTATAAATACCTCATTCATAGAGTCATAAATACTCGATTCATTCAGTCCTGTTTGTTCGTACTTCCATATACATTTAATATACTTTTTTTTTAATGTACAGAATTGTTTGAGTCTTTATAGTCTGGTTCCTCTAAAGGTTTCTCTACAAAGTTACTTACTCTTATATAATCTTTAATAATTATATATAATCTGTACCTATATTTAGTCTTTTGATCATTAGGGATCTATCTTAAAACTTGGATTTCTGTCAAATCTGCTTCGTGACAATTTCTTCTAGACTACATAAAATCATATGGGTGTGACTGACAGCCCATACTACATTTTTTGGTTGTTTTCTTTTCTCTTTTAAAAATTGTGCATACCTTCTTTTTCAAACAAGCAACACAGTTTTGTTTGCATTGTTTGCTTAGCTTAAAAAGAACACCACCATCTCTATGTGAGACACTGTATTTGAACATGTTCCCACATGATACACAAGTCCAGTGATCTTTACACATCATCAGAGGAAACATGATTCGTGCCAGGTACTGGAACGTGTTAGATGAGTTTGAAACAACACTGATTGTGAGAAAAAAATAACCATTTCAACAAGACAGTGACCCCAAATACAGCAAAAATATATAGATTCTAAAAAATGTAAACATGCTTGCATGGCTTAGCCAATTCCCTGACAATTTATTAAGGATTTTTAAATTTTGATACAATCAGAGAAACACTTGTATTCTTGGAACTGAAGATTATTTGCTAAAATAATCTCGAATTCAATCTTAGCGTTTAATCTTAATCTTCAATCTTATGCTTTACAACAAAGTAGTCATTTTCTTAATTGATGTCCATTTTTAAACATAGTTTTGTTTACACTTATTAATACTCTTTGTTCATATTTATTAGTACAAAGTGTGTGTGTAAATTATATATTAAATAACAAAAACAATGTAATGTGTATTAGATGATGTTGGCATTGTTGACACAAGCTATTTATTTTCTGTTCCAGGATAACAGGCCTTTTGGTTCTCCACCTGAACGGTAAATAATGGTTTTATGATAATACCGCTGCTCACTACTCCTGATCATAATGAGTCGACAGTATTGCAAGCTGAATCGTAATACCTTAATCATTTAAATTATGTGTTATTACAAAATTCCTATCAAAGTTTTTAGAGCTCACATTTGACTAAAAACAAATCAAACATGATTTAATTCTGACTGTTTGTCATTTTGATAGAAAAAATGATTAATGTGTCCTGAGCTTATTCCACAACTGCTATTTGCAATATGCTCGTATTTAGCACTTTTTCAACACACTTATGACTGTCACCTTTAGCCAACTCATTAGGAATCTAAATCGACATTCAAATATCTGTAAAGCTGCTTGGTGCCAGTGTACTGTTAATGTCACTGCTGTAAATTTATTCATCTACAAGGCCAGCATTTGTTCCCCGATCTGTGCTTTATTTTGTCCTGTAGCTCTGGAGAACCACGGCTCTGCATGCGAGTGATCTACGATTTCACAGCCAGAAACCGTCAGGAGCTGAGCGTGATGAAAGGTGACGTGGTGCAGGTAAGATCTACTTGTAAAAAGTAAAAAATAAATAAATAAATTACCTGAACATTTTGTATTTAAACCCTAGTGACTGTATAACACAAATATTAAAAATCCATTACCTGGTGTCTGGTACCTCTAAAGGTTTGCATCCCTATGTGTCTGTTGCTGTTTTTGGATCTAGATCAAGACCGGAATTTCTGTAAAATCTGCATTAGACAATTTCTTTATACAAATAAGATTTAATTAACTCAGATGGGTATGACTAACAGACCAGACTGCTCTTTATTTATTAGCTGCTCTATTTCTTTTATGAAAAATGTGCACCTTTTTTTCCCATGCAAACATTGTTTTGTTCCCACTGTTTATTCAGCTTTAGTATTAGAAACACCACCCTGCATGTGAGACGTTATATGTGAACATGTTTCCACAGGTGGTACACAAGTCCAGGCAATGGTGGATAGTGCGAAACAATCGTGACGAGGAAGGCCATGTGCCTCCAAATGTTCTAGAACCCATGAATGGAGAAGCTCCAGGAGTAAGTTCATTCAGTTTTAATGCATCATCCTTCTTTTAGTGTTCTTTCTGATTTGAATGTCAAGAAAACAAAGACATACACAAGAACTGTTTACCTTTATCTTCTGTTGTACCACTGTATCAGAGAACGAATCAAGCTCCAACTCTCGACATGAACTCCAGCCCAGAGGAAGTCAGGACCTGGTTACAGTACAAGGGCTTTTCCAACTCGTAAGGAACTATTTAGCACTGTGTATAAACTGAACATATCTGCATTTTACAAAGCCACACAATACAATAAGCCTCCATAAGGTTTCATACACAAATTACTAAACAAGCCATGACATTACACACAATGTGGTATTATCAGATGTATATGTTTAGTAACTGAAACTCATATATCCTTAAAGTGAGGCTTGCTTTAGCTAATTCAGTTCTATAGTGTGACATAAAGCCTGAAAATAGGTGTGGAGAAATATTGTGTTCCTTTATGACCTGTTTGGTGTCCGATTACACATATTTGTACTAAGTTGCTTGACTGCTAGGCATTATGTACATTATGGCAGTGTCACACTCTTGTAACTGGTTCATGAAGAAGTACTGCAGACGTCTTGTCTGATAGCACAAGTATTTACACAACTTTCCCCACCCTTTTTATCATCGTATATACTCCTTATCAGTCCCTTAAAGCCTTCATACATTTAACATTCATTCCAAGTACTTTTGGCACTAGTGTTGTATTCAGACATTAAGAAGCTCAATTGTCATGTACACAATGCAGGAACATTAAGTTTCCTTAGGTGTAGGTATATAGTATGTATTGATACTTTATATTTATCAATTTATTTTTGTATTTAATACCAATATACATATATATACGCTATGGGCAGAATTATGTGGATATCTGACCGTCACACCCATTTGCCAATTCCAAAACCAGGGGCATTAATACAGAGTTTTTCATGCTCATGGTTTTGATTTAATAGCTTTTGCATTCAGTATATTTCTAAATATGTGGATTAATAGTTTTACAAATTTCTTTCTAAATGAATATCGAACATACTCAGCTATTATAGGCCTTTTGGTCAAAAAGTTGTCCATAAAGAAGAAAGGGAGCTGATGTTATTTAAATGTGTTAAACAACAGAGCTTCACAATTGAGTTAATTACAAAAGTGTTAATTACATATGCCTGCAAAAATGAAGTTACTCTATAAATTAGTTATACATGTGTAAACTTAGTGAGACTTAGACTTTATGTACATTTTACTTACTGCTACTGCTCATAAACAGTCTTCTGCTGTTTTTGAAAGGAGCAAAGTTCAGAACTGTTAGGAGCACTGTTAAATAGGATTGCAGCTGTGGGTCAAAGTGTTGTCACGACATTAACGTTTCTTTTTGCCTTGCCTCGGTTTTATGAGTGTGACTTTTACGTGTCTAGGACGATACGGAACCTAGGTATGATGAACGGAGCACTGCTTTTGGGGATGAAGCGTGATGAAATACGAGCTGTGTGCCCTGAAGAAGGAGGTCGTGTTTTCTTCCAACTGCAGGCCATTAGATCATCTATGGCAGTAAGTATAAACATGCATGCACACACAGAACCCTAGCTTACCAGGGCAGCTCAAATAATGCACTGGTTCAATCAAACAAAGCCGAAATAAATATTGATTTCTCCATTTAGAAAAGAAGAAAGTAGAAGCTAATAAGTAAGAATATATTGCATATTTTCACCATATGAACATGTCCGTGTTTCCACAGCTTGCTAGTGAAGCAGATTATAATCACTACAATGGCCGCTAAAACCTGACATCATGGGCTTTGGTGAGGTGTAGATGCTGATTGATGGATTCATTCAAGAGAATGGTATAACGATCGCATGCTGCGTTTGTTGGTTTATGAAAACATGTTTATGATCTGAACATAAGCAACAAATGAAGTTATTCTCCCAATACAATTTTAAATAGGTGATAAAAATCTGTTATGTTTGATCCCGTTTTTATCCTTTGTATCATCTAACACTTGTGGTAGAAGAACTAATTTTGAATATTAAGTTAATATCGAAAGTATATATGATTAAAGCGTTAAAAGTCATATTTGTTGAACATTTATAGATTCTCTGATCCAGGTTAATCTGTCCACAAAAAAGCAGAAATTATTCCAAGACCAACTGATTGTGTATATATAATTTATATATATATCTCCATATTGCTTGTCTCTTTGTTGTGTGTATACATGTTCCTCTTTAATATATAGACCTGAATTATGAGACATTAATCATCAAAAAATATGATCCATGACCTCTAGAATGGTTTTGCAACTTCTGATAAACCAAATGACTGAACTTTGACCTGTTTAAATGTTCAAATAAAAATTGCCTTTTCAAAACTGTTACAGTTGTCAGAATGCTGAGGGGAAACACTAAACATTTCATCACGTTTTGCGTAAACGGAAAATGTTCTGAATCGTATTGCTGTTTCAGTAATGCTACGCTTCTTATTTACTTTACAACAGACAGGCAAAAAAAAGTCAAATGTAAAATGCCATTGAGCAAAAATCTTCCAGCTTTTATTCAGTGGAAATAAGAATGGTGCACAGTGTGTCCCTCTTTAAAAGTAGTAAACAAAATCACAATTTAAACGTCACACCTGTATTTGCTTTAAACAACTAATAAGTGCTTTGCTTGTATTTTTATTCATATTGTTTCCAATGCATTTTTAAGGCGATTTAAAACATTGCTCAACAAAAACTCCATTATCATCTGTTTTCATTCCTTCTTGTTTCCCCACTTTGCCATCTTGTTGTTTACAGGTGCTTTTAAGAACCTGCTGGATTTCATGTAGTCTGAGATCTTCTCAAGTGCCTTTAAATTAGAGTAACAGCACAACTGTTAGTCATCATTGTGCTTACTTTTTTCTTTGTATTTTTATGTTGTATTTTTTATACAGAAATCACAATAAATATTTCAAATAAGATTAAAAAACAAACAAACAAAGGCTTTAAGTCAAACCTCAAATCTGTCCAGTAAATCACTGAGGTTCTTGAAGTTGTCCAGGCATTTGGGCTCAAACATACGGTGCTGGTCCAACAATTCATACATGATGAAGTCCACAAATGTGATCTACATCCAAAGAATGCTGGATATATTACACAGCCTATGTAATGCTGGAGCACGAGTCATGTAGAGTGTAAGGCATGAACATTTTGTGTAGTCAGCATGTTTCAGTAAGAAGTGTTACCTTATCACCAGCAAACCACTTCCTCTCTCCCAAAAAATTAGAGAATTGCTTCAGAACTCCTGGCAGGGCATCAAGGTATCCCTGCTTTTTGTTATCCTGAACAGGTAAAGAAATAACAGGGTTGTATTAAACAATAAATACCACTGTTCTGTGTATTACACATGTACAGTAATGAGTAAAAACTGAAACTGGCAGTGTGATACATCCTGCAAAATGTAGAATTTCATAACATCAATTTAATTGTGTGTTTATGGTAAATTTCATGACCAATTAACTGTTGTTGCACATTACAAAAAATAACCATTGTGTTATTTCCAGTCACTTGATAAATTTGCTCTTAACAGAAACAATTCGGACACATTTTTCACCGCTGCCTAAACCTTTTGTCACTGCACTTCTAGTTCATTGTGCAGAAAAAAAGCATGTGCTGGACCACGTGCTATTTTAAAAGCTGCCAAATAATAATTGGCCGAACCCATTTGTTTATTTTTAAACTGTCTGCTGCTCTTATGTTCTATTGCATTTCACAACACGAGGGAGTCCATGATCTGCTTCTTTAGTTTAGATTTTCTCTAGTTTAAAAGTGGTAGTCAGTTCAGCAACATCACATGCAGAAAAAAAAGAACAGTTTTGAAGCAACACTTTTGCTTTTGGAGACTCTGAAAACTTACGAAATCGAAATAACAGAGCATGACAAATCCATTGCGGAAGTCCATTGCCTGATTCTCCAAGATATCCACTCTGACCTTCTCGTCCTCAGTCTCCCCACCTAGAGTCATAGTAAATAAATGTAGAGAAAGATATTAATAACCTTTTATCTAGAAACGGCAACATATCCACAAAAGCACTGTAACATAAAGACATTCAGTTCAAATACATAAAGTTTAAACAAAACCTAGTTTTGAATGTCTGTAAGCTTTTCTTTTTTTTTTTTTCATGGCTATTAGTAGCATTCGGTCATGTCACTTATAAGAAAAGCATTTCCATGACACCCTTGTGTGAAAACCATAATGATGTAATGACTCAATTATAAAGAACATTGTGCAGAGAACAGCTTAAGAAAGAATTCAAATCTTTCAAGTGAATGCCTTACAGAGGTTGTGTTTGCGGGCAATGTATCTCATTATGGCGTTACTTTGCACAATTTTCCTCTCTCCATCCTCAAGGTAGGGCAGCTAAAAAGAAAAGAATAATTACTTTAGATTACTTCAAATATTTCAACAAGTTCCAACTAGTTTTTTGCCGCTCTTGACACCACTTACATTAGCAAAGTCCGTTTTAAGCTTGGCCTTGTCATTGAACCAGCAGCTTTTATCATAATTGGGAGCTGTAATAAAAAAAGCATGTCAATGCATTTCTCCACACAAAAAATAGCCTTTTTAGGTATTTATTTGCATCAGCACTACTCCTTGCTAACTGTTGTCTTTCACCTGACAGCTAGAAAAGTGCACATGAAAATCTGGTATTTTAATTTCAGGTTTACTGTATTGTAATTTACCTTCACCACAGGAATAGAATTTATCCTCCCATTCAGTGCTGGTGTACTCCAAAAGAAGGCGAATGGGCTGAGCAAGCTGTTAAATAAAAACACAAAGCATTTATCCAGAGCGAATTATACTTTTATGTCATTTTATACAACTGAGCAATTGAGGGTTAAGGGCCTTTGCTCAGGGGCCCAGCAATAGCAACCTGGTGGACCTGGGAATCGAACTCACAACCTTCCGATTGGTAGTCCAGCACCTTAACCAATAGGCTACCACAGTTAGCTCATTGAGATCACTGCTTTACTCCTTCAGCTCTCAAACAGCTCCTTTTATTTTCACTTTACCCACCCTTCATTGATTCAATCAAATTTCTCTTTTTCTGTGCATTCTGATCACCAATATAGCATTATAACTACAAATGATGTCTAATAAAATCTATTTATATAAATGTACTCATTGTGATACATACAGGGAAAGATAATAATAACATCCTGCATTAATACATTATTGT
The DNA here is from genome assembly GCF_030014155.1 of Tachysurus vachellii. Classification (NCBI taxonomy): domain Eukaryota; kingdom Metazoa; phylum Chordata; class Actinopteri; order Siluriformes; family Bagridae; genus Tachysurus; species Tachysurus vachellii. The sequence goes on from NC_083470.1 coordinate 11,283,528, forward strand.
ACATGCTGGAAAATGACTTGCATATTAAACTTTATAGTTTAATAATAACTTTATATATTTAATAATATTTTTTAGCTTACTCATTTCATTTTAGTCTACTTTGGTTAGTTTTTCTTACAATACTTTAGACTGTCTTACTCTTTCATCATAATATGATATTGAATATCACTAAAATGGTACATGAGCACAGAAAGACTTGTTCTTGTGTTATTTGGATTAAACTCTGAACCCTGACTGTTATACGATAAGGTTTTCTTCTATTGCACTGTTATGACTACACAAAATGTGCCCATGTGACATTTCCCAGCAAATTTTTAGGGGAATAATAAAGATTTAGCACATTAACCAGAGCACCAGAGTAGATAAGCACATAAATATTTCACATATTTTAATATTTCAGGGTGGAGTTTTCCTTTACTTGAAAAGAGAATTTGATTATTTCTTTTACCCTGATGTTCACCAGATGTGAGCCGCACAAACACACACACACACTTCAAAACTGATCCAATGCACGCATTTCGGTCACGAATACACAGTATGATGAATCGGAATTACAGAATCCACCACTGCACTTTTTTTTATTTTATTTATTTTTTTTTTTTAGTTTTATGCAAACTACTGGCTAATCTGGGAACCGACTCGCTTTTCTGAAGTATCGAAATCAATGTTTTCACTGTTTGAATAAAAAAAATAAAAAATTGATTTCATTGTTTCGATACTTCAGAAAAGCGAGTCGGTTCCCACTGTTCACACACGGGTTCAAAGAGTCGACTCGTTTGCGAACGACTCATCACTATTGTTGCACCAATGTAACTGTAGTGAACTGAGGCGGTTAATTCAACTTAAATTCAAATTAAATGTCTTAATCTGACTTTCACTAATATGCTGCCTGCTAACTGTCCTGTTCGGATGCAAACAGGTCGTGCTAAAGACACTCCAAAACACTCTGCTAGTCGGTTTGGGCTTCGATTAGTTCCTACATCACACACTTATGTTTGTAACATTTACTTCAAGCCAAAAGAATATGAACATTCTAAACACAGTCAACGCAAAAACATTCACACATAATTATGATTTAAAACATGCATTACGTCGGTTAGCGCTTACCCCCCGAATATCCCAGTAAGCCAACTTCACCACCATCTTGAATACAACAATTGTGTGAATTCACACCAGACTTTGCGACGTTTTAAAGAAACTCGGATTCACACCCACCACACGAGTCCTCTTTGCGTCACTTCCGGACAGCCATGAAAGTCGTTACGTAAAATACAAATAATGAATCAAGGTCGTTGTGTTTACAAGCGAACGGCAATGTGACGACTTTTTATTTTTTTTTATTTCTGTATTAGCACTTGTACAAACTACAAGTGTATAAAACATTATCTACTATAGCTAGATATTTATTAAGTATATTATTATTCAGAGGTGAACAAAACTGCCAACATATTGTTTTATACTTTAAATCATTAGTGAATGATGAAAGATCAAACACAACTAGTTATTACATAGAGAACACAGAAGAGGAAAATAAAGTTTACTTGTTTTTTCAGTTGCAATAAATAATTCAATACAGAATTCCAAGTACATACATGTATAAAAGAAACTGTGGTTTCAATGGTTATATGCACTAAATAAACCAGTAAATAACATAGGTACCAGGTACAAGTCAACATGATCCAAATGTGTCTGACAAAGAAAAAAGGATGAGATGTTCATTTATCATCAATCACTGTGGAAAAGCAGTTCTGACACATAATCATTGTTCATGGCATTGATTTCCAATTAAAACTATCCCTAATGCACCAGTTTTGATGCCCATCATCTAATTAATCCCAGTCAGGTGTCATAGGATGTGCCAGGCCAGATTTTGATAATGCTATAAATAACTCCTTGAACAATAACAACACCAACACCACAAAGGTACACCAACATATAGCGGCGCATTGGTTTGTCATGCTTGCTGGGGCCATGGCATCTTTTTTTTATGGTAATATCTGATGGGAGCTGTGACCATTGGTGCAAACTACTGGCTGTTGACAAAGTGAGTTGAATAACTTTCAGGAATGGTGTTTCTGCAGGCAATACTGAAGACAGGCTCAGTAATCTAGTTTACATTCAAAAGAGCATGCACAACTTTGAAATGTTCACTTTTCTTTTTTGTGTTATGCACTATGTTTAACATCAGTTTAACACACCATGTATCACCTCAGATATGACTGACTACCAGTTTCCTCAAACAGCCCCGTTCATACGCTCTGCTTGGTGCTACTGTTCTCTTTCCCTACTGTGCACTCTGCACTGTGCTCATGCATGGAGCCTCCTCTTCAATGGTCTCTAGCTCCTCGCTCCTCACTGCCTGGGTGATCAGATTCAACTCTTCGCACAGTGTCTCAAATCTGTATGCCACACGAATGTCAGGGACATTGGTCCGGCGGATGTCGTTGCTTTCTGGACCTTCTCTGGTGTTGTTGGGGCCCAGCCAGTAAGTCTTCACCTATACAGTCATAATGCAGAAAACATTCACTCACAATCCACTTCATTAGAACACCTGTACATTAATGCAGTTACTTAACCAGCCAATCATTTGGAAGCAGCAAAGTGCAAAATATCATGCAGATGCAGGTGTGACATGGCATTGTGACATGGCTGTTGGTGCCAGATGGGCTGGTTTCAGTATTTCAGAAGCTCCGTGGATTTTCACATACAACAGTCTATAGAGTTTACAGAACAAAAGTGTAAAAAAAAAAAAAATTAATTAAATTCTCAGAGTAGAGAGTCTGCAGGCTGAAACACCTTGTTGAAAAGTCTAGAGTAACTTAAATACAACACTGGTTGAGCATCTCAAAACAAACAACACCTTCAGGTTGATGGGCTACTACAACAGAAGGCCGAATACAACAGAATTTTAATTAGATCAGATTTAATTGATCAGAATCTGCATGATATATTGCACTGTGCCTGAAACCTTTTATTATGTTTTATTCATATTTATAAATATTTATTCATGATTCAAGCTAAGTCAATATTGCAGTAGTATTAATCATTCATAATTAGTATATCTTTTCTGCGAATAATACAATGTCTCATTACTAGATGAACTTTATATATATTTATTTATTGATTGTAGAATATCTGACAGCCCTTTTTAACTTTCTATCAGTAGAATGGGATCACCATGTTGACTTCCAGCAGTGACACTGCAGTGTGTGGTGCTGGTATGATTGACAGAAAAACTGTATGTATTATTTTGCCAATTTTAGTAGACACACATTACATCTTATTCCACATACAACATGTATCCTCTAGCCTTTCATGAGTGCTTTGTCATTGTGCATAGTCATGATGTGTGTGTGTGTATGTGTGTGTGTGTCTTTGCTGTTGCAGAGTGATTCAACACCTTGTGGGAGAAACCGCTCATAAGTACACTGTTTCTTGCCAGCTCACACATATCACACGAGCTCAACTTCCACACCTGAGCAGCTATACTGTACTCCTCCATTAATGGCTCCTGAAATACACATACAATTAGATGCTTTATGCATGCTAGATGCAAATTATTTATGCTTCCCAGTTAACAAAATAGCCCAACATTGACTCTAAACAAATGCTTTAGCCTGTATTTTCAGCTGAATCTCTCTGTGTCTAAGTAAATGCTGTTGTTGAACAGACTCTGACCTTTGTGAAGTGAAATTGCAGAGGGTCGTCAGTAGATAAGGAGACCATTAGGCCCCTGGACAGATATTCAGGCAGCGGATTGCGATGGTAGCTAAGGAACAAGCTGTTGTTGCTCAGAGGAGACATGGCAATGCCGATCTGAGCCAGATAATACAGATACTGCAGCACAGGAGCCTGGAGGGAACATAACACATACACAAACACACCTGTGTCTCTTCTCACAATCCTGTCTACTATTCATTAATTACAGCTACATAGATTTACAAGCTCTGTATAGGCATGAAAATCATTTTCCAAGCAGTAAAAATATTTTTTTATATTGTAGGTATTCTACATGCAGTGACTGTGCATAAAATGTAACTTAATGTTAAATGTGTTATAATCTATGCACAATAAGAATAAAGTACATTAATAGCTGTTAAAAGAAAATAATAATAAATAAACCCTGGAGTTGATTTTTAATGTTCTGACCCCTTTAAGTTGCATATACCAAATGCCATAAAAATGTAAATGTAACTGTCACAAAGGTTTTTACACCACAGTAATGCAAAAATGTAAATTTATTAATAAACAAATATTACTTTAAATATTCATATAATAATAATTTATTTATGTCTCACATTTCGTCTATTCATACTTTTTGTTTATTCTTCTGAACATCCATAAAATGTTAGTTATTGTTATCCTTAACTGTATAACAGCCAGATCCTAGGCACCTGCTTTTTTTTTTTTTTTTTTTTTTTTACATCTCTTGTAATTTTGCAAACTAAAGTGGTTGCTGCTATAATTTAGACTGCTACAAAGTGCAGCAAATCTATTAAACTGCTTAAGTGGATTGTCCACAAGTCCCTGTGTTGTTACCATCATAATTATAAAATATAAGATCAAGCACATTATTATAAATCCCTGTTTGGCATTGCAATTAAAAAATTGCATTAATCAACCCTAATTATGACTAGTTAAAAAAAATCTTAAAAACCTAAAAGGTAAAGTCATATTTTACCTTCCTGAGCAGCAGGCCATGGGAAATGTTCTCTGAGAGCATAAAGCCAGACACCAGGTGGTGAATTGGTCCTGCTTCACCACAGTGTGGCCTCAGCACAAAGGTATTGAAGTTCCTGCTCCTGTAGGAAACAATAATTAGTGTTCATGTACACTTTTTAATAAGTCATAACCTTACTAACATAAGGTACATACAATATATACAGTATGCTGTTGTACTGTTGTAAAGTTTTGCCACATAAAAAAAAACAAAAAACAGCAAAGATCCCATAGGTGTCTGGTGCAATTTGTGCAGAAAGTTTGCTTGAGCATCTTAGAGATTGTGCCGCAGTTCCTCTGAAGACACTTTTGCACATGCTTCTTCTTTTGCTTTCAAATCTCAAAAGCGTATATTATGTTTTTGTCTAAAAATTGGTCTGTTATGTAAGATATTGATTTCTTTACTGACATACAAACATTTATCTGTAAGTTTTCATTTTTGGGTGGAAAATATAAAATAAATGGAAATATACAAAACTGACTGAATACAGAAGTCATAGAATAAACAAGCTTCGTCATGTGTTTCTTGAAGTAGCTCATTGTGTTTTTTTTTTCATATGTTTTGGATCAATGTCCTGTTGCAGAAATCACTCTCTTTTTAGCTTGTTGACAATGTCATATTTGCTTCAACAATTGATATTTACTGTAATCCACTCTTCCATCTACCTGTAAAGTATTTCCTGTGCCACTGGCTGCAAATTTACTGTACATATAGTACTGTATATTACAATACTGTCAGAACTCATAAGTAAATGATATTCAAATCCTATCCTTTTTTTCAAGAACATGACTGGTATATTATCTTAATTTGTACCCGGTATGATAGTAAACCTAGTAATTCCTTTAATCACTGCTGTTCTTCAAAGACATTCTAGTCATGATGAATAAATTATAAATATATGATAAATAAAACCTTATCTGTCGTTCCATAACTTTGTTTTGTATTTATTGTGGGAACCAGTGTTGTGGGAACCAGTGTTAGTGTTAAAATATTCATGATAATATTTAATTATAACATCTCGAATAAACATAGCGTCTCATGTTGAACACAGAGACTCTTAAACATCTATAAACAACTCTATTATCAGACATTGTATGAGAAATACCTGCGCAGGTGGTTTAGCACAGTCATATTGGCAAACGTGTAATAGAGATAGTAAGAATATGGTGGATTATCTTCCTCTATCCAGTTTGCAGGTAGAGGACTGTCCAGGTTAAAGATGTGGTGCTCTGGTTTGGACTCGTCATCCACACTGTCAAACCCAACCACCTAATGGACACAGCAGCATTTTGTTACACAACATTTTAAAAGAAACCAAACCACATTTACTGTAGGAGTTAACCTGGTGCTAATACCAGTTCTACACAGACCTCTAAAGACTTTAATAATGTCAGCTAAATGCTCACATGTTGCAGGAAGGCATGCAGCTCTGGGTGGCTGCTTGGGTTGATGGTGACTTCAAACAGAGGCATGAAGATGTTTTCCAACATCTCCTGGAAATTACTCAGCTGTTTCTTAGTGTGATAGACATCACTGCAGAGGAGAGACTCACTTATTAACAGGTTCCTTTCACATTCTTACTAAAAATGGCACCAAAGTCCAAAAAATATTTTGTTGTATAAGTGGCTTTACTAATATGAAATAAAATGTTATTTAATGTGACTGTAACATGAAGGTACTCACAACAGACGAGGCACTTGGACGAGCCAGCGCACGTTATCAGAGTAGACTCTGTGCTTGACGGCCCACAGTGCCAGCTTATCCCACTCATCCCTGGAACGGCCATAGATGGACAGACGCAACTCGACGTTCTGATATTTACTTTCCTCAAGATCCTCCATCACCTCCTGAAATGCAAAGCAGGGGATGAGGAAATAATTTATACAAGCTACAAGGCAACAAAATATGAATTATATATCACTCAGACTGAGTGTGACTTATTTATGTTTTGTTAATCAAATGAAAAAACAGTGAGAAAGTGAGTTTTCTTACTATAAGAAACGCTCAATTACACAAGCTATACCTAAAATCATTTTTATTCATAGTGTTCCTCAATTTTAGTGGGATCATCTTTCTGACTCTAAACATGTTCTTTAATCTTTGTCCTTGAGACAGCTTAGTAAGATATCACTTAGAAAGTGATAATATCTTAATATTCTATCTATATTTTACTATTTTAAGCTTTACAGAGTCTGTTTCTCTGGCTTTTTTCTAGAAATTAAGAAAATGTCCGTGAATAGAACAAAAATTGTGAAGCTTAAAAATATGCCTAGAAATAGGATTAATATGCTTATATTTGGTTTTTTAAAGATATTTTAACACTAAGATGTAATTTTTGCTGATTTCAGTGCTGATGGTTCACCCAACAAAGATGTATCAAAGAAAATGTATCAAACAAAGAAAATCATCTCAGAGATCATAGATGTACCTAAATCACCTAAATTACATGTGCACTGTAAATCAGCAAAATATACCTTGATAATGTGTCCAAAGTATTTCCCTTCAATATGGTTGTCTGTTTTAATAAAAATCTCCCGGAGGATGGACTCTCCAATTGGGTTGTACTTGGAGTTGAACTTGTCAAAGCGATGGAACGTGTTTCGATCCTAAGCCAACAGGAAGAAGAAAGTGAATCTGCAGCTGTAGTTTCAAGGAGTATTCCATACTAATACAGATGAGATCTTACCGCATGCATGTCGAGTGTGTCCACGCTGAGGTCAAATGCTGTCAGATTCATTGACTCAAAGACCTCCATAAGCGTCTGTTCTCGGCCTTTCTCCACGTGGACTATCTCCTTAGGGTACTTCTTCATGGCCCTCTTAATGAAGCGTAGAAGGTGCTTTTGATTCATGCAGGATGAAGCGTGGATATGTGTGTCCACCTGAGACAAGAGAGAGAAAAACAGAGGCATGATAATACAAGTACTAATAAAATATCTAAAATGTGTTTCTATAAACATCAGGTGCTATTTTATCCTAAAGCCACATAAACTTGTTTAAAGGAAAGCAGTAATTGTTTCCAGACTGAACAGATCCAGATATTTACCTTGCGTATGTTGTAGAAATCCCGATGAGGAACTTTCTTCTGAGCTGCCAACTCCTTCATTTCATTCAAGAGTATGTGCATCTGAAACTTGGAGCTCAGGTACTGCAGTCGCCGATAACAAAATGATTTTCTGTTGACAAGCCCAAAAGCTGGGAATAAAATAATCCTCAAAACTACACTGGACAATTGTTACAGAACAATAAATGGTTCATGCCCAGTATTATGCTACTATTGTTAACCTAATAAATTGTTTCAGAAAAAAATAACAACACAATTAAGGCACTAAAAAACTGACACATTTCATGTTTATGTGTGTATGACAATTATTCAGTATTACACCATCAGCACAAGACAGACAACAATGTACCTTGATCCTGGATTGTATTAAAGGGCTGTGCGTCACTTACACTGGTCCGTTAATGATGAGAGCCATCATGACATTCATGTCAGCTATATACTCTTGCAAATCAGGATAGGGAAGATCCAGCTCTACGGCTCTGGTAGGAAATGATAATGGTTTTTAACATTATATACAGTATAATAGCTATGGAGTGCTCTTTGTAAGCAATTAATACTACTCTAGCTTTTACCACTCAAGGACACTTTAGGCATACTACTGTGTTAGCTCCATATTCCTGAGGTATAAAAACACTTTGACACTTCAAAAATGAAATTGTAAATGACAGCAAAATTCTCACTTTTCCATATTGCTCTTATGAGTAAACACATGTACGACACCATCTATCATCTTGCAGCTGTAGGCCATGTCTGGTGGAAAGCTATTTGGGTCTAAACCATCATAAGGGTGGGTTCTTGAGACCGGTGGGTGGACAGGAGCATCTGGAGAAAAATATTCAATATGACATACATATACAAGAAAACAATGTGGTCCCTTATTATCAAATACCTCCAAAACGAGGCATGCCACTTTCTCTCATTATTCATATTTACACACAAAACCTGCCTGAAGTTATGGAGGTCTCAGGCAAATCCTGGTATACATTGAGTTCCAGAGGCCTGTCTCCAAGCTCTGTCAAGTATCGAGCAGTGGTCCTGCAAAAGCTCTGCATGGACAGAGCCATGTACTTCTCTCTGATGAACAGAGCTTTCACCACACACTTAGCAGCATCTAGCAGGTCTGTGAAGGGAACCTGGGGAAAGGGATAAACATAACATTCTCATTTTTAAGTTAATAAACAGGTTTAATTACTAAAACATATATATTGTCCGAACTCAGAACTTTAACTGGTATGTTCTTTTTTTTCTTCAGACTGTAAAGTTGTTTGAACTGCATTTAAAATTGTTAATTAATAGGTTAATGCAAGCTTAAAGTTCATTCATTCATTCATCTTCTACCGCTTATCCGAACTACTCGGGTCACGGGGAGCCTGTGCCTATCTCAGGCGTCACTGGGCACCAAGGCAGGATACACCCTGGACGGAGCGCCAACCCATCGCAGGGCACACACACTCTCTCATTCACTCACACAATCACACACTACGGACAATTTTTCCAGAGATGCCAATCAACCTACCATGCATGTCTTTGGACTGGGGGAGGAAACCGGAGTACCCGGAGGAAACCCCCGAGGCACGGGGAGAACATGCAAACTCCACACACACAAGGTGGAGGCGGGAATCGAACCCCGACCCTGGAGGTGTGAGGCGAACGTGCTAACCACTAAGCCACCGTGCCCCCCAAGCTTAAAGTTATATTCTTTTTATTTCTCAAATGAAAATATACTTTCTCTCTTACACCACATTGTTCTTCTCCAGAGATGGAGACTCTCTGGTACTCCCTCTCTGGTATGAGCTCATGCTCTGGATATAGATCCAGCTGTGCTTCACTCTGCTCTTTCAGATACCTGAACAAAGGCAAAAATAAAGTAGATTTTAAGGCATCATGGGTGCTTGTCAAGAGCCAAATGTCAAGAAGAGGTTGCAAGCTCACTCAAGGTCAGCAGCACTGTCTGTCTTCATAAAGTCCTGCTTGGCTCGGAGAAGAATGTCAGGCTCATACCTGTGTGTCAATGACAGAGAAATTACTTATTAATGCACTAGCCCATAAATGATAAAGACACCAAACCACTCTGGTAGTTTAGAAGATGATGATGTTGTTTAGCTTTGCCTTGAGTAAAACATCTCACACATCCTAACATTTGCTTTCAGATGGCTTAGAGTAATAAATCTCTTATTAGTGTAAGCATCACTCTGTTTTCTGACATGATTAAAAGCACTTGTCTGAAAGCAAGGAGATGGATTTTCTTACTTAACATCCTGGCTGATCTGTCTCTCAAGCCTTTGCCTCCTCTCCTCCAGCTGCTCGATGGGACTGTCCTCCGGAAACTCGTACGGAGCACTGCGCATCTCGCTCTCAGCCAGAGTGCGCGACAACAGCTCCTAACACAAGATACACACAAAAACACACAAACATCCATGCATACTATTCAATCATTCACATGTTAAGATATTTCAGTTGTTCTACTAGATTAAACTCCGCTCTTGACAAGAGAGATGAAGAATAAGCATCAGCTCTTGCTCAATTTACATCATCCATCATCATCTCTTTTAGACTTATAGCCAATAACAGAATACTTCTGGTTTTACTTGTCTAACTTTACCACAGGACACCTGTTTTGGTAAAAAACACCACAGAACAGATGTAAATCAGAGTAGCAGTAAAGCTCATTACAATGGTCTGGCAGTTACATTCTTTATTTTCTCGGCAATGGGGCTGATGGGTTTATATATTTTTTTTTTTTGTGTGTCCCCTAAAATTACCTACACTTCCTACACAGAAGACACAAAGAGAAAATCAGCATTTAAATTAATCAAATCAGTAGTCTTGTATTATTTTGATTTTAAACTTGGGTGTTTAACCTGTTAGCAGTTTGAGTACAAAATGTAGGAGATGTAGCATTATAAAGGCTGGTCAAAGTCACATGTCCTAGACATAGATTACATTTACAAAAATTTCTATAGGTAAATGCTCAAGGGGGAGATTCTGACCTGCACCACAAATGATATCACAGCACCACAGCACTGCGTTGTACACTAATATAAATGTAGTGTCAGGCCCGGCTCCACGGGGGGCCAGAGTGGGCCTGACCCACCCAATCAGAGGCTTGGCCCACCCTGGCCCCACACCACATAACAGCCAATCACAAAATTGGTGCGATATTCAATTCAGCTCGAGATACGTTATTTTCTAATTTCTGCCCAACCCCCTTTTTTCCCCTCCTAGACAGACAGACTTAGCTCATTCATTCACATTCACAAACGGACGTGCTTATTGCCCCTATTTATCAAATCTAAAGTTACTTAATTGATACAAGATTTGTTAAGGGGTCAAAAAAATATTACAAATGCAAAAAGAGAGAATGTAAAAATAAACATGTTAACCCTTTATATATATAAAGTCTCTAAATAGTTCCAAAATATGTACAAAAAAATATTAAAAATGAAGAAAACACAAACACAACAATAACAAACAACCCTAACAATTGTCTTAAATATGTGGTATTGAAACTATAGACATGAGAGATTAAAGCTGTTACGCCTTTAAAATATTCAGAACGAGTTCGCAGCTACCCCTGGTCTAGTCAGGCTTTTTTATTGTACATGACAGCTTATGTCCCAATGACCGGTCTTTGCATTACGATTAAAAACAGTATCAATAAAGTAAAAAAATGTGATGTGCAGTCAAGTCCTAGTGTATGCACTGTTTAAACGAGTGTTCTCAACTTCTCACTGATACTTTTGTGATTCGCAGAGTTTTGACAAGTTTTACAGCCTTGATATTGTTTCTTATTCAAAATTGGTGACAGAAATTTATATATATATATATATATACATATATATATATATATATATATGTATATATATATATATATATATACCTACAGTTTTGATCTTAGGCTTTTCATTAAATTATTTTTTTCCACTATAACACTTGTGTTCCTGATATTATTGCATTTAATGAGGCCTCGTTGTATTTATTCTTACAATAGATTCCAGATGTGGTCAAGCTACAATTTTTTGACTAAAACTAGATTAAAATTAAAAGACTTTTAGTCGACTAAAACTAGACTAAAATGATGAGACTTTTAGTCGACTAAAACTTGACTAACAAAAAAAGATATGTGAATGACTAAATATGACTAAAACTAACAAGGACATTTGGCACAAGACTAAGACTAAGACTAAATTAAAAATAGGTGACGAAATTAACACTATATAAATGTCAGTTGATCAGTAAGTTCTGGTTCTGAGGTGTGAGCCAATGGCTATGTTAATAAAATAAAAATGATTAGTGAGTAGTCTTCTCTTTGTGCCTGTTGCTTTAAATACTAAACCGTTTTAAGGACTGTTTTGTTTATAAGGTGCTGTTAAAATGGTTTCCAGTGTTTATGTTATGGCCAAAAGATAAATACACACTGAGGTTAAAAGTCAACAGACATTAGCATGTCAGTGCTATTTTTGCCAGACTTTTCCACTTGTAATATAATGTGTCACACAGCAGCCCATCTCCACCACCAAGTAACAGAAACAAACAAAAAAACATGTCAATATTACATTAAAAAATAACAATCAGCATCTAATATTAAGAGTTTCATAAATGATTCAGCCCAAGCTATGAAGAACAAGTGAATGTTGTTTGTAGTAATCACCTCAGCAATTTCTTTGTATTTGCCATCCATGGAAGTCCGCAGGTCTATCGGTCCGTGCTTTGCTACTGGGATGCCAGGCAAGGAATACTGGAAAGTCAAGAGATGACGTCCACCACGCAGGTCTACTGGAGAGAGAGGAAAAAAAGGAGGGAGAGAGAAAGTGAGAGAAATTTAAAGAGGGTGGAAGGGAGGGAGCTTGAAACAGACCTATTATGAAAACCTAACCAAGTTTTATTCATTATCAGCATCCACATACATGTTTTCCTGTTTTTGTTATTGTTCCTGCAGGACAGAAAATAGCAAAAATCGTTAAACACTGAAGGCTAGAGACCAACAGATGGCTGTGTCTCCAACACAATGGAGTTTTTCTGTGAAAGAACATAATTGTGTGTGTGTGTGTGTGTGTGTGTTTGTCCAGGTTTAGTAAGTATTGCGTTAGCTGATTGAATTGCATTCCTGGGTAATTTAATTGTTCAAGTCAGCTATCTTACTCACTGTGGATTTTTTATTGGAAACATTTTTATCAGAAACTAAATTCACTAATAATAAGCAGACTTTGCACGAGAACCTTTTCAATAAACTGGGTTTGAACTTTTTGCAACCCTTTCTGGACTGTGCAGTGTGATGTAACCAGTAATCAAAAATTCATAAAGCTCATGCATATTTAAAGAGTGCAGTCTTACCCCTGTTCTGCAGAGACACTGGAGCTCTTGCCCACAGACACACGGACACACGCACACAGACACACACACACACACACACACACACACACACACATTGTACTATACTCTTACTATATATAATTCCATTACTAATTCTTGTTATCCAACACCTATATTTAACCCCAACCTTAAGCTCAGCAACCAAAAGGAAAACGTTCTGAACTGACTGAATAAAAAACTGAAAAAGCTGAATTTTTGTGAGAAGCTGCAGCCTCTTCTGGGGACAATTCTATGGTTCCTAAAAGGAAATCCTCTGGTTCCAAACCTATGTGCGTGTGATATAAACACACACACACCAAAAATTCCTATTTTAGGCTAAACCATAATTACTAACTCTCACTGCATCATTAAACAGTTACACTGCACAGGTCCAGAGGCAGCTGAGGATAAACGTCTGAATATTTTAGCTTAGTAATTTCTGTTCTTGTGTAATTTCATGCACTGTTATACAGTAATACCAGTTTAAGTAGATTTTAGAAAAGCTTGCTACCTCATTTAATGTTACCGTTACACAGTTTTACTAACATTTACAAAATAATTTGTTAAATAAGAAATAAAAAAAATATGTAAATAAATAAAATGATACAAACTGAGGCAGCATGTGGTAAAGACGGTATTTAGAATGACTCAACCTCTCACTATTTTCAATGCTAATGCTACAATTTATTTCAGTGATTTAATTGCATGACTAATAACAGGCTCATGTAGAGATTGGTTTGCAAGTTGTACATGTGGGTTGATATGGAGCAGATGGAGAGGATAATTACCACAGTCGCTGCTCGTTACCAAAGACCATTAACAAAGAGATAGGGGCAGCAAGTAAACACACAGATTAGTTCTCTTACTCTGTGTGTCTCTCTTCTTCCTCGCTTTTTTGGTCATTTCCCTACTCCCTTCCACAGGGTAGCCATGTAATTATAAAAAAAAGCCTATTATTACATCCCATGCATACTCTGGCATACAGTTATGAAACACTCAGGTTTCTGATGGGACAAAATGCTGTGGGAAAATAGCATGTGTGTTAAAATGGCTATAACACAGTGAAGGTCCAGGACCACAGACACACAGGCGAGCGTGCTGCCTACTGTCTAATCTCTTAATGAAGGTTATATTTGGAGCTGCAGGCTCCATGGTTATATAATGCCAAACCTATTCTATCCACAAAAGTCAAAAACCAATTTTACTCATTTCATTCTTATGAGATGACTGCAGACTACAAGAAATGGATTTCTAATTTAGCACGGTAGCACAAGTCACACAATTGTTTTAAAAAACACGTATATCATTTAACCAGAATCCAATTAGACAATTTTAATGAATCCATCCATTTTCTACACTGTACATTCTAATGAGTCATGGGGAACCTGGAGCCTACCCCAGGAGACGAGGGGTACAAGGCAAGGTACATGCAACTGTATATAGGATGTCAGCCTATCGCAGGGCACACACCCGTTCACACACTATAGACAATTTACAGATGGCGATCAGTATACATCACATGTCTTTCGAATGGGGGATAAATCTGAGTAAGCAAAGAAAAACCCAGAGGACTTGAGGGAGAACATGAAAACTCCACACACATGAGAAAAAACTTGATAACCACCAAACTGCTGTGCCCCCAAAAGCTAGCATGGCATAATTTCAATGTTTCATGTCTAAACACAAAGAGCTTCTAGCAATAAGACTATTACAGAATATCTCAACCAAATCCTAAAAGATTCTGATCTTACTGTTCAATATATGAGCTTCAATTACCATGGCCTGATTCATCAGTAATCCTGAAAGGATGCAGTCTTCACTAGTATATAGTTCCAAAATAACTCCCTTCCTCCAGCCCAAGGTTGCTAAACAATGTTGCTAGTGTTGGAACAGTTCATACTCATTCAATCACTCACATTCAGTAACCATTTTATCCTGGTCAGTGACGTGGTCGATCTGGAGCTTACTGCAGTACACTGTCTGTGAAGCAAGGAAATATCCTGAATGGGAAGCCAGAAGATAGAAGGCATCACACAGTTCCACATTCACACAATTTATCCTAGCTAATGCAACTGGCATTATGTTTCTGGAGGGCGGAGGAAACCTGAGATTCCAATGGAAACCCACATGCGCATGAGGAGAACATGGAGAGAAAAGCAGGACAGATAGTAAGCCAAGTTCAGGATCAGGACTGAGGCTTTTGGAGCTGTCAGGTAGCAATGCTACCTGCTGAGCCACCATATCGCCCACAGTTCAAACAGAAATGACACAACTGTGTGGGCACAAATGTTTGTTTACAACTGTGCGAGCAACCCAACTTTAAAACAGAGCAAGGCCGAATGTCAGAGTTACATCTTAATGACATTTTTTTTTTCAAACAGGACAGTGAAGACAGGTCTATTCCAAAATAAAGGGTTTGTGAAACAGTCTGAATGAGAACTACACAGTTCAGGTACAAGCAAGGTCTTTGGACCTGTGGTAATTTACTACATTTCCTTTCTTACTCAAATATGATGTTAAGAAACATTTTCAAACCATTTGCCTCAAGTAATTTGACACTCAGATCTGGTTCATCCAAGATTGTAAGTTGATAATTTTTTAAAAGTTTCAGAACTACTGGAAAGGTTCCTTCCTGTAGTGGCAATGCACTTAAATTTCCTGAGCTCCTTAAAGGGGTTCCTGAAATGTTCCACTCTTGGAAAAAGAAATAAATGACTAAAGTTTCTGAGTTACTGAAAAATGTCCTGTAGTGAAAACACACCCAAGGTTTTCTGAATTCCTAAAAAATAATTTAGTTGTGAAAACATGGCTTATGTACAGGAATTACTGACAATTGAAGAGGTTCATGAAGAGGTTATTCACCGAGTTTTCCTAAATTGCTTGCTTCATTCCTGCTATAATTCATACTTAATCCTATGACGGACACTCGGGAAAGTGTTCTGCACTTCTGTTTGGTTTAAGGTTGGAATAAAGCAATATATGGAACTCTCAAGCAAGGTTAACCCTCTGTAAATTAAATTTAGTCACAAAACCATAATCCGGGTTAGTAAACACACTATAAATCCATATGCATAATACACTATAGACTCCACCATCCTGAAGGTAAGGGACAGGATTAGATTATTCTCAATTTGAATAAATGCTATTATTTTGAATAGCTATGGCTGTTTAATCATTTCATGATGAGTATAAGTGTATTGTGGAAACAAGTTAGGGTACAGTCCCTTGTGCTTATTTTATGGGTGTATAGAGAAAGCACTAATATTATGATATTATGCCTGTGATTACCCAAAAGAAAGAACAATGTAAACAAATTATAGCTGTGTTTACATTCAGCAACAATATTGATCTAAATTGAATTGAAGCCATTAAGTTTTATTATGTTTACAAAAACTCAGGGTGCCTGACCTCATGATTGCAGTTGACTTTGGCTGCTAAAAGCAGTGTATTGATTCATTCCGTATCAGTTTATCATCAGCAAGGATAAATAGATGACACTTGGCTCTTGTGTCTGCCCATGAAGTACAAATCTCTCAACACAGACAGCAGAGAAATCTGGGTCAAATATGGTTAGGTTTAGGCACACAAGGGACAGTTATGTCATGCCAGTCGCAAGTGTATTGTGGGGCAAAATATCCTAATGGTAAAAAAAAAATAAAAACAGGCCTAATGATCAGCTTGAAATGACTTAAATGCATCAAATACTTTTCACTTATGGACTGAAAGTGGCCTAGCTGTAAATTTGAATTGTCTTCATGATCATGAATTATGCCAGGCAGAATCAGTTTATTGATGACTATTGATGATTATGTAGGCCAGATGAATTGTTGATGTTATTGTGGGGAAATGTGGCTATTGCTGCCTCAACAATCTTCACTTTCTGCATATGTTAGCTTTGCCACGAAGGCAGGCAGCATGAAATGAATGTGTAGAACAGTCTGCACGTGAGAGGACTATAACAAAAATACCTATTTATTCATAAGAATAATAGGAATAATGGGGTGTATGAACATCATACCATGAAAACTGTTTAAAAAGAGTTAAATCTACAGCACAAGCTATATATGTAATTTGTCCTTTTAAATACACATTATTTGTAAGTTATGCAAATTCAATGAGTCAGATTTAGTGTTAAGGTTACCATAACAACAAAGAGTGTGTGAGTCTATTCACTGCTTTTAGCTGCTCGTATTAAAGAAACATTTGAAATGATTGGTATTTCAGTAAAAAATGTCATTTTTACAGGGATAGCAAGAAGACTTTATGCTCAGTGTTTAATATTTATGCCACATTCAGCAGCACAAAAGTTTTTGAAAATAACAAAATGCACACATTAGCTGTTTTGAATTACTTATTTTGCAGTGTTTCCAACATTCAAAGCCAATGTTTGGGAACTGCACATGAATTATCAGTGTTTATGGTGTGATCTGGTCTGCCAAATGCTGTAAATGTAAATGTAAATCTGTTAAACCTTACAATAACTATCAATAGTATAAAACATATCAAGAGGCAATAGAGAATAACACTGTAATAATGTATAACAGGAATAATGTTTAAACACATTTTCAAACCAAATGCTTATTGTGATGCAGAGTGGAAGCAAACAAAAAGTATGGCTCATTCTAAATACATGAATGCTTTTATTCTGAGTGGAAAATTTGGGTGCATGTGAGAGCAGCTAGTTACTGTCAGTCCCCCATGTGTATAGGGATTTAACTGTTGACCCACCGGCTGCTTGGGTTTTAAGGGTTAAGCCATATGGTACCGTCTATCCTTATCTGACACACACCCGAACACACTCCCCCTCTCTCTCTCACACACACACACTCATACACACACACTCACACACACTCATACACACACTCTCTCTCACACACACAGAAGTGCAATGAGCTGACCTGCAACGCATGGTATTAAAGCTGTATAATAAAATTTTAAAATTTCCTAAATAATTGTTTCTAATAAAGTGGGTGTTTGATATTTCACGTTGCATTATATGACAAAATCATTAAAAATACAGATCATTTTTTACAGTAATATATTGGGAACAGTTTTTTATTTTTTTACAACAATGGTCAATTAAATGTGATTAAATTGTTGTTTCATACGTTAAATGCTTGCAGAAGAAATAAGATCTGCTTAATATGAAAAATGCAAACAGCACCTCAAATATTATACTCTATATTATACTCTACACATTTGATATCAAGGTCCAAGTTAAAACTTCCAGCTTATCTAGTGTTATATACCAAGTTTAAGGGGGGAAAAACTATTAGCAAACAACAAGGTAAAACATTTTATTCATAATGGGCTATAATTACCTGCTGGGCACGTGCACCTCCTCGAGCTGTTTACACCTGCATTTAACCGGCGTGATGAAAACGGAAAACAATTGAATATTTTACTTTAGATGTGTTTTATCATTTTTTTTTAGGTTATTGGGTGAATTATGGGTTAAGATTGTAAAAATAAGTTACACTTAAACCCGTCTAGGTTTGACTACATTAAAATCATGCTTTATTTACACTCTTATTAGCTCGAGCGTATTTGCTCTGTATCAGCAGACTGATTCTTAGAATGATACGTGGTAAGTGAATGAATTGTGCTACTGTGCCTTTATATGTACACGGCCAATGCTGATGTGGCGTTAAGGCTATATGTTAGCCTGTAATTAACGTCGTCTCGCTCTTAACTCTGCCGCTGTTTAAAAAGTACATAAAAGTGTAAAAAAGTAATGAAGAGCGCACGCGCACACAAACGCACACTGTATGTTTTAGGCCCTTACACTGAGAGCAGAGCTGGAGACACTCAATAAACATCACTGAAATAGCTTCTTTTTGCACGCTCTCTCTCTCTCTCTCTCTCTCTCTCTCTCTCTCTCTGTCCCTCTAGTCAACACACACACACACGCACGCGCGCACACAAACAAACACCCACACATAGGCACAGACACATATACATTGATGTAGTGTTTCCCAGGGGGAAAGCGTGCACTGACAGCAAAACAGCTGAGGGTATAAGAATGGAAGGAAAAAGAAACAGAAGAGGGATAAAAGCAGGAGTGAAGAGAGACTATTAGAGAACAGGCGTCTCATTTGGAACTGCATGATCCAGCTGAGGAGAGATATGGATATGGTCTACCGGTTTAGGGATGAATGTTGTTTCTCTATAATGACACACAGGGGAAAGAGAAAGAGAGACAGTAGGAGAGAATGGGAAGAGGGGGTTGGGGGGTTAGCCAGACCACACAGGCACTCTACAGCAACACAAAACTATAGCATTTGATCCGATTCACTCATTCATCCGCATGCTTGTTGCTGTTTCTCTAACTCAACCATACATACAGTAAACTGATGGGACGGATGGATCCACTCCCCCCTCTCTCTCCTCTTCCTGGTTTGTGCCAGCTGTCTGAGGCAGCCTCTGTCGTTCCTCTGCTCATTTAAATATCTCTGACACGCAACCGGACTGTACCACCTGCGTGCAGGGCCAGGGGTGGGGGAGACTTAGCAGCATCCCTGCTGCCTCTGTGGATAGCAGGGCCTCTGCTTAATCTCTCTTTAGTACATCTCGGTGACGCAGTGTGAGGACCGCATTGCATGTACAGTTTTTCACGCACTCAAAAGCAGAGTGGGCGACATCTGTGTGTGTGTGTGTGTGTGTGTGTGTGTGTGTGTGCGTGTGTGTGCGCGCGCGCGTGTGTGTTTTAAGACATCAATAATAGGAAAAAAAGACAGAAACCGGTGGGGATATTTTTTTTTACAAATACAGTTTTGACACTCAGCTGTGTATTATGTAACAGTGTATAATACACAGAACTCGATATCTATTATATTAAGCTTAGTTTGAATACTAATTTCATATTGTACATATAATGTATAAAGAATGAGATATTTACTATTATCAGCTGTCTTGAATGTGTGTCTTTTTTTTTTTTTTTTTAACTTTTGTATCTTTTGTATTTTTATCACCTTGAACTGGACTATTTTGGGGAGTTATATACTATACCACAAGCTTCTGGCTGTTTGGATGATCAGTTCCTCTGACCAAGGACAATACTATGAGGGTAGAAATGAAGGACTCCATTAGAAATCTTTAGACTGAGCCCCTGGTCACTGTTCTGTCAGTCTGTGCTATGAGCTGTGACATGCTCTGTGTCCCCTGAATGCTTCAGACTGATTCCATAATTCCAGACTGGTTGCATAAGTGTACCCAGCCTTTTAAAATTGTGGATACTGCTGTTTTCACCTTCAATCTCATGTTCAAATGTAATGATCATACAGATGTCATCAATGAATTGCTGTTTTTGTAGGATTTTCTTTGCATCATCTTGGTTTCATCTTGCTATAGAAGCCATGCTCCACGAAGAGCTGAGATAACATGTATGGTATCTCATTTATTGCAAGTTATTTCTCAGGAGAGGGGTA
This sequence comes from Tachysurus vachellii, assembly GCF_030014155.1. Taxonomy (NCBI): domain Eukaryota; kingdom Metazoa; phylum Chordata; class Actinopteri; order Siluriformes; family Bagridae; genus Tachysurus; species Tachysurus vachellii. The sequence goes on from NC_083470.1 coordinate 11,304,090, forward strand.
TATAAGTTTCTAAAACATAAGCTGTATCACGGAACACCGCAAAAGCCATCTTGAGCAAATAATGAAAATGGTGCACCATAGTGCCATGACCAAGAAGAAGGCTTCCCTCAAAAATGTATAAAATGACAAGAGAAAACATAACAGGAAGGCTGCCAAGAGGCCTACAGAAACATTAAAGGAGCTGCAGGAATATTGGATTAACTAAATCACCTTAAATCATGAGGCAAAATGTGTCATATTCTGATGAGACAATAATTCCAAAAGATGTTAGATTTTTGGTGCAAAAAACAAAAGCACATCACCAAAAGGACATCATGCCCATACTGCAGCATGGTGGTGGCAGCATCATGCTTTAGTGCTACATTTCTTCACTCAGAACTTGTGTGGGGCTGCAAATACCAGTTGATTTTAATGCAATTCCTTCAGGTGCCTGCTAGTGAGCAGACGATGAAAAAGAATTTCACCTTTTAGCAGGACAATGACCCACAGAACACATCCAAATCAACAAAGGAATAGCTTAACCAAAAGAAGAGCAATGTTTTTGTATGTTCTAGACAAAGACAAAATCAGTATATATATCTGTAGGTCAAGTCAAGATGTGCCATGCTGATAGACTCTTACCCAAAAAGACTGCGTGGCGAAAATAAAACCAAAAGGTTCTTCCAACAAAGTATTAGTTTAGAGGTGTGCACACTTATGCAACTAGGTTATTTATTTTTATATTTCCTTTTTTATATGGTGTAATTTCACATTAAAGGTGGATAAAGATATGAAATGATTTATCTTGGTTTCATTTATTATATAAAAAATCATTTTATAGATTTATGTCTAGACTTTTTTATATCTGTTCTATGTTTTTGTACATATAGTCTATTTATTAAAACGATCACCTTAGGGACACTTCTAATCAGAATTAGAGACTTCTGATTAGATATTCTTTTAGGTTTTTGTAAATCACACTCCCTCTGTGTTGGGGTAACTTCTGTTTAGAAATTATGGATCGTTTTTTACACGCACCATGTGTGTTAATTGTCTCTATCACTTCATTACTGTTAGTTTATGACCATAGGGCTGCTTTAGCTAAATATTTTTCATCATGACTGCTGTGCTAAATTTTCCCCCCACATAAGTAATGTCTGGTCAACAATGTGTCTGTGGTGATCCATTAACACACTGATGAATGGGGTAGAGAAAAGCTGAGAAATGATAAAATGGCAACTCAGTGCTGTGCTTTCAGCTCCACCATGTGGATATCACTAAGTATGGCGATAACACAACCACTATGATCAGTTTATTCACACATAATTCATAACATTCATTCATTCATTCATTTTCTACCGCTTATCCGAACTACCTCGGGTCACGGGGAGCCTGTGCCTATCTCAGGCATCATCGGGCATCAAGGCAGGATACACCCTGGACGGAGTGCCAACCCATCGCAGGTCACACACACTCTCATAATTCATAACAGGTTTGATTAAAATAATACATTTGATTATAATAATAAATGAACGCCAGCTAAGCTTTGAAGAGATACGAAGAAATTCTACATGAAAATAATTAACATGAATTTTGCCCTACCTACCTTGTCTTGACCCTCCAGCGGTTTCTTTAGAATTGATAGACATGACGTATGTAGAACAGATGAGAGAACTTAATGCAGAAGTGGTCTGTAAGCTGGTGGAAGGTTGTGAAAGACAGTAAAGTAATTCCAGCCGTATAGTAACACAGAAGAGCCAATAGTGATAAGACCTACCCAGTCACTCCCTCAGGGGTCGAAGTCCAAAGGTCATCGCTGAATATAAAGGCAGGAAGATATAGCTTGATAGATAAATTTACCCTCATTGGTTATGTTATGAATAACTAAAGAATATGGTGTAGCAATTCGAAGGCTAATAGTCAATACATGTTGACAATTGACTAGATAATAACTGTAAATAGTTAAGGAACCATAACAGAGAATCAAGATAGAAACTATATAATGTGCTTTTGATTGAGCAAGGCCTTAAACATTTCACTCACTGCCTCTAAAAATATCCGTGATATCTTTACAATTTTGCTAAAATGATATAAACAACATTAACCGAGTTGCTTTACTGTTCTGAATTTATAGAACAACCTGAAAGAACCATTTGTGCAACCAGTCAGTACCTAATTAAATTATATCTATTATAACTAATTATCTCCATTTTATGCAATTTCTTCTTTGTGGTGGTGTGTATTCTCTTTAGATTTTATTTATTTATTTATTTTGTATTTAGAAGGTAATGGGGCCATTAAACTGTCAGGTTCGCCATGCTGTGATCAGACAATGGTGAGGATCCACCCACGCACTAAACACTGCCTCGTTATTGTGGAGTGGCCGCTGTGGGCCTGAGTGCTTTTCACACCAATTTTTAGAGAAGTTCATTTTGGATGAAACCTTTATGCAACCTTTTAGCATGTTTCAATTGTTCTCTGTAAAAATCACACGGACACAAGCACAGACTTATTGTGAGAATTAAAGTCATGTTCACCTGCTCAGTTTTTTATTCTCAGGAAAGGAAAATAAATAATATTATGTCATTATTAATTAAGAGGTTTCAGTTCTTGGATCAACAGATGTAATCTCCTGTGGAGTGCGAATCACAAGCCACCTGTTAGATTGTGTAGCTTAGATAATTATTCCACCTCTTTAGCAACTCTGCAGCATGGTCACAAAATTCATACCTGGAGCTGATCAAATTTCTCTCACGTACATGAACATGTCAGAGAAATCTGATGCTGAGTTTGATGCTTGTTTATGCGCTTTTCTGATACAACCATGTTACAGTTTGCTGTTTTTTTTTAGCGTCATCAGTACCCAATAAAGATGGTTTTTATGAAACTCAAGCCTTGTGTAAAAGTTATGTAATGTTTATTGGCCACAGTGAAAATATCTCTTATAAATGTGCTAATCATAGCCCCCTGCTGTGGCAGCTCACACATGGCAGACTCTGTTTTTTTGGCACTTATATTAAGCACGTCAGTGCAGTAAGTTTAGCACAACTCCTCATTTTGTAATCAGAACCACGTCTTTTCACCACCACACATAGTGTGGATAAAAACAGGAACTACTGGATTAAATTATTACACGTCTACCTCCCTGGTACATTTTATAAGCTCTCTTAGATTATTTATGACACACTATATGAACTACCACATTTGATCGATTGCTTATTCATGATGTGATTTTTTTTTCCTCAGCAGGTTTAGTTTAGGATGTATGCATAATGAACCATATCACGTTCACTCTCGTCTTTCACTCTATTCAAGAGATCTTGATAAACCAACAGAGGATGTGGTGCATTTCCAAAAAGAAAGGTACTAATTGCAGTAATGCTCTCTAGATGTATAGTAAGTGCATTCATGTGATGTATATCCTCTGAACTATTTATAAATCATGACGTTTTGTAGTTGGATCATAAACAGAGTCTCTTACCTGTGCTGGCAGCATATTGCAGGCTTCCCCTTTTCCTGAAGGGGGATGTGGGTTTCTGTTTACCTGCTGGCAGCTTGGAAGACATTTTTCCCTGTGTTGGTATGGAGGAAGATGAAGAGTTGGCCAACAGGCACAGCGGACTCCGTGTGAAATGGATAGATGCAGAGAGAAACAGAGATAGAGACAGGAGTCTGCAGGGGATATTAGTGCAACAAAGGGGGCTGTGATGGTGGTGGGGGCGTATAGGAGTGAGAATTCCCCTATTTCAGTATTGCAGCGAAGGCAAAGACTCCACCCCTCCCGACCATCAACCAATCAAATGCTAGTACATGCTGTCACTCCTCTGTTTCCCAGGCAACCGCCGAACTGGTCGTATTGTTGTGTTGTTGATGGTAAGGATGGGACTGCTGGCTTTTGAAGAACACTGCTGTAAGAGTGTTATATGAAGGCAGTGCTCTCAGCGATGGTGCAAATAGAGTACCAGAGCAACAAAAAGATACAACCTTGATTCAAGAAGACATGACAGTGAACACTTTACAAACTGAAGGCACAATAGAAGGAGCCTGGCACACAAGAGACAGCCTGACTCACTGGGTATATGCTGTTACTGGCATGGGTGGTCATGATTAAATCTTCAAGCTGAGAAAAACAGATGCACTCTGCCAAACTGGATCTGGTTCCTAGTACACGCCTGTTAGGTGTCTAATCCTTAATTTTAAAAAAGAAAGGACAAAAAGATGACAAATCATAACACTGTTTTTTTTTTTTTTTGTTTTTTTTGCAGTGTGGCTTAAAAGAGAAAAGATGAAACATATACAGGAACCAGGACATGATAGAATAAAGGAAACTATCAATGTGGTAGTCTTACTTGTGCAGCACTACCACTGCATGTGATGCTTTTGTCCTTTCAGGATGAGGCAATCACAAATACAGAATCCATCCCTGTATCAGTGATCAACAAAATCCTACTAATCCTACTAATCTTGTTTTCTGGAAACATTAAGCATTTCTCCTTATGCTGTACTCTTATAGACATAATATTGAAAACAAAATATGTCAGATCTACACACACACACACACACACACACACACACACACACACACACACACATACACACACATACACACACTTAAAGAGAAGTCTTCCTCACAGCTTCCATAGAAGGTTCCTGCAAAGAGGCTCAGTTTGGTTTGGAAATAAATAAGAAATTTGTGCAATGACATACTGAGACGCTTTTACTGTAGATCCAATGTCTTTATTACTGAGGAGAAAATAATGTTGTCATTATGAACAGCTATAGATTTTGAAGATGTGGCTCCCTCTTGTGGGTGGTGATGTGATGTGGAAAGTAATAAAACTACTGATTCACTTCAAGTCAATAGCTTGAAGTAAACTTTATGAAATATATCTATATCTTTAATTGTTGAAATGTCTTTAAATAGTGTATATAGTTTATCTTACACATATTTTACATATTTTATATACATATATATAGGGGGCACGGTGGCTTAGTGGTTAGCACGTTCGCCTCACACCTCCAGGGTTGGGGTTCGATTCCCGCCTCCACCTTGTGTGTGTGGAGTTTGCATGTTCTCCCCGTGCCTCGGGGGTTTCCTCCGGGTACTCCGGTTTCCTCCCCCGGTCCAAAAACATGCATGGTAGGTTGATTGGCATCTCTGGAAAATTGTCGTGTGTGTGTGTGTGTGTGCCCTGCGATGGGTTGGCACTCCGTCCAGGGTGTATCCTGCCTTGATGCCCGATGACGCCTGAGATAGGCACAGGCTCCCCGTGACCCGAGGTAGTTCGGATAAGCGGTAGAAAATGAATGAATGAATATATATATATATATATGTATTATATTAAATATTATATGTATATGTAAGTATTATATGTACTATATCAAATGTAAAATATTAAAATTTATGTATGATAAACTGTATACAGGGATATATATATTGAAAGCAGTACTATTACTTACTCAGTAACATGTCAAGCAGCATTTTTATTGTTAACCTCTACACTCTCTCATTTATTTTCTACCGCTTATCCGAACTACCTCGGGTCACGGGGAGCCTGTGCCTATCTCAGGCGTCATTGGGCATCAAGGCAGGATACACCCTGGACGGAGTGCCAACCCATTGCAGGGCACACACACACACTCATTCACTCACGCAATCACACACTAGGGACAATTTTCCAGAGATGCCAATCAACCTATCATGCATGTCTTTGGGCCGGGGGAGGAAACCGGAGTTTATTGTTAACCTAATTATTATTATTAACCTATTGTAAAAAGAAGACTTTTTATAGTTACTTTCTATACTTTTATAGACTTACATGTTTACAGGATAAGAGGAATTAACTTGCATTGCAGATTCTTTCTTTTAACATAAAGAGATATAAAACAATATATTACATGCTGTCATTGGAAAAGAATCAACTTTGGGGTGGTTTCATCTGTCCAATTTTTTTTGCATCATTCCACATCCCACTTAAAGTCTTACTGCGATGTCTTATGTAGACGCATGCTCATTGAAAACTTTAAAACCAAGAATATTGTTTAAGCAGGTGGATCTATTTCTGGATTTTAAATTCTACTGGTTTAGTTATTTCAGTATTATGCAGTAACCTCTCCAGAGGGGTAAAATAATAAAAAAATAATGATATACAGTTTATAGGGAAGACTCCAGACTGAAGTTCTAACATAGCCTTGTGTAGAGAGACTTACAGGTAAAGGAACATGGATAGATGGATGGACAGATGGATGGATGGATGGATGGATGGATGGACAGTATATGCACCTATGAGGGGTGACAAAGTGTTGCAGCAGAGAGCGCTGGTGCCTCACAGATCTGGCAAACAGGACTTCTAGCCTAAGCTCTGGTTACTGTCTGTGAGGACTATGTCATATTCCCCTGGTGGTGGATTTCTTACCAATTGCACAAAACACAGAGGTTGACTACTACAATTTGCCCCAGGTCAGAATTAATCTTTGTGTGTGTATGTCTTGCCTTATGATACACTGGTGTCCTGTCCAGATTGTACTCCTGTCTTGTGCCCAGCGTTTCTAGATGAGGATAACACTGAATATATACTTAATGATTATATTGAATGATTTGCAATCTGTAGGTTTTCAGTTGTAAACATCCTAGTGTTAAAATCGTCCATATGAAAAGTTTTATACAGCTTCCATTAATAACCCAGAGTACTTGCACTCAGAGTATTCAGTGTCCAAGCACACTTTTTTGTGAACTGAAATACAATTTATTCTTAATAACCAATTGTAAATATTTCCCCTGAAAGACCCATCAGAGGTCACTACATTAAAATGGAAAATTCTGAATTAAGGAAAGTGTAAAACCTGACACTGTTTTTACTCAGCACTACTCTGAATACTAAGCAGGGGCTTCAGAGAAGACAGACTTATGGATAGCAACCTTATCACTGCTGGCAGCAGACTGCCTACCTCTTTGTTATCCATTGTCCTGCTTTGGCCTGCTACATCTGCAGTGATCACACACTAACAGTCAGTAAAACATACTAGAACTGAGACATAAAAAAAAACATTTTTAGGCTTTTTATGTAGTGGCATTATAAGCAATAATATCAATTTTTCATGATCTGCAGTCAAAATCTGTTCCCATTATAATTAGTTTTGTCTGTCACTATAGCAGTGAGTAAAAAAACAAACATAAGACCTAGAAAGTCTTGAATCTTGGTTAGCCAACAATGGGACATGCTCACTGGACTGAATAATAACATGTAATTTTTCTCAATATACAGAAACGCCTACACTGAACTTTCTGAACACTGAACACTCTCCATCTGCACTGACATTTTTGTTGTTCTTCTGCTCTGCTTGCACAAGTACAATGTCTAAGGTTACTTTAATTCCAAAAGCAGAGTTTGATCCATTTACATATCTCTTTTTATCTCTCTCTCTATCCATTTACATAACTGCAGAAATAAATGCAGTTTTGTAGATAAGGAAGGTTTGCAAATAACCATCTGCCACCATAATTAGCTTCTCTGTCTCTCCCTTCCCTTGTATGGAATCTGGCAGATAATCTTGTCAACAGCTCAGCGGGCGTGATGTGGTGCATGAGGCTGGCCCTGGGACGGACAAACCTTAACAAGATTAGCTGTGAAAAGAGAAGGAGACCCTAGATATTTTGCTATATTTCTCTTGAAAGCATTCAGGGATTTAAGTCCCAAGCTGAATATCTGCTGACAAAAAGCAATGCTGCTTAAAATGACGTTTTCAGATCCAAAGACTTCAAGGTGCTGCTCTGAGGAAGAAGATGGATGAATTCAAGGGGGCATTAAGGGAAAAGCTGTAACAAGATTTGCTCTTTTAATTTTAGAGCATATGAAATTAAAGCTTTACTATCGGGAGACAACTTTTTTATTTATCAAATACTCCATGCAATGCAGATCATTCCATTGGAGATCATGTGGTGTAAATAACTACAAATTCTTTTTAACAGTAGTTTGGAGGAAATTACTTCCTTAAATGCACCAAATATATGACATATATAATACCTATTATCTTATATATAGATGCTTCTAGCTACGAACCTGTGGCTGGCTATTATCCCTGAATGTGTTGTATTGCACCTTCATTATATTACATAATTGCATAAAATTAAACCATTTGATCTGCATTATTCTGCTTATGTGATGAAAAAACACATTTAATTACTTACCAGGTATGATATATATTAATAATGCACATAAAACCTTTATCCTGTATTAGATTTCTGATGCTGGAAATTTGAATAAAAACTGTAAAAGTAAAAGTACAACACCATACACTTTTGGATTTTCCAATGGTCCAATTGCCTGGTTTAGATCTGATTCTCAATATTTCAGCTGAGTGATTGCAATGCCCTGTGCTATCATTAATTCAGTACAGAGTGAAGCAGATGTGTGATGTTTTTGGGAGAGTCGGTAGCATTACTGCCTTACAGCTTCAGAATACCTGGTCTGATCTACAGCTATAGTTACTACATTTCCAGAGTTTTAGAAGTTCTCCAGGGGTCTGTAGGTGTTTCCCCACCTCATAACATTCTAGTAGATGTTCTGAGTACTTAAAATTCCCCATAGTTGTGCATGAGTGTGTGAATGTGGATGTGTGGCTGAAATGCCCTGGAATATATAGGCATCCCATCACAAGTGTTCCAGAGACATACTCCAGATCCAGTGCAACCAAATGTGGTTAATGAAGATGAACAAATAAATAAAACTATGACTTGGGTAGTTTATAATAAGAATGAATATAATAATACAATATATAAAATGACAAAATATGAATAAAATACTTCATATTAGTCATACAAATTTAGTCCAATTTTGTTGCCTTTCAATCAGTGTAGGTTTTGTGAAGAAATGAACTCTCCAGGCAAAATATGTAGGAGATACATATACACTATATCTGTGGTTATCTGTGGTTTGGTTTGGTATTCCATCTTGGTGTGATATAGGTTCACATAATGAAAACAAAGCTGTCAATTCAATGTTTTAGTTTGAATATTTACACTATAGATCTTATATTTGGCTGAAGCTTGATGAGGGATGAGAAGTTGGTCAGATATTTCAATTTCACTGTAGATTCCTGTTCTTGTTGACCTAATGTGGTCTTCTGCTGTTGTAATCCATCCATGTCAAGATTGAACATGTTGTGTATTGTGAGATGCATTTCTGCTCACCATATTTGTTAAGAGTATTTATTTGAGTTACTGTAGACTTCTTATCAGGCCAATCCAGTCTGGCCGATGTCTGATGTTGCCAAACCTTGGGTTTTGATTAACTGATGATTCATGATTGCATTTTGTGTTTTGATTTACAGAGGAATGAGCTGCATATACCTCTCATCCCTTCACCTTGACCCATTTTTTAATCAGAGCTAAGCCAAGATGGATTAGGCTTTAATCAGAGCAATCATGTTTTTAAGGGCTACAGTTGACACAAATTATGGTACTAGAATAAAACTCATAGGATGTTTTTTCTGCCTTGAAGAGGAGAGCATTTCTCTTATTTATCATTGCTTTACTTATATAACAAAGTACTTTAAGGTTTAATCTGCTTTAGCTCGCATGAGAAGGTTGGGATGAGGATATCTGGGACATGACTTCTTTACCACTGTATTCGTCAATTCAATCATTAAAACACTGGTTACATCTTCTCAATCATATCCATGTAAAATGCCCTACCTTCTCATACGCAAATTTCCCAGGATGTTGTGATACTGTCACCTGAACCACAACATTTCCAGCCACGTTAATAGGAACTAATAGGAAATGCAAATTAATTCAGTTATCAGCCACTCATATGGCATCAGTGCAACGCATAACATCATGTAGATCAAATCCAGAAAATTCTATTTCAGAAATTGCTGATTTCCTTATAACATATCCAAAAAAGTGTTTAGACTTTACACAGAAAGTTGTGAAAAGCAACAACAGAAACGCAATGAGCAACAGTTCTGTGGGAGGAAATGCCTTGTTGAGGATATGGGTCACAAGAGAATGGTCAGACTGGATTGTGCTGATAAGACTGGATTGGCCTGTCTACAGGAACTCAAATAGCTACTCTTAACAAATATGGTGAGCAGAAAAGCATCTCAATGCACAACATGTTCATTCTTGACGTGGCTGAATTACAACAGCAGAAGACCACGTTAGGTTCCACTTGGGTCAGCCAAGAATCTGAATCTGAAGCTACAGTAGGCAAAGGTTCACTGAAATTGAACTCTCAATAATGGAAAAAAGACCAGATTATGGTTTTCCCGACCTTAAATAAATTTTAATCAAATTTATGAGTATAAGTACATATTAATATTACAGAGGATGGTGACTGTATTCTTAGTAAAAGAATACCATAACCACTAGCCTTTAAAAACACCAACACAAGATGGTCACAATGTATCCCACAGAATAATAGTTTTCCTTAGTTTTAAAGCCTTGTCCTATTTGCTAAGCTAATTGGATTGGCTGGTTCAGATGGAAAGGTCAGTAAAACCCTCCCCAATCCTAAACTAAAGCATTAGGCCTGACAGAAAAGAATTAGAGCATATAGACCTTCAGATCTCTCTGTGTTTTCAGCACTTTCCATCTGACCACCTTCCCTAAGGACAGTCAGGGACAGTCAACCACCCCTACAGCAGGTTACAAAGGACAGGTGTTCAAGAGGACTTTTTTTTATTATTTTGCTGTCCACAAAACACAGAAGAATTTGGAAACAATTATCACCTTCAGGGGCTTGACAGGGAAAGGGAAAGAGAAAGAGACATGGGCAGTGGAGCAAGTGCTGAGGACAAGGAAATGGCCAAAAGGTCCAAAGAGCTTGAAAAGCAGCTACAGGAAGATGCAGATAAGGAAGCAAGGACAGTCAAGCTGCTGCTGCTGGGTAAGGGCTTTACGCTTCGATAGTAAAGAGCAAGACAGTGTCACTTGGAATGGCTGGTAGAGATCAGAATCGTTTGTTGCCAGTAGATAACAGATTTTCAAACTAATAAGCAAAAATAATCCAAACACTAACAGGAAGTCATTATTGTGCCTGTAAAATCTGAGCTTGATATCTCCTCAGTGAGACTATGAAACATGACAGGACAGTACCATTACCTAACTTTAAGTAACATTTCAAGATAAGAACAAAAAAAATGAAATGAAAGCTGATCTCTGAAGTAAGTGTTGCACTGAACCTAATCACTGATATAATAGGAGGAACAGATCTATGAGCTTAATGGTTTAGCTGAATTACTTGGTTTTAATCGCGTTCGTTTAGCCCGATTAAATAAAAAATAACCTTTTTAAAGAACGTGGCATTAAGTTCAGACGAGTTTAACTCAAGAATAAAAAAACAAGCAAAATGTCTTTTTTGCCATCTGGAAATAGGAAACCAAACGATGCTCCAGTGACTCAAATTGGGGCTTAAATGATTTGTAAGCAGTCCAATCTGCTTTTGATGAGGACTAAATAACAACCATATGCCAGTTAGTCTTTTTATAGATATATTTAATTGAACTTAATATTTATATTATGATCAGTTTCTAACTGCAATTATGAGTATGATCACAAACATTGTTGCTTATTATGATTTTATACTTCTGCAATATGGCCTTTTACCTAATGCTCTGAGAGGAAGAGACAACAATTACAATCAGAGCAGACTGAAGCATCAAATACATAAAAATTGTCTTAATTAAAGGTTTGTTGATTGTAAATTACAAATATTTACACTACACTTTCACTAAGACATCTGTCTTCATATGAAGATATAGTTGCCCTGCTAAAGTCCATAAACAGTTATTAAAACCATTTTGAATCATTTATGCGTTTGTCCTGTGATTTTAAGGTTAGTGATGGCTTGACTATAGTACAAAAATGTGTGCTGTAGTTCCTTCTTTGACTTTATAAGAGCTGCACATGGATGCCTGCTTAAGAGATCACATCCTGTAGGCCCACGGCATGCGAGCAGAAGGAACAGAATCCAATTACTCTGATGATTTAAGCCAAGATCATCTTAAGCTTTTGTTTAGCCCTTCTCTTAAGAATATTGTGTAAAGCAAGAGGCAAATGTTAACTTTTTTGCATTATGACCCAGTAGCAAATACGTGTTTCTGAAAACTGATAAATATATAATGTCCATTGTCAATGTCCAAAGGATATGTGTGAATGTCCTAAAAGGATTCTCCTGGTTTCTCTATGTATGCGCTGCTACTCCTGATAAACTAACGCCTATAACCTTTAGATCTCAAACCGTTGCACAAAGAGGAAGGAAATCAGTTTCAATGGACTGTCCCTCTATAAGTGACATTTATTTAAAATATATATTTCTGTGTTTTATTTTGTCAAGCTGGACCAACAGACTGACTGTATTCAACTAGACATTTTTAGTAAAGTGAAACAACTAATAACTGGTCACATGAATAAATAATTGCTTGGCCATTTTTGCTGTAAAGATAAACTATTTTATTCATTTTTGTGCTCCCTGTAAAGAAATTGTGTGTGTAAATCAGGTAATGGGAAGCTAATGAAAATCTGCATTACTAAACTGTACAGTAAACAAAGCTATTGAATTGAACTCTACCAGCAATGTTTTTCAGTTCATGACATTTGTTTACTACAGAAGTCCTTGTCAGTAAATGCTGTCGCTGACCTGACTTGACAGAGGCAACTAAAAGAATCAGAATGTCAATGGTCTCTCCTGAGCAGATTTTCAAAGCACAAATCCAATTAGGTCAATTATCAAAGCAGGTTAGCAAGCCTTCCTTCTGACCGAAACACTATTAGCAAGCTATATGCACTTCATTAACAGGCTTAATGGTTAAGTTAATGGTGACCTTTAAATGACATTGTCTAAGCTGAAGACATTAAAAAAAAGATTTCAAGTAAAAAAGAAGCAATATCACTGATACGAAAGTCAAATCAGTATACTGTCAATGATTACAATCCATAATATATGGTTACTTTTAGTTATGTGTTTTACTCTGCTTGTAGGTGCTGGTGAATCAGGGAAGAGCACCATTGTTAAGCAAATGAAGTGAGTATAAACACTTAGGCACTGTATTTGTGAGCATCTGACAGAAGTAAGGCCAGGTTTATTTCAGATACATAACAATGTGATACCATAGTCCACTTGACACTAAGGTTATGCTTATATTTGCTCTTCCACAGAATTCTGCATCAAGGTGGTTACACTAAAGAAGAACAAATTTCATTTAAAGCCATCATCTATGGCAACATCCTGCAGTCTGCACTGGCCCTCATCAGAGGAATGGAAATGCTTGACATCAACTATGGATCACCAGCATCACAGGTTTGCATCTCAACCCAAATACATATAAAGCTGCAGTTAAACAAGACTCTTAAGCCTCAGTACTGACTCTGCATAGAATGGCTTCCTGAAACTAATGCATACTCTTGCCTTTCGCCACACAGGAAGATGGTCAGAAATTGCAGAACCTAGCAGACTCGGTTGAGGATGGCACAATGCCAAAGGAGCTGTCAGATGTCATCAAAAGTCTGTGGAAGGACTCGGGTGTGCAGGCCGCCTATGAGAGAGCAGCCGAGTTTCAGCTCAACGACTCTGCTGGCTAGTAAGTCCAATACCTGGTGGGTTTTTCAGCTACAAATAATGGTTAAGAGTCTTGCTATTGCACACTTGTTCAAACTATCAGAGCATTTATTATTTATCTATGACATAAATATCTTCTTCACAAAGGGTATAATCATGATCCATGTGGTCACAGACAGCATAAGGTTGGCTGACCTGGGGATGCAGACCAATATACTGTATCTAAACCAGGGCAATAATCTAGAGATCAGGCATCCACGCATAAGATCACTTAAGTTTGGCGAGCACTGAGCACTGAAACAGGAACGCTCCATTTATCCTTGCTTACCAAGGTCTACAGTGCCTGAGTCAAGTGGATTTTAACACTTTAAGGAAGAGGCATCTGTCAAACCAGGCCCCCCCTCCATTTTTTTGGCAACACAAATCTTAATCTAATTTGTAGAAGAATTCACAAGATTTCAGTAGCAAATAGAGCAGAATACCTTGCTTGCAACTTTTACTTCAGTCATGCTTTTTAATTTAACCCAGATGTACATTTCACAGTTACCTGAGTGACATGGACAGAATCTGTAATGCTGATTACATCCCAACAGAGCAGGATGTGTTAAGGTCTAGGGTCAAAACCACTGGTATCATTGAAGAACAGTTTTCCTGCAAAGAGCTGCACTTTAGGTGAGCTACTCAACTCCTGATCAGTGAGTTTTACGTCATACTATTTTTAAGACAAGTGCACTGTCAAGTAGCAAAACCCTTTCTGCAACAAATTCAACATCTGTCTTCTTTCCACTTCAGGATGTTCGATGTGGGGGGCCAGAGATCAGAGAGGAAGAAATGGATCCACTGTTTTGAGGGTGTGACATGCATTATCTTTTGTGGGGCTCTGAGTGCTTATGATATGGTCTTAGTAGAAGATGATGAAGTGGTGAGTAGATTTTGTCCCAGATCTCAGGTCAGAGTGCCAGCAAATGCATCAATTATTCCACACTATAAGTAAAGTAAAATTAGCGCAGAAGCAGCACAAAGCAACCTATTTCAGGGAGTTGATTAAGCTGGGGCTGTTCAGTCCCTCATCATTCTTTAGGCAACCGCCACTGTTGCACGGGGCATGTGCTCACACAGTGGACAACCGTGCTTCTGAAAAGTTTCTGCCTGAAAAAGGTTTACAGGGGAAATAATCACTTAAATCATCTACTTTATAAGGAACATGTACACTGCAAAATCATGCAGTTATCTAATCAGTCAATCATGAGGCAGCAGCACAATGCATAAAATCATGCAGATAAATGTCAGTAAATGCTCACATCAAACATCTGTACGAGGAAACAATATGATCCTTGTGACTTTAAACCTTTTGCTTTGGGTATTTTAGAAATTCCTGATCTCATTAGATTTTCACTTCATAACAGTCTTTAGATTTGACACAGAATGGTGCAAAAAAAAAAAAACAACACACATCCCAGCATCACATCAGCAGAGTGTCAGCACACTTTTAATGAGAGACATCAGAAGAGAAAGACCAGACTGGTTTGACTAAAAGTCAAAATAAAGTAACTCAAATAATGCAGTGAGCAGAAAAACATCTCAGAACACACAACACAAAAAACCTTGAGGTGGATAGGTTTCAATAAAAACTGGACATTTGAAGATTAGAGTGAAAAAAAAACACCTTGTCTTTTTCCAGTCTTCAACTGTCCAGTTTGAGTGAGTTTGTGCCCATGATATCCTGCGATTCCTGGTTCATGACTGGCAGGAATGGAACCTGATGTGGTCTCCTGCTGTTGTCGCTCATCCACCTCAAGGTTTGAGGTTTTGTGCATGCTGAGACGCTTTTCCGTTTTAGCTCATGAAGTTCCTAATAAAGCCGACAGTGTCTAATAAAGCGTACATCACTAACTTCTTTTGTTACTTCAATTTCAGAACCGCATGCATGAGAGTCTTCATCTATTCAACAGCATCTGCAACCACAGGTTCTTCGCAAAAACGTCTATTGTGCTTTTCCTCAACAAGAAAGATCTCTTTGAGGTGAAGATCCTGAAAGTCCACCTCAGCATCTGCTTCCCTGAATATAATGGTAAGTTTATTGTCCATATTTCCTTTCACCACTATAGTGGGTTTCATTAGTGACAGATAATCCAGAGACTCAACTCAGAGTTGTTCTCTTTTTTTACTCAGAGATATTCCAGTATAACAGGGAATGACATCAGCAATCTAATTGTGTGTATAGCATCTTGCTTAAAAACACAATGACAGAAAGGCCACTGAACAACCTTTCCTCTCTACTGTAGGTCCAAACACGTATGACGATGCCAGCATTTACATCAAGAAGCAGTTTGAGGAGCTGAACATGAAGAAAGGAGAAAAAGAAATCTACACACACATGACCTGTGCCACCGACACAAAAAACGTGGAAATTGTATTTAATGCTGTGACAGACATCATCATCAAAGAAAACCTTAAGGATTGCGGTCTGTTCTAAAAAAAATAAAAAGGGCCACTTTTTCCAGGTAGGTGGATAAGTAAGGAAACAAAACATCAAGCAGAGTTACTCTTATTACCACAAAGTGGATTATTTTTTAATATGAGCACGCAGAGTGTTTTATTCCACTTAAACCACTTTAAAGCAATGCAATTTGCCAACAAGTCTATATTTTTATCCATTAAATAAGTGTCATACTTTTTATCCATTTATAGTTATATTTAATGTACATCCATTATACAAGCAAGTACCTTTTGTAACATAACAACTGCCCCTCTTTTTCTTCCTCTTGAATTTAATAAAAAAATAAAAAAAATAAATTAAAAAATACCGAAGAAAATTGGGGGAAAAAATCCAAAAAAAGGGAAGATTAACATCTGACTGTTACAAATTGCAAATATCTCCTCACAATATCAACAATCAACCTAACTTGTCACAATACAAGCATCCATCGATGTAAAGATTGTCACATAAACCTGAGATTTGACTGAAAACTCACGCATCACTGTCAGTCATGCTGTTCTACAAGATTAATCAACTCTTTCAAATGAATCAGAATGAAGAATTCAGCAACACTGTGGTAGAAAGAAATAAAAACAAAACAACTCACTCTCACTAAAAATATACAATATTAACAATATTGTAAACTTTTCTTCTGTCTAGAACGTTGACCCTATCCCTCATAACTGATTCCGAAGACACACAGATGGTGTGACGACAATCACTGGTGCAGGATGGAAAGAGTGGTCAGATGCCCTACTTAAATAAATCAACATATTGGACATGAAGGTTTCATCCAAACAGTCGAGACACTCAACAGAATCTTTCCGGTATAGACCCAAACGTTATTCAGAAGAGTTCAAACTATTCTAACTAGCATTTGGTTTTCAGGTTAAATCTGTTGGAACGGACTGGGAATAGATGTCTTTCTGTTTGATATAAAATGCCATAAAAGGTTACTATCTTAGACACCCATGACACTTTTTCATTAGTAATGCGATTCATTTGTTTGATATACAGTGTTGAGGACTTTCTCACTAAAGTTTGTTGTCAATGGTGTCAGCATGCTGTACAACTCGTGAACCTCCTTTTTTTCCCCTCTAGTTTAAAATAATAGTAGGGGGTTATATAATTTGTAAATAATGAGTAGGCAAGTACATTTCTATTACAGAGAAGCTTCTACATGAATATGTTTAAAGAAAAAGCCGTCTAATTATGAAAACGAGTTAAAAGACAATCTAGAGGTGTGTGGGATTGGAATGTGATTATACTGTGAAGATGTTCTGGACTTAAAATGTAGGAACATGAAATAAAGATGTGCATTAATCTCCACTGGCTTTTGGTGTAATCTTAATAAACACAGAATAAATTTTACATGACAGTCTTTAATTTAATTATCCACCAGTATTTTTTAATAACATAACTAGACAGAAAAGCATGCATTGCATATAAAATACTATCTGGACCTTAAAACACTAGCACAATTGTGTATGTTTCTCAACAGGGACAAACTTCAGTTACTATGTATTTCAGTATAATCAACAGAATTACTGTCAATTGCTAGTTTTACTAACAATTAAAGCTGTACAGAGATTTTATGTACTTCTACATTTTAGAGCAGTAGCATAGACCAGGCACGTCATTCTCCGTTTTAATATCCACAAGGAAGGACAATTACATATATATTTCTGGTTTGGTGTAGTAAAAAAAAAAAAATAAAAAAAAAAATAAATCTTGAAACAGCTTGTTGATTCGGTTTCTGTGTGCTTTAATAGATATTAGTGACCCAGTACAGAAAACAAAACAAAACAAAACAAAAAAATTCAAGCAGGAAACAAAAGTATTACACAAGCAAGTTATAAGGCATAAATGGACCCCGGAAAAAATGAGACACGTTGCTGGATATGGATAATAATACTTTTATACACTGCATAACACTGTGCTGGAGAAATGAAGAAACAACAATTAAACCAAGAACAAGTTACAAAACGCCCTATGATGATACCGGTTTGTTTTATAAGACAAAAACCCAAAGGATTAACAAAGTAACATCCAACAGCCCTTAATAAGATCTTAGCAAGAATTATACATTTTTACAGTGTGGGTTAAAAATTCAACTGAGACTTTAGCTGTAGGTTAACAATTAACATTACTTCAAAAGTTCGACATTTCCGAATGTTTAAAATTAAGAAAGGAAATGTGTGACCTAAAGTAGATCAAGCTGACAAACAAGTCTTATGTTTGCCCGTCATTCTTAAAAGCACAGATCACCATTGCAGTTTTCAGACACTCTAGGTTATTTCTAAAAATGAGCATTTAATAATAATAACAATAAAAAAAAGAAAGTTAGATTCATGTTTAAAAAAACATGTATATTTACACACTTAGTAAACCAGTCATGGAGATTAAAGCCTATCTACATTTTTTCAAGCAACAAAACCTTCAAAATATAAAGCAGTGAATGTAAATTTAGCCTCCATGCAGGAAAGCCACGATTTCTACAACATTTATTAGCAAAAAGTGTTCTTGACCCAGTTTCATTTGCATGCAGTCATGAATTTATTACTCAATAATAGTTCATACACACGTAATGAATAAAAAAAGGTGTTATGTAGTGGTCCATGTTAAAAAGATAGAGAAAGAAGGATAGAAGAAATAAGCTGATGTATTTAGCTATTGTTCACCTTTCTTTTTGGTTATAAAGCAACTACAATCAACATTGCACCTCTGATCTGGAAACTAAACAGCTAAAGGTGTGTGAAAATTCTCTAAATTATGCACCTTCATTTGTCTTGTTTCAATGAACTTGTGATAGTGAAAAAAGATAAAGAACTAAAAAGTATCGGAATATCAATAATTTACCTAGAAATCTAACCAGAGAAAGTTAAAAATTCAGTTTGCCAAAGAAATCACAGTTATGTAGCGGACGGTGGTCAGAAAGTCCTCTTATGGCAAGATGCATCTCAACCGTTTATGATTCTGGTGTGTGCATAGAACTACTTTATTTACTGTAAGAGTTGAAAGGATTACCAGTCAGTCAAACAGCAACTTGAATGAACTGTAATTTCATCATGAACAGAACACGGTCGTCCCTCTTGACCTCTCTCGGACGTGCTGGAGAAGTCAAGAAAGACAAAGGATAATACCGCCAATAAAGAAGGTAAAAAGAGTTTCTCCAAAATGTACAGTAAGAACAACGGTGTGCACGCAGTGTGGTAGCAGCATGGTGCGTCTTGTCATTTCCCCCCCCCGATGACTGGAATCCACTACAGGCAGCGACAAAGAGATCCGTCCCATGAGGCGTTGCTCCTTAGTCCCACTACACTGAGTGACAGAAATGAGGACAGGACAGTCAGTCATTTAAATTCTGTGATAAAGAGCTTTATGCCCCTGTAGAGATGTATATTCCCTACAGGTCTGCGGGAGCTATAATGAAACTATACACAGTGTAACTGATGATAACTAGGATGGTACTTCATTTACTGCAGTGAGGTACATGGAGTAAAATCTACGAGATCTTTCACAGTGGACCAGTTCATCATGTAGCACAGCCTCATTTCAAGTTGGTAAGTACTGAGAGAGTGGAGCGGACTCTCATACAGGTGGGAGTGTGTATGGACATGTCAAGAATGTCTGCATGATCAGGCAGGATTGGTCACAATTCCTTTAGGGTGGTTATAATAACCAGCCCCATGCACACATACCTGTGTATCTGACTATAATTACATTTACTTGAGTGGCAGGAAGGCTGTTGTAACCATGGCGACATGTATACACACTATACACCATATACACAACATGCTGTTTTGCACATGAATCTAATCTAATCTAATCTAATCTAATCCGCTTCCAGTTAGTCAGCTCCAGAATTATTGGCACCTTTGAAGAACCCATGGCAAAACTAGACATACACAATGCACAATTTTGGCCTTAGACCAACAAGGATTGCTGTGTAAATAATATATTTATTAAAATATTAATAATATTGTGTTAGTAAGATTAATATAAACACATTATTAATAATAATAATTGCTCACATTACCCCAATGATGGGCCTACCTTTGGAAACTAACACGCTTCAGTAGAGTCCACACTCAATCAGGTTGTTCTTGATGATGACATCTGTGACTGCATCGAAGACAAACTGTACGTTCTTGGTGTCTGTGGCACAGGTAAAGTGGGTGTATATCTCCTTGGTGTCCTTTCGCCTGTTTAAATCCTCAAACTGGCACTGGATGTAAGCTGCTGCCTCTTCGTACGTGTTCGAACCTGAATAAAAATGCCCAGGAGTTCTCAGTCAGAGTAACAGGGAGAGAGACAATGCAATCATGATGCAAACGGGTACGCGATGTGGAACGGCGTCGAACATTTGCAGAGACTACAATTTCGAAGAAGAAGGAGCAGAGCAAAATTCTATAGCATGTATTCGAACCATTGATGAGCAAAATGATCAGGGAACATTTGCAATAATCTCAAATACATTTCAAAACATGGGCAAATGTCGAAACCGCCGTCTAAACGATGACCCGTTTCACAGACTTGAGTGCGTTTAAAAATACATTGGAGGTGGATAAACTGCAATAAATCTTTCATGTTTACAAAGACAAAGTGAAAGGTTCAAGCGTCTCCCTTACACACTTTCATTTTAGGATGACGGATGACGACTAGCAGATACGGTTATTTTTCCGCTGCACAATGAAAGCCCTGGTAACATTTTAATGACACCCAGAATGGAAGCCTGACCATGGACAGACAAAACCCTCCATTTCATTAAATCTAGCAAGCTATAAATCTTCAGTCCTGGCAGAACAGCAGTGTTTTGAAAACGGTTCATTAAAGGGAAAATGACAAGAATGAGAGTTTTGTTAGGATCGTTGGAAACACAGGCGCTGGTGGGCGATTGATTTCAGAAATGATTGCGTGGAATGCAGCTTACTTTAGGAAACTTTGATCCGCAAAACACACTGGTATTTTCTGGCATAGAAATGAGTCCTACTGGAGAAAAGGTCGACTACAGTTTACTGTTAACCAAATATTAAATCACTGTCTGGGGAACAATAATGTATAAACAATAAATTGAGCCTCAACACTTCCAAAAAAAAATGGAATGTATTAAATAACATGACAATATATTGTATTAAAAAAGTTATGAGTATAAGGAAAATCTTCACAGAAAGACCTTCTCAGAAGTAATAAATATTTCCTGTTTAGCATTTTAATATTCTGACTTCTGATTAGATAGAAAAAAAGGTAAATAGCAGCAGCTAGGGCTGTACGAAGAAACTGAACAAATGAATTTAACAGTTCTAATAAGCTATTATTTTTTACAGCACCGGCTACTTGTGTAGAAGCAAACCGCATTACACGAGCCTAATAATCAATAGAATAAAAACATAATTATGGCTATTTTCTGTAAACAGATTTATTTATTTATTTCACCAAAGAAAGACAGGACTGAGGACCTTGTGTTTTGTGGATACTTTGTGACATGACAAGCTGTGGTGTTGTTGGGGGTTTTGTCCCTCTTGTCGTCTTAAATGCAAGATGGAATCTAGGAGTCGGCTATAGGAGAGAACAACTATCTATAGTTGCTATAGTGACAGACCTGTTTTATCCCTTACTTAAAGCTTGCTGTTATTATTGACAACGCCTTGAAAAATAGCTGCCCACAAGCCTAAAGATGTTTTCATACCCGAGTATTCAGGGTAACAGATAGTGAGAGGACTCCTCTTGATCTTCTCCTCAAACAGGTCCTTCTTATTGAGGAAGAGGATGATGGAGGTGTCGGTGAACCACTTATTGTTGCAGATGCTGTCAAACAGCTTCATGCTTTCATGCATGCGGTTCTGTGGACACAAATGCAGGATGTTGTGAAATGCATGACAAGTCCTGCTTGAAGTTCTTGCACAATGTCTAACTGCGCTCTGTGACACAATAAGGTGTTGACTGGTTTCTTACAAGCCAAATGAATAACAGGATATTTTTTCAATCTTCAAGAGACCAATTATTTATGGAAGCAATAGAATATGATTATGTAAAACATCCACAAAGAGAGAACATTAGCATAGACCAGTTAATGTGTGCAAGACTGAGCAGGATCTAATTCCCATGTCGGTTTTATAAATCGTACATCAGGGATCAATCAAATTAGAGGTGGTAGATGAGCAATTCAGTAATAATTTGAGACCTTTAGACAGCTAAATGTCAGAATAGTCTCCAACAAGATGTCCAATCTTATCAGGAAAGAGCTGGTGCAGAAGCCACACCCGAGTCAACTGAAATCCAACTGATAAACAACCGGGCTCAGATCTGTCTCCGTCATGATTAGGACGAAAACCTGCACCCACACCAGCCCTTTCTGGAGAAGATTCAACACCTCAAGACTATATGTGGCAAACTATCTGAGAACTGCAGAAATGAGTTTAGATCATGAGTGTATGAAGTGCAGTAAGGTCATATAGAAGTATGCACACCATCTCTTCATCCTCAGCCAGCACTAAGTCGTAATCACTCAGGGCTACACAGAAGATAATAGCTGTGACACCCTCGAAGCAGTGAATCCATTTTTTCCTCTCCGAGCGCTGGCCACCCACATCAAACATCCTGTACACACATGTACAGTTACCAATCAACATGCACTTAAACTCTTCATATGGTTACAGTTTGTGTGGTAAGTGAAAAGCAACGAGAAGAAGGTGGAAGGATTTACTAACTTGAAGTAGAGGTCTTTAAAGGTAAAGTGAGTTTCCACAATGCCTGTGGTCTTCACTCGAGTCCTCAGCACATCTTGCTGTGTGGGCATGTAGCCCTGTTGGGATATCCTCTCCAGATCATTCAGATAACTAAAATAGACAAAACACATTATTCAGAAAACACTTTATATAAAAGGCATAGAGCAAAAGAATGCAGTACAATTAAACCTGTAGACTTCAAACTACACACTGCTGCAATTATATCACCACCACAAACATCAGTAGAAGATAAATTATCAGTCTTTTAGCTATTAGCTACCCAACGTGGCAAGTCCAATGTTTTGGTTTCCTGGAAAAAGTAAGCTAGTACAATTTAATGGAAACTAATGAGTTTAGTGTTATTAATCTCTTGTAGCACACTGTGTTTGTGCCATTTAGAAAATGTCAGCAGTTATATGATGTGTGTAGTGCAGCAGGTGATGGGAGTCGGGATGACCTGATCATGCTGAAGTTCCAATAACGTGGTAGATCACAAAGCTAAAATGAACAAACATACTACACACATGCCAATTCAAAGCTTTGCTGGACACCTATGAATAAAATGTTAAGGCACAGATGTGACTTTTTCTTGTTCCTGGTGTCTGGGTTAGTCATGTGAGGGGGTCAGTGGTTATGATGAAGGACTACGGATTCGAAGGTTGTGTGTTCAAATACCACCCCAGCGATTTGATACGCTATCAACATTTGATAAATGCTTAAATGTCGCGGCATATTTTGGCATATGCCAAAATGTATCCACCGGTGATTATTAATGGTCTTATACATTGCTTCTCATGAGGAAGGTCACATTACAATTCAGAAAAAGGAAAAGCTCACATAGAAAGAATAGTTTTTTTAATCTATTCTAGTGCGCACAGCTGAAAAGACCAGTGCCAGCATTCCTAAAGCTACATCACTCCATTAAGAGACACACACCTGGAGCACAGGCACGTGACATCACATCTCTTAAATACAGTGCCAAAGAACATACAAATTTCCCATAATAAAATACATCAGAAGCAAAGGGAAAGATTTTTCACCTCAGGACCAGAGGAATGCCAGTGCTCAAGCTGTAGCCTGTTGGAGCTCTTGCACAATCAATATCCAGCAAACAATCTCAAAAACACAAGTCACAAAACATCGGACGGACTACAAAAAGCTCCCAGAAGGATTGCATTTGTATTTACTCACACACGTTCTTCTAAAGTCAAAAACTACTGTACGTAATATACGGATGATTCTGAGACACGAAAAGCTACAGCGAGAGGGCAACAAACCAGCCTCATCTACAAACCCAAATAATGACTCCATTTCAATTTCCAATGCTGATTAAACCCCGCTGCCTTCACTCTCTCAGTGAAACACTCAGAGATCATGTAATGAAGCCATGTGCAATCAAGATGTGGTTAAGTGGAATTGAAGAGATAAGTCAGTTTAGCAATAAGGGACTTTTCATTTTAAATAACGAATGCAACAGTCTAGAGTTGGTAAAGGAATGTGGTAGCCTATTGGTTAAGGTGTTGGGCTACCAATCGGAAGGTTGTGAGTTCGATTCCTACGTCCACCAGGCTGCCACTGCTGGCTCCCTGAGCAAGGCCCTTAACCCTCAATTGCTCAGTTGTATAAAAAATAAGATACATGTAAGTCACTCTAGATAAGGGCGTCTACTAAATGCTGTAAATATAAATGTAAAGTACAGGTAAGTGAAGAACAGCCATAAAATAGTCAAATATTTATGTGAAAATCAACAAATTTCATTACTTTTTTTTTTAAATAAAAAACACTAACACTAACTTTCACTGATCTCTAGCACTAAACTTGTGATAATTCTGTTTTCAATATCAAAATCCTATTTAAATTTACAAATATAAAATCTGATAAGAAATTGGATTTTTTGCTACAGCAATATTTATAGTTCTTCGGTGGTGCTTTTACTGTTTGCGCACTCATTTTCAAGTTTACATCAACCGGGCACCAAACAACGCTAAATCCATGACCTGCTTTCGGGATGGCAAATATCTCTGCAAATGTAATCAACTGGTCTGTTTCTTGTGTAAGAAAACGAGTGTAACTCATCTGTACTTCAAATATACAAATCCACGCTGATCGTTTTTTTCAGAACAGCCATAAACAATGCTTCAGTGTTGATGTTTCAATTGTAATTAGTGCAAGAAGCTTTGATTAATTCATAACTACAGATGTTACTCAAGAATTTTTGAAAAATTAAATCTATGATAATCATAAACACAACACATTAAAAGTATCCTGTGTGCTCCGAATTCACTCACCAAGAAACAGCACTCGATTATTTTGAGGAGCATTGTTCAATGTGTTTTTATCAAAATGTCTGTGTTCTATAAAGCCCTTGCATGAACATAGATATCGAATTTTAAATAATTAAATAAGTGATAAAATGATTTTACACAGCACCCAATATAACAATAATAATAATTATTATTATTATTAATAGATTATACAATTATATATTTTATATACACACACAAAATGTAAAATATATGCAAGATAAACTATATAATTGTATATCTTTTACAATTATATAGTTTATAATATATAAAATAGTATAATAATATATAAAATTATATATTTTATTTGTATAATTGTAATTATACACACACACAAATAAATATATAAATAAATAAATATTAAAAGAGAAAAATTCATACAAAAAATAGGATACATTGCAAATATTACAAGGTTAATGCGTGCAACAGGAGAGGGAAAGACGGCTGTTTGTCTTTGGGTAATGACTTGAGTGCAAAAAAAATGTCAAAGACCAAAGCGTCACTGATACCATGCCAGAAAAAAGAATGTGCCTTGTGAAACAGCTCCTTTCCTTTTATTACACTTTCAATAATCTTTCTGATATAAACTTGGCTTGGGAATATAAAGAAACATATAAATGTAGTTGGTGGTTAGACCTGATCTCCTCTAATTTCCATCACTGGAATATACTGGAATTTTCAAACCAGAAGAACAAACCAGGGTGAGTCACACAAGCTCAGTGAAGAGCCAAAGAGAACAGCGCTGGAATGCAGCTCCTGAGCGTAACATTTCATTCAGCAGCATGCAATCGGGAATCAGAAGAGCAAGACAAAGCTTGTCACAGACCTGAGGAACTCCTTACTACAGAGTCATGCCTCAACAGGTAAACAATTCGAACATCCACGTTCTTATTCCTGAACCTAAAAACTCAAATTTCCCTTCACTCGCAAACGATCGTCTCTTATGTAGCCCATTAAAACCACACAAGTGTCTTCGATGGACGTCATATTTAAACAAACGTTATAGAAAGCCACAATACGGTTGTGATTTCAGATAAAACCATAGTGCTACTCTTCCATTTTTAGAGACACTCATTATCTAAACCACAACACAAATGATAATGCGAAATAATGCTTAGAACCTAGAAAGCAATAAAGGTTGTACTAAAATGTGTTTTAGGTTCACATGAGTAAAGGTCCGAAAAGGGAAAAAGGAGAAAAGTAAGATAGATGGCTGTCGCGAGAAGTTAAGTTTTATCTAAGATCTGAAATGTATAAAAAAAAAAAAACAAAAAAAAAAACACACACACACATTACTGTAACAGGTCACTGCAGCACATGTTCTATTTTTACAAGGCTGAAAAATAAAGTCATTAAGAAATAAGAATAAGAAAATGTAAAACATTATAAACATGTGAAAACTATGGGGGGGGGGGGGGGGGAAGCCTTCTTCTTTTCCTAATACTCAGTTACATCTCCACACGCTCAGATAACTTGCCTTAACAACACATTGATACTCTCAAGCATGACGTCAGTGTATCGAGCCTCCCTGTTTTGTGCATTTTGTAGAAGGCTTGTAAGATTGTGTGCAGTACGCCATTGTCCTATTAAGTCTCCTAACTATCGTTGATTGTCAAAGTATCACTCGAAGGAAAGAGTGAAGAACGGGCTTGGTCAAACACGTATGTAATGTGTCGCATACACGTTACGGTGTTCACCAGAAGCTGGTTGTGATACAGCTATAATTGAATCACAATAGCTAACATTTAGGTTGTTATCCCCAAACCATGTTCGGAATGTCGCAATATTTAAATCAGGACTGGAACTAAAGGTAACGTAGCTGCAACCAAGGAACATGTTCTGTTAAGCTACTCTATGGTCATATAGCAGGTTATTAAGGTTTATATAGGATGCAAAATAGTTGAAAAGGAAACATATTACAAGACACAACATACTTAAATGTGTTTTCAGTCAGATGTCTATAGTTAGCCATTGCAATATTTGGAATCTATTTGATATTTGGAATTTTCATTACTGCTGTCAATCATCCAAAGCTGAGTTTGTAGCCTATTTCAGTGTTTCACCTGCTGATATCTAACAATAAATCCCAGTCTATTGGGATCCTCTGCTTTTAGTGGATTATTGTCTGCGAAGCTGTGTTTCAGAAAAACAAACAGAAAGAAGTCATTTATATGGCAAACCTGACACTCAGCAAAACATAGCAGAAACAACCACAGTATACAAATAACTTGCAGCCGTTCAGAGGCTCCAGTTTTCTAACGTGAACTACAGTATCAGCAACGGAGCAGCCTGTGTTGTGGCCAATCACATGCATGTATCAGGAAAGTTATCTAACTGACAAAAGGAAGAGTTACACAGAGGTTCAGAGATTTTATATTCTCTTTACCCTTTATGGTCGAACTAGTAAAGTGACGAATTTTTAGTTATTTTTAATTTTTAATTTTTTTTTTAACTTTTCATCGAAAAGTATGTTTAAAAATGACTGGACAAAGAAGAATGCGTTTATTCTCGGCGTCAGGTGCAAATCAGATGTTCCTAGCTTGTGGTGTTAGTCAAACGTGGTAGAGTGAAGCTCCACTGTGAAACAAAACATAACCACTTTAAAAGTGACGTGTCCTATTAATATCCACCAACGTCTTAAAAGTTAACTCTCTCCATTCGGCCAATGTATGTAGCTAAGCCATCACATATTTGACTTGAATGGCCCCTGCTCTGTAGGATAAGAAAGAGACGCATTCATATAACTGCTGATCACAGCGATGTTTCTGTGTTTAAGTGTGTGTTCTTACTAGGAGGCCGAGTCGTTTAGCTGATACTCTCGGGACCTGGTGAAGCAGCTCTGGACTCCGTTGTCTCTCCAAAGCCTGCGGATGACACCAGCCAGCTCAGGGGTCATGACCCCTTCCTCCGCTGTTCCAGCCAGCACAAACAACTGCCGGGCGTCGTCCTGGAGACCAAATACATAGTCAAAAAGCAATACAGTCCCTGCGTGAATATTTTTTGTAGCGAATAGGAGAGAGACTCACAGCTCTTGCTGGGTCACCGAAGTCAATCTTTAATCGACCCATAGCTCTTATGATGGCAATAATTGACTGGATGGTGTTGCTGTACACCACCACTTTATACTGCTTGCACTCTTCTTCTGAGTAGCCATCTTCATGGATGATCCTGACAGGAAACCATTAACCAATGGTTAGGTGAAGATTTAATACCAATTATACCGTTATTGCGGAACTAGAGCCGAGAGCTCCAGCAATACATCTGAAATATTTCTTGACTCAAAACATTTTAAACACGATGCGTAATGGGAAATGAATAGAATCATAAACAATATTTATACACACAGACAGAAGACTACAGTGTACAAGACATAAAGGAAATGCACAGTAAATTAAAAATATTAAGGATTTTCCTTCTAGCTATTCGACTGTGTGTTAAATGAATATACTGCAAGAAAATGTCAACTCTCATTCAACATTCATGACATGAAGGCTTAGGTGAATTTTAGCAATATTCAGGGAGTGGACTAATTAATCACTTACATCAGCAGCATTTCTCAATTCACATTTTAGAAAACCAAATTCTTATTATTTATATTAATCAATACAGCAATTGTGACTATAACAGAACAGAGCTGAACAAACCAGTGGGAATTTTTGACCTGCCACATATGTAATTATTCATAGCAGCCATGTAGCATATTGGTTTTGCTTGCAATTTAATCATCCAACAACAATTGCCCTGAATATAAAATACAGGGAAATTAACCTTTCACCCAATTCAGGCTTAAAGATAGTAGAAGAGGGTGTAATAATATTGTGGGGAGGTCAGGAGCTGCTTGACTTGATAAGGGTCAAATATTAAAAATAATACTGAGTAAAACACACACGTGTATATATATTTTCTTTTACTAGTCTAGTAAAGCACTTCAATGCTAAATTACATTCGTAAATTGTGTAAAGGATGGCAAGCATGTTAATGTGTAGCCTGTGGTAGCCTAGTGGTTAAGGTGTTGGGCTACCAACCGGAAGGTTGTGAGTTCGATTCCTACGTCCACCAGGTTCCCACTGCTGGGCCCCTGAGCAAGGCCCTTAACCCTCAATTGCTCAGTTGTATAAAAAAAAGGAGATAAAAATGTAAGTCGCTCTGGATAAGGGCGTCTGCTAAATGATGTAAATGTTAATATAATGCATTTGGAGAAAATGTCACTAGATTTGGTTTGGAAATTATTGAGTAGAGATGAAGAAATCCATCCGTCAAGACTAATACATAGATCTACAGGCAAGACTTACTTCATCTGCTTCACTATTGTGCTTTTCCCTGATTCACCAGCACCTGGAACATAAGAAAAGGGGGAAAAGAAAAATCACACAAAAGTTTTTGAAATCTAGCTCAATAAACAAAATAAAACCCCAGAGGTCTGGATCACATGCAGAGTACAAGGTCTGCCACAAATGAATATGATCTTTGAGCTCGACCCACAACATCACAAGCCCAGCATGAGCAGGAGAACTATTTTAGGTGATGATTGCCATTCACCAAGATTAAATGCCAGGCACATAAAAGGTTCGTCTGATGTTTGGATCCTTAACCCTGCTGTTATTGAGGACATGACAGAGACAGAGCGATGCTTTTTAGAAACCAGGTCTAATGACTCACTGTAAACACCAGGAGGAAGGGACAGATTTGACAAACAAGCTTTTAGCATATTGGTGATGCGTGGGGGCTTTGGAGTAGGGTCCTGGCATTCTGTAGGCCTGTGAGGCATGTGCAGCTTCATGCTGTGGTTATTTGTGGAACTATTATTATCGATGTGTAAACTGAACATCCGCTGGCAAATAACGGGGCCATTTAGAGTACAGTTTAACAGCACGTTACTTTATCAGCATCAACATTTTAATTCACCTTAACAAAACAAAACAGTTACTTAACACTTAGTTGACTGACTACACCAGAGTAAATATTTGCATAGATTTTATGTTCTCTGATGTTTGTCATGGGGCATTAACAGCATCATTAATGTCTGTTTTCTTTTCTTTTTTCTTTTTTCAAAAATGCCAAAACCATTGTTTTGCTGGTTGCCTTTACATTGTGATGCATACTGTGTATCATTTTCAAGTATCATGATATATTTGTCATATCACAAACCCCTCAATGGCTCACAGGGATTTCAATGGTATTTGAAATGTAGCCTGTAGTTCAAGATGGCCAGCTACATGACCAGATACTGACACAGTAAAGCACCAGTGACGACGAGAGAAGAGGAAAAAATGTAGCTAATAACAGCTAGTCACTAAACCTGCACTTTCAAAATGATTGCAGCCTTTTAGTTATTCACTTTTTCTGTTAAACACATCCAACAGCTCATACAATGAGCTAAAGCTTATACGCTGCCACGTAGTGTGCAATGTAATAAAGACTAAAAACAAACAAATAAGATTAATTTAAGGAAAAAAAAAAACATTGGTATTGCTAGACTAAACTACAACTACATGATTGTTGATGAAACAGAAATCTTTATTTTGGCTTAGAACTGAAATCATGATTCTCAGCCTCTCAATATTCTTTTTTACTCTTACAGACTATAGTAGCTAATTATTTTTGACTAGATGTGTACAAACGACAGCTTATGCGTATTATATATTACTGATTTACTATATTTAATATAATCTTAATCTTATTAGATGCTATGAGTGCAGGGTGTTAAAAATAAACCAGCTAAATAACTAACTACTAATTGTAAAATCTTCTGTTCTTCCCCTGATAAAAAGTCTTTTTTCATAAACCCTTCAAACCAAACAAAATAAAGCTGATTGACCCACGTCTATAAAACCGCTGTGCAACTGCAAGAAGTTTACTGTTGCTTAAATAGTCAAAAAGAGTAAAATCAGGAAAAAAATAACAATAGAAATCACCTGCCAAGAAAGAATATAGATATGCTTTCAAAATAATCCTGATATTAAGGTTAAATTGACAGAATTACTTATTAACACAACAGACTTCTGTCTATTGCATCAGTCGGTGTATTCAAGTCTTATGACATTATACTTATCATCATTATTTGCAGAAGACAATTATATTTAGGGTAGTGATCACTTTTGTTAAAATGTCCTTCAGGCAAGATGGAGCAATGCTTGGAGGACTTTTATCGTTTCCTCTTTTTCTCTCTCTGCACATTTTAGTATTGAGGTGAAATTCTTAAGCTGAGCTTCTATATGTAGAAAAGGCTGTCTGTGTGTATGTTTCATTACATGACCTTCCCAGCTTTGCACCTCATCTGCAATGATTGTCATGCACATGACAAAGTGACATATCTCTGGGTTTCCTGTTAACAGTCCATCCATCCCTCCACAGCCTTGAGCTTATCCCAGGGGAATTGGGACATAATCACACACCCATTCGCACAGTATGGACAATTCAGAGATGCCAATCAGTTCAAAGCACATTGTCTTGGGACTGGGGAGGGATCTGGAGCGCTCAGAGGAAACCCCTGAAGCATGGGGAGAACATGCAAACTCCACACACACAATGAGAATTCCACAATGTACAACAAAAGCAGAAATTAAACAGATTTTGAGAATTGAGACAGCTGAAATTACAACACAGCTCTGTAAAAGCTGTGACTGGGGGGAAAACGGATCTGGGAGTATTACTAGACCACAAAAAAAAAACTTCACATTGCACAATCTGGGCATCTTTACAGATTAGGATTTGAAATAAAGTTCAAACTCACTATCCAACGTTATTTTATAACGCGAATGAAATATAAAAAATATTTTGTATTGGTATTTATTATTATTATTATTATTGTGTATTGAACTGCATTGAAATGATCTGTGCATCAATGGAGATTATGAAATCAAGATGCATTCAGGAATTTTTTTTTGTAAAATTCAAACCAGCTGAAAATGAATGGAAATACCCTAGTCAATGTGTTTTCTACACTAAGGAAAATTTGAATTCTACTGAGCTGTAACCACAATGACTAGTTTATTACACTGCAAAAGTTTTCCATCACTTCTTCATTGTGAAATTACATGTAGCCCTAGAGTTTAACCCAAAACATAAGGCGTTTTGCCAACATTTTTGCCCCAAGTCATGGAAAAGAACCACATCAGGGCATCACATGCCAGAAATAGGAGCTGTCTGTGTTATATAGACACTTCCCAGGATAGGATTGAGATGTACAGTACTGTGGCTGGTCATACACCTAGGGAGCAGGAATACCATTCCAGATGTGAGGAGAAACAAATCTCTTGCCAACAGCGTTGTATCAAGGCAGAGGCCGCATCTAAAGCAGCGTTCATCATGCTTCTAGTAGGAATGTGTCAGTAGTTGCTTAAAACACTTAACTGCAGACCTCAATACCACTCAGACCACTGCCATGCAGAGCTTTGAGTTTTCAGTCCTGCCTCTGTGCCAGTTAATTACTGAGCGTAGCTGTGGTGCAGTGAAAAGAGAACAGTGGGTCCAGAGCTGAACCACTGATCTAGCTGATAATATATTGCAATAATTCTATCTAATATATTGCACAATACTATGAGCGCTACCTTTGCAATCCTAATTCACTGACTAAGTATACAGAAACTGTATGTTCTGAACGTGTAAATCAGGTAGCAGTTAGGAACACGCGATCATTCAGATTAAAAAAATAATAATAATAAATTACGTTTCTCCTCAAAGCATGATTTCAGAGTTTATACTAAACTTGATTTAAACGGGTCTCTAATGACTACAGTAGATCGAATTCTGATCAATTCACATAATACAAACGGAAACAATTACACTGAAATCTCACGAGGATACAACTATACACAGTATGACGTGTAGTGAAATGGTTTTTGGCTGCCTGAGTAATAAAACAGAATCAATAATGAAAATGAAGAATATGAATAAAAGTATACAAAAAAAAGAACAATATACTTCGATTAGTGCAAACCATGTATAATAATGCAGGTAGAGTAACACATTGGAAACTAATCTGTTGTAAAACACCAGTGTTGGTTTGATTCTCAGCGTTTGATTTTGGTCAAGGCTTTGAAACTATGTGATGAAACAAAAACAAGCCACGTTGTCAAGTCAATGTCTGTTCAATCATGTGAAACTGACGTATGCATTCGAATGATGCAAATTCATTGAGCCTTTTCTGTCAGTGTATGTAAAGGATGGTCTCTGATTGTGTGAGAAATATAACCATAATCATATTCTAACACTGAGATTTTACTGTCCAACAAAACCAAAACAAAAAAGATGACTTCAGATCTTCATCTAGCTATCTCTAAGTGACAGACAGATCGTTCCTGCTCACAGCACAGCTGGAAGACATCGCAGTTGCCTTACTGTAAATGAGCACAGTGGTCACTGCACATCAATTTCTATATGCATCTGAAACCGGTTTGCATGGGCGTGTGAAGCACGGCATAGCTCCTGTAATTACATGCTGAGCAGTGGTGGCATTTGTATTGTGGTTCAGGCTCCTGCTATAATAAAGATCAGCTGAGGACTTCAGCTGTTTGATTTACCGAGGCTTATTACAGTGCAGCATTATTCGATGCAGTCTACCACAGCCTGAAGCCTGCATCCCTGAAAGTGCAATAAAGTCCCATCAGCCACAGCAGTAGACAGAAATCTCATTACTGCTGTTAAATCTGATCAGTCTTCTGTGGGAAAGCAGTATCATGAGACTTTTACTGTATGCTTTTTTTGTTGCTGTTTAATGCAGGTGTTTATGGCAGACGTATCACATGCCTTAGACAAAACAAGGTGGTGATAAGAAAACGTAACCAAAACAAGGCGATTTAAACCTCAATGTTAAACGACGAGGTTGGAGTAAAACCGGCCCAATACCTCCAGCTTTTTGGAGTTATTTTAGGGTTTTAGGGTTAAGGGCCCAGCTCAAGGGGCCAACAGTGCCAGCTTGAACCGTGATCCTCACCCCAGAGCCTTAACCACATGAGCCACCACTGCTCCAGCTGCACAATGTATAAGGAAGAAACAGGGCACAATATTCATTTATACATTAATATTAACAGATTCCAAACAGTTATAAATGCTAATAGTATGCTTTTATGTATGCTAATAGTATGCAATTATATATGTAATAGTATGCTTGAATACCGGACAGACGTAAAAAGCGTTTCACTGCATGTCGTTCTCTGTATATATATGTGTATGTGACAAATAAAATTTGATTTTGTTTCATTTGACAGTTTTATTCCACTAATACAAGAAGAATTTTCCAACGTTTACCATTTACTGTTTATTGATAAATAACATGATGAACTTCAGTCTATCCCATACCAAAAAAATGAACTTTAAGGATTGGGGTCAAAATGCAGGAAGCCATGATACAGCACCATTGGAGCAGTGAGGGTTAAGGGCCCAGCTGAAACGCCCAACAGTGTCAGCTTGAACAGTGCACCTCACACCAGAGCCTTATACACATGAGCATCTTTCATAAATGCTCAAACATACTCACATCCGTGTGTGTGGAAGTAGTTTTAGTGTAGGAGAATTTACACATGTGCAAACATGCAAGTTATCAGAGAAGACTAAACTTTCTAGTCTGTGTTCACTCTCATTGTTGCTGAGACTTTGTTCAAGCATGCACGTATAGGAACAAAAGCTATGTGGGCTGAGTGAGCTAAATCTGCATTATGATTGCTGCGGATGAAGATGACATGCTTTAAAACTGCCTTGTGACTGGTTTGTGCAAAACCTCCACAAATTTTAGTCAAGATAATGACAAAGGTTTGGATTTAAGATGAAGAAATTCTGCTACAAGAACATGTAGGTATAACCTCTTAAAAATGCAAATTTTGGCTCCTGATTTTGGTTTTTTCTGAAAGCTGGACAAAGCAACACAAACTCAGAAATGTGGATTAACTCCAGTCCAGTAGTGATTGCGGAGCAGCAGCACACCAGAAACTGCTGATGTCAGGAGTGCTGTGTGGTGCACAAAAGAGAGAAACAATCCCCAAAAGTTGTATTAACGGATGCAGCCTAAAAAAAATGTAGGCTTCGATCCATTTAGTTTGCACAAACATCACTGCTGTTGTTAGTAGAGATTAGCAAGTGTTAACAGTGTTCAAACAACACACCAGAGCTAAATAAAGAATTACTGTGCTATTGGGATGCCTCCCAAATCCAAAGCCTTCACTTTACCCACAACAGAACTGATCTTCGTCCAGCTAAACCTCGATTTCCCAGGATAAATGTTTGTGCTTTTGGGGGAGGCTTTTATTTTACGCACTGCATACTGGGCTAAACAGCCTGTGCAAAATTGGGCTCGCTGAATAGCTCACCCCACTTCATGCATTCAGAGTATAAACCGAGCGCTCTTCCATGCTCCAGTAAGCTTCACAGTTTAGACAAGAGCACAAGGATTTGGAAAGAAAAGCCCACAGTGTCCTGCTTTTAAATCAGGCAGGAATTTGGAGCTGTGGAATTTTAAGAACTTTTAAAGCCTGGTGAAGAAATCTGTACTTTGTGGAAGTCTAGTAATCATAAATAAATGCATTTTGCATGAAAAGCAACACAGAAGAAAAAGAAGCTTTCTGCCTACCTGTCACATTATAGCACACTGAAATTCTTTTCTTCACATATCCCAGCTTGTTAGGAGGCTGGGGTCAGAGCACAAGGCCATGATACAGCACCCTGGAGCAGAGAGGATTAAGGGCCTTGCTCAAGGGCCCAACAGTGACAGCATAGCAGTACTGGGACTTTAACTCCAGAGCCTTAACACTTTAGCTACCAGACATTATAATCCGTTAACGAGAAAAGAAGAGAGGGCAAGATATGGTACTTGTCTAACTTGGAAACCTCGTATGTCCAAATTTGGTCAATTTCATATTTTTTCACATAATCGATGCTATTGGTCAGTCCCCACATGGGTCTGTTATTTTTACAAGTTATTAACCAATCTAAAGTCTTGAAAATAGCTTGAGCGCAAATCTCATATCTCCATTGGACACTTCAACTGTCCACCTCTTCCTCACTCCGCGGGAAAGCTTCGCGGTATATTTCTCCTTAATAAGAGTCGCAACGAATCAACACGTCTTCTGAGGTAAATGTCTTCAAAACACTGGGCTCAAAGAAAAAACCCCCGCTAGTTCTGGTGCTCGTCTGAGGACAGGAATTTAGCGCAAGACAATCCACTCCAACACGGACTAAACCCTGTGCACTGCAGATAAGGTACGCCATTTTTTTCATTTCCTGAAAAATAACGGTTTTGGAGATATGAGGATTCCGCCCGACAGCGACGATATGAGACACAGTCACCTCACAGGTAAAGGTCTCAAGAATACGCAGTATTCAATCAAATAATATATTACACCTAATGCACAGAGAGAACACCACATAGCTCAAAGCTGTTGTGGTCATGAACATGAAATTTTATCAGGAGAGAATAGTTGTACACAGATCTCCAAAGGAATTTATATACACATTCATTTCCCTTACATTATATTCATGCGCACTACTAGTTGAACCCAATGCACGAATGTTTTGGCCAATTATGTTTCTAGTTAACCAAAATGTAAGACCCTGGAGATTGCACTTATATTTGGTCTAAATTATGAATTTAATCTACATAATCTAA
This sequence comes from Tachysurus vachellii, assembly GCF_030014155.1. Lineage (NCBI taxonomy): Eukaryota > Metazoa > Chordata > Actinopteri > Siluriformes > Bagridae > Tachysurus > Tachysurus vachellii. Next base: position 11,340,737 of record NC_083470.1, read on the forward strand.
ATGTGAGGCATTAAGTCTGAATAAATTCCATCTGAGTAATAATCCTCAGAGACTTCCTGTAGTGTTTAGTGTGGTGCTGCAGGTCCCCAGACGAAACGGTCGAGAAACACCACAAGAAACACATCAGAATCTTTATGCTTCTCATATACAGGCATCTCATATGAACACTAGATGTTTTCACAGCATTTTGGCCCTGTTTTAAGAGAACGGATTCGTCTTCCTTCTTCTGAGCTTTACACTTAGCCAAGCTAACCCAAAGAGTGCTTTTGTGGTTTTTCAAATGGCGGCCTATGACGAAGAAGGGTGACCTACAAAATAGGCCTTTATTATAATTTGGGGTTTAGCAGGCTACTTCTATCCATGTGTTATTCATTTGTGGACATACAAAACAAATACACATGGCTGACATGAAAAGGACAAGCATGGTTCATTCCCTCACACACTGTTTTTTGGTCAAAGCAAGCAGCTGTTTTGTTGGCATTTTTAATTTTCAGTGTCAGTCTTCAGTTTGGATCAATTTGTTTTAAAGTCAAATAATAATATTAAACATTAAATCATTAGTGATTTTGTTGCCGACAAATGAAACACACATAATAGAATATAGAATTGTAAAGGCTCACTAAACAAACACGAGTATCATTTTAGCAGAGCTTTTCTCTTTCTTATAGACAGCCCAAGAATGCAAGATCTTTACCGTTAAATATCCCAGAAGTCTATAAGGTCCATTAATTCACCCGTAACACTTTTGTTCATTACATGGCAATTGAAGTACTGTTCGTGAGTCATATTGACTTTGGGCATCTGGGAAATAATAAAATAGATTTTTTTTTTTTTTTTGGGGCATAAAATCACTTCTCATGCTTGGAGATGGTTTTACCAGCATGTAGGCATATTTTTGTAAAAGCTTCACTGATATTTCATCACTTTTGTAATGCTTTTTAGTACCAGGTGAAAAATGTGCAATTGTGTGCATCACCTGTGCAATGTAAACATGATGGGGAAGATGTAACAAGTAAATATAGGTTTGTTAGGTTTTTTCCAGTAGAGAAAATAGAATACAAAAAAAATTACAAGTAAAAATAAAAACAGTAAACAATTTTTTAAAAATAAATTTAACAAAAAAAAGGGTAAATTCACAGGCTGGTCCAAAAACTCATTATCCTAGACCTTTAAATCCCATTAAAATAAAAGGGTCTCAGTCACTAGTTGGCTGATAAACCATGAGCTTCGTTTACATTGTAATCAACACCATGGGAAACAATATACTACTGTTACATTCAACCGGGAAACAAGAGAAGCATGTTTTCCTTCCTGTTTATATATATATAGAAAGGCCCATTAGATATTTACACATCCAGAAATGCAGAGTATAATATACTTCTGCAAATTGTCTTATTTGTTTGAATAGATGGGAGTGAAACCTCCCAAAGACCAGATTATGTTCCATTAGTTCGCTCATGCAAATGACCAATGATCTCGTTTTATTTCTAACTGATCGCCAGATCCACATAGATGTTATGTGCATGCAACAATTATTTACGGACGCGCGTGTACATGTTCAAAAAAGAGGATCAATGGTGCGTTCACTGTGCCCAAACGCACACGCTTACCCAGCAGCAGCAGTTTGACTTCTCTGGACGCTTTCTCTCCGTCCTCCCGCAGGTTCCTATCGATTATTTTGCTCCTCTCTATCGCGGCTTTATCCTCGGCGCTTAGGGTGCAACCCATCTTCACCTATAATCCGTTTGTTGTTTTGAACAACAAACAACCGAAACGACGCTAGACCAAAAAAAGTGATGGCGCTCCGAGCTGTATTTGTGTGCTGGTGTTTGTGCTTCACACCATACGGTTCACACAGCAAAGGCGTTGGTTGGCGCTACAGATTCTCACATGGGAAAGACACGAATTACCATCCAGCGAAATAAAAAACGACTTGTTTTAAACAACAAACTCTTCCAAAAAGTGGTTTGTTAAAATTCTATGCAAGACCAAAAACTGCATGTGTTTCACTAGTAAAGAAAGCTGGATGTTTCTTTGACCAAAAGAAAAGTGACCACTGATTACCAAATAAAACCTCGTCGGTAAAGAGCTGTAGTATAAACACAGGATGAGAATATCCTTAAAAATGTATTCTTTAAAAACAACTCGCCGAAAAACAAAATGCAGTAACTGTGAAATTCCTCAAAGTTGGTGGAAAGGTTGTGAAAAGCTGGAGCGCGCGCTCAGTCTTCATCCGTGGTGACTGGGGAAAAATGCAGCTCTGCACAAGAGGGGGCTGGTGAACATGCATGCTGGGAAATGTAGTTACTATGAGAGCAACCAGGCGTCATCTATTCGCTTCTCTATATTTCACAAACAGATGAAATGTCGAGATATTTTGATGTTATAAATAAAACGAGTTTGAATAAGGCCACATACTGGCAGAACTGGAGCAGTAACTGTGTGCATGGTGATGATATTGGGCATAGGATTTAATAGGGGGAGCAATTGGTGCATTTGCACCCTCTACTGTAGAGATTCAAATTCATTCATTCATTCATTCATTCATTCATTCATTCATTCATTCATTCATTTCCAGTAAACTTTTTGTTTTATCTTCTTCAGTGTTATGAAGAATCTTACCTTCAGACACAAATTCACATGCTCAGACAAACAGGAATACATAGAATAATAAATAAGTAAAGATTAGAATGACGAATTTATACACCAAAATACAAATCATTCAAATAATTTCACATATAAATTTCTTTTTAAATTTAAAAGTTAAAAAGTTCTGTAGATATACTAAAAAAAAAGATACTAGGGTCCAAGTTAAAGCTGATTTCAAATGCTAAGCAGTCAAAGCAAAACTAGATTGTTAAGTTTTATTTTTCTATAATGACAATATTCAAATCAATTTCCAGTAATTGTAATTGTGAGAGAATAGAATGAAATAGCCTAAATGATATCTTGATTAGGGTGTATGTGTTGTACCTCTTTTGCCTTGTAAAAAAAAAATGTATAGATGTATCATCATGAAGTAATATGTAGCCTAGGCTACTTGTGTCTCTCTTGCATCCCCTGTTTGTAAAGTGAAACATGACAAACATAGATAACTTAGATGGTAAGCAAATTAATACTATGTGCATATAACAGTTTGATAAATGTTAATCTTGATGTTTATCTCTTAGCTTTAGGGTCCCTAGAGTGTCTCATGTTTGTTCCATGAGTGTCTGGGCTTCTTCTTGGTTGTCTGGTTTCTTTTTACTTACCAAAACATATCAATATCGGATAGGCTAAGTCTCCTATGTGTGACCAATGGATTCACAGCACCCTGAGCAGGATGAAGTTATTGGAGATGAATGAATGAATAAATGGATATAATGTATGAATGAATGAAAGAAAGAAAGAATGAATGAATGACTGAATGAATGAATGAAATGTTTATATTTTACTTTAGAAAATCTAAAGAATTGGCTTTTTTAAGGTGTCCAGAAAAACTTCACTCCAGGGTTACAGTGGATAAGTGGACCCTAGGAACACTGGGGGTGAGATGGGAACACACCCTGGAGACACACCTAGAGAAACTCAAAACAGACAGTGGAATCAAAACAGGTCCCTAAAGCTGAGAGGTATTTAACTATTGTGATGTTTAATTGTTCTCTCTCTCTCTCTCTCTCTCTCTCTCTCTCTCTCTCTCTCTCTCTCTCTCTCTCTCTCTCTCTCTCTATCTATCTATCTATCTATCTATCTATCTATCTAATCTATAGATATAGATATAGATCTGTCTTATATACTTATACACACTTATATGTGTGTGTGGTTATCATATAAGTGTCACCTACAGAATGCTCAATGTGTGTCAGGTTATACTAGTGGCCTGACATGACGTAGCTACTGCAAATCCAAGAAAAAAAGATGAGTGTAGTCAACATAGTACTTTTACTCTTCCTAAACAAATAAAAACAATACCATTTTTTTTATATATGGATTTTCCCTTCTGTATTAGGAAAGGCTGTACAAAATAAAAAAGACCTGATACAAACACTGGCCTGTTCTTCATTGTGTTCCTCCATCATGTGTGATAAATGGATGAAGAAGTGGTCTGCTTTTAATGCTCACTACATTCAGCCTACAGAGCAATGTGGCAGCGGATAAGTTACCATGGAAACACCAAGTTCCTCCGCACTTGCAAATAAATCCTGTGCAGTTCAGTCCAGGCTGCATGTGTCTGGCCCACTCGTACAGGCTGAAGAATCAAATTAAAATTCTACAAATGATGGTCCTGGTCATATTAAAATTGCTTTCTCATAGTCGTTAACAAAAGGGAAAAGGTTGTATGCAAATGAGAACTTAATTTGAACTTAAACTGTTAAAGGCAATTCATAAGGCTCTTTTAATTTGCTATTACACCAGTGAGCTAGTAAAAAAATAATAACAATAAAACATAAAATGTATAAAAAGTGTATACATAAAAAGATAAGTGCCATAGCAGTGCTACATATAGAGATGGATTTTCTTTTTTTGATAAGTTCATGCATTTATATATTTATACTTTATATATTTGCTCTTTTTATTCTCATCTTAATTCATTATTTAAAAAAAAGAAATTTAGTATTAAGGAAATTATGGTCACAGTCATCATCATCTTTTACAAATGCCTGTCATGTAGCATGCTTGTTTCTCCTCAAGCAATTAAACAGAAAGCATATGTTCATAATGATTGAAATATGCAATAGTGTCATTAACCCAATTCCCAGTAAAGAAGAAGAAGCCATTATTATTGCCGCATATATTTTTTAGCCAAGTGAAATTTTTTCTTCGCATATGCTAACTTTGGAGGTTGGGGTCAGAGCACAAGGTCAGCCATGATGCAGTGGCCCTGTAGCAGAGATGGTTGAAGGCCTTGCTCAGGGGCCCAGCGGTGGCAGGTTGATGTTGCTGGGGCTTGAACCCTGATCTTAAGCACTTGAGCCAATAATGCCCCAGAATATAAAATATAAAGAATATTTATAGAATATACATATATTTTTCTAGAATATATTTCTAGAATCTAAAAGATTATATTAAAAAGACCTAAAAGACTGACTGTTGTGAAAGAATGAGTGTTCTTTCATGATCTTTCTAGATGTTGTCGAATCAGATCCACGTAACCGCATAAACCATGCTGAAAATGACTCACAAAGCTCACAGAACACCTTCATCCCTTGTCTCAAGTGAAAGGTCAGAGTGTTTGAACTTCACCACTAGGGGCCTCCCTCTTACCTCCTCACCACCCAAACATCAAAGCACAAAAATCTGAGCAGTATGGTGGAGGTGGGTGGATAATAAGTGAAGGTCTGCAAACATTGTGCTTGTACTTACCCCCTCCTCTTGTGCTAACCTTCATCTTCATTCTCATCCTAGCCATAACTTTTATTATTATTATTATTATTATTATTATTATTATTATTATTATTATTATTTTAATTTATTAGATTTGTGCTCCTGTGTGGTTAGATTTAAGCTGCAATAAGCTTCTATGGATATCATAATTTGATCTATATTTCCTGTTTTGGTCACTATAAGAATAATTATAATCATGTTGACTGCGAAGACCTCTTAAAATAAAGACATCATATGGCCTTGATAGATGTATTGGAGAATAATAGAAAGCTTTGTAGGTTGGTGTACCTAAGAAAGTGCAAGATAAAATGTTGACAGGGTATAAAACATGGCTGCTGTATTAGTTTCTCTTGGAATGAACATTTCAAACATCTAAATTCACTGAATTTTAAAGTCCTTCTTGAGCATGATTTAATTCATCTCATGATTAAACAGACGTTCTTGCACTCTGGCTGCCGTCATTGAACATTTGATGGCTTTGGCAAGAAAGGTATTTATGTTAAATCTTTAATGTATTCAAAAATGAGACTGATATTTATACTTGTATTCTCCACATGACTAAATACAGTTGTAGAATGGATGTTAATTCTACTCACACTCTCTGGTGTCACCCGAATGAGGATGGGTTCCTTTTTGAGTCTATATTGTCAGAGAGTTTTTAAAAACGTTGTTACAAGTGTTATATAAATAAAAGTTAATTGAACTGAATTAAATAAAAGGCATGTGGTTTAAATGACCTGACCTCTGCTTGTGATCTTTACTGAAGTTCACTAACCATTGACCATTTAGCAAAGGTTACCATATTACCAGTAAATATACTACTACTACTACTACTACTACTACTACTACTACTACTAATAATAATAATAATAATAATAATAATAATAATAAACTTTTTACTGTATTCATACACAAGAATATGTAATTAGTAAAAACAGCCCAATCCTTCTTTTTCAAACAATCTGCAAAACTTCAGTATTGTTAGAATAACACAAAAATCAAGAATGATGTCAAAGTCAATAATGTTTGTCACAAAAAGTGACATAAAATACAATACATCTCAACTTGCTGGTCAAATTTGTTGATTAAATTTCTGGGACAGGATAGCTTATTAAAACTTATTAAAACTATTATTTTGTATTAAAGATATTATTTTGAAACAGATCGTTGCTATAGTAACAGCTCATACACAAGGATTTGTATGGCAGATGCTCCACATGATCTAACTCTAACAATAAAAAGATGAATGCATTGCTACATAACATACAGAAACGTATATGTGTTAACTGTTTTCTGTTAAATGTTTAGCATGGAAGGAGTTTCAGGTGTCGTTCACCAGCACCGCTTTATCTGATTTCCCTAAAAAATTTGTCCTTTTGTCTGATTGACTTTAAAAGACAGTGAAAAAATAAGGCTGGTGAAGAAATGATGTTTATAGCTGCTATGATGCAAGAAACTAATTTATCTCATTTATCTTGCAGACATTCCACAACATTAAATATAAATAAAAAATTGTTATAAAACATGATGTGTCATTGGTTCATAATTTAAAAATTGTGATCTTTGGCAAGTCGCTTTGGCATAAGGGAAATAAAACACTTCAGGACATGCTGTTACTGTATAGTTAAACATACCACTTCATCATGGATTATCTTTGGATAACAGCAAGGCCCATCATTTATTATCCTTGTCATAAATACTTTGTTTGACCTTATAGCAGGAGCTCTCAAACTTTTTGGGCAAACGACTCCAAATGCACATAATGAATTTTCTGTCACAATAGACAGCATTATTCTGTGATTAAAGAGGCCTTGTGTGATATTAGAACAATTATGTCAGTAACATATGTATGTGTAATGTAAGCATCTAAACATACAAAAGCTTTCATTTCCGATTACTTACATGTAGATGTGTTAAACAACTTATAACATGGCACCTTTGGTGGCAGATCACCCAAACAAAACATTTATTTTTCTATTATTCAATCACAGTGCTGTACAAATTGTATGTTAACAGTGTAGAAAGATTGTTTATTCGGCATTGAAAACCAGCTTAATATGAATCGATTTGGGGTCAAGAGCCCTAGTTTGGGAACCCCTGCCCAACATGTATTGTGTTAAAGCACCATGAGATTTTGGATTTAAAATACTGATATTTCTATAGTAAGAAATGAAAGAAAGAAAGAAAGAAAGAAAGAAAGAAAGAAAGAAAGAAAGAAAGAAAGAAAGAAAACAATAAAGATTCATAAGGGGAACATGGTCTCATCAGGCTTTATAGTAATGGAGGGCATAAGAACTGATCAACTTGTGTAAGTATTGCTTTTATTGTGTACTGTAGCCACAACAAGCTGATACTCTTAATTAAACAGTTCTGTACTTCAGGGCTCAGAATTGGGTTAACCCTTAAATAACAGGACATTGGCAGTGTCTATTTAAAAATTAAAAGAACCCCCACCTCTCTAATAAACCCAAGCTACAATACTGCTCACCTTATAAGACCATTGGCATTTTACTCTTCAATAGAAGGATTTTTTTTTTCCAAAGCTGATGGCACATCACAAGTCATATACTCATGTGATCTGTTTTTCTTTAGAGCACAGTGCTCCTTAAAGTGAGAAACTAACCAGTCTGACATATTGTACCTTTTTTTAAACAAAAATGGCTTCCTTTGATCATTAAGAACTGTAACTTGTTTCCGATGTGAGAAAATGTCTAGAAAAGTTGAAAGGCAAAAGTATTTAACCTTTTCAGGCCTGTTTTTATAAAGCTAAATAAGATCTTGGAGCACATTTAAAGTGACCCATGTTCCCAGCAATCCCTATTTGGCCCAGTTATCTGTTTGCACTATTGAGATAATCGGGTGCTTGATCATGCTCAAAGCCCGGCAGATACTGTGCTTGTCTTGTCACAAGTGTGTGACTTCTAGGGTAATGCTTTTTTTTTTTTTTTTTTTTTTTTAAATTAAGTTACAAAAATGTGTCTTTCTTTTTATATAGCCAAAAGCCTGAACTCTAAATATTTTCCTCCATTTGATCATGTTGCATTTATGCCATAGTTGCATAAATTTCAGTACCTGGAACTTTCTAGGACAACATAATTTTACACATGTGCATACATGTAGAAACTGTAAACCTGCATTACAATTTACTGTAACAGACACATCAAGCCACCTTTGATTTTCATGTAGGTCAATTCACACTCCTGATGCCAAGTAGTAGGCCTAATTAAGCAATGGCTTGTTCCTGTAACAGGCAACCTCTCATAATCTCATAATTGTGGACTGAAAAAATAAAGGATTAGTAACTAGTTGCAGTGATGAGATTGTTTCTTGTCAATCCCATGTAGGGCAACTGTTGTATATGAGTTCTACTAGAATGTGTTCCATAAAAGTGAATTCTAAAAATTATACGTTTAGCCTTATCTCCAAATACAAAGCATCAGGCAGGTTATCAAAAAGAACGCACAACAATCATTCTATCAATAAAAGACATATATTCCATAAATATTCTGTAAATATTAACCCTGCAGCTCAGACATTGTTTTGAAACAGTTGCCTGTTATATTGAGATCATTCAGCTGCTGCTGATCAATGAAATCTGATGTCTCTTCCATTATCTGTCCAGGGATGTGGAAGTCGACCGAAGGCCTGCATTGAGCAGAGAGGGTGTCCTCATCATCCTTCTGGGGTACGGAGATGCTTTGTGAGTTCCTGGGCCCCAGGTTACAACCAGTGCCCTGGAGGAACTGGAGGAAGTTCTCTTCGATAGAAGCCTCTCTGCTGGGCAACTGCTCTTCCTCATCACGTGGCCGTCCCCACTTAAAGACCCATGCCACGTTTCTCGCCAACTCCTCACGGATTTGCCTGTTCAGACAGCCGTAGAAAATGGGATTGGAGGTGAAGCAGAAGTAACCTATCCAAGTGACAACATCTTCTATTTGAGCCAGCGAGGCAGGAGAAGAGGCGACAATGGCCGAGTAGAGGTGAAAAGAGAAATAGGGGAGCCAGCAGCCTAGGAACTGACCCCCAACAGCTACCAGTACAACTGCCGCTTTTCCACCACCAAACGTCCTCTGCGGTGTGTTGCGAGTTGTTGCGAGGCTTGCTGCTGTGCTGGAATGACTGCTTAAGGAGTCTGAACGAGGCCGTGGAGTCTCCACCCATGTAGGCACGGGACCTGGTTGCATAGCCGCTACTCTGGCTACCTTGAACATGTTACAGTAAACTACAAGAATGATAAATACCGGGCAGAGGAAGTATATGAGTGCAAAAAGGAGCATAAAAACCAAGCGATGGGGCCCCCTGTTCATTGAATGCAAAGAGCAGCATCTAGGTTCCAACACCAGGTTGGACTGCACTTCTTCCTCCCTCTGCAGTGTCCATCCCAGCAAGGGAAGGGCAGCCATGAGTGTTGCTTTGATCCATATGCCGACCAGAACAGAAACTACCAGACCAATGGTCATTTTAACCTCATAGCGCATTGGGTGCACAATGTAGTAGTACCGCTCTACATTGATAGCGGAGATGGTGAGGATGGTGGCGCTAATAAGGCCAACACTCAAGCACAAATATGCTTGACACACAGTTTCATTAAAGAACGCCTGTCCTGTCAACATCCCCAGAGGCATTAACACTAGAGCAGCCAAAAGGTCCACCAGACACAGGTGGAAGACAAAGATGAACTTGTGCAGGCGTGGTGCCCTGGCAATGACTGCCATTATGGTCAGGTTGCCTACCACAGCCAGGATGTCCATCAAGACCATGGTGCAGAGGGCCAGCATATGGAAAAGAGTTCCATCATTGGTTAGAGACACTCCTGAGCCATTGGCCCAGCCACTGTTGAGCTGACCATGGCTTGTGACGTTCCTCGACATGTGGAGGGAGGCAGAAGGATCCATGTGAGGATGGGATGAGAAGTTTGGTCAAAAATTACATTCAAGGGACATTCACCCATCCTCCTTTACCTGAGACAAGCCCAAGTAGAGGGCTTAGCAGAGTCTGTGTTATTAGTATAATGGCATGATGAGGGAGTTTAAGCTTGATATTTAGCTTCAAGTTTGAACAATGCCATAGATTTGCCTTGGTACACCTGGTTACCTCATTTTCAAGCATCGTTTTGAGTCTGCCTCCATGTTGCCATAGACTCCATCCTACTCAATGTCCAGTATCTTCTAGTTGGATGTACTTTACCTAAAGAATGAGAGAAAAGTGTCCAATTAGATTTCCTGAAACACAATTAGTTTCCTCATTCGCAATGCGGTCTCATCTTGAAAATATTTCCTAAAACTTTTTGTCTTGCTTTAATCAAAAGGAACACCAACAACTACAGGAACAACCACATAACAAAACTACAGTATGTTGCTGTTGAATCAGATCAACTCTCCATACTTCTATGTATATGCTAGTCAATGGCCTGGTTTCCAGCAAACTTTTGAACACCAATTTAATGGAATCGCATCTTTAAAAAGTTGTTAAAGAGCTCTATTTGAAGCAGTTGGTAGTAAGTAAACAGGCTATGTTAAAATATCTGTGATTGGGTATCCCTCAGGTCAGCCAAATTCCCTGTCTCTATGAATGTAGGCAGTTCTTGGCCACATCTATGACAAAATGCTAAAAGCTCGGCTTACAAGGCTGGCATAAATGTTACAGCTTTAGAACTGCATATTTTACTGCAAATTTAAAAACTTTTCCACAATCAGTTCCCGACTGCAATTAGTGAATTAATAACACATCAATATTCCTTTTCACCCACCCAATGTGCTCATTGTGAGCTCATCTGTATATACTCTATTTTTTGTAGGAGTGCAACTGATTTGCAAATAAAATTGATCAACATATAAATGACAAAATGATAATTTAGCTTTCCTCTTCATGTTTATTATTAGAAAATACAAAATGTCAAATGTTTCCAGTAAAGTGGGACAGCATTTGCAGGAAACTGAAGCAGTGTCTGCGGTTATGTTCAACACTATTTGTGAAAAATCAAACATAGGTTAATAGCAACAGCTCTACACAGTATGACAGCCATCTTGACCCACTTTGAGTTTAAAAAGATGGCCAATAACCTATTACATCCCGATTTACTGCACAGTGACTTTCAAAGACAAGCTCACAATACTCACTATTCAACATTTCTAAAAAGTTGATTAAGTTTATTTTTAACTGCAAGTGCTTCACTGACAGCAACATGCAGCGCTGACCTCAACCATGTTAACCCCTTTTTACCTTAGACCTGACGTTTAGTAGCGTCATGAAGTAGTAAACAGAACAAGAAAACAAGAAAAGGAAAACAAACGTTGTTGAATGAATTCACAGATAATTATTAAATAACTGGCAGACATTTGTGGAGTCCCTCAAGTCAGATGTCCTCAGCTAGGCTAAAACATAAAATTTTGTTCTCAGTCTCTTTACAGATGTCATAAATACTGTCCATTAAACTGACTTTAGGAAATTAGTAATCTTCTTATTTTACAGACGGTTTGGAGTCATCAAATAAATATTAATCAGTATGTCAATCAACACAGAAATTTTGTAATATTTATATCACCGATATTGTCTTTGCTATTGATATTGATAGAAAATTGATATTTGCGTTTGCTATGTAGCAGGAAAGTGATCACAAAGATCACTGAGAGATGAAGGAATTAAATGTGTTTAAAAATGTTCTAAATGCACATGCAAAACCTGAAAATACTTCTTCAAATCTGCAAAATAAAGCTTGTGTTTTAAACTTGGAAGCTGCAACGAACCAAAAAAAAAAAAAAAACACCCCCACCTGGCAGCTGAGAAATATATTAAATGCACATGACTAAAACCAACCCTGGTTTTTGACTTCTTTAGCCTTTTTGTTTTCCTTAGCCACCCCTCCCCCAAGAGATGTTATGTGCTTATTGGTTTACAGAAATGTTTTTGTACAGCCTTACAGTTTTGGTCATTGAACATGATAATATGAGACCTGGATTCATTGCACCAAACACATTAAATATCAACAAAGTCCCAAATTCATTTCATTTAATGTCCGACTTCTGTAGTACAAACACTGCATTTGCTTGTATAGAATATAGCACCGGTTACACAAATCCTTGCCTAATTTTAATCTATTTCAGACATGTCTGTTTCTTTCTGTGTAAATGTTAACATAGTTTGCATAGTTAAGATGGTTAATTAAAGCTTGTAGCAGGGGAAAGTGATGCAAAAGAATGCTGGAGAGGTCCAGACTACCTTGTCTTCACAAGAGGAGCACTGGAGACCAGGTGAGTTCAGATGAGTGCAGATTCGGCCCATGTGGCTATAAACGGAGGCAGCAGAGCTGATGCGAGAGACAGGATTGGGAACATACCCCAGCTTTCAGGAGGTTGCTCTGGAGTGCAGGTCCAAAAGAGAGGTTCTCCTTACACGCTCCTGATGCTGGTACAAGCAGAGGTACAGAGAAAATGAGAGTGTGAAAAGGGGATGTAAAGAGCAGAGGGAGAGAGAGAGAGAGAGAGAGAGAGAGAGGCACAAGACACCTCTCCACACCTGGACCTTTCATCTCATTGCTACCCTCACTTCACCCACCTATACACACAACCCACCCACCCACGCACACACACACACACACACACACACACACCATTCCATTCTGCCGATCGCCGAGATGTTTCCTCCGCTAAGATGTGCTCCAAGCACGCAAACGGTCCAGGTGGTCAGGATGCTGCTTGAGTCGATGTGTGCAAAGAGATGCTGAAGAAATATTCTCTGCTTAGAAATCTGCCTTTAGCACACACACTAGCACACATCCTCTGTATCATACACACACATCCACGCATAAACATGTGCTCTCTCTCTCTCTCTCTCTCTCTCTCTCTCTCTCACACACACACACACACACACACAGGGTAATTGCAGATCAGTGTGTAGAGGAGAGGGATGCAGGCAGGCAGGCAGGCAGGCGCGAGGCACTCACAGGGTCCTAGTGCCCACCTCTATTCCCAGTCAAAATTGTACATAAACACAGTAATGTCAACATTCCTTATACAGGTGGGAAACATTATGGAAATAAATAGGTTTTCTTCATAGCGCTTAACTATGACAATACATACAGGGCAATGGAAGCTGTTAACCTCAATTCTCATATAAAAGAATGATAAATGCATAAATGTATATAGAAATCTTGTCACCTGGCTCTAAAAAAAGGCTCTAATTACCATTGCACAGGAGGAGACCATTTTTATTTATTCATCTTCAGTAATAGCTTTGTGCTAGTCAGTTGTTAAGTGTGAATACACTCTGCATTGGACATCACTACATCACTCATTTACAGGGCAGCTTGCACACATCTGTCTGTCTGTCTGTCTGTCTGTCTGTCTGTCTCTCTCTCTCTCTCTCTCTCTCTCTCCTTATCCCCTTATATACTGCTGATGTGGGATTTTCACAAACAAGAATATGTTTACACACATACGTTTGCACAGAATGGGGGCCAAAAAAAAAAAATTGAGTTGGAAACAAATCTGATCTGAGTTGCTGGAAGAATTAAGTAATTGATATAATCACACTTTAAAATAATAAATAAATTAATAAAAATTTATTTAATAAATAAATTTATTGGATTGAATGGATTTATTTAATAAATAAAAATGGACAAAACATCAACGTGGAAGGTGGTTAGGAATGTGTGACGAAATCAACTAAAATTTGAACACAGATAGATAATAGTAATATAAATAGAAAAACAAAATATGTTTGAGGGAAAAAAACTGTATATACTGTACACACAAAATATGTAATATTAATCTTTTACTTAGTCTTGCCACACATACTATCTTCATCATTTAATATTATTTGTCCCTGCACACTCCTCCACAAGATTCTCTCAGATTACATTCAAATCTGTAATTAATCTACTGATCAAATGTTGGTATCTGTCAATAGAAAACTGATCCAACAGAAAAGCCAGTAAGACATCTACATATGAACAGTGGTAAAATAGACAAAAACACATATATTATTAAGCCAGTAAACAAAGAGCTGTTGTAAAGCTAGGAGTAGTTTGACCCAGAAATGAACAAAGACATCTTTGTAATCGTTGCACGTCATATTATATAATCGCATTATCCAGAATCATTTTAAGGTAGTGTTAGTGTATAAAGTATTATTCGTATATAAAGCGGTGCTTTAATTGAGGAAACGTCTGTCAGGACAAAAAACCTGCAGTCACAATAACAGAGTGCTATTCTACTTTATTACCATCACAAAAATAAACCAATTCAAAACATTGAATAAAAAAAAGAAGCTGGTAATAAATTAAAACAAATGCTAATTAGAGAAACAAGAAGATCTTTGTCTTATTTAAAGGTTGACAGAATATTGAGCTGTCTTCATGTATAAGTCAGAGTGTGTGACACTACTCATTAGGCATTGGTTTAGAGTGATGTTGCAGAGTAATGCTGCACTTATCACCCAGAGGGTGTGAAAAGTGGATCATCTGGTAGCGCTACATCTTCACCCTCTTCCTCATGGCTGCTCGCCTTTTTCTGGGGAACTTCATTACAGCTAATCCTCCTCAGTCATGGGCAGCAAGGACATCATGATAAAACCTATACACCAAAGGTTTATCTATAGATTCATGCACAGGCCCTTGCAAGTGCGTGGAGTGACTAACATTCCTGAGAATGCATGGTGAAGAGGACAAAAAAGACAGAAAAAAATGACATATTACACAAGGATTTCAACATGAACACACACCACTCCGTATATGTGAGATTAAAAAGAGAGAGATTGAGAGAATTAGATTGTGTGTGTGTGTCTGTGTGTGTGTGTCTGTGTGTGTCTGTGTGTGTGCTCGCATGAACTGAAGGTGTTGAATAAAGACAGAAATAGCACGCACTTGCTCACCCCAGCAGCGCCAATCATGGCAGAGACAAAATACAATGGTCTCCATGACAACCTGGGAGCCCATAGACTCAGAGCTGCCTCCGAGAAATAACCGTTCATCCGTCTCCCTGCACAACAGCCACTTATACGCAACTATAAATGTAGCAAGAGCATCCCAAAATAAGCACACACACTCACACACACACACATCAGAAGATCATGACTCATCCTTCACGATCCCTGTACATCAGAAGCACACAGTGATGGGATGTTGCTCTAATAACAATTTTTGTCCATTTCAACCTGGTTCTGTTTGCTTTAAGTTGGTCTAATTAATTTCCAGGTAATTGCATGCAAATACTACACACAGTAATTCTGCTGAAAATGCACTGAGAGTTTGATTCATAAAAGTAACATTTATCAAAACAATATGGCTTGAACTCTGGGTATAAAATTGTCTGGGCCACTTTCTTCTTCTTTCATCTTTCAGTTTTACTTGATATCCTAATCCACCAGATGGGGGCACTGTCACACCAGGGTGCTAAAGAAGAGAACAATTCTCCTGAGATCACAAGCTCCATGGTCCTGTGACTGTGCTGTGTGGTTATTAGGAACCAGTGGGCATCATATCATTTCACAGAACATTTTATCGATAAAGTATTATTTACCCATAAAGAATATGCCTTATTTTACAACATGCATATGTGAAAATTTTCAGTACGTCCATCCATACAGCCATACAAATTCTTTACCACTTGTCCAGCACAGGGTTGTGGGGAACATGGAATCTTTACCCAGGGCCTGGGGCACAAGGTGGTGGACACCCTAGAGAAGGTGCATCAAGGGGCACCATCACACAATCATACACACACACAAACACAAACACACACATTTAAACACTCATTCGCACACTACAGACAATTTAGAGATACCAATCAGCCTACAGTGCATGTCTTTGAACTGAGGGAGGAAATCCGAGTACAGAAGGACACCCCGAAGCACATAGACAGCATTCTAAATTCATGTACACACTAGGCTGTTGGATAGAGGTGGTGTTTAAATATAATTAAAATATGCTAATATGCTTTTAGCTAGTTTAGTGCTGCATCAAGGTAGAATAGTGTGGGATTAGGCTTTAATAATAAGTCCTATATTATTGAAAAGCCAAAAGAGTATTTGAAATTTAACTAGATCTGTAAAACTCCAGACTAGAGAAAGCATCATATTTTCTATTAGGATGAATAAGATAATAAGAATAAGATCATTCTTCAACTGGTCTGAAGATCTGGGATCATTATTATGGGTCTAATGATGTATCTTATGCAGAAGAAAATTGCAAGTAGTTTGCAAGTAGCAAGATGCATTTGAATCGTGATGACAAGATGAGTGTCTCTTAAAGCGTAAGATGAGTGTCTCTTAAAGCATAAAGTCCATTATGAATATGCCACAATCTGGCTTATAAGTGGAAAGGCCAAAGGGTTTCTGTTGCTGATGCTGAACACTTTTTCCGGGTAGAAGTAAGAAGAGCTGTGGATCAAGTCTCTGACCCACTTACAGCTTCTGCAGCAGAGTCAACAAAACCTAGGGCAGACAATAAGCATGTTAGTTGATTGCTTTTAACTAAGCACCAAGTTTTCTCTCATCTAATGCTTCATTTAAAACAGATACAATCCAATCCTCTAATAGGACAAAACAATAACAGTAAACCCTTCCCTGACTATCTTGTTCACTCAACATTTAATAAACGATTATCCCACATCCCTGTTAAAGGTTTGATTCTGTTCGGTAGGAAGGTATTTATTAATTTTCTATAATAGCAGCCCAGACAATAATTGTATCAAATCACAGGTTCATATTAATGTGCTCATTCTAATGTGTTATAGTTTCTAAAGTAAGAACCTACATAGTTACTTAAAAGGTGGACAATCCATATAAAGTAGCTCCTGATACAGTGAAGTTTGTTGTGAAGATATGTTTAATGCTTTAGCATTTTTGCAAGGAATCTCCACAGTCAGAGCTTTCGAAAATAGTGACAACAGGACGCTATTTTGCAGACATTTTACAGCATTAGACATAGATATAAACAAATGTATAAAAATTATTCTGTACTAAATAAATCAACAAAATATTTAAAGGGAAATTACTGATGAACACGAGGAAAAAAACACTTTGGTACGTGCTGTTTTTGGATAATAAACAGCTGCACAGTGGAAACATAACAAGGTGAGAACGGAGACAGACAGTAAGAACACAATAACAGTTTGGACCTATTATTTCTGGGTCAGTAATGTATTGCCCAAAAACCTACCAACAATAAAAAATTCATTCATTCATTCATCTTCTACCGCTTATCCGAACTACCTCGGGTCACGGGGAGCCTGTGCCTATCTCAGGCATCATTGGGCATCAAGGCAGGATACACCCTGGACGGAGTGCCAACCCATCGCAGGGCACACACACACTCTCATTCACTCACGCAATCACACACTAGGGACAATTTTCCAGAGATGCCAATCAACCTACCATGCATGTCTTTGGACTGGGGGAGGAAACCGGAGTACCCGGAGGAAACCCCCGAGGCACGGGGAGAACATGCAAACTCCACACACACAAGGTGGAGGCGGGAATTGAACCCCGACCCTGGAGGTGTGAGGCGAACGTGCTAACCACTAAGCCACCGTGCCCCCCAATAAAAAATTATTAAGTTATTAAGTATAAATTGTTAAGTTTTGTACAGGGGTAAATGACACAGGCCTGAGGTTACAGCTCCAGAAAACAAAATTGTATTCTGTATAATTAATGCTGAGAAAAAAGGAAAACGAGCAACCGTGTGCCCAGTGTTCCTGGTATGGACACTACTGAATGGCAATGACCCTTATAGATTATTTGCTGATGCTCCTTGACTCAGAAATGTACTGTAGATAGAAACCTCAACAAAACCCTACACTGTGTTATTCCACCATCTGACTCACATAAAACCTCTCTGCTTCATGTTACATGTAGCCTATAAACGTACATGATAATAACAAGTCTGTAAATAATTCAATGTAAATAATAACAATGTCATTTATGATCATAATATTTTGACCAATTATCATTTGCCCCTACAATGAATTAAAAAAACTCCTGTAATTTCTTCAGCGTTCACACAGGTTAGATGCAGATGCCATTAAATTAAAGCTGCAAGTCTGCACCTTAACACCTTAAGTTTTATACTTTATTTAATTTAAACTCTAATATAATGCTGTATTTTGATGAGCCCTAATCTGACACTTTGAGACTCAACATTTGGACACCCCTCATATACATGAATTTACAGAGAAGACTCTTCATTCATCTTATTCTGATTGTTTTGATATATTTTGATATATATTCGATTTTATTATAATGTATTAATGTATATTGAGCCCCCCCCCACAATAACTACACTGAATCATTCAAATATAAATACAATCTAACTTTTTTCATACAATTAAAAAATATAGAAAATCAATGATCTCATATGTAACTAACGTTCAGTGAACATTATAGGGACACATTTCTCCTAGAGGGCGCCATCCACTATTTATGGATCCCTACTGGCTATGTTTTAATGAAACAAATGGCAGAGCAGACAAAACCACAAATCAAGCCAGAGCCTACTCTGTAGCATAGAGAGAAAGAGTTAGAACCAGAGTTCTTTTTACATGCTCAAGGTAAAAATGAAGGCTGCTTCTGTTTAGAGTAAGTGGCACACACACACACACACACACACACACACACACACACACACACACACACACGCATACATATATATTGGGTATTTGGTATCTGTGAGTCAGGTATCTTTTCCCAGCATTCTTCAGTCCTTCCTGCTTCTGTGTCCTTGAATAAGAAAGATAAAGCCACTTGAGATCCAACATTGCACAGCAGCAAGCCAGAGACAATGGAGTTCACATGGCCTTCCACACTCCGCTGTCATTGTAACTAATGACCAGGTGAGGAAAGTCTCCTGCATGCCCTCTAGCCTGCAGTGAATCAAACTCCACAGCCCTAAGCACATTATGCAGATATCAGAAAATGACTCAGTAATAATAATCATAATAAACAATAGACTAGAGTAAAGTAGAAAGGGATTTTGAGGTAGCATTACGAATACATGCAAAAACATAGAACACAATATTAAAGCTTGTCAGTAGCATGGATCAATATAACTGATTTTTATCCAAAGGCTGAAAAACAGTTCATCATTGTAACCTAGCCTGAAGCATAAATCTGGAAGAACATGGAGGGTGAAGGTTACCTGCACTCATGTTTCATGAAGATTCAAGGCCACTGACATGCTTTGAAAGGCCTCGAATATTTCATACAGTAAGTTCCATAAAAAAGCTGTTCTGGAGTAAACACACAGGGCAAGGACCAATGCAACTTCCTGCAAGCAGATTTTCAAATTTTTATACCAACATAAAATTTTGATGTTTGAACTACAAACACGTTCATACAAGTGCTAAGTATAAAACCCTATCCATTTACTCCTTTGGACTCTTAATCATAAATACGATGCTTTTGTAAAAATCTTTTTAATATACTCTTTTTATTCTGCAGTCTGTAAGGACGTACTTGCCTTTATAAAACTTTCCCATCTGAATGGCAAACAATCATACAGAAGGACTGAATTTTCAGTAAATTTATTTTTCCTGAACAGATAAACAAGAGCTTTGGATTATTTGTAATGTATTTATCAAGCAATAAATTTCATGATATGTAAATATAAAATGTACCAGTTACTACAATAGTTCATTATTCACCCTGCAGGACCACGTGCTTGTTTTTTATTTATCATTTATCCTTCCAGTAAGATATGATACAGAGCAACTAGAGTACAAAGAGACTCCCCCGAAGTGCATGTCATTTCATGATTTCATGATTTCCTGACACATGCAAAGACCATTAAAAAAGGCATGTAGCAGTGGCACTAAATAAGTCATGTAGCACCCAACACCAGAGGTAACACATGTTTTCTAAAATCACAGTGATGAATTTATTAAAAAACTATTTATCAAAGAAGGAGGAAGAAACAGAGATAGAAATAGCTCTCCGTTCTCAGCAAATACATCGAGAACATTGTTTGTCCCTTGGGGGAACAGAATGATTCCAAGAAAAATAAGAGCTCTTAACTATCCAAAAAAAATAAAGCTCTTTGCTGCATGCAGCTACTATCTGCATGCTCTTGTCTTTTGTTTAGCATTTAATTATTCATATAAAGATCTTAGATTGCTGTTATTATATATCTGTTTCAGCTGATTTTATAATAATAATGTTTAATTAATATGGTTTGCATGGGTAGCTATCTTCCTGTCTGATTGTAGTTCTATTCAAATGGTCTTTTCTTATTTAGTTTATTTAGTTTGATCATTTTTTCTTCTGCTGTGAGTGTAACACGGTGTCGGACTCTCGGATTAGGTGTGGAACCATGTGTTGGAGTTTATTTGCAAAATCCAGGCTTACAAAACTCATTAACATTACACAATATAAATTTTTTGGTGACCAAGATCCAGGATTAATCTGAAGAGTTCAATGGTTGAAAAGAGTTCAACCATAACATGAACAATGTCAGGTACACAGTCATCTCAGATAGTACCAAAAATGGATTAACACTTAACACTAGTTAATTAAGACCTCATTATTTATTTTTATAAGGCTCCAATTAGACAAATACTTTTTATGTAAGACTTGTAATTACTCTATACATCTTTGGTAATTATTTTAAAGAAAATATTTATCATTTTATATTTAAAAGCATCAGTGAATCCTAAAAGTACATATGACTGGACATTTAATGTTTAATATCACTGAAGCACTTTACCAATTTCTTTTTTATGGTTTAGTGAAAGTGACGTGACATACAGCTAAGTATGGTGACCCATACTCAGAATTCGTTCTCTGCATTTAACCCATCCAAAGTGCACACACACAGCAGTGAACACACACACACACCGTGAACACACACCCGGAGCACTGGGCAGCCATTTATGCTGCAGCGCCTGGGGAGCAGTTGGGGGGGTTCGGTGCCTTGCTCAAGGGCACCTCAGTTGTGGTATTGCCGACCCGAGACTCGTACCCACAACCTTAGGATTAGGAATCAAACTCTCTAACCATTAGGCCACGACTTCCCCTTGGACGTTTACTGACACCCACTGGAATTTGCTCTAGAATTCTTCTCTCCCATTAATGAGCATTATCAAATAGTGTTGTGTGCATTTTATTGTGTGAGAAGACATGAAATTTGATGATTTCAGTGTAATTGTTATAGTTTTCCATCACTACTATAGAAACATTTTTTGCTGCTGTGTTTGAGTACCTTTTTTTTAGACCTATTACTAAATCTTTTTTTCTTCTTTCAGCTGTTCCCTGTTGGAATTCGCCACAGCGGATCATGTTATCCACATATCAGGTTTGGAATAGGTTTTACACCGGATGCTCTTCCTGAAACAACCCTCCCATTTTATCTGGGCTTGGGACTGGCACTGGGTTAGCACCATTGCCTGGGAATTGAACCTGGGCCACAGTAATTTCTACATTATTTTTGATCTGCTGGCATTTTATTTTGTTGTACAGGAGGAGTACAATGATAACACACACACACGTGGTTCTGTGAATGTACGACTTTTATTCTGAAGCCCACTGGCTCAGAAAACAAGCCGTTATGAGGATGAATCATGCGCTTGGCCTCAAGTCGTACTCTCTTGGGCCTTACTGCCAAACATCAGCATCCTCAGTAATGTTCTCATAGCAGAACTCATGCAGTAGAAAACATAGAGTAGATGCACAAAATCAATATTAATGAACATGTATGTAGATGTCGTGCTCTAGTGTCCTCATCATTATTTAGACTAACTTAATTATTAGAGGAATAATGTCTTATATCACACATACAGTAAGGGTGAGGAAGAGAGGAAGCAACTTCGAACTTGCAACTTGTGATTACTTTGAAATGTGTGATTACCAGACATGTGAATCTTGTGATGTGAATATTTGTCCTAAATGACATGGGAGGTGAGATGTGTGGTGGCAAAGGGAGACTTGCTGGTTCTTAACAGCCCTTTAGCATCCCATTCTTCATTAAAGTCAATTGGGTATGGATTGATTACCTGCAAATTACATCTATGAGCCATGATAAGTCATAATAAGAAGGTCTAATTCAATTTGAGTCAGAGTGTCTAAAGACAGCAATCGTGTAAACATACACAAAAAAAAAAAGTATCTCTGGTTAAACAGTAGGTAGTCTTGCATCCTGTGTTCTGAGTGCAAATTGCTGCAAACATTATCTGCAATAAGCATTATCTGAGTTTTGTTCTCCCCAAGCTTGTGTAGGTTTCCTTTAGTTTCTCTGATTCACTCCCACTGTCCATGTGCCAGGATTTTATGCACATACTTGAATCTGAATTAATGAATATCAATTAAAATGTTCAACTCTCGCAGTGTACAACCCTGTTATCTGTTATATCAGTATTCTGTATATCAGTATTCTGTGAAGGATATCACGTTTGGACATATCACTGACAAATGCTAGTCATGTCGAGTGATTTCACAATAAAATCTATTTATAAATTATGTGTGTGTATAATGTTAGAAAATGTTCAACAAAAATTTCATTTCAAAATGAAAAGTTCATTTCATTTTGATGGTGATCATAAAAATTGAAATATTACTTTCTGTTAATGCACTCATATAGAGGCAAATAGTTGTTTGCAAATAATATTACAGGTTTCATTAAAATGAAACACAAATAAATGTGAAATGAAATGCACACATTTTTTAATGCCTCAGGAATACAAAAAATAGTTCACAAATACATTCGGAAGGCAGAATAATTTATTTTGTGTAATAGAACAAATTTATTTTTATTTATATTATTTGTGCATCTTATTTTATTTATTTGTGGATTTAATTCGATTAAAATGTATTTATTATTATGCAACAAAATTCCCTATACATTCACAAGTTCTGTGTAGTTTAAGATTGCCAGAGACTCAGTACTCCTGACATCTAGAGGAGGTTTATCCCACCTAAGAACAAAGAAGAACCTTGATTCATAGATTCCTTGTACACTGAGATATGATGGGTTCATTAACGAAGTCGGAGAGAGTGTGCTTTATGGAAGCATTTGTGTTAATCTGATGCGGGCAGCTACAGGAAGCCAGTGGAGGGAGCAGAGCAATGGGGTGATGTGGGAGAATTTTAGAAGGTTGTAAATAAGTCATGCAGCTGCATTATGGATCATTTGCAGAGGTCAGAGAGTCAGACCTGCCAGGAATGAGTTGCAGCAGTTGCTACTCTTTCTGATAGACCATGTTGAGGTAACCTCTGCTGTTATACCATGGAACATTATAGCTTTAAATTATTGAATAAAATAAAAGATTTGCAAAAATAATACCTAAACGTATAATTTATTTTAATGTCAAAAAGCACATGAGAGATGGCCACATGAGACATGCCCTTACACATGAGAGATGGAAATAACTCCAGCATCCAGAGCTAAAGCCCCATTAATTATGAAGGAAGGTACAAGATTAGTGTGTGATATTTCATGTGTTCCTGGTTTGACACTTGCAGTGCTGCATAATGCAGAGGACGCTGGTATGTTGATGGTGAAAACACAAACACACACACACACACACACCCACACACACACACCACACACACACACATAATATATATATAATATAATATAAATATAATATATATATTATAATATAATATATGTATATACTGTATATGTATGTTATATATATATATATATATATATATATATATATATATATATATATATATATATATATATATATATATATATATATATATCTCACATATATTTCATATGGCACACTTTAAACATATTTTTCATAGCAAAAAACAATACCCTGACAAAATCAGAAGCACATTGCCTACAGTAAAGTACTTATTCATTCCAAACAGGAAATTAATTTTAAACAGCACTGTTGTTTTAGGCGTATATCATATTAGTATTTTTCTCTGGTACTCTGGAACGTTCCAAACAGCAAGTGTGAAACAAGAGCCAGGTGGAAAATGAAAGGCCTCTGTGTTTATTACAATACAGTAAACTCACTGTCCAGAATACCCAAGCACTCCAGCATGGTATATCAGATTAATGGAGAAAGCTTATAGTGCAGAAGATTCCAGTAAATCCTTTAAAGCTCACTGCAAGGTCTGAGGTCTGAGTGCATGATTACTGCAGATACTCTAGTCTTTCCTAATACCAAACAACAAACCAGATTAATTTCTCCAGAACAGGGGAAGTACACTCCTTCTCCTCCTCTTGCAACGAACAGTTGACGTAACAGTAACACTAAAAAGTTTTCATACTCCTACTCTTCTCTGCTCGGGTATGCATTCTATATCCAAAAATGCTAAACTCGCAAAAGGCCAGCCTAAAAATTCTGTGAACTATCCCAGGTGATACCTTTCGCTACATGCAGCCTGTGTCCTTATTATGTAAGCTCTGTTAGTGGGTGAGGAACAGACTGTGCCCTTGTCTTGAGCTCTGAGATGATTCTTTTGCAAATTGATCACTAAGTACATTGAGGAATACTTTTTAAACTTATACGATGTGGTGCCTTAATGCAGCAACTTATGTGTGAACTGGGGACACACTGGCTTAAGAGTTTTACAGTTCTGTCATTTTCTTCACCTTTCTGTTAGTTTTTGGTGTTTGGAATTACACATATATAGCAGAAGCACTGTATAGTTTTATCTGAACATTATATAGTGAGAGCAGTTTTGCATCTTTTTTGCCACATTCACAAAATTATTGTAAAGAATGGGAGTAGGCTAATGAGTCATATTTCTGCCATGTCCCCAGTTTATTCAAGGGTATTCATTATTTATGTCTAGTTTTTTGCATTACCTGATTGTCTTTTTTTGTGTTTGGAAACTATCCAACACAAGTTCCTGCAAACTATCATTTTAAATAAATTTTTCCAAGGATGGAATAACACAATTATAACATCACAATATTTCAAAACATCTGTATGATGAACGACATGTATTACGATTCATCATTCTTAAAACACCTGGAACTGAAGAGCTGGATTAAAAGAGTAAAAATTAAAAAAAAAAAAAAAAAAAAAAAATTAAAAGATAAAAGCAGAAATTTAAAAAAATAAAATGTTTATGCTTTTCTGACTACTTTGTCTAATTTTATAAATAATTACAAATATTAGAGGCGCTAAATGATATAGTACAGAAAATGCCCTATAATATTGCAAGTATTAATTATTTAATTATTTTAAAATGGAAAAAAAAAACTCTTTCCTAAACCTTGTTCATTTACCTTTGGACTTCTGCTCTGCATTAGATTTTTTCCATGAGTGGGAAGTTGGGCATAAGTGCATACATTAAATTAAAACCCACATCCTTATTGAATCATTTCTTTATACCAAATTGCTATTTGACCCGAACCCATCCTGCTGTGGAAACTCCAGACACACCCTCCTAACCAGCATGCATGGAGAGTCAGTGAGTTGGTCTGCTCATTGTCTTCTGTGGCTTACATATTTGGATAATATAATACTTTGCAATTAAAATTTGCGGTATAGATTTAACTAAACCACAGATATGAACCATTCAATGAGAAAATTATAGCAATAGTTTTATTGTTCTTTTTTTGTAATTTTGTGGATTATAAACTACTACAAGCACAAGAACAGAAAATTCTGGCCAGTCATAGGTTTTGTTATTATTCAATCCGCACCAATCAGAAGGCCAAGTCAGACTTCTGCAAAGGTTTGTATGCACCTTCAACCAATCTGCACTGAAAAAAAATAAAAACACATATTTCTGTGCAATGAGGACATTAGGATTAACTGTTACATTTTGGAAAATGGGGCAAAATTAGCCAATGGGCCAAAACATGGGCCACAATTGGGCCTCAAGCTCTGAGGCATACATGTTTCAATATATTTGAAGTCATGATATTAGGCTTTAAAAGAAGTCAATAGGATTTGAAAGGGGCAGTTTGTTATGTACATAGCATCTTGTGGCATAGCATGAGCATTATTTGGAAAATATGGAACTTTGGAGGACACATTTATTAGCCTTTACACTTCCTGCTTGGTAGCTGTAATAGGTTAGAACTGGATGATGGGTGGAAACTGACAAGCAATTTGTGGAGAAGATGCAAAAATACGAAAGAATAAATAAATAAAACATTTTATTAGCATAACATAAATCAGGAAAAACTTTTAAGTATTAGGGTATACATTGTCTTTTAGCACAATTCACCTGTAGTGGGAATATTAATCGGACTATCGTTTGTGATGCGCAATAATGCATTGTCTGTAAGTTTCAGTTAAGCATCATTTTTAACAGTGATGCTGTCGGCCACCATTACATTCCCAGAAGAAAGCCTAAGAGCCATGGTCTCTCTTAAATATTGTATGAGATTCTTATGTTCTTCCTCAGTTGGACCTACCACAAGGCCATTATTTCTACTAACCAATTCCTCTTTCAGACACTTCTGCACTCTCTCAGTCATATTTTCGTTCACCTATTTTCTCTCTCAAATAATCTATCATTGTCAGCAGTGGGTCTAAAGGAGCAAAACTTTAAAGTATAACCTGTTTTGCCGAGTCATGAACTCAGAGGCAGAAAAGTTTTAATGAAATTATTAGGAAAACATCTGAAATTTCTGAAAACATGGATGACTCCAGGCTAGAGATCAGCTGCCTTGACCTGCATTTTGTAATTAAGAAGGTAAGTGAAGTGTGATTAATTCAGCTCAAATTATCATTGTGCCACTCAATCCAGACAATTGCACAGCTATCCATGGCCTCTTATTCAAGTAAACATAATTGACTTTCTAAAAGGGGTCAGATGAGTATTCTCTCTAACTGCCAGCCAATCGCAGACATTTTTTTAAAAATATTTACAGTAACATGTATGAGGCAGTTGAGACTAGACAACATACAGTCACCCAGTGTAGTTGTCAGGGATCAGCCCGGACTTCTGGCCATGTGCTTTTGTTATTGTTGTCACGTGTCTGCCTCGCCTTCGTCATTAGTTGTGTGTGGTCACATATTGTATTGGTTATGTCGCGTATTTTACCGTGTTGTCTTTATTGTTTATTAAACCCCTGTCATTTGAAGCTATCCTGCGTATGGGTCTGTCTCCCTCCTACCCAGACTGTGACAGTAGTCTAGCAGCTTGCTTTGGGTAGATTTGGAAATAATTTCAACTGTGTTCAATGAACTATCATTACTATTATAAATCTCCAAAGGCACAGAAAAACTATGGGGGAAAAATACATTGGAGAAACGAGAAGTTCATCTTTTCATGGGATGAGAACTATTTCACAAGTATTTTTGATGTGTGGGCATTGTCCCCTTTCCTCTCTTAGTCTTTACCAGATTCTGATGGTTCTAGACATTATAGACACACTATTTATTGTGTAAATGTATTATATTCAATTCTGATTATTTGCTAGAAAAGATTTTGGCAACCAGAGCATATTTTTAAACTGGCCCAATGTGGCAACACTGTCAATAAATGTCTGTCCAATCATGTTACTCCACTTAAAATGTGCATAGAGGAAGTATGGGGCAGGAAAACATTGCTGCCATGGATGTCTATCATTGACCACTATATGAAATTAGAACTTTAAGGAGGTTAAGTGAATCAGGACTTAGGGAGTTGAACACATATACAGTATAGCTGATATAAACCATGGTACCCTGACCCACCTACCCACATGGAAGAGCCACCACAGCATCTAAGTTTAAAAATGATTTACTTATTTTATACTGTACATTACAGTCTTATAAGCTTAGCATGTATGCCATTGCTTAGTGTGACATGCTATAGCAGGGGTCATCAGCTGGGGCAAGTTGTTGATTTATATTTCAGATGACTGAACAGAGTATTTGAAAATTCCACTGCAAAACAGATCCTAGATTGTGGCCTCACAGTCAATCACATGCATTCATGTAAAATAGTTAGCTGAAGGCTTTAACTAGCAACAAGGCTGAAGACATAAAGGTCAGAAAGGCTAATGTCATGACAAGGTGTGTGTGTGTGTGTGTGTGTGTGTTCTGGCAGGAATGCAGAGGTCACTGGGGCTTCAATTTGCTGATGAATGCTATGTGACAGGACATTAGTGATGTGGTCATTACACACACCATGCTAATAAATCTTTGCCGACCAGCAGCTGCTTCCTCATCATTAAGCCTCTTTAGTTCAACAGAGACAAAAATTGCACTTCATTTTACAACTGAAAATACTAAGCTAGCCTAAGATGCTCTCATATTACGTTACCTGAATGCACACAGTCACTGAACACAACAATTACACAACAGTGATGATTTTGATGCTTCATAATCTAAATGATTTTGATATACACAAGCACCAACCACTTTAATAGGAACACCTGTAAATGTGATCTGTTGTGCATATATATTCAATCATCATATGGCAGCAGCACAATGCATAAAATCATGTAAATACAGGTTAATATTCATGCCAAACATAGAAATGGGGATAAATGTGGAGGGAAAATGGTATTTTGAAACAAAACAGTCTGTAGAGAATACACAGCATGGTTAAAAACACATTATTGAGTTCTGCAGGTGGAAACACCTTGTTGGCATGAGAGATCAGATAAGAATGGTTTGAGCTGTAATAAAAAGCTATGCTAACTCAAATAATACTCTTTACAACTGATAAAAGTTTCAAGTTCACTCAGAGAAGAAGTCTGAGTCGCTGGTACAACGGAATGCAAAATCCAGTAATCCCACAAATAGAAATCAGCTACACAAACCATGAGTCATCCGCCAGTGGTGGAGTAACTATAGCTTCTCTCATATGTTGAATGATATTGGTGATGTGACAGTTATCAGGAATGAAGAAACAGCATGAGGTGTTAAGCATCTTGCAGACTCCTCCGCACTCTGCAGTCAGGATATCCAGTATTATCCTATTATGAAGAACTACGTCTCTCATAGCCTTTAATTCACTGTTGACTAATTGCAGAGTTTGTTTGGTTACATTATTTAATTTTATTAAGGGTAGTCAAGTTACCTGGAACATGAACCATCCTACTGTACTACATGGCCTGTAGTCCAGTGGTCAGCCAGGGTATACCCATCAAAATATCTAGGAACATAATGCCTGCTACGATGCTACGAACACACAGGGGACTCGGAGTTGGATAATGCCAAGGGTGTGTGTGTGTGTGTGTGTGTGTGTGTGTGTGTGTGAGTACAGAAACACCATCGACAACAAAGACTGGATCACAACTTCCTGCTCAATTCCAGTGACAAGGAATATTAGTATAGGTATTATTACCACATTGCCACAAAACAATATTGGTTGAGGTCAAAAAGACTTAATGGATATTGATTATGTACAGTGACATGACCGTCAGTAGATAGAGAAAAACCTTTATCATTAATAAAACAGAAGGGTTTCGAGCCCTTTTTCAAGGCTCTTCGTTCACATCTACGTGAGCCTTACACTCAGAATTGCTGCTCACTACTATTAGAACAGAGACAAGTATCGCCCAATATTTCTGGGACAATAAACACCTGACAATTGTCCAGTAACACATCAGAAAAAGAGGTGCACTCTCTCCCAGGGAGACCATAGAGGTTGGAGTTACGACCAGGCATTGGGTCAGCCATGTCATGTCCTGAGCAAAAAGAAGTAGTCAGCTGTAGCAGCCAGATGCTGTAGCAGCCAGAGAGACAGGAAGAGCTGTTCTTATTGACCTCAGCTGCAGTATTATAGTTTAAAGGATGGAGCATATGGTCTCTCCTAGAAGTATAATAAACATTTTTTTTTTTTCTCTTTTTTTAATTACCTTTTCTAATGGTTGAGTTAGTCTATCAGGATCACAACATGAGCAAGCTTTAGAATGACCAAAGATTCTACAAAACCATTGTCTAGGAATGTTAGCAGTTCTAGACGTAGTCGGATTATCATACATGTATAAAAGCTTATATATAGGTTTCTATATGTGTATGTGAAACTTTGAGATGAGATAACGCCTCCTAAGGGCTGCTTGATTGCTGAGTTTCTTCATTTTCTGAAGTCTGAAGAACCTTGTTAAAATGAGGAGAGCTTCAACCTGCTGAATGTTACGAGTCGGTGAGAACGGTGGAGAGTCTAAAAGCACCTTAGACCACACAACACATCAAACCTTGAGGCAGATGGGCTACAAAAGCAAGAGACAACAGCGAGTTCCTCTCCTGTTATTCAAGAACATGAATCTTTTTCATCTTCACAGTAGTGGATGGTTAATACTCTTGGTCAACTCACAACCTTCCTATTTATAGTCCAACATCTTAAACACGCAGTCGTCTGAGCTTCCCCAGAAGTTAACTGATGATGTCATCAATTCATTTGCATATTATTTGTAATCATCATTATATTTTACATTATTTATCTTTATTCATAGGCACTTGAATTTATCTTATTTGTACAATTGAGCATGTGATAGTTAAGGACCTTGCTTAAGAGCCCAGCAGCGGCAGCACCGTTTGTTCGGAAGTTCAACATCTTAATCAGTCACCTACCAGTCTATTAGATGCCCGTTCTTAATGACTATAAATAACAACGTGTTCCTGTAATTTCATTTTCAGATTACTATTACAACCAGAAAGTGTTAATGCAAATTGTTAATGATCTCCTTTAACAGATGCTAGCTGGGTAGAGAGCAATCAAGAGACCACTGATAGTCTCATCACATCTCATGACTCCAATGCTCTACAAGGCTTATCATAATGATCAAAATGAAGCAGTGTCTCTAATAATACACAGCAGTATACTCAAAATATTGTTGAATTTTTCATTGCAAAAGTACATTTAATGTCACTTTTTATCTGCAACCACAGGCATGGTTTGTTCCCTTTGACACAATTTCAGCTATTAGTGCAGGATGTGGGTGACTGGTTGGCTGGTGGTGCAGAAACAGTCCCTGGTTTCCTATCTGCACTCGCTAATGGATTGAGAGGGATCTGTTCGGCCGGAAAGAACATTGCTGGAAAACAAAATGTAATAAGGAATTAGCAGATGAAGAACAGAAGCTTTAGCAACTACTGTACATGTGTGATAGCACAGCGGTATGACTATAGGCTTGTTGTTTATGACAGAATGCACCTAATACTCAGCTGACAGGATGGATTCAGAGACTAAGCGGTGATGATGAAAGAAATGAGACGCTGACATTTCATGCCTTTACACGGCTTAGTACAAAGAACTGCAATGACGGGCATGAATAGCCAACCTCTGTTGCTAAGCACTTTGAGTAGTAAAGGACACAAACAAAGGGCTCAAAATGTTCCAAGATCAATTATATTAGCTATACATATACGGTATGTTGTTTTGCATTCGATAAACTAGCAGCTGTTGATCAGCATGAACTAGTATTTTAGACTGTCTCCAAGCATCTAAAATGTATCCCTGTTTTAGGGTAGCACAGATTTTGTTTGCTGTGCCTTTGTTTATTTAGTAATTAGTGAGAATGTCTGTTGAGCTGATTGACTGTTTGTTTGATGGATCAGCAGGTGGTTTCTACACAGTTAGTGAAGCTGTTGGATTTATCTAAAACGCTTCAACTATATAAATGTAACTATATAAATTTAAATGTAATTGGGTGATACAATAAAACCACAGCTAGTTCTGAGAATTTCTTATGATCTCTTTATTGATACATGATAAGTTTTACAGTTGGGACTAAACATTTTGCATTTCTTCATGCAAGCATAAGTAGCATGACAATATTCACAATTTAAAATCTCACAGCAAAGCTCACAACATATTAAATGTTAATCTTAGATGTTAAATTAAAACACAACATAAAAACAAAAGCAGGAGGTAAAGTTTAAAGTAAACAGATGAGCAACATTATCATTAAAACAATGCAGGCTTAAAAACATTTAATTTTATTTATCAAATTCATAAATAACAGAATATAAGACTTTATGTCTGAGAAGCCTGTGTGGTTTGATGACTATTTCAGTCATATAGAACAAGGGGAAATGGTTGATTTTTTTTTCTTTTTTCTTTTCGCAATGCCAAAGCAAACACCATAGGAAATTTGTTTTGTTTTGTAGCTAGATCTGAAACACTAGACTTCTGCACTTCTCTGCTTGTATTAAAGATAATCCCATACCTCCGCCTAAAAATCCACCCATGTACGCACACACGCACACACAGACACACACGCATATCTCGGTTATGACTGTTATGGTGGCCTCTGATCAAATGAGAATTCTGAGAAGTGCCACCAGAAGTAAACCACCTGCTGTGCTACGGTTCCATGAATCACTTTCTTTTATATATATACACACAATTCTTTTATGAATAAGCAGAATTTGTTTTATGCTTTTAAGAGCCATTTGGGTGCATTATTCTCATTGTCTCTATGACATGTGCAGTGATATAGGCTCATATAACAGCAATACAACCATCTCAGCACACTCAGTACACATAAAACAAACACCTACACAGATGCACTGTGACATGGAGTTCACATTAAATGAAATGCCATATATAAATATATAGAGTATACTTTTTCTTACATTTACACATTTAAATTAACTGAAGTCTGCTTTTTTTGCTGTGTTGTAGTGTTTGATGCTTTCTAGTTGAACCACACACCACGTTACGCAGCATTATGCTGTTCATGCTAATCTCAAACATGATCTCCTGTCAGTAAATAGACACTCAGTAAATGGTAATTTCTCCTTTCAGTAAATGGTAATTTCCAACATTTCCCTCTATACAGTCATTCTAAATGATCTTTCACTAGTATGATGATTACTTTAGGGTGAATATCAACTAACATAAAACCCTAGATCATGTCCTTATGTTCTTGTTCATATTACATATTGCCGTAATCTTCTTTTTGGTACAGCTGCCTTTAAGAGCTCCAGTCACATACAGTAAGCATCCTCCTCATAGATGCAATCCAATCTGGACGCTAAATATATCTATTTCATCATGATGCCTCAATTAAGTATATGGATATTTATAGCAGATTAAGAATAACGAAAGCTAAGATTAAAAGATGAAGGGATTATAAAAGGGCAAGCTGAGGCTCTTGTTTTTGCTAGTGTCAAAACAGGAAAGAATAACAGAACTTCATTACGTAAGGCCTTGTGCCAAAGTAAAGATGGCCATCCATTGACTTTTTTTTCACAACCATCTTAAGCCATGCAGACATTGCATCATCCATTAAAGACAAAACTATCCAATAACCATTGCACATGGACGATCACAACAGTTACCAGGCAACAATATCCCATTCACAATAGGAGCTGAAGTCTAACAGCTCAATAATCATTTAAAATGCAAATGCATTGCATTTACACGCTCAAGTTAACTGAACATGAAAAGTGCAGTAAAAAACCATCTCAAGCACACTGAAAGTTCAAGTCAAATACAAGACAAATAACCATTTAACACCAACAGTGGACCATGGCTACCATGACACCTGACTTTGCATTAAAACGTACCTCAAAATGGCCTCATAATTATCTGTATTTAAGTGTGGTACTATGCCAGGTCTTTTTCCTGTTAAAGTTTTTAATTAATAGTGTGTGTGTGTGTGTGTGTGTGTGTGTGTGTGTGTGTGTGTGTGTGTGTGTGTGTGTGTGTGTGTGTGTGTGTGTGTGTGTGTGTGTGTGTGTAAAGTAAAAACCCTTAGAAACAACCTGAGAGTTCTCAGGTGTAAAAAACTTTTCACTCCTATTCAGCTCCAGGTCAATTAGATATACTGTTTCTCACACAATTAACACAAATTACATATGTACATGAAGAAGAGATATGTTTAGGGAGTTAAGTTTTTTTTGTTAATAATCATTATTTAAAAAAAAAAAACAAGTGTTGTCACTAGGAGATAAAAAATTGAGATTTAATGGATCTTACTGGTCTCTTCTCAGCAAACCAAATTTATCTGACGATCATAAAAAGGATTAGCATGAGACAAGCCACATTATTGTATTTCTTTCAGAAATCCGAATTTCAGTACCAATAGATGTCTAGCTTTTTAGTCATTAATTAATCTGAAGTATATTATTTAGTAACCTTTATAAATTATTAAGTTATTCTAATGAAATAGTAACTCTAAGAAAGTATTGGTTTTCTGAGGCTTTCTGTCAGTTTAAGGTTTCATACAGATTCCTCTTGTTTAATTATTGGGTTTTCTTTCAGGATTAAGCTTAAAACAAAACTGGAGTACCATTTCATTTTGAGCTATCCCCAGGAGAGACTTCTGGTTTATGCATGATCTTAAATAGCTGTTTAAAACCTTTACAAATTTACAGAAATAAATTATATTGTTAGGCCTCTGACATGTATGAGGTTGCTATAAATGATATACATTTGAAATGTTTAGAAATGAGGGCAGATTGCATTGGACAAAGCCCACGGCCGAATTTAGCCTAATATAACGCTGTCTCCCAGGGTGTAATTACAACCCCCCATGAGAGTGAATGTGAGCAAGCTGTGGGAGCTACTCTCTGTTCCCCAGCTGGGCCTGTCTAATGTGAAGGGATGAGAACTCCCTCTCTTAAATCCAGTCCAATAGCTGGGGATAGTTAACTGCTTTTATGGTTTACTTTATTTTCATGAGCATTCTAACACTTTTATATAATGAAGACAGATCATTCATAAAACAAAAGAGGCAAATCCTATTCCTCCTATCGACAGCTAAGCTAATGTCACATATATTACATTACTCTCTCATTGTATTTGGGCAAAGACATTTTTCCTTTGGTTCTATTTTGTTTTTTTAAACTTGAGTGCCCTGATTTTTTATAGTATGCTACCATGGAGACAGCTTCATCAGGCTTCATACTAAATGGTATATGCAGCATACATTGTGGATGAATGTGTATTGCTTTAAAACGGTAGATTCACACATAGAGTCCTGCAACTGGATTTTGAATCCTTTGTTGTTAATAATAACATCAAAGGCCACAAATTAATGCTAAAATCATTTCGAGTCCTGAAACAGCCTGGTATCCCATTCAGGGTATATTCCCTTCTCACTCCCAGGAACACTGTATATATATATATATATATATATATATATATATATATATATATATATATATATATATATATATATATATATATAGAGAGAGAGAGAGAGAGAGAGAGAGAGAGAGAGAGAGAGAGAGAGAGAGAGAGAGAGAGAAAGAGAGAGAGATAGATAGATAGATAGATAGATAGATAGATAGATAGATAGATAGATAGATAGATAGATAGATAGATAGATGATATCCTAAGGATAAGTATATGAGCCAGAATATAAGTTGATAAGTTAATGATCAGCATAGTTATTATATGCAATTCCCGAGCCTTTTAGAATAGATATAGACTAGTTACACATTCAGGTAATATATATATAATTATCCCAATTAAGTGTGTGTGTGTGTGTGTGTGTGTGTGTGTGTGTGTGTGTGTGTGTGTTTGGTGGTAGTGGTGGTGGTGGTGGGGTCCTGCATGCCATTAATTCTCGGTATTTGTAGTGTGTTTAAGCGGATAAATGCACTCGTTTTTGAGCATCTGGTGATGTGTTGGTTGTGACGCAAAGGACTAAGTGCACGGTTGTCCGTTACCTAAAATAAGTTTGACACCCAATGCACTAAGAATTGCATGAATTTTGAAATAAATGGATTTCAGTAACTCGCGTTTTTTTTTTTTTAATGAATATGTAACAAACCTCCTAACAGAATAATAAGCACGTGACAGGATACGTTCCTGTCAGGATTTAATGGCGTGTGGGTAAGATTTGGAAGGGATTTCATAATTTCAGGAAAAGATAAAGGTTTGTACAGCAGGCGACGTGAATGAAATCCGGGGCGCAACCTGAGTGTTTTTCTGCGTGTGAAAAAAGCTGAGCGAAAGCGCGCGACTGCTCATGCGCCCGGGCAAGTCAGTGTGCGTGAAGAGATTCTGCTCATCGCATAGTCAGTGTGGCGTCTGATCAGGGGTCGAACACAGCTCATTTCTCCTCCTGTCACACTGGATCTCCAAGCCTCACGGATCTCATGGACGCTTAGGCTCAATTGACATCTGAAATGGATTTATTTACATCTGTCGTTTTGTGTCTCGCGGATTATAAGAAGACCGGTTGTGAGCGCGTCCTTTATTTACGTAATGTGGTAACTATTTGCGCATTACAACTGCGATAAAAATAAATAAATAATTAATTAAAAATCCTGCTCGAAACGTTGTCGGGGAAATTTTTTTGCGTCTTGGAGGACTGGGGGACACAACAACAACAAAAAAAGCTTGTATCTCCATCTGGCTTTTGTTGCTGAATGGGAAAAGCATGGAACGTTACTGTGATGACCAATGGATAAACACACGCCAGCTCTGGGCTTTATTTCCATGCAAACCTTGATGCATCGTAACCTTCTGGAGGTAATGTAGGATTACATGTAGAATTCGGGGTTTTGTTTAGTTTTGTTCTTATTTTAAAACATTGCTTTACATAGACACGTTGAACGATGGGACCAATGCATATGGGAAATGGTGCAATGCAACGCTGCTGTCTAGGAGCACTACAGGCCATAACATCTCACCTTTCATCACCAAAGTGTTTTTTATTGATCGTTGTTTGCAGAAGGTTTCACTGAGAATATGAATTTGCTTTTTAACGGTAGTGAACATAAATGAATCTCCTTCATGTGCAAGATCTTTAAATATCTCTAGTTTGTCTGCATGTATTCAAGAGTAAGAGAAAACACTTTTGCAAAGAAGTGCCATAAATGTTGAAATGCACACTGTAAAAAACAACTTATATTTCAACAGTACATGATCTATTTTTTTTTTTTGTTTTTCTGTTTTCAGCTTATACTCGGCGACTTGTTCAGCTCACTCTGTTAATCTCTTCTTTGTGCTTAAAGAAGCCGAATAAAACATATATCGTCATAAGACTACATGTAGGTCTGACTCTTGACAGAGTGGGAGCTATGCCATCCTCCATGGAACTGTTCATTAAGTGGGCTATCTGCACTTTCCTGGTTCTTATCCACATACCTGGCACTGATGGCTCAATAGTGAATTTCCACAAAACATGCATATGTGCCAGTAACATTGTGAGCTGCTCCAAAATGAACTTAACTACTATTCCACCTGATCTGCCCAAGTACACAGCAGTGCTTGATCTGAGCTATAATGACATCACCAGACTTCGTGCAGAATGGACCACATACAAGCTCCTGAAACTCCACAACCTTTTACTGAGCCACAATGGCTTGCATTTTATCTCTACTGAAGCTTTTGTTCATGTTAAGCACTTGCGCTACTTGGACCTGTCCTCCAACCACATCCGGCAACTGGATGAGTACATTTTTGAACAGCTAGAGTGTCTAGAGGTGCTTCTGCTCTACAACAACCATATTTCCCAGATTGACCGCACTGCTTTCACAGGCTTAAGTAAACTACAGAAGCTCTACCTGAGCCAGAACCAGGTGTCCCGCTTCCCACTGGAGCTGGTTAAGAACAAGACGCGACTGGAAAAGCTGAGTTTATTGGACTTGTCTTCAAATCGGATCAAAGTCCTCCCCATTCAAGACCTGCGGGACCTGCCAGCCTGGCTCAAGAATGGACTATACTTCCACAATAATACACTTATCTGTGACTGTGAACTGTACACCCTGATGGTACATTGGTATTTGCGACGTCTAAACTCCGCTGTGGATTTCAAAGATGACTATACCTGCATAATGCCAGGGCCTGATAGGAAAATCTTGCATGTTTTTGAGCTAAACATGCATATGAACTGTAGTACATATAATGAATCAGTGGAGGAAGCCTTTTTGGAGCAGTATCTCGTTCTCAAGTGTGATACCCGGCATCGGGACATGTCCAAGACGTGGATGTTACCTGGAAATGTAGTAGTATCACCTGGAAACAACCAGACTGCTGAAGTTCTACCAGATGGCAGCTTGGAAATCAGTTCAATAAAACTAGAGGACTCTGGTCAGTACACCTGTTTTGCTGTTAGTGAATACTTTAATGAAACCCTGTATGTGTGGGTGAAGGTGCATAACTTCACTCTTAATGGAAACAGCGAGACCCTCAATACGGCATACACAACTCTGGTGGGATGCTTGGCCAGTGTGGTCCTTGTGCTCATCTACTTGTACTTGACCCCTTGCAGGTGCTTCTGCTGTCCAGGACAAGGGAAGAACAAAAACAATCATGAGGACAGTATTCATTCATCTATGCTCAGCGTCACCCCAACTCATGAGGATCTGGCAACCAAAGCAGAGCCCAACAGACATGTTGCCTTCATAGATCCCAAGGACCTGCAGGGCCAGAATGGGAAAGTGAATCGCAATGGGGAAGAGGAACTTGAGGATGAGGCTAAGCATGGGAAAGGAAAGAGAAAGAAATCAGTGGCAGACTCTATTAGCTCAGTCTTCTCTGACACACCCATTGTGGTCTGAATGGATCCTGTCCAGATTTGA
Organism: Tachysurus vachellii; assembly: GCF_030014155.1. Lineage (NCBI taxonomy): Eukaryota > Metazoa > Chordata > Actinopteri > Siluriformes > Bagridae > Tachysurus > Tachysurus vachellii. The sequence continues at coordinate 11,379,433 of NC_083470.1, forward strand.
AACTGGGCAGTCTTCTATAATGGATGCAAATTGTGTGAGGTTTGTTCAGAGGCAATGAGTTGTTGAGACGTCTTTGGAAAAAAAGCAACAGTAATGCAGTTTGCACCCTTCAGCATGTGGCTAATTAAAGACACAGTGTTATATAGCTTTCCTTTGTGAATTTGACATGGACAACTTAGAGAAGCCTTTCCAGCATTTTAATCTGTAGCACTTAAGTATATACTGTGAAATGGTCTTGCCATATACAGTAAGTGGACTTTTAGCAATGTGTCACTGAGAAGTGGGGAAGCTCATAGGGAACAAAGCAAAATTAATTTCTCCTGGCAAGCCTTATTATTTAGTAATATATAAACCATATAAAACATACATTATGATTCTTAGACTGCTGAGAGTAGAAAGATTATACCTTGTGTCCTGTAGCCATTAGTACTTACAATATTTATTCCTCCCTTCCCCAAATGCTGACTTGCCATCATCATCACTTTATATATAGATTTCAGTCATGAGTCATTGCTAGAGGAGTGGCATGCCATTAGCCACCATCACGGTGAATGCTGAACACTGTCAAGTGCATTTGAAAGGACGTAGCAAAGGTTTGAATGTACTCATACAAAATATCTCTAAGCTTACCAGTATGTCAAAAACGTGCAAGAAACGTGTTTTAATAAAAAAAAGTTAAATTGGAGAAAGTCCAATTGCTGCATTATGATAATATTTCTATTGGTTCTTGTTAATATAGAGTTAGATATAAGGTAATAGGAGAAGATATTAAGGTAATAGGTAACATTAAGCCAAAGTTAATCTTCACTGCATTGTAAATCCATAGACACTTGCAATAATGCCACAGGACAACAGCTTATGCTGAATTTTAGAACAAAAACATGCTGGATTTTAGGACAAAATGCTAAGACTTCTGTTAGATAGATGTCGTCTTTTAGCATCCTGTTCGAGTTTGGTTATTGAAAGTTTGGGTAGTTGTAGCACCAAAAATTAGAACTGACATGACAGCTGCCATTATCCCCAAGGATCACTGAAAATTGATGCCAGGCGCACAATAGCATTTCTTGTAATCCCCAGCTTTAGAGTAAATTAAATCAGCATGTTGTGTGCACAGCAAATGTATACCTTAAACAATGACTCGTAATCGCATTATGACTGCCATTCTCTGTCAGGAAATATGGCCTATTATTTGCACAATGCCATTTGCATGAGGTTGTCTGTCATGACAACCAGAGAGAGAGAGAGAGACATTTCCTGAATGCTAATAACCTCTTAAAATAGAATAAGGTATCTCACCGGCTTTTCTCTAGTACACCAGGACAGTCCATAATGCAAACACAAAAACTGTTTTTCAATCATCTTTGATTCTCAAACCATTTCAAGTTCAGGGTTATTTGCATATTTTGTCAGCTTTAGTCATTTGCTGAGTCACCTATTGTCAAAATGTTGTCCAAGAGATTGGTCTCATCATTAACTACACCTGAAACCCTCAAAAGATGCTTGTAAGAAGCTTTTTGAGAAAAAGGAGAAAGTCTATTCTGCCATATTAATTATGCATGTTACTACCCAGTGTCACATAGGCTTTAATGAGCATGATAAACACAGTAGAAGGATTCCTCAGATATAGCACACAATGAACATTTTACAGTGGTGGTTCCATGTGTACTGCCACATAACATGCATTCTATGTAGCATTCAGCTGCCATACTCTGTAACTGTATCCATACCCCATAAAAGTTTCAACTCTCTGGCTACACGTTTGCCTTGAGTGAAATAAGACGGTGGTTGGACAGTCAAATCATTTTTATTTCCAACCTGCTTGGGTGAAGTCAAAGGCAGGCTAATTCAAACCATACTGATTCTCAAAGGTAAATCATTATGGAGGACACTAGCAATGGAAGTATATTAGAGTAATCTAGTTACAATCTGTGTAATAAGGGAATAAAATCTCTAAGATTCTCTTTTCTGAGGGGAGCGCCCATCTGGTTCGCACAGTATCATCTCAGGAAAAAAGTATCAGAAAATGAGAGCAGCTATGATGGACAGCGGCAGGCAGTGGGCAGCTCAGGCCTATTAAACGCCTCCACAGCTGAAGCCAAAATCCTGTGACGTCCTCACCATCGTGATCTCTATTGGAAAAGGCCAGTGTCTATGTTGCTTTCAAGCATGCTTCACATTGGCAAGAGACACAACACCCAAACAAGATCTAATGGATATTTAGCCCTGTGTCATTCGTTTTCCTTTAGTATCAGTCCTTGGATATTGTTAGATGGCAGCAGTATTCTATTAATCTGTTTATCATTGAGCATTTAATGGTCGGTACATCTGTGCTTTTGTGTGTTGCTTCTGTGTTTGTTTAAAATGTTTATCTTGAAGACAATGTTTTCTTAACCAGCATTTTGTCTGATTTCCTTGTACTTCTATTAGAAGTGCCCAAGTCACTCCTGTAGTTTAATCCTGCTGGCTCTAATACCGACACGTATTAGGTGTATCAATTTAATACAGCTGGCCCTGATATATTCAGATGGTACTGAAGAGCCTGTTCATGTGGGTTAAAGCTGAAAATAACTTGTGGGGGGTGGGGGGGTTAGATCACAGGGAGCATATTGGGCCTCCTTCTTCTTTATATAGTGTTCTTTATGCTGTTGTCTGGATTCCTCTTGTGACAAAAGTTGAGATGTTGAGGATTTTATAACATTATCTGTTGTAATTTATGTTTCTGTCATATGAAATCTTAAAGAGATGTTTACAATGTGTCTCAATATGTCTGTATATTCAAATTAAGAAGTTAGTAAATAGACCAGAAACTTCAGTAAGCCATTACAGACTTTACCTATGGAGGCAACAAAGCACTGTATCATTAAGCAGTAGGTTATATGCTCTTTTTCAGGAAAACACTGTTATATGTAGAAATGTTTGTGAAAAAAACCCAGAGATTTGCCTTGACTTTACATTATGCGCCTCTAATACCTTTCTTTAGGATAATGTATAATGTATAATGTAAGCACACTAAATTGTGTATCAGTGTACATATTTCTTACCTAGACACTTTAATCCTGTTTGTGAATATGTTCTGTTCATTTTGGGGTTTTTTTTAAGTGCCATATACTGTATGTAACATGTATGTAATATTTCACAACTCTGTATGTCAAGTATTTTATCTTGTTAGTTTTAAATCTCTGGCTACTAAGAGACTATTGATATAAAGTGTCTGTGTCTGTCTGTTGTCTACAGTTGGATATACAAAGACTTTTAGTCTTATCAGAAATACACTGACCATGTCACAATCATTTCAACAAAAGTGCCCGTCTTTAGTTTCTGTGAAAGTAAAAAAACAACAAAGAGACAAACACATCTGGCTACCGGAAATCACCTAAAGTAGTAAAAGCTTTCCAGTGAAAACATGGCCTGTCTCGATAAGCATATTATGAGTGCAATATCCATTAGATGCTGTATAGTGCTGGTCCTGTTTTAGAGCTGGAGAGGTTCTGCTGTATCGAGTGTCTATGATAGACTGCAGACTGTGACTGAGGGGAGGGTAAAGCTATAGACAATTATTATGATGGTAAAATTATTTGCAAAACTAATAAAATGGTTACAGCTTCATTTTGGAGTCAGCTTTGCTTTTATGGTTTAAGCTAGTACATTTACGCCTTATTTCAGTTAAATGAGCTCATATTGAAGCTATATCTATAAATAAGTCAGTTCCTAATTAAGATCTAATTTACGGATTTACCAGCGACACAACAATGCTAACACTTGCAGGCGATATTTATTAGAGCTTTGTTAGGTAATCAGGATAGGTAACGTCACATAGAGTCACATGTTAGTTGTGTGTATGTATGGGTTTTTTCAGGGAACTCTGGTTTACTTCCAATACTCAAATCATACTTGCAGGTGGATGACCTGTACATTTACTCATTTCAGTGAGGTTTTTATACAAAGCAACCTATAATAAAGACAGAATACAATTGGGCAATTAAAGGGTTCAAGCTCTACAGTGGCATATTTACAATGCTGAGATATAAATGCATTACTTTCCGGTTATTAGCAGATAGCCCAATGCCTTCATCACTGAACCACTATATTCTGATATATTCATCATATTTTATTTATGTTAATGTATATTCATGTCGGTAATAACACCAATAATTAACACAGTCATTGATTTTGATTATTCCAATTATAATATATATAAAAGAATGTGGTTATGGCACTTATCTTAATGTAAACAAAACCAATTATTGCCATGTCAGAAGCATGTGGACCAGTAGACTAGACATTGGGAGTGTATAACACATACAGTGGTAAAGCAGTGCCATCTACTGGTCACAGAGTATAACTGCATGCATAATAGTATGAAAGCAAATTGGGCAAGACCTAAAACATTTATATGGATTTATATTCTGTGCACAGAATTTTGTGCTGTATGTGGAGTTTTAATGCTACCAGCTTGGGCTGATGAATAATGTGAAAAGGACCAACGTCCAAGACCAAGACTTCTTGACTCTAACACACCTGACCAGCTTGATAAGGGCTTAACAAACAGCTAGGAATAAGGCGACTTTAAAATTTTGGAGCTGTACCATTCTGACAGAGAGATCAACAGTTGGCTAGTTGGCTAGTATTGTCAGTGGTGATATATCAGAATCAGAAACAGAATCAGAATCAGATTTATTGGCCAAGTGTGTTAACACACACAAGGAATTTGGTTCCAGCAGTTTATGACTCTCAAAAGTACAGACATAAATAACACTATACTATACAAACTATACAAGATAATGCAGATGATGAGATACAATATAGACAGAATGAGCATTAAATATGAATATAGCGATATAACGATCAGTTATGTACATAATGTTTGGGAGTGCAAATAACAATATTGTGCAATATTATGCTTTTTGTACAATATACAGCAGCAATAGTGTGTAATATACAGATGTATATATGTATTGGTTAGTTGTCAGTGGTGATGACATTCAGCTGTATCTCCTCTACACAAGTATACAGTCCTGTAGAATGGAGAAGATTCTATACAAAGTAGACAATTTACTGACTTTCATGGATGATAAATCTGACCAAAGCTACTGACTCCACTTTGGAACCACAGCACTATAGCACAGGCTTTGTAGAAATGGCCTGTGTCCCCATCAAAGCTGTGAGGTGTTGAAGGACCAAATAAAAGTTTAGAACATACAGTTATCATCAAGTGTAGGGGAAGAAACATTACTGAGACTGCTGTTGTCAGTACTAGCATTCTAAATAGCGTCTAGCACACATAGCAGCCTGGCTGAATCAGTTTGACAATATTAATAATATACAAAACTCTTTGTGTGTGTGTACATGTGTGCATGTGTGTGTTACGATTTAATTGATTAACTATAAGATTCAGGGTTCAGGATCCACACGTGATGAAAGAACTGAAAGATGCTTGCAGCTGTGGATATGTTTAATTCATATGTATTACTATATAATTATTTGGTACTTTTGACTGTTATGCATCATTCATACCGCATGAATCCAGACTACCAGGTAAATATCATTCATTCATTCATTCATTCATCTTCTACCGCTTATCCGAACTACCTCGGGTCACGGGGAGCCTGTGCCTATCTCAGGCGTCATTGGGCATCAAGGCAGGATACACCCTGGACGGAGTGCCAACCCATCACAGGGCACACACACTCATTCACTCACGCAATCACACACTAGGGACAATTTTTCCAGAGATGCCAATCAACCTACCATGCATGTCTTTGGACCGGGGGAGGAAACCGGAGTACCCAGAGGAAACCCCCGAGGCACGGGGAGAACATGCAAACTCCACACACACAAGGTGGAGGCGGGAATCGAACCCCGACCCTGGAGGTGTGAGGTGAATGTGCTAACTAGTAAGCCATCGTGCCCCCCCCAGGTAAATATCAAATTAAGTTAATTTTAATACCAACTGTAACACGACAAAATGTGGAAAGGTTTAAGGGGTGAATACTTTGACGTAGTTCCTGACTGAAATGTTTCATAAATGTTATTTTGGAGAAAAACATTAAGAAGCTTTCTCTATAATTTTGCCAAGGAAGAGCAGTTTGGAAATTGGACTGCAATTATGTGTGACTAAAGCCTAAAAGTTGTGTAGCTCTTGAGTAGTGGTCTAGTAGCTGAATGGGTCTGGAAGGCAATTTGATGATAATGAGCTGTTTACTACATTTAAAACTGTGCTACAGAGACAAATACCTGTTTGAAAAAGAAAGTTGGAACTAAAAATAACAGAACACAACTTTACTTGAAAGCATTTAGCATTCCATGGACAGGAGATTCTTGGATGAAATTCTAAAAACAAACAGCAGATTATGTGGCCAGTAATAATCTTGGAGGTAATAATCTTATCATATTCATCACAACACAAATGCACTTATCACAGGAATATCAGATATACAGCAGCAACCAACAAATTACTACCAGAATCAGTAAAAACATCATATGTCAATATACATGTGGAAACATCTTCACAGTGGAATTTTCCTTTAATTAAAATATGGTTGTGTCATATAGAGCTTACAATCACCTAGTAAAGTTAAGTCAGTTTTACAGTAAAAGTATTTGTATTTTTTATTTTTATTTTTTTGCCTTGGTTTAACAGATTCTTAACCACAAAACATGATGAACAGGCTCATCAGTGCATACACAATATAAAAAACAACATAATATAATTTATAGAGATTTATAAAAAGTTTATAATATAAAAACAACACAATTTTCCAAGCCACATTTGGGCATCATACATGCTAACAAATGAACAAAACGCTTTTATATTACTAAAAAATGGGTAGAAAACTACTGTACCAAAATTGAATAAGAAGACTTGTACATGAACATGAAACCATTCAGTAAATCTAAATCATTTAAAAATAACAGTGCTTAAAAAAAAAAAACAAGAAATGTTATTGTAATGGTCTATTTCACGTGAAAATGAAAAAAAAATAAATAAATGAAGGCATCTCAAATGCATTTCGTAGTTCATGCTGTATGCATAGTTTCTTTAACAGATATCCCCAAATCTACTGTAACAATCTATCAGCAAATAATCTATTTTTATCATTCACATGTCATCTCTTAAGGTCACATTGCCTGGGGATTTTTTTCTAAATTCCTAAATATACATGACTCTTTATTAAAATGAATAGTTTTTCAAAAAGAAAATGATCAAAGTACCAAACAGTACCAAAATCAGTCATCAATGACAGGAAGCTCTAGGCTAAAGTTCCTGTGCTAATTGGTTATTAAAATCTTGTGTTCAATATAGAGCATGTAAAGTGTCTTTCTAATGGATTCATGTGTAAATCAGATTTGTAAGCCATAATCATGATTATTCAGATTTTCTTGCTTTCTTGAGATTATGTCTGAGTAATTTAGAGTAGGTTAAATGGCACTGCACTAGTTTCAAAAGAGTGTATTACACAATGATACTGTAAACCAAACCGTTGCTTCCTGTGATCTGCAGTGTCAAAACAGGAAGTGTAGTCACCGAAACACAACTGTTTGAACTGCAACAGGCAACTGTGAGCATAGCCATTTTGTCTTACTCTTCTCATCAAGGCTGTCTTGTTGCTCCTTGCAAACTGGCAGGAGAAGCCTGTGCATGGAAGTGTGTCTCCTTAAAAATAAACCAGCAGTTTCCTGCCCATAAGATGAGGTTCAGGAAGCCAGCAATCTAGAAAGAAGGCAAAAATATTTCTTAAAGAAAAAGACATTTAAGCATAATTATTTAGGTATCACCCTGTTGTTTGTTCTTATTAAGCAGATTTAATTGGTTATTAAAACCTTGTGTTCAATATAGAGTATGTAAAGTGTGTCTTTCTAATGAATTCGTGTGTAAAAAATCTAATGGATTCGTGTGTAAAAAAAAATGTAAATTTTGGTTTGTAAGCCATAAGCATGATTATTCATATTGATTTTCTTGCTTTCTTGAGATTATGCCTGAGTAAACATCCACACATGGTCATGAATAGACAGGCCACTACTACATGCTTTGTACTAAACATTAATTACTAAACATTTAGTAAAACATTACTAAACTTAATTTCTGTTTTACATTTGCTTGTAGCTTCATAAATCCAATCCATGTGCTTATGATTAAAGTTGAATATATTACTCTATATAAGTGGCGTATGCCAATTGGTTACAACCCAAATTCCGGAAATGTTGGGTCATTTTTTATAAATTTGAATAAAATGAAAACTAAAAGACTTTCAAATCACATGAGCCAATAATTAATTTTATTCACAATAGAACATAGATAAAATAACAAATGTTTAACTGAGAAATGTTACACTTTTATCCACTAAATGAGCTCATTTCTAATTTGTTACAGGTCTCAAAATAGTTGTGACGGGGCATGTTTACCATGGTGTAGCATCAACTCTTCTTTTTTAAAACAGTTTGAAGACATCTGTGCATCGAGTACTGTATACGAGTTTCTGGAGTTTTTGGTGTTGGAATTTGGTCCCATTCTTGCCTGATATAGATTTCCAGCTGCTGAAGAGTTTGTGGTCGCCCTTGACGTATTTTTCATTTAATGATACGCCAAACGTTCTCTATAGGTGAAAGGTCTGTACTGCAGGCAGCACATGGACTCTTCCACGATAAAGCCATGCTGTTGTAATAGCTGCAGTATGTGGGTTTGCATTGTCCTGTTGAAATACTGTTGAAGGCCTTCCCTGATGGTGTATGGAGCGGCGCATATGTTGATATAAAAGTTTTATATACCTTTCAGCATTCATAGTGCCTTCCAAAACATGCAAACTGCCCATACCATATGCACTTATGCAGCCCATACCATCAGAGATGCCGGCTTTTGAACTGAACGCTGATCAGACGTTGGAAGGTCTCCTTCCACTTTTACCTGGAGGACATGGCGTCCGTGATTTCCAACAAGTATGTTAAATTTGGACTCGTCTGACCATAGAACACTTTTCCACTTTAAAACAGTGCATCTTAAATGAGTCTTTGCTACAGAACATTACACCGCTTCTGGACCATGTTCACATATGGCTTTCTTTTTGCACAGTAGAGCTTTAGTTGGAATCTACAGATTGCACAGCGAATTGTGTTTACCGACAGTGGTTTCTGGAAGTCCTGGGCCCATGCAGATGAGTGGTGCAGTGTCGTCTGAGGGCCCGAAGACCACGGGCATCCAATAAAGGTCTTCGGCCTTGTCCCTTATGCACAGAGATTTCTCCCGTTTCTCTGAGTCTTTTGATGATGTTATGCACAGTAGATGATGAGATTTGCAAAGCCTTTGCAATTTGGTGTTCAGGACCGTTGTTCTTTCAGTTTGTAGAGCCTCAACCCATCTTTACTTCTGAGAGACTCTGCCTCTCTAAGACGTCCCTTTTTTTAGCTAATCATTTTATAGACCTAATTTCAATTGACTTAATTAGTTGCTAGATGTTCTCCCAGCTGAATCTTTCTTGCTTTTTAACCCATTTATTGCCCTGTGCCAACTTTTTTTAAAACCTGTGGCAGGCATCAACTTGGAAATGAGCTCCTTTAGTGGATAAAAGTGTAACATTTCTCCGTTTAAACACTTGTTTTGATATCTATGTTCTATTGTGAATAAAATATTGGTTCATCTGATTTGAAAGTCTTTTAGTTATCATTTTATTTAAATTTAAAAAACGCCCCAAAATTTTCAGAATTCGGGTTGAAAAATATCACTATTGTGGCTTGATCTTATGAAACAGCCATACACAAAATGACTTATAAAACGCACTTAATAAATCCCATTATTTTTACTTCATGTTTATGGTATTGATATATACATTAAATCTGAAGTTTAAGACACACTGCAGTCATCAAGCAGTCTTACCACTGAAGAATTGAGGGGGCCAAATAGAGGAATGGCTCCCGATGTGCACTTGTTCAAGATAATCTTACAGACACTGATTAGGGAAAGGAATTCTGATGTACTAGTAGACCATTTCACATCAGTCAGGCCTTTTCCCCAGGCAGACGAAGCCACCAGCCACAAGAATGTGAAGATTCCAGTTATTATCAGATCCTGTGGAATAATGGCAGGGTTTAAGTAAACATACACGAATGATAACATTAATGATGTACACACACTATAAAGGTCGGTTGTATGTTAAAGGGGTGGTAAAACACGATTTCACTTTTCTAACTTTAGCTAGTGTGTAATGTTCCTGTTTGAGCATAAACAACATCTGCAAAGTTACAACATTCAAAGTTTTAAGCAAAGGGAGATATTTGCTTTTAAAGAAATCCATTTCTAAGGACTACAGCAAACGGCCGGTAAGGACTACACAACATTCCTCCAGGTTTGCTGACGTCACTAACCCCGATATTTAGAGCAGTATAGAATAAAGGTAAAATATATGAAAAATACTGCATTTATTTAAAAAACGAAGCATGAACACATGTTACAGTGCACCCCACAAACACAATCAAGCCTTCGAAAAAACGTGTTTTACCACCCCTTTAATACCCCTACTAATTGTTGAGTTCAGGTCCTTCAGTCAAACCCATTGCTAACAAGTGCATAACATCAAGCACAAAGGCATGCAATCTCTATAGACAAACACTGCCAGTGGAATTAAGAGCTCAGTACCTGAAGAGCTCAGTGAGTTTATACTTGGCCCTGTTATAGAATGCCACTTTGAATGAAACCTCTACTTACAATGGGGCTGCCAATTGTTAAAATGTGCAGTGTTAACAAAAAACACCTAGTTCCATTTGGCACTGGATGTAACGTCACCACAAGATGCTGCTTCATACAATGAGTTTCCATGGACAGGGATCTTCACACAAGTCTAAGATAACTATAAGCAATGCCAAGTGTTGGCTGGGGTTGTGTAAAGTACTGTACACCACCACCACCATCTTATCTGGAGTAATGACTTACACTTCACTAACAGCAGTCTTATAGATGAATATGGGTTTGGAGGATGAATAGTATGCAAAAGTAAAGTTTGATGGATAAGGGGTAATTTAGGTAATTTAAGGATCTGGGTTTAGCCCCTTACTTTACTGCAGATAAATACATGGTTTGATTAGCTTGGTCTGGAGGATCTCCACTTGACCTCAATCCCAACATCAGTGCCTGACCTCACTAATGCTCTTTTGACCGAATAGACACAAATTTCCGACAGACATACTCCAAAATCCTGTAGAAAGTCTTCTTAGAAGAATGGAGGCTGTTATATCTGCTGGGGGGCAGAGGGTGTTGGAGGCTAGATAAAGCCCATGATTTTGGAATGGGATGCCCAACAAGCTGATATAGGTGTTATAGTCAGGTGTCCATATGCTTCTGGCCATAAAACGTAGTTCAGTGTTTATGATTTTTCAATTGCCAGAGGTATGGTGTGTCCCCGGTCCATTGCAGGGCACCAGGCACACACATTCACACACTCCTTAAGATCCAGGGTTGTGAAGCAGTACCTGTGAATCTGTGTCCACTGTTTCATCTTCTGGATGACAGCAGTGAAACCTGAAGTGGTCTTCTGCAGTTTTAGCCCATCAACACGTTGTATTCCGAGATGATTTTCTGATTTTCTGCTTACCACAGACGTTATTTCAAGTGCACTAACCATCCTATCAACTTCAACCAGTCTGCCTTTTCTTCTCAGACCTTGCTCATTAGCAAAGCATAACCCCATAAGAATTTATGCTAACTGGATTTTCTTGCACTATTCTGTGCAAACTCTAAAGACTGTAGATGAAAATGGCAGCAGAGTTGCACCAAGTGAATTGCACTGTAAGGAAAGAATCCTGAATATGGCACCAACAACTATGCCATGATCAAAGTCACTGAGGTCACATTTCCACCTTTCTGATTTTTAATGTGAGCATTAACTGAAGCTTTTGACCTGTATCTACAGAATTTTATGCACTGTGTTGCTGATACATGCTTGGCTTACTGGATAATTGCTAGAACATGCAGGTGTACTGTCAAGTGTTCCAAATGTCCAATCTCGCGGTTTGACATGCAGAACAGCACACCTGCACAAAAACTGCCCACATCGCCCAAAGACCAGGTGCTCTGTCTCTCTCCAGCTGATGTAAGGAAGACCCTATCCAGGATTAATACACAAGGCTGCGGGCCCTGAGGGTAAACCAGGCCGGGTACTGAAAGACTGTGCGGCACAGTTGACTGACATCCTTACGGATATCTTCAACACCTCACTGAGCCAGGCAGTCGTCCACACATGTCTCAAGTCCACGACCATCATACCGGCTCCAAAGAAAGCACCTGTGTCCTGTTTGAATGAATACCGTCCCATAGCACTGACTCCGATGGTGATGAAGTGTTTTGAGAGGCTAGTCATGCAAAATATAACAACCAGTCTCCCCAACACCCTCAATCTGCTCCAGTTTGCATATCACCAGAACCGATCCACTGACGATGCAATTGCCCTCAGCCTCCACCTAGCCCTCACACACCTTGAAAATAAAAACTCCTACGTTAAAATGCTGTTAGATTTGCTAAAATGCTAAATAGATTTCAGCTCAGCATTCAACACAATCATAACAAAAGAGCTCATTCAAAAACTGCTACTGCTGGGCCTTAGAAACTACCTCTGTAATTGGATCCTGGACTTTCTAACTGGAAGACCACAGTCAGTGCGTGTCGGCCAAAAAACATCGAGCACTACCACACTGAGCACAGGCGCACCACAAGGCTGTGTGCTCAGCCCACTGCTCTTCACACTGCTGACACACGACTGCACTGCAAAGTTCAGCTCCAACCACATCGTCAAGTTTGCTGATGACAACTGTGATCAGTCTCATCAGCAACAACGACGAAACGCACCACAGAGAGGAAGTGGCTCAGCTGGCTAAATGGTGTGCAATAAATAACCTGCCCCTCAATGTGGAGAAGACAAAGGAGGTTGTGATGGACTTCAGAAGAAACTCCATTGAGCACCGACCACTGACCATCAACCACACAACTGTAGAGAGGGTTGGCGGCACAAAATTCCTGGGGCTGCACATCACGGAGAATTCCACCTGGTCCACCAACACATGGTCACTCACCAAGAAGGCACATCAGCGGCTGCACTTTCTCCGCTGACTGAAGAGAGCATCTCTCCCTCCACCCATCCTCACCACCTTCTACAGAGGAACCATAGAGAGTGTGCTAACAAACTGCATCACTGTATGGCACAGGAACTGCAGTGCAGCAGACCGCAAGACCCTTCAGCGGATAGTGCATGTAGCCGATCATTGGTCATTGGTGCCCCTCTCTATCAAGGACATCTTCATGAAGTGATGTCTCAGCAGGGCCAACAGCATGATGGGGGACCCCACCCATCCCTCCAACAACATCTTTCAGCTCCTAACATCAGGAAGAAGGTACAGGAGCATCGGAGCATGCTCTGCTAGACTGCGGAACAGTTTCTTCTCCCAAGCTGTGAGAGCCCTGAACTCAAACCTCCACTGCCACCCCTGAAAATACACAGGCCTCCTGTGACGTGACCCACCTGACCGCCGCCAGCCGCACTCACCACAGCATTAGCACACTGGCACATCAAAAAACTAAAACGGTGTACAAAACCCACAGACAATACACATGTTTACATGCTCGTGTTGCACATTGCATCTCGCACTAGCCCGCTACCAGCTGCATGACTTTGAATGCCTCGTGTTGCACATGTACAATATCAAGGGAAGCGTTATATTGTCTACATATTTATATTTATTTCTTGTACTGATGGCATAGTCTGTACCTGCCCCCTGCTTTGTTGTTGTTTTTATGTTTTATGTCAGTATGTATGTTGCACCGTTGACCTGTGAGACACAACATCTTGTCCCACTGCATGTCTCAACATCTATCGGAATGACAATAAAGCTAACTTGAACTTGAACTTGAACTAATGAAGTGGATGGTGATTGCATTGCTAGTTCTCAATTGCCTCTCAGATGTCAATTGCCTCTCATATCCCCTTCTTATAACTGCTGTCCCTGCTACAACTTCATTTACGCAACAGTGAGAAAAGTTAACTTGTCCTGCACCATTAGTTGCCCAGAGGTCTGAACATCATGTAATTCTGTCAGGTCACATGAACCAAACACTTATATTGCCACATATAATCACCATTACTCATTGATGAATTATGAACAGGAAGTAAGTCACTGGTAATAAACACAGACCTACTCATTGAATACAAGTTTTACTTTGAACTGAAAGGTAACACTGCTCACAAAGCTAAAAACCCCACATATTGTTTGAAATAATTTATATAGACTACAAATATTAAGCAACAATCAGGCACTTTAAAGCATTAATGGAGTAAACTATAAATATAAAGGGAATACATTCAAGCCCAGTGCAAATTTCAGTTTAAAAAACAGACTCACAATAACGGGTCCACGTTTTGACTCGCTATATACTTGATAGTAGCCAACATACACCACAAGCATGATGGTACAGTAGAGGAAGGCCAGGACACCAACTGCAACGAAGAACTCAGCTGAAGATGAATAGTCTCCGATCAGATAGTACTTTGTCATGGCTGTTTTATTGACTTCGCAGGTTGGCACATCAAACCGGACTTTATTAAGTCTGTGAGAGACAAGTCAAAATGTATTTTCCAGAATAAAGATAAGTCCAACTGAATATATAATAATACCTGGTAGTTTCTTAGAATCAGTATCAGTAATAATGATTAATAACATTTACCTAAAAGGGTATTCAAAGGAGATGTTGATCTGTTGGTTACCAGTCCCTTGACACTGGATATTGAAGCTGGTGGTTCCGACATAATTAGTAATCGACCCAAATGCAAAAATGGCAAATACCTGTGGACACAGTGCACAAAAGCAAATATAGTTAAAGCAGGAGAGACAAGAAGAAGACTTTGCCTTTGGGCAACCAAATGATTGATATGTAGATGACAATTATTTATGTATACGTGTATAGTATGTGTAACGCAAGTTTTTCTGTCTGTGTGGGCAGCTAGCCCAGTGAGTAATGCAACAAATGAAAAAAGTTTTTCAGAGAAGTGAAAATTCAACTAACTAGGCCTGAAATACCACCTAGGGTAAAAAAAAAAAGAAAAAGGGAAGCATCACAAATAAAGTTGACATTTGTAAATCATATACTTTTGCTCATGTTTGTATGGCAAGTGAGTGCGGGGCAAGAAAGTTTCAAGTAATCAGGTACAGTATGTTCAATGAACATCAGACAGTAAAAGACAGCAACGTACATCGTTTCCTGGAAGTGTAAGGAAAAGTAAAACCTAAAGAAAGAGATAAATACACAACACACCACAACACAACACAACAGAGCCTTTACATTAAGTCTAGTAGGAAGTAAATAATCACTGTACGTTCTTTAAAACTTGCAGATTGCATATTAAATTTGGGATGCAGTGCAGAGGTGTTAAATACATGGTTAGGTGTCTGCTCGCTCCAGATTCTGGGGTGGAACGGAAATCATTCATAACACTCTACTGTAACTGAGTATTTTTTTTATAGTGAACTTAACCTGACTGTAAGACGTGTGTCTTGTAATGGCTTTTTAAGACAATAATACTTATTGGTTTATTTTGAATAATAATAATAAGAAGAAGAAGAAGAAGAAAAAGAAGAAGAAGACATGCTTCACTGATTGTATTAGGTCATATTTTCCATCATGTCCTGTGGCTGAACTACACGTTTTAAATAAAACAAAGAATTTCTTAAGACATACAAAGCCTCAGCTCCACAACTGTGATGTAGAACATCAGGATTCAGACTTGTTTTGATGAAAATACAGCAGAACATCTGAGAAACACTGAGAAAACTTTACTCCAGTAACAAAATCTTGCTGCTGAATATCTCAAATCTGCACTTACCCACTCCAGAATACGCAAAAATCCTAGCGGCACTTTCAGAGGTCTGATATCAAACCAGAAAGCTGACATTATTTTCTGAAAGAGAAACACATGATCGACTTGATCAGATCAACTTGATCTAAGATCATCTCTACTCGCTCTGCCTCAAGGGGGTTAAACTTTATAATACAACTTTATAATCATTTATCTAGTTACCTACTTCACCAACGTTCTCGATATTAGTTTGATATTAGCATGATTTAAGAAAACCCAGATACCTTTAGATCCGCTGACGGAACAGATGCACGCAAAATTGTCACTTTTTTCCTTATTTCACTTTTTCGCAAAAGCGGCGGTCACGTGAGTTATGACGTCGCAATATAGCGGTTGGACGAAAGTTAAAGCCTCCTTGAAGAAAGGCGGCGCAAGATAGTTTGGGTTCGTTGGGTAATGGGCCGTAAATCTATAACTTACTTGACTCTGTTAATTATTTTGTGTGTGTGTGTGTGAGAGAGGGAGTGAGTGATCAGAATCAGAATCAGAATCAGAATCAGGTTTATTGGCCAAGTGTGTTAACACACACAAGGAATTTGGTTCCAGCTGTGATATACTTGATATTAGCGAACATACACCACAAGTATGCTGGTACAGAAGAGGAAGGTTTGTGTGTGTGCGCGTGCGCGTGCGTGTGCTGGGGTGCCTGCTGTTTGAGTGGCTTTCAGCTTGTGTGTAAAATTACAAATTTTTACTGATGCCTTGAATTTCAGAGGTTTTTTATGATTATACAATACAATAATGTTTAAAATACTAAAGGACAGCACAAACCATTCAATGAGGCAGATATATTAGTTGTTTTATTATTATTATTATTATTATTATTATTATTATTATTATTATTATTATTATTATTCCTCTTACGCCATTGAAGTCAATGGCAGCCCATAGAACCGTACGTAGGAAAGTTATGAAATTTGGCACACATGTAGAGGCCAGTCTTAGAAGTTACTGTAGCAACTTTGGTGTGTCTAGCTCAAACCGTCTAGCGCCACCAACAGTCCAAACACCCAATTTTGTGCTGAATCGAAGGCCTAGAGGCAAAATTCTTGCAACATCAGAATCAGAACCAGAAAGGTCTTTATGAGGAACACACACACACACACTTACACACACATTTACACACATTTACACACACACACAATTACTCACACTCGCACACTTACAGTACTCACACTCGCACACTCACATACTCACACACACACTCTCTCACACACAGACACTCACACACACACACACAGACACACACACAGACAAACAGACACACACGCACTCACACTCACACACACACTCACACAGACACACACAGACACTCACAAACACACACTCACACAGACACACACACTCACACAGACGAGGAACACACATACTTACACACACATTTACACGCACACTCACACAGACACTCACACACTCACACACACACTCACATACACACACATTTACACACACACACACTCTCACACACACTCACACACACACACTTTATTGTCAAGTATGTTTTCACATACGAGGAACACACACACTGACACACACACACACACACACACACACACACACACACGGGGTCAAGCCGATCAGATGCGCTCAGAACATGTCGCTGATGAACCATACCAAGTTTCCACAATTGCACACTCACATACTCACTCGCACACTCACATACTCACACACATACTCACATACACACACATTTACACACACACACACACACACTCTCACACACACACACAGACACACACACATTCACACTCACACACACACTTTATTGCCAAGTATGTTTTCACATATGAGGAACACACACACACTTACACACACATTTACACACACACAGACACACACACACAGACACACACACAGACACTCACACACTCACACACACACTTTATTGTCAAGTATGTTTTCACATACGAGGAACACACACACACTAACACACACATTTACTCACACACACACACTCTCTCAAACACACTCACACACACACTCACACTCTCACACTCACACAGACACACACACTCACACACACACTCACACACACATAGACACACAGATACACAGAAATGCACACACACAGACGCACAGAAACACATACACACACACGCACACACACACACTCACACTCAAACACACACACACGTGGTCAAGCCGAACAGATGCGCTCAGAACATGTCGCTGATGAACCATACCAAGTTTCCACACTCGCACACACACATACTCACTCGCACACTCACATACTCACACACATACTCACATACACACACATTTACACACACACACTCACACAGACACACTCACACACACTTTATTGCCAAGTATGTTTTCACATACGAGGAACACACACACACTTACACACACACACACACACACTCTCACACACACAAACACACACAGACACTCACACACACACACACTCACACACTCACACACACCCTCACACACACAGACACACACTCACACACAGACATGCACACACACACACGCACTCACACACACACAGACGCACAGAGACACACACACACACACATTTTACGAATGCAATGCCATATCGCTACAAAACTTGGTATGGTTCATCAGCGACATGTTCTGAGCACATCTGATCGGCTTGACCCCGGTATCGCTGCTTGCAGCTATATTTAGGGATCAAGCCCCGAAGGGTCGTAGACACCTATTGTTATCGTTAGTTTTCTTCTTCTTCTTCTTCTTCTTCTTCTTCTTCTTCTTCTTCTTCTTCTTCTTATTATTATTATTATTATTATTATTCCTCTTCTGCCATTGAAGTCAATGGCAGCCCATAGAACCGTACGTAGGAAAGTTATGAAATTTGGCACACATGTAGAGGCCAGTCTTAGAAGTTACTGTAGCAACTTTGGTGTGTCTAGCTCAAACCCTCTAGCGCCACCAACAGTCCAAATACCCAATTTTGTGCTGACTCGTAAGGCCTAGAGGCAAAATTCTTGCAACATCAGAATCAGAATCAAAATCAGAAAGGTCTTTATGAGGAACACACACACTTACACACACATTTACACACACATTTACACACACACAATTACTCACACTCGCACACTTACTCACACTCGCACACTCACATACTCACACACACACACTCTCACACACACACTCTCTCACACACACACAGACACAGACACACAGATACTCACACACTCACACACACACTCACACAGACACACACGCACTCACACACACACTCACACACTCACACAGACACACACAGACACTCACACACAAACTCACACACACACCCTCTCACACACACACACAGACACTCACACAGACACACACACTCACACAAACGAGGAACACACACACTTACACACACATTTACACACACACTCACACAGACACTCACACACACACACACACACACACTCACACACACACTCACACACACATTTACACACACACACTCACACAGACACACTCACACACACACTTTGTCAAGTATGTTTTCACATACGAGGAACACACACACACTGACACACACATTTACACACATATACACACACACTCTCAAACACACACACACACTCACATTCACACACACACTCACACACTCACACACACACAGACACACACACTCTCATTCACACACACACTCACACTCACACACTCACACACACACTCACACAGACACACACACACAGACACACACACACAGACACACACACTCACACACACAGACACACACACAGATGCACAGAGACACATACACACACACACTCACACAGGCACACACACTCACACAGGCACACACACACACACACTCACACACACACACACACACACGGGGTCAAGCCGATCAGATTCCACACTCGCACACTCACATACTCACTCGCACACTCACATACTCACACACATACTCACACTCACACACATTTACACACACACTCACACACACACACACACACACACACAGACACACACATACACACTCACACTCACACAGACACACTCACACACACACTTTATTGCCAACTATGTTTTCACATACGAGGAACACACACACACTTACACACACATTTACACACACACAACACACTCTCACACACACAGACACACAGACACACACAGACACACACTCACACACACTCACACAGACACACTCACACACTCACACACACACACACACTCACACACACACAGACACACACACACACACACTCACACATACACACACTCACACACACACACAGACTCACACAGACATGCACACACACACACGCACTCACACACACTCACACACACACACAGACACTCACACACACACACACACATTTTACGAATGCAATGCCATATCACTACCAAACTTGGTATGGTTCATCAGCGACATGTTGTGAGAGCGCATCTGATCGGCTTGACCCCGGTATCGCTGCTTGCAGCTATATTTATTATTAGGGTTCAAGCGCGAAGCGCTGGAAACCTATTGTTTTTGTTAGGATTATTATTATTATTAGGGTTCAAGCGCGAAGCGCTGGAAACCTATTGTTTTTGTTAGGATTTTTATTATTATTATTATTATTATTGTTATTATTATTATTATTGTTATTATTATTATTATTATTATTATTCCGCCCTAGAAACGGTCGTGCAGCCCAAACCGTAAGGCCTAGAGAGCTCAAACTTGGTCAGATGGTAGTACTGGTCACAGTTACTCAGGGCCAAAATCTCAGCGGAATCGGACAAAACTTCAGCGCCCCAAAACGTGTTTGTCCCCATAACCCCTAAACCCCTAAAACCCCTATGTCCAAATCTCAAGTGCTTTATATCATTGGAATCCTTGGCTCATGACTTAAAAAACGTATATCTCCAATTTCATTTCCGCCATTACATTTTTTCGCTATTGCGCATTTTATCCGAAACCTACTTTTGCTAACTAGTCCTAGGTTTTTCGCCTGATCAAGACCAATCCAGTGCAGTAATATTCTCTGGAGTCTCAAAGACAATCATTTTAGAAAAAAAGTCGAAATTTTGATTCAGGGTCCTTAAGGGGCCCCAAAAAGTTTGGACTGTGAGGAGCCAGTTTTACTAAAATGTCAATAACTCAAGAATTAAATGAGCTATCAACACCAAACTTGGGACACATGTGAAAGAGGTCAAACTGAGGTCACAGTTCAAAAACCGTGGTGATTGGCCACTTCGTGGTGCTATAACGGAAAAATCACTAAAAACAGCCTTTTTTTTTAAAAAAAAAAGCCCTCTAGCGCCCCCAACAGTCCAAAAACCCAATTTTGTGCTGACTTGTAAGGCAAAGATTCTGATTCTGGTTCTGACTCGGAGTGGGTGGGGCCTAACCAAGAAGTAGGCGGGGCTTGTCTTGAAGTGGGCAGGGCTTTAACTGGTAATAATTAATTTGTAATATTTATAACACTAGCTTACTACCTTTATGTTTTTATGAAATACAGCAAAAACGTGTCTCAGACACAGTGTCTGGTTACTGGTTAGAGACAGCTGAAGGTTTAAAAAAGAAAAAAATCTCCGACAGGCAGAGACGCAATGCGAGTCGCATTCTACCAAGCAAGCACCACGTCTGAACGAACCCACATTTACCAGAACTCTACTGGTTAGTAAGTACGTATTATTAACGTTACAACCCGAAGTAAAAAGCTGAAGAAACCCTAAATGTTAACGGAAAAGACCCGCGAACCCGAGTGACTGAGGGAGAGACAGAGAGCTGTTCTGTGTGTGACTGTGAGTGAGCAGAGCGAGACACAGCAACACAATACATCTGTATGTGTGTAGGGGAGGGGCGCTGTGACTAGCCTATCACTGTAGGGGAGGGGCGCTGTGACTAGCCTATCACTGTAGGGGAGGGGCGCTGTGACTAGCCTATCACTGTAGGGGAGGGGCACTGTGACTAGCCTATCACTGTAAGGGAGGGGCGCTGTGACTAGCCTATCACAGAACGCTGACACAATCAGCTAGCCAATGATGATTTTCATACAATCCGAGCACAAATATTGACTCGTATTACTCGTATAATACTCGTACTCAGCAGAAGTGCCTAGAGAGCCCAAACCATAAGGCCTAGAGAGCTCAAACTTGGTCAGATGGTAGTATTGGTCCCAGTTGCTCAGGGCCAAGGACTCAGCGGAATCGGCCAATTTGGGGCGCTTCAGTGCCCCTCAACGCGTTTGTGCCCATAACTCCTAAACCGTATGTCCAAATCTCAAGTACTTTATATCATTGGAATCCTTGGCTCATGACTTAACAAACTTATATCTCCGATTTCATTTCCGCCATTAAATTTTTTCGCCATAGTGCATTTTGTCCAAAACCTACTTTTGCTAACTAGTCCTAGGTTTTTCGCCTGATCGAGACCAATCCAGTGCAGTAATATTCTCTGGAGTCTCAGTGTCAATAATTATGGAAAAAAAGTCAAGATTTTGATTCAGGGTCCTTAAGGGGCCCCAAAACGTTCGGACTGTGAGGAGCCAGTTTTACTAAAATGTCAATAACTCAAGAACTAAATGAGCTATCAACACCAAACCTTGGACACATGTGAAAGAGGTCAACCTGAGGTCACAGTTCAAAAACCGACCGGCGATTGGCCACTTGGTGGCGCTATAATGGAAAAATAACTAAAAACAGCCCTTTTTAAAAAAAGCCCTCTAGCGCCACCAACAGTCCAAAAACCCAATTTTGTGCTGACTCGTAAGGCAAAGTCTCAGAATCAGAATCAGAATCAGAAAGGTCTTTATTGCCAAGTATGTTTTCACATACGAGGAACACACACACATTTACACACACATTTACACATACACTCACTCACACTCGCACACTTACTCACACTGCACACTCACATACTCACTCACACACTCAGTGAACGTGATAACTAAATAAAAGACAAAACAGAGACGTTTTGCTTCACACGAGGATTGTAGACTCACCGATATGACTTTGTTTATTTTGGGGAAAACTGGACAGGTGAGTTCTTCACATGACATATATTGTGCAACACATTGGTAAGCTTTTCTGTATTAGAGACACTAGGTTAGGAGCGGGTGCCACCCTCTGTAACTTGCGGGTCACTATGTGTATGTGAAAATCCTTTAAGGCCTTAAACTCCCTAAAGGCCTTAAACGCTTGAACCCGGGAAATGCTGCTTGCAGCTTTAATTATTATTATTATTATTGTTAGGGGTCAAGCCCCGAAGGGGCGTAGACACCTATTGTTATCGTTAGTCTTCTTCTTCTTCTTCTTCTTCTTCTTCCTCTTCCGCCATTGAAGTCAATGGCAGCCCATAGAACCGTACGTAGGAAAGTCATGTAATTTGGCACACATGTAGAGGCCAGTCTTAGAAGTTACTATAGCAAATTTGGTGTGTCTAGCTCAAACCCTCTAGCGCCACCAACAGTCCAAAAATCCAATTATGTTCATGTTCATAACTGCTAGAGGCCTAGAGACAAAATTCTCAGAATCAGAATACAGCAAAAAGAAGACTGGGCATCTGTCTGTCTGTCTCTCTCTCTTTGTCTGTCTTACTCTCGCTCTGTCTGTCTGTCTGTTCATGGTAAACATTTGAACACACAGCGCCTGAGCTGTCACTTTATTTTCTCCTTGTGGTGAGCGCTCTTCAGTGTGTCATCTACTCTCATCAGTCTTCCTGTAAACCCACAGCGTCACAGAGCTCTGTTTCTGCTTTCAGGGGAACTTGTGAGGTTTGGTGCAAATGACCAGCACCACACACAGACACACACACACACACACCCACACACACACACACACACAGACACACAAACACACACACACAGACACACAAACACACACACACACTCACACACACACACACACACACACACACACTCACACACACACACACTCACACACACACGTGCATTCTCGTATACCGTGGCACCATACATGGTGGCGAGCACGCCAAAACAGACGTGAGGCCGTATCTTCTCAAAACTTAAACGTGTCGACACGAAACTTGGTATATGTCATTATAGTCATGACCTGAGGGTGCCTGCAACGTTTTGTGACAGCTATTTTCGCTTATAACTACTGCAAACTTGAGTCAAAAATCATGAAGGAGGTGTTGTTAGACTCCTTGAGGCATGCTGAGTCAAACGATACCAAACGGTTTTCGGACGGCCATTTTGTGTGTCGGCCATTCTGAATTTTCATGTTAAGTTCAGTATTTTACAAATGCAATGCCATATCGCTACGAAACTTGGTATGGTTCATCAGCGACATGTTCTGAGCGCATCTGATCAGCTTGACCCCAGTATCGCTGCTTGCAGCTATATTTATTATTATTATTATTATTATTCCCCACAACGTAAAAGAGCCAAATGCCCTCATGGTTAAAAGTGTTTTTGATTACAGAGGTTTTTTATGATTATACAATACAATATTGGCTGGATTCTATAACAGTCTGAGTAATAATGTTAACCATGTCAGCTTTTATGATGAAAATGATACAGAGATAGAACTGTGATTAAAACACTTCAGTTTATGTCATCAGTTAGTGTGGTCTGGGTTCATGCTTGATATAACAAGAATGTTTTATTTTTCTGTCCATTAGCATGTTTAGTTTATGCTCACCAATATACAACCGGTTTAGGCTTGAATTTCAGATGCCTTATTGTAAAAAATTAGTACAAGCACTCCAAGCAGAATCACCAGTTACACATGCAAGGGCGTCGATTTGGGTAGGGACGGTAGGGACATGTCCCTACCAATATCCAGGGAACACTCAATTGTCCCTAGCAATAATTCGACCAAGACTATATATATATATTTATACATAACCGCTGATGTCCGTCTGTGTCTTGTGCTTTTTTACTTATTTCATTTAACATTTATCCAGGAATCATTAAATAAGATGAAAAATATTTTACAACGGCGTTCTGTAAAAAATAGCGCAACTTGTGGAACACAAACGTTTAACAGATTTACCCCCTGCAATGAATCCCGCCTCTGTAACTCACCTCTCTAAAAGGATTGGCCTTTGCCTTTTTTGAGTCCTGCCTCTCTAACCCACGTCGCTGTTTGATTGGCTTTGTCTTTCTCGCTAATGTGTTGAGGTAGGAGGCTGCAGCTATATTCCGTTGTATGAAGCAATATGCAACGTGATTATGCAGGCTACCAGTATGTGAGTAAGAAAGTATTCTTGTAACAACAGTTTTATGCACAAAATACGGGGAATGTTGTCCCCACCAATGTCAAATAAATTATGTCCCCACCAATGTCAAATAAATTATGTCCCCACCAATGTCAAATAAATTAAGTCCCCACCAATGTCAAAATCAAACTTACGTCATTGTACACATGTGACCTTACACATCAGACAGCACAACAATTGCCAGTCCTGATCTTTGTCCACAATGGTACAATGGTGATACCCTGTTGGTAAACAAAGAATTCTGTTATAATATGCATTTTTTTGTGACAGAAAAATATCATTCAGTGTAAAACCAGCTTAAAATTTTAGCAGAAAATGCCTGTGAGAATATGCACAAGGGATATAGGGCCCTATTAAAACTATTGTAGTACCACAACTTTAAGTCTCTTTATTTGGATTCAGTGAGAGATGTGGCATATCTCATGTGCTATTGGTCGCTCTGGAAATCATTCAAGCCCTTCAGCAAGGCCCTGCTTTTACTTCCTGAATGAAATACCACAGCAAACACTACTAAAGTTCGGTTCATCACTTGTTCAACGGGCACTTCTTTGTTAGTGCTTCACCCAGATGTAACATTGTAGGTGGCTAATGAATTAACAAGATGCAATACACATTTGATTTATTACCTTTTTCACCCTATAAATATCTTCCAAGCAGCTTGCTCTGAACATACATTTGAGGGTTGATGACAGCAACTTACAGTATGAGTGTGATAATGATCAGAATAGTTGTTGTATACTGAAAAGACAATATAGATCATAGAATATGAGAAAACTCAAATGCACTGGACAAATATATTTTATGCAAAGGATATGTCACTGACTCTGACATATTTGATTTATTACCTCTTTCACTCTACATAAAAAAAACTGCATGCAGCTTGCACTAAACATGCATTTGAGGGTTGACGACTTATGGGTGTGAAAATCTTTTGTGTAAATCTAATTGAATGAAGAGAGACACAACCAGACTGAAACAGAGATATGGAGCAAAACATGTTATGTAAGAAAGGGGGGAAGCTAGTGATACATGTTTATCTTAAAAGATAATGTTTAGGAGAATTTGTTTAGTTTAGTATTCTTCATATGACATTGTAATGTAAGCCTAATTTTGCATAATGTGTCACTATGAAGATGCATAATTTTTTAATACTGTACAAGAATGTGGATGACCCTGTTTTTTCAGCACTGAATGTCCTTGCTGTACAGAAAATATGCTTTTATTTGTGAAATCCTCATCTTCATGCATTGATTTGTGAAATCCCTGGTTTGTACTGTCCACCGCCTGCAACAGCCCCAGGTCTCTCTGGTCTAGTTTGGTGCTCTTCATTTACAAATCAGGTTTAGTGTGCTTCTATATAAAAGCCTGTTTCTGCAACATTAACTTGTCTTCTTATTCACTTAGCAGACTGAGCTGCATAACAGAGTTATTTTCTGTCAAAACATTTATGTTTGAACTGAATTTTTTTTTTATTCTGCATACTTGAACCCTCACTGCTCCAGTTTCACATCTTTGATAAAACTAAGTAAGTTCTTAGAACACATGCTTTGTAGCAGCAACCACACAATGGCAGCTATTATAGAGTTATCACATGATTGAAGTCATGCAGAGCCTATTTGCAAATCACATGCACACAAGCAATCTAATCACCAATGCGATCTGCCATTTAGTTTGATGGGTATTTGTTGCAATAGGTTTCATTTATATAACGTTTCTCTCACATCCTCTTATACTCTTTATATACCTTTTTTTATTATTTACATTTTTTATTAGATTAGTTATGTTTTCTGT
The DNA here is from genome assembly GCF_030014155.1 of Tachysurus vachellii. Classification (NCBI taxonomy): domain Eukaryota; kingdom Metazoa; phylum Chordata; class Actinopteri; order Siluriformes; family Bagridae; genus Tachysurus; species Tachysurus vachellii. Next base: position 11,406,256 of record NC_083470.1, read on the forward strand.
GGCACATGTATGTCATTTCACTGCCAGTACTTGCAATACAATTATTAGTTGCATGAAATAAACAAAAAATGTGAGTGTACCATAAACAAGTATGTTATTCACATGCCTGTGAATTATTTATTATATTTTTATGTAGGATGTTTCAAAGCTATCCATAAGACTCAGTGTTAATTGAAAAGAAGATTATAGGAGTTGGTGGCTTCCAACTGTGAACTCTGTCTTAACTCTGGGGGTCAAAAAAAAGAGAAAGAAGAAGAAGGAATGAAGTTGGCAATCAATATTGAAGTGGACAATGATAATGACAATGATAAATTAATATAAAAGCAAATATGTGGTGATGGATTGATAGGCATAATTATGTGGTGCTTTTATATTGATGATGGCCACAGGAAACATGTATATAGACACATCTAATCTGTGTTTTGCTCTAACTTTCTGTGGAGCTACACATGATACTCCTGAGATAAAAGTTATCCCGACTCCTGCTTCTCTCTGGACCCGACTGATCCATCCTGATGCCCTACTTCTGTGTGGAGTTCTTATCATTTGTATACAGTACCACTCACTGCTTCTGAGGACAGCTTCACATGAACAGACTCAGGATGCATAAGATACTGTGGATGGTACTTAGAAACCAGGAAGATGGCTTAAGACTAACTACATTTGCTATGATATCTTCAGGACTGCAATTGCCTTGAAAAAATCTCTCCATAACATAAGTGAACTGTTAATATGTTAAAATTTTAATGAATTTCCTGGTAACACCTGGTTTGACCATATAATACACAGTGACAAAACAGAATTACTTATACAATTTATAATCCGGTATGAATTCATTTTGAGTCTAGGTTCTATCAAGGTTTCTATCTCATACAGAGTTTTTCCTTAGTACTATTGCCCATGGCTTGCTAATTAGTCATAAATTTATGCATTTAAAATGTATATCCTAAATTTATATACTTTTTTTTTACATACTGCTTTGTGATGATGTCTATTGTTAAAAGTACAATACAAATAAATCTGGATATATATATAGGTAAACAAATGTACAGGATGTAATATATATAGGTATATATGTAAACATGTACAGTGAATAAATATAAAGGCTATATAAAGGCTATGCTACAAAATAATTCTATAATTTCTGTAAAATTCTTTAATATTCTAAAACATTTAGGTGTGTACATGCTGCTTAATTGTTAATTGTTGTTGCGTTGTGTTGTTGTTGTCAGATACCCGGATGTTCTGAGAGCACTGTCTGTCCTGTTATTCGAGTGAATGCGGCGTTCAGGATCGACATCTCAACCAAACGGAGAGTTCATACAAACCTTGAGCCTAAATATACGGACCAATCTGAATCTGGTCCATCTCCACCTCATCCAATCAGCGCAAGGTCTTTGCAAGGTGCATAGCTACTTTCATCGTCGTACCTTTTCTTTTACCTAGTTGGAGGTCCGAGTGTTGTACTTTCTACCGGTTATATTTTTTTATTATAATTCCTTTACAAATTCGCGATAGTTTGAGTTGTAGATTAGAAAGGGACTTTTATTTGTGGAGAAAACCCTAACTAATTTGATGTTGAAAACCCGCTGAGACTGCGATGAGGAGAGAGAGAGAGCTCATTGTCACTGTGTTATTGTTGATGTCAGCTGCAGACCTGCGTTCAGTCGCGTTTTAACCGTTTAACAAATAACCAGGACGAGTGGGGGGAAAAAACAACCCACTGGATAACACAACATGGGACCACGGCGGTACTTTATTTTAGCGTTAATTGTTTTTCCTGCGGTGTTTAGCTCGGATTTCGGCGGAATCCGGGTGTCGCGTAAAACGCACTCTTTACATATGAACGCAGTGGATAAGATCAGGTCCGAAGTGGATTTTTCAGATCATCATATGATTAAAAAGAGAAACGCAGACGACGCAGGAGACACCTGTAATGGTCTACAGGGATACGAAGGCAAATTATCCAACAATACACACAGTGTAAGTTTAAACCGGCTCTTCCAGTTACTCTCCTGTCATTTAACCTGTGCTGCTCCAGTCCAGGCTCTTTGACATTCGTTTATTGTGCGTTAATAATGCACTGATGTGCTAATACTGTTACCATACTGTCGCTTTTTGTTTGTTTTCGCTGACTGACACTGTAATATCTGTTAGTTTATAACCGGTTTCTCTTAAAACGGTCATTGCCTTATGACACCTTTTAATGTGCACGCGCAGTTTTTAAACTGTACTGTTCTAGCAAAAGATTTAGCAACAAAGCTAAACTTTCACCGTCTCTTCTGCTCTTTTCTCCGTGTTCCCTTTCTCTTTTTTGATAGTCACAGTATTACTTTCACGTGTTTGTGTATTAAATATCATATGTTAGAAATACCGTTTAGATTATTTCTATTGTTACCTCATACTGAGGCAGAAGTGATACTATCATGGCTGCTTTTGTAACATGTTGCTTAATTACTTCAAGTGAGTTATGGCCTGGTTACTTTTATCTTCACCCTCCTATGTTTAATAAACCCATAACCTTATACTACACTACTACATTTACACCTCTCAAGGTTTCTTTGTTTTCTAAGGGAGTTTTTCCTCCCCACAAGTCACCTGAGTCACCTCAGACTTGCTCATTGAAGATAAATACAAACACAATTAAATATATCTAATATTAATCTTGAATTTTTGTATTATATTAATCTTTATATTAACTTTTTGTTTTATGCTTATGTTATGTAAAGCTGATTTGAGACAATGTTGATTGTCAAAAGTGCTATAGAAATACAATTGAATTGAAAATCGAATTGAATTGGATTTTCGAGGTTACTTTTAAAGAGGACCGAAAGACCACAAAGTAAAAAGCTTAAAAATTTTGAAGAGGGTGAAATGTGAGATCACCATTAAACGGATTTGAGGCTTGAAGCTTTCAGTTTAGATCATTTAGATATTAAGGGCCACCTGTTTCTGTCTTATTTCTGCCTGAGGTTGTTTTAAACTACAAATTCACTTGAGAATATATATAAAAAAAAAAAAAAACAAGCTACATGTGAATACAAGTGACGTTATTTAGTGCGAATCTACATAGGGAAGTATGAGTAACACCTGAAGTGAAGTTTTGCATTCCACCCATAAGATTCTGGACAAACTGGCATGGCAGCTTTTCAAACCTGCTCCTGTCACACATGAACACATCAACCACACGGATGAAAATATTCACTTTTTACTTTAAGGTTTTTAATTTGTTTCTCTTTCAATTTAAAGATGTCTGCATCTGACTTCCAAGCACACTTTATGTAATTTTGTGTGGTCAAATTGAGACAGCTGGGGAGACGCTTGATGAGATTAGAGGATTTAACTGCTGTGTTCAAGGACATAGATGCCCTCAGGATTGAGAAAAAGAGACTATTTTAGTCAGGTTCATGCTTTTAAACCTTAATATTATGCTTTAACTCATTTAACCCATGCTTTAGGCCCTTTTAGTTTTTAGGAAGCAAGAATGATTAATCTCACACACACACACACACACACACAAGGTTTAAAAAAAGGTGTGCTGTACCATCCCAATGACAAGGAATAGACCAGTTTGGGACCTTTATTTCTGGTAATGCAGAGTTTGAGCTTGATAGTATTCATAGACTCTGACCTATTTGCACTAGCATGAGGATGTTTTACATGTAGTTCAACAAAGCATGTTGAACGTCCACCTGGATACATTTGCCAGCTGAAGGCTGTAGATTATATATTTCTAAAAGTTAATAACCCTAACAACATACATTATGTAAACTGTCCAATTCGGGTCCAGTTTTTCTAAAAGCATAGTGAAACTCTGATTATGTTCACTGGTAGCAAATGTGCAATGTGATGCAATCTCCAAGTAGCTATTATCTTTGAGCTACAAAGATACCATTTTTTCTGTTTTGCTATTTCCTCAATCAGTGTATAGTATTATAAGTTCTCTATTTCTCACTTGCAGATCACATTTAATGATCTCAGTGGATCAGTGTCTCTGGCATGGATAGGAGATGGAACAGGGGTAAGTTTATAATCTTTATATTATTTTTAATTAATACATATTTAATGGATATCTTTAATAATTTTAATGAGATGATGGATGTTTTGTGAAGACTCTTACAACAGGCTCAGGTGACGATTGTCCTAGTGATCATTAGATTCATGCTACAACTTGACCTGAATAGACACACTTTGACTCAACTGGAACATTGTGGTGTTACTAGGAAATGTACTTGTGAACAACCTAAATGATATTTTAGCACTCAAAACAATTGTTAGCATGTGTAGGAAGAAGTCCTATTGTCTTCTTGCAAAATGAATGCTTTCTCAGACTGGTCATCAACTTAGCAATGTGGTTAATATGAATAACTTCCTGTTTGAGACTCACACCACAACATACAGATAACAGTAAACTGCTTTAAAGCAGTTTCACTTGCTGACTAAACTGTATAAGGTTGTTAGAGTATACAATTGTCATGCTGTGTTTTATTTTCACGAGAATGAAAATCTTTACAGTTTCCTTCATTTTATAGAAATGAATAGAATGTGGTGAGCTTTATATAGTTTAAGTTTCCTGGAACTATGACATTTTCATGTGTAGCTTTGTTACACTTTATTTTTCTGTCTTTGTTTCTGTTCTTTTCTTTTCTGGAAGATGATAAGACTTCTATTATTGTGTCTACGGAATGGAGATTTGAAGACTCTTATTCCTTGGACGCACAAATTAAGCTCTCATTTTCTTTTCTTGGCAGGTCGTGCTAGCCTTGACTACATTTCAGGTGCCCATATTTTTGCTAAGATTTGGCCAGTCCAGACTTTACAGAAGGTGAGTTATATCCTAATATGGCCCTATTTGCATGCTTCTTATTGAACTGCATTTCTGCATGTGATTTTAGTTTCACATGCTTTCTATTATTGGTAAATTCTTCTTCTCATTTGTGCTTCTGTATCTCGCTCTCTTTATCTGGATCAGCAAGGACTATGGAAAGACATTCGAGGACATCACATCGCTGATTAACAACACGTTTATCAGTACTGAGTTTGGGATTGCCATTGGCCCTGAAAATTCTGGGAAGGTGAGAGGTGATTCTAGTAAAGTCAAGAATCTGGGAACTGATCTTAAACGATTAAAAATTCATTTATACCAACCGTTCATCAAATATTCATTTCTTTTCACATTAACCACTATATATATATATATGCAGGCAGGCTTAACAGGCTTGTGTTTTATATCCAAATGCTACTATGCTTGAAAGTTAGCACACAATAACCAGGGAGGATTTTAAAGTTACTATTTCTGTTAATGTTATTTTTTTCCCTCATTTATATTCTGCCTTTTATTTGTAGGTGATTCTTACAGGAGATGTGTCTGATAACAGTGGCTCCAGGATTTTCCTGTCTACTGACTTCGGCGAGAGCTTTAAACCATCAGACCTGTCATTCAACCCTCGCATGCAGATTATGTATAACCCTGAAAAATCCAATGTCCTTGTGACTATCAGTGTGAAGGTGAGAGGTGCCATGGTGCACACCTTTTACCTGTTAAATCCTCCATGTTCACTTGTATAGGCTTCATATTGTTTCCTTTAGGCTTTATCATCACATACTGTACATGTTCTTCTTCCTATCAGGCACAGTTGGTGCTGGAGAACATTTGAGATTGTTGTTGTACTTTTTCTTTTTTGTTTTCCCTCCCCTCCCTCTGTCCCCCACCCCTTTCCTCCCAATTCACCCTCCCTTCCATCCAAGAATACTTTGAATAATTTTTTGCAACAGATTTGCTGCAGAGCTACGCCATGTTCTGCACCAATTTTTTGAGATGTGTCCCTTAAACTGCCTTAGCACCAGTAACAGACTTGCCCTACATTTCCAATTCCAATATTTTTTCCCATTTTCTTCAGGCAAGTCAAGTCTAGCATTCATGGTGAAGACTGCTTTAACATTATAAATGTTTTATTTTCCTCCCACTTGTAGATTTTATTCATGACTTGATACAAAATATTCAGATTTTAAAACTTTTTTAACCTGCTTTCTTGCTGACACTAAGAGCTGAGTGTTGGTGCTTTTCTTTTTTTTTTTTTGTTATATTAACCAAAATAAGCTGTTACAATGCAAGTGATACAATGAACTTTCTTGTCTCAAGGATGTTCCACAACTGTGAACGGTTTAAAAACTTTAAAAGTTGCAATCGTTAGAAGTTTGCTGTGGCAGCAATAGCTTGTCTTAAGGTGTTAAGCTTCTAGTGAAATGAATGCAATTAATGCTGCATTGTATTCTTTGTGAATGTCTCTTGTTCATGTAGTAGTTTGCAGTATAAGCATTTTCAGTTGTTGTAATTTATTTATTTTTTTGGTTACTGTTTTAGAACGAACTCTGGATTTCAGAGGATTTTGCAACGACCTGGAGGAAAATCTACGAGACTGTGTGTGTGGTGAAATGGTAAGAGCAAACTTAAGCCTGGATAGTCCTGACTTTAGTTACAAAAATAAACATTCTAATATGGCTCTTGTCATGCAAGGGTGATAAACTGTTTGCTAAAGACATTGTTTCCTACTTGACACAACCTTAAGTCAACTGAAACAGTCTCTATTTGGAAATAGATTCATGTCAATTTGGAGGAATTGTACAGCCTTTTCCCATATCTTAAAAGGAATATTATCAGGGTCATGGTGTAATTGTCATGCTCTTTACACTTGCAGGACCTTGATGAACATTGATACTCTAAAAGAATGTTTTTGCAAAATAACTGATTTAATAAGAGCAAGTCAGGGACAAGTTTAACCGCTGTCTTTGTTTTGGTTATGTATCAAACAAAGGGCCAATAGTAGCACTGTTTACATTTGATTTTTTTCTGTGTTTACCTCCTTGGTGAAAACTGCCCTGTCGCCAACACTGCATACTGATAGACTCGTCCTTGCCTTAGAACAGCTTGTAAAATAGGTCAGGATCAGGTAGTCAGCTCTGCCAGTACAAGACTCGGTGCTAAGGAAACTATTGAAAAGACTATTTGACACCCAGGTGTGCGAGAAGGCTCATGTATCCCACATTTCAGAGATGAGACGTCAGAGTGAGTCGCCAAGTTCCTTTTAGATCTGCGTGTGAGGATCTCCATTACATACAACAGGCCGCATTTATTCGTAAATCATTTGCGAGAGCTTTCACCCTAAGAACTCTTAACTCTTTTTAAATAAAAAAAAATAATCCAGTTAGTTCAGAAAAATATTTGTGTCCTTCGATCCGTGTCTCCCGATTTCGCGTACATTCACACATTCAGAGTGAGTTACTGCAGATCTGAATATGGATTACGCCGACAAGGTTAAATAAATCATTTATTTCAATTGCACAGCCAAAACTTTTTTTTTTTGTTTTAAAATTTCTTTCATATTTATCACGATAGAATGAAATCCAAAATAAATTGCTAAGCTACATTACAGTAAGATTTAACCCATGCCCTTGTTAATATATGTGAGCTTACTTTTTTTATGAACATACACACACGTGTATGAAGAAAATAATCATTGTAGACATCCGTGAATGTTACTGGGATTTATTGCACTGGTGCATAAGCTACAGTTATAGGAAGCTCGGCTTAAAAAAAAACCCTGCTTCCAAATAAATGATTTATTAACTTAGAATAACTACTAACTAGCATCCAAGTCTATTATTTAAGCTTGTTACCCATAATTCCTCCTCTCAGGAGAAAAGAATAGAATTTCCTTACCATTTCTTTCAAAGCCAAATTCAGGACATTTGTTTATATTAACATAAAGGGAAGATGAAGCAAACTGCACATCTTTAACCCGATGGATTGTGTGTGTTTTTGCAGGGGAGAAGACAACGCACTTTTCTTTTCCATCAACCTGAATGGATCCTGCTGTGAGTAATATTTATTGTAGCAGTGTTGACCTATGGTGGGGTGGGACAGGAATGTGTGAAATGGTTTCCTTATTGGAAAGCTGAACTATGTGGATGGCCATAAATAAACGCACTGTGAAGTTGCTAAACGTTTTATTTTCCCAGGTGTCGGCACCACAGGACAATACGGTCACATGATTGGATCCTGTTTATTATGTTAAAAATTGTGCCGTATTTAAATGTAAAGGGTTTATAGCTGTTGGTATAATGGCCCGTTTAATCGCAATCAATTTTAATCAACTTTTAAAAATCTTTTCCTGGTGTATGAGACAAAGTGACACGAACTGTTGCAGCGAAATGTTTATAGTGCCCTGTGTTTACTGGAAATAGCTTTTCTTAAAATAAATGGAAATGAGTTTAAATATGACCAGCATCTGCGTTCAAGAAATGCAAGATATTGTTATAAAATCACAAGGAATCGTAATTAGATAGGATTATAAATGATTATATTGCCACTGTACTAAAGCTTAATAGGTCATTTGGGCTGGAATTGTAACAGAAGGAGACAGTAAAAACCCCCATACTGCTGATCCAGATGGAAATAAAATCAGCAGTAGTATCTGCAAAAGAGAGAATTACCCACCACTTAAAAACCCCCCAAATGAATAGGGCTAATTTGTGCATTCCTTTCATTTGGCCAGATTGCAATTAACCAATGCTCAGTTATCTTGATAACACACTCTGCACAGTAGTTACAGTGGTATTTTATAGCGCGTGCAATTTTTCAATAACAGATTGCCATCCAGGAAAATCGACCACATTTAGTATTTAAATACTTGTCATTTTTTTAATGTAGGAAATTATGCTTCTCTTTTTCAGATGACAGAGGGACGCTTGTCCTGGTGAAATCAGTAGACTACGGCAAGACGTTTAAGACGATCGCTGAAAAGGTCTACTCTTTTGGGATTGGCGGTCGTTTCCTGTTCGCCTCAGTCATGACCGGAACAGTAAGCATTACAGCAGCATAGCATGAAGATTCTGTTTGTGTCTTTTTCTCAGTAACGTTTTCAGTAATACACCTGCGCATGCACAATTAAATTCCTATCAGGGTTCTACATGGTGTATATACTGTACTGTATGTGTGTGTGTCAAAATCATGGACTAAAAGGCATATGTCTCACTTAGGGAATGATGCGGATAATCCACGTGTCTACAGACCAGGGTGAGGAGTGGAACATGGCTCAGCTTCCTCCTGTAGGCCATGAGCAGTTCTACTCTATACTGGCAGCCAACGATGAAATGGTTTTTATGCATGTAGATGAGCCTGGGGGTGAGAATACTTTTCTCTTGACAAATTATCTATAAACAGGAACATGTCAATGTCCATGTCTGTAATGCATACTACATACAAATGCTCAGTGGATGGTTGCAAAGTAGTGTAATAAAGAAGTAATCTAATAGTAACACCATATTTATTTCCCATGATGAGCATAAGAGCAGATGGCTTTATCCAGTCACAGAGCACTAGGTGGGTGTGACTATGACACGTTGAACTACAGGGAAAGTAATTTGTGCCAATCGTAGTGCGTTCAGAATGCCTCAGACACACTTAACATTATTTATCAAGTGAGCACTATCATCAGTATTACATTAGCCTACATTATGTTAAAGAGCTGCGTAGCTCCATGCATTGACGCACAATAGTTTTGTTAAGATAGACCTTCAGACTGACTGCAGAAGATCTGGACTTCATAGCAGCTTTTATTGGACATGGACCACCCAAGAGGGTGTCTCGCTGACATGTAAAGCAACCAATCAGTTCAGTGTCATGTTTATGGGTGTTCAACTATAAAGTTGGTGTCCCTACAAAAACAGATCGGGATGCAACCATGCAATGATTGTTCATTAAAGCAAGTCGTGCAAATGAATGAGTCTATACTGGGAACTTCATATATTTTGAAAAATCCAGTGTTTAGCTGCTCCTCATAAGCGTTCATTATCACAGTTGAAAACTGTAGGGAGTGGCAATGGGTGGGAGCATCACAACGGCATTGTTTACTGCCAGATAGTTTAAAAAGGAAATCCTGTAAATCCTGTAAGCTACATCAGATGACCATTTTGAAACTCATGAAGTGTTTCCAGTTTTGTGTGCTCTATTCATCAGAGTTTCGGGCAACAGTTTTTGCCTTTTGTGTATTGTCCTTTGTGTATTGTCTTGTAGTGTTCTGTATTGCACTGTTTGCACCAGGTTGCACAGATGCATTTAATGTGGCTAGGACTAACTTACCGAAGCCCTCCTTAGCTTTGTTTTTGTTCTATGTAGCACCAGGTTCCTGGAGAAACGTTGTCTCGTTTCACTGCGTACTAGATTAGCTATATATGGTTGAAATGAGAATAAAAGCTTCTTGACTTAAAGCTCATACATAATCCTGTTCTCCTCAGACACCGGCTTTGGCACCATCTACGTGTCAGACGACAGGGGCATGGTGTACTCTAAATCTCTGGAGCGCCACTTCTACACGTCTACAGGAGGTGACAACGACTTCACGAACGTCACGTCGCTCAGAGGAGTGTTCATGACCAGTGTACTGGCTGAAGGTATGACAGTGTAATATATATGATAGTGATAGGCAGATATCTGCAGGATCCGAATTATTTTACTTTGATGCCACGTTTAATCAACGTAGCACAGTTTTCGAAACTGCCTGACTAGACAACTGGTGTTTGTCTCCTCTCTTGTTCTTGTAGACAACTCTGTGCAGACTGTGGTGACGTTCGATCAGGGAGGCGAGTGGGTGCCCTTGAAGAAACCAGAGAACAGCCAGTGTGATTCAACTGCTAAAGATGTAAATAAGGTGAGGGTCCATGAAAGACAGATTGTTAATAAATCACCAAACGGCACTTTTCAGTATCCTAGAACTGTATAGAAAATGATTTAAAGCATTCAGGATGTAAGAATTTGGAATTTTTACACCATGATAGAAAAATGGAAAAAACCTCTTCACAAAACCCTTTCACATTGTTGTTGGTTTGCAATGCACTCTTCCTTCAATGTGTGTGTTAATCACAGCTCCAAGTCTTCATATTCAGACTAATACATGGCTGTGTTCCAAACTACACACTATAGTGCACACTAACTAGTATCATACCTGCAAACTAGTCGCTTTTCGGCAAAATTCGCCGTTTTTAATCAAAATGTTTCATTTGTGTGAATCGTGTAGATCCGAAGAGTTTTTTTTTGTTTGTTTGTTTTTTTTGGGGGGGTGGGTGGGGGTGGGGGTGTAGTAGTAGTAGTAGTAGTAGTAGTAGTAGTAGTAGTAGTAGTGCTTAGGCGGCAGTTTTGGACGCAGCGTAGTAAACCATCTATCAAGCTGATGCCTCGCGTCTCTACTTCTAATGACTCTTTTATGGCGGATGGCAAACCAACTTTTGGTGCATTCACCGCCACCAACTGGACTGGAGTGTGAAGCACTAGTAAGCAGATGACGCCTCACGTCTCAATCATCCTCGCGTCTTTTTTGACCAATCAGCATTCAGAAGCAAGATAAGGAAATCACCTATTTTGTCCCTCACTTCAAGCCGCAGAGGACGAACAAAAAGCAATAAAGAGACACATTGCTAAACAACGAAAACGGGCACTTGAAAGGCTTGTGACGGCCAAAAAACAAAAGAAATAGCAATATTTGTTTTCATCAATTTATTAAGGTTCCAAGGCACTCAAATTGTACAGAGAAAAATTATTTCCAAGAAATTTTGGTAAAAATAGGATTAATAAAAGTGCTTTTTTCACTTGAAGCAACTGTTGTCTTTTCCCTTTATGTTCTTGTCAGAGTGCTTCATATTAAGTTCTCAATTTTTCGGGGGGGGGGGGGGGGGATTTTATTTCGAACCTTGTCACCTTTTTCACCTCTTGTGAGTTTGCAGGTATGTAGTATACTGAATTAGTACAGACACCAGTTGTGTACTGACACTATTTTTACCATAGTAGTAAGGACTCATGTATTTGTGACTCCAGGTTACACAGTATATCTGAAGTGTTATCAATGAAATTATTTTATTTTTATCGGATAGTCTTTTGTCTGCCATGAGCTACTTGGTCCTTAGTGCATGATTTGGTTTCTGCCGTGTGATTTTGCTCATTTGGCGTTATCATAAAGCACAAATCAGACGTCATTTGTGCTTGCTGACGTTCTTCTGTGACATGATGATTTTTGACAAATCCGAGCTGGCACGTGACACACGCATACCGAGCTTTAGCCAGCTTCAACCCGACACCTCTGACACCGTCTCTCAGCAGCTCAGGATCATGTTGTACTTTTACAATTACCATGAACTGTAGCGTTCAATCATTTATCTGGTTCTGTTGCTCGAGTCGTTTGCATGGAAGAACTGTGTTTTCTAAAATAGTACAATTACAATATTCAGTATATTTGTGTATATTAATCAGCTTTTTTATTTCTACCTACAGTGTAGTCTTCATATTCATGCTTCCTACAGTATGTCTATGAAGCTGAATGTTCCAATGCTGCCTCTGACTGAACCTAATGCTCTGGGACTGATAATTGCTCATGGTACTGCTCTCTCTCTCTCTCTTCCACACACTCACTCTCTCACACACACACACACACACACACACACACTGTGTGGAGCTCCAATATAAAGTGTAAAACCACATTTTTTTTAATGCACACATGGTCGGTTGGATTCTTATAGCTTCTTTTCCATTCACAAGGTGCTGATGCTGAATCTTGTTGAAAGCCATGTTGTAAAGCCATGTTGTACTTTTCCACAGCTAAAAAGTAGACTTTTGTAGGTTTGCAATATTGGATCAATTCCAGGAACAAAGTTCTTGTGCCCTGAAAACAGAATTCAAGAGTCCAACAACTCATTAGCTCCGGTTAATTATGATTGCCTTTTTAAAAAAAAAAAAAAAAAAAAAAAAAAAAAAAAGGATGTGAGCAGTGCAGGGAATTTTGTGGTCTGGGGAGGAAATGACCTTGTTACTGGCATTTGCAGTTTAAATAACTTGGGTTTCTCTCAAATCATTGTCTCTGGTGTTGTCTTGTGCTATATTTGGAAGTTCAGTGGGAAAAATCTTTTCACAGTTATTATTTTACACTGTGCATTAGGTATTTCTCATACCTTATGTTTTGGCTTTTAAACAAGTAAAAATCTTAGGAGAAAAACTTGCTGGTTTTATGAACCTGGGGAGGTATGTTGGCTAACGGGTAAGGGGTATGATTGCCTTACCCCTCCGGAGTTGGGGGTTTGGTTCCTATCTGTGCCCTGTGTGTGTAGAGTTTGCACGTCCTACCCTCACTTTCCTCTGGAAATTTCTTTCTCCAGTTTAAAGGCATGTGTTGTAGGTTGGTTTGTATCTCTAAATTGTCAGTTAATCGTGCGCCCTGTGATGGATTGGCATCTGCTTTGAGCAAACTAAGGCATAAGTTTTAGCCAGGAAGTCTGTCATTTATGTCAGCTTATTAGTTTTGCAAAAATTTAGCAGAGGAGAATTTTTCTATTCTATTTTATATAGGAACACAAAGTTAAAAGGTCTAACGATCTAGATAATAATATATGTAATTATATATTCTATAATATAATAAAATAATACAGATTATAGACATAATACATTAGTAATACAGATACTAGCAGTGCTTTACAGTTTAGTGTTTGACAATGTCTGTATATCTGTCTGTATTGAATTTGCTCTGGATTTGACACAGTCTCACGCTCTCACGTTCAGGCAGCGTCGGCGATGCCATCTCGGTGCTCACTCCTGATGTATATGTGTCTGATGATGGTGGCTACACATGGCTGCGCGCTCTCGAGGGCCCACATCACTACGCCATGCTGGACTCAGGAGGTCTGCTGGTGGCAGTGGAACACAACACCAAAGAGCCAATTTCTAAGCTCAAGTAAGAACCTTAACTTAAAGGTGGGGTCTCTGTTGTTTGAGAAAACTGCGTTGGGATGCCAAACAAAACAAAAACAAAACTAATGTGTAGCCAATGAGCAGAGAGGGGCGTGTCTTGTCGATATGGGTGGAGAGAGTGTTCAGTGCACACGTGTGACATTAGCAGAAAGCGATTGAATCATTGACATAGCGGATAAAAACAAAGAAAGAAAGCGAAGAAAGGCTTACGATAAGGCAAAAAGCAGCAGGACCCGTGTTAATATAGGATCAGCTTTTCAGTGCTGGAGAGAACTGAACGTCTTCCGTGTGATATGGAACTAAACCTTTCACAGTACAACACACAGGACTACAAAAACACATCTTATACTTGGGTTATACTTGTCTGGTGTATGTGTGGGGCGGAGCTATCAAAACAGGGGTTGGACCCATTTGGGTTAGGGGCGTGTTTGTTTTAGTGATTTTCAAATGTCAACATTGGCTTTCAAACAACGGAGACCCCACCTTTAATTTGGTAGTTTATAAAAAGTATGTACATGAGATGAGGTATCCATGTGCTCTCTTATCACACTTAAACTTGTGCTTTTGCTCGCATTAATGCAGCGGTTTTGATCCGTGGCTGAGGTGGACGCAAAGGCTACAAGAGAATGATTCAGTGAACTTCTACGCTAGAAATCTTTTCATATTCCTCTAACATTTCAAATTTCATTACATGCACGCAAAGACATCTGGAAAACATGACTGGCAATTTAAAACTTGTCATGCTTGAGAAACACCCACCTTACTTTTGTTCTGAATTCATTTGTTGCAATCAAACATTTCCTGTTTCCATGTCATCAAACGTGTATTTACACAAGTGTCAAACCTCCTCTGTCACCTACAGTACCACTAAACAGAAAAAGCTTTTAACCCAGAAAAGATAAAGAGCTGCACCTTGCAGATCCAGTAACATGTACTCACCTTTGCTACGTTCACATCTGTCTCAGAACTAAACCCCGTGGTGTTCATTAAAGAGGGAACTGGACTCGACTTTATATTCTGAAAATATTATTAGCCTTTTTTAAATGACGTTTTTTTTTAAAATAGTTTTTTCTGTTTAATTTTCAGTAAACCTTATGTTTTGTGATGTAACACATTTATTTAGCATTTTTAATGTAGGCTGCGAGAAAATTTTGCACTCTGTGGTGTGAGCCATGAGTCATAAATAGCTTGGTTTCTCTTTCATCAGATTTTCCACAGATGAGGGCCAGTGCTGGCATGAGTACACCTTCACCAAGGAGCCAATATACTTCACTGGGCTCGCCTCAGAGCCCGGGGCTCACTCTATGAACGTTAGCATTTGGGGCTACAGAGATTACCTGATAAGCCAGTACTGGGTGTCAGTTACCATCGACTTCAAAGAGCTGCTCACTCGTGACTGTAAGTCATTTCACATTCACTCAAAGATCTACTGTCGTGCAGAGTTTAGTTATCAAACATGCCTGACTGGGTTAATAAAAGCCTTGCAGCCTGGACTGTTGGAAGTAAAGCTGATTCTCCAGCATTGAGGGTGGTCACTCATATAAACGCAGGGCTTAAAAGTCAACTCGCACTGTTGTTTGAATGAATCTCGGTTTAAAAACATACATTTATTCTTGACTATTTTGTGCCTTTTATGTTGTCAGGTGGTGATAACGACTACTTGTCGTGGCTCGCACATTCAGATGACATCAGCGATCCTAACGATGGCTGCATGCTGGGTTATAAGGAGCGTTTTCTGCGTCTCAAGAAGGACTCCGTGTGTTGGAATGGACGCGATTATGTTGTCAACAAGCAGCCCACACCTTGTCCCTGCACACTCGATGACTTCCTTTGGTCAGTATCTATACTAGATTTACAGATTTGCCCAAAGATTCAGCTTTTAGTGCCAGAAAGTGCCATTTCTGTAATTCCAGAAATATTCTGCAAACAGCACTAATCATTTTCAGTCTGGATGCATAAAGCTTGTAGCTTGAACATAGTGTATGGTGTAATGAAGAGTTGTGCACACTGACTCTGTGTCCACTACTACATAAACGAACATGCTTTTCTTTGTCCGACGGCATGAAAGTAAAAACCGATGGTTTACACCCACTGTAATGTGTTACAGACTAAAATAAAAGCTTATTAATTATTTTTTTCCTTCGTCTCTCAGTGACTTTGGATATTACCGTAAAGAGAACAGCTCGGAGTGCTTGGAGCAGGTTGAGCTCAAAGGTCATGACCTGGAGTACTGCATCCATGGCAAGAAGGAACACCTACAGACCAATGGGTAATACCTCCTTCCTTCTCTCCCTGTCCTACCAGTCTCTGTTCTTTTATTTGGCCATGTGTGCCATGTCTAGCATCTTTTTCTGTACTGATGAGAGACAGAATTGTTATCTAAGGTGATGTTGATAGAACCACAAACTGGTTCTGACTGTATAGCAATAACAACTCTTCCTGCTGTCAGGTATCGTAAGATTCCAGGAGATAAGTGCGAGGGTGGCACAAACCCTGAACGAAAAGAGATCGATATGAGTAAAAAGTGTGTCAGCGACCTTCTGGATCCACAACTGCAGGTGAGAAGATAAAGATCGGTGCTGATCAGGAATGTAAATGAGCGCGTTTGTCAAATCATATTCGAAATCTACCTGCTGCGTTTTAATCCAACCCTTCTGTTAGACTCAGGAAGCAGAGAAACCCAAACACTCTGCCTTTATTATCATGGCTGTCATCGCCGTCCTGCTGATCAGTTGCATAGCTGGAGTTGTTATTGTGAAGAAGTACGTCTGTGGTGGAAGGTCGGTTAGCGTTTTTGCTTCTTTTAATAAAACCTTTGTTGTGCTATTATGGCTAATGAATAAGTACATGTAAGAGGTATAGAAATGACTCTTTGCTGCTGTTTGCAGATTCCTGGTGCACAGATACTCGGTCCTGCAACACAATGTCGAAGCTAACGGCATAGATGGAGTGGATGAGCCTTTGGATATAAATGTGGCCGGACACTCAAAAACCAGCTTCCACGAGGACTCGGATGAGGTAAGACATCGACAGTTTATGATCATTTGTAGCATTTTTTTATTCCAGTCCAGTGAAACAGGAGCCACTTTCAGCATCTGTCAAACTAAAAGAAGTTTAAAGGATGTGGGATGTGAAAGATCTGCATTTGTTTCTGGTTGCAGTTATTTTTTCTTCACGACAGCTTTAACTAGGTGTCCTGTGAATTCACAAGCCTCCATCCTGTGAAGAAAAAAAAAAAAAAAAGGAGGCGTGCTTATTCACTAGCAGTCACACCAGCCATTTTCCACTTCACTGTTTTCTGTTATTGTTGCTTGGTAGCATATGAAATGAAGTTTTCCCTCTCTGCCTGCTAGGATTTTCTTGTTAGCAATGTTGGAATTTCAGGGTTAATAGTATCACTGTGACCTATGCAAAGCAGCGCTTCCAGGAAGCTTAGAAAGCTTTTTTGCATTTTCCACTGTGACCTATTCAAAGCATTCAGAGATGAATCCCTCACTCTGAAATCAATTTTTCTTTGTTTGTGCAGGACCTTCTGGAATAACAGCAGCGAGTCAACGCCAGCAGAAACTTGGAGCTCTCCATCTCCTTTAATGCCTCCGGCATCTTTGCTGCTGTTTCTATTCCCACTCTAAAGCACAACCCAGCCTCGAGCATCTTTAAGCCTCGAATAACTCCGCTTTAGTTCCTGCTTCTTTAGTAGGAGTAAATTGCAGTTTTGATCTAAAAGTATCTTGTGAATTTAGCTGTGCAGCCAGTGGTTAAATGACTTGAGCTTAGACGATATCTTGCCTAGGGAGCAGGCTCTGTAGGAGGACACTATCTCAGAATTAACAGCGGGTTACATGTCAAGGCACCTAACTCTCCTTTCAACTTCTTTAGTAATATATGCAGTGCAGAATCAGTGCGACTGAGTGTTGTGTATGAAGACCAGGGTTACCAGTGAATCATATCGCCTAAATGTTTGACAGAAGCATGAAATATGACCGTGATGGATATATTTTTGATATTAGACGCATCTTCCCAAACTACGATCCTGTCAATTGAATTGTGTTTAACAGAAAGCAATACAGTGCATCGATACAGCGAATCTGCACGTATCAGCATACTCCAAGGCCATCATTTCCTCAATTTCTCAAAAACAGAGAAAGGACTATTTAACTAACCTAAAATAATGCTACTGTGTAGACGGTTATTATAATACTGCTTGTGGCTGTATAGATTATAGACCGTCACTTAGAAGGTTAACTTATTTTACCCAGCGGAAGGGAAACTTTTAAACATGAAAACCTGTAAAGAAATGTTGTGCTTGTATCTGTGAGTATACTGTATATCCTAGATTCCTATAATAGATACATTTTTAGTCGACTGTTCGTTTTATAGAAGACAATTTTTGTGACGCTCAGCAGTTTTTGCACTGAAATATAAAACGTTAACAAAAGGCCTGATGGCCGCTTTTGTAAAACATCCGGTTCTGAGCACAAACGTGACTTTTTCCAAAGCCAAGGGGAGTCATAAAACATTTAAACACATCCAATCAGCGTAAATGTGAAGGAACCTCAGTTACACATAAAAAAGTAGCACAAATATGTCTTATTTTTCCACATTTTGAGTTCATACGCTCAGGGGAAAGGATCAGAAATTCCAGTAAATAAGTTGAGCAATACGTCATCACGATCAGCTGACCGTGAGACGCAAGATCACTGAATGAAGACCAACGCCATTGTGTTTGAGAACGATTTCCCCCTCCTCTTATCAACCCAGGCTAAAGCTTTCACTTTTTATCTGACTCTAGGAAGTTTGACTATTCAAATCAGTACAACGTGTGACGCCTTTCGATATCTAGTTTCTTTTAGCTTCTTCTGAGATCCTCCGTGTAACGACACCATTCTATCACCTTCCTGTTTTTAGTGAAACCCTACGAAACCCTGGCAGAAATCCTCTGTGAAGTAACGCTTTATAGTTAGTTCTTCTCTTTAGTATTTACAAAGCTCCAAAATAACTACATCTATATTACAGTTCATTCTCAGTCACACAGCTTTTATTAAAAGAAGTAATAATGGTGTGTATGTTCATTCAAGTGCCTAACATGAAGGTATCTGTGCCTTCAGAAAAAAAAATAATAAATCCATTTTGTTAAATAATTAACAGTAAGGAGGCAGATTGTTGTATCTTTAATTTACTTGGAAGTCAGAGGTTACGATGATTAATGTGTCACTTTCAGTGTGGGTCATGCGTGAAAGCTGAAGGACTCTCAGGAGGTCGGGTTTGATCAGTTACAAAGAACCAGGGTTTAAAAGTTTTCAATATCTTTTGGGGGGAAAAAACTGTACCTTTTCTCTTCTGTGTTTTAGGCTTCATTTTAACCGGGTAATTCTATGCATGCTATCTTAGCAAATAAATCACAACTCACTCATCGTGGCACTTGGGGTCAAAGCTTAAGACGACGGCTGCAGCACAAAGACTACATGAGTTTCCTACTTGAAGTAAAGCTGTTTTGCTTTGTGGGTTGTAATAATTTTCTTGCCTTTGATAATCAGTGTAAATAACATGAAGCTGGCTTTGTAAATATAAAACTGCTTTACCTTTGTATCAGACATTTTTGCTCTGTATATTATGGAATAAATAGACTACACCCGTTTCTCTTTTTTCTGTTCGCTCCACAATCGGTTTGAAATGTTAACTATTTTGCTTACATTTTAAATCCAAGTTCACATTCACTTACTGTGGTTAATATTTAATACATTTAATTATTCCAAACACATACAAGTCCAAGCATTGCCTGATTGTGCATTAAATGCATTTATTCAAGAAACATGCTTAGATCCTGTATAAGAAGTTGCCATAGCTGTCGTAAAACTCTCTACCCTTTTGTTCTACTGCACTGGGTTTTTCTTTCAGTGTGTGGATGAGTTCCTCTAGTCCTTCGTCTGTAAAAACCACTCCATCCCACTCCTCGTCCTCCTCTATTTCTTCAGCGCTCTCTTTCACATCAGTAGGCTCTTGCTCCTGTAATGTCCCTTGAGCCACTGCTGATATCGGAGCTGTTTTTACTGAAGGTGAAGGAACTTTAGCAGCAGCTGGAACCAGTCCTGTCACACACTCTGCTGGTATCAGAGCTCCACTGGTCAGGGCGGTGACTGTGCTTGTGTTCCTGGGTGAAATCAAGGCCAGTACGGGGCTGTTGGGTAAAGGCAGGTGTGATTGGTCTTCCTGTGACTGGACTGTTTTACCGTCTCTGAGGGAAAGCTGTCCATCTCTGGTTAACACTCTGATGTCCTGTTTAATCTTCCTCTCTGGAGGTGGGGTGAACTTACTGCGAAGGACTCTGTAGATGACATCTGTGCTCACGGAGAAACCCTCGGCTAATTTCTGGAGTGTCCATTCCTCAGGCGACTCTTGCTTTAGGTACCTGAAAACAGATCCTCAAGTCAGTACTTCTACAGAGGCAGTGCTGAGGTGAGGATGAGAGGGAAGCAGAAAGCTATCATGGATATTCCTTCTCATCCTGGAGCTGAGCTGAAGGGAGATTAGGAGTATGTTCAGCCAGAGAGTGATCAGGCCACGGGCCTTTAAATGTATGAGGGGCTCTTATTGCCACCGGCCATCAGGTTCCACAATCCCACTGACTCAGCCTCATGTATACACACACTGAACAGGTCACAATCACAAATATTGAACGCGTGTCTGTGCATTTGTCTATATCCATTTTTCTAATTTTTAATTATTTCTACTTTTTTTTAAATTATTGAACACAATTTCCAGATGTATAGATTTTTTTAACCTTCTACATGGGTTAGTAAAGGTACTTCCAGTATCTTTTTTCATCAAGATGTCAATAAATGATTAATGATAAATTTGTTTTTCTAAACCTTCCCGAATGCCAGCTATTCTCAATCAAATCCAGTTTTATCGTTTGGGTCTTTACAATCAGAAGCTGAAACTGTGTTCATTTTCCTCACAATTTATAAAACACTGCATGTAGATATTTATCATTCCAGTGATGTAGGCTTTTCCCAGTTTGAATTCAATTTTGAAGACAATCTAGACAATGTTATATGATATAGAATGATATTCATGTTTTCTTAAACCTGAGATATCAAAATATGTTACAGGAAGGGAAAAAACATTTAGGCTAAAACCCCAGTACGAGTTGAAGGGTGTTGCAGCAACAATTCAGGTGCAGTGACATCTGATGAGTTTTCCCAAAGCCCCATTCAAAGGTCACGTTGTTACGTGAAAGCGCGTACGCTGTTTTGGTCTCGTCTGTTTTGATCTAAATCTGAATAAATAATTCTCACAAGAATAAAGAGCAGCAACCCAATAAATCCAAAGACAGACCAGAATGCCTTAGCTATAGTGGACATTACATAGACAGTACCTGATCTGCTGAATGGCGTCCCAACTTAATTGTCTTTCAGGGGCTCCAGGGCTGCTCAGTTTCTGCCTGATCTTGTGAAATTTGGCAGATTTTTCCCTTTTCCTCTCCTTTCTGCACAGACAGCGGAAACAGGTCAGTGTGAGAAAGAGATTTAATCAATGACAACTGCTCTCTAGCAGAACAGAGCTTTATATCACAGCGTGAAAATGTAATAATCAACCGTGTCATCATTCAATAAACACAACTTTATTTTACATTATGAATTATTGTTGATGTCATTGTACCGGTATTTTTACATGAAATCTATAGGTTTTCCTTTGTCTTAGAAATGTGCATAAAATATATAAGGGGCCCTGAGTCACAGATCTGGTAGATTATAATTTCTAAAGCTCATATACATGAGTGTGTATATGGTACTTGCATCATTCACACATCATCAGTAACTCTGATCATCATAGTGGTTTGAAACTGTACAGTAAAAAATAAAAGTACTTCATGAGCAAACAGGAACGGGATTTAAAAGTGTCTTATGTCTACTCAATGTGGTCATCTGACATGACTGTCACTGGTGGGTTGTATGAATCTACAGTCTAGGCTAGAGAGAAATCAGCTGTAGCTGTGTCTCTTCATACTATTCTGTGTATATGATTCATACAATTTGTAGGTAGTGTTGTGTTAAAAAAAAAAAAAAAAAAAAAACACTTTAAAACATCTGATAACGGCAACGAATCTGATTGATGACAAAAATCCATCCATCCAGCCATTCTCTACTCTGCTTATCCTGCTAGGTCACAGAGAACCTGTAGCCTATCCCAGGAGACTCAAGGCACAAGGCAGGGTACACCCTGGATAGGATCGATGACAAAAATTAAACCTGATATTGCTCTTTGAATGACTCCATTTAGAGCAGCCGCCCTGTGCGTTATTGCCTTCCCATCCCAAATTACAGCAAAAGTGCTCACTTCACAAGAGCCTCTAGTTTGGATTCCACTTCATCCATGTCAAGGTCGTCTTCTGAAATGTCATGCTGTTCAGTCCTTCTGTTTCCTGACAGGGGATTACTGCGAGTAGAGGAACCCGTCCAGCTCCTGGCACTGCGACTGGCATGGCGACAAGTCAATAATGGAAGAGAAGCCAGCTTCACCGCAACCGAGCCGACCAGACTGAGTGGAGTGAACATGCTGACAGAGATGTTGGAGACCTGTGTTAGCAAGATGTACAAAAACATGAGCTGTTGTAATGATGAAATGTAATGAAGCACAGTGGTTAAGGTGTTCAACTACTGATCAAAAGGTCACGGGTTCGAATCCCAGGTCAATCAAGCTGACACTGCTGGGGCCCCTGAGCAAGGCCCCTAAAAATTGGTCAGGTGTATAAATTAAAAAATGTAAGTCACTCTAAGAGTCATACAGTATACCGATCATAGCACACAGACCAAAAGGCTTGTGCACTTTCTTTTTAGGATTTAAAACATACTATAATCAACAACGTGCCTGTCAGGATGCATTCATTTAAAGAAGTGACACAAAAAGATCCGGCTTACCAAAATGCCTCAGAATAGCAAAAAAATAACATAAAAAGCGAAATAGCTGCTTTTTAACTCAGGAAAACAAAAGCACGTGAACAAACACAAACATTAACGCGTCCCCACGTTCGAGGTTATAAATTGAACCGGAACTACTTCGCGTCCTTATCCCATCGCGTGTATACTACACGCCATGTTGGAGAGGGCAAGTTGAACCCAACAATGCTATAGCAATATACAATTTGCTTCATTAAATATGTCATACATGTCTGTATGGATTGTCAATAATACTACCAGCAACAGTGGAACAAATCGTAAGCTGAATGTAAAACTCGTCAGGCTTGTAAATGAAAATGAAAAAGATTCTATGAAAAATACAACGTCATGTACACAAAAAGCTGACGAAGAAGACAGCAGTCGCACTATAAGTTTTACCGTTATAAACAAATCAAACAAACGAATCTTAGCACTTAATCACAAATCCGCAATACGCGAATCCTTCAGGAAAACCGGAAAACTGTCCCCTTCTAAAATGGCGCCGGAGTTGACGTGTGCGGTTCAGGGGCGACGTCTTGTTAAGGTTCCGCTCCGTTTCACACATACGCTAAAGTATTTTTCCACACCCGTATTCATCAGAGTTCTTATTTGCGAACGATACTGCGCATGCTCAGTGAGAATTTGCTCACACCATCTATCCAATCGGAAGAGAGCGAATCTTGGTTTAAGAGGCGGGATGTCCTTGAATGCGGTGGAAATCGTCAACGTTTCTTCGCAGCGTTGTTCATTTGCGCCATTTTGTCAGCAAGCTGTGGTGATTGGGTTTTTCCGTCCTGAACTGGAGCCAATCAGAAGGGAACCGGACAGCTGAGAAACGGTAAAGAGAGCACAGAGGAACGGTTCCTCACGACACCCATTGGTTTGTCGTTGACCAACCAAATGATTAACGCGGCATAAATAGAGAAATCAAATCGCTAACATGGGGATAAAAAGTGACACGGCGGTGATGTAAACAGGGATAAAATGGAGGACGATGTGTTGGATGTCGTGCTGGTGTTAGAGCTCGTAACACATGACAAAGAGCCGATTATCTGCTCAGCTTCTCTATGGAGTAAAGTTTCTGTAGCTATAAAATAAAGACCAATACCAGCTAAAAAATTAGCGTTTGTTCACAAAATACTATCGTGCAATTTCTCTGGGTCAGTAAAGTGTCTGTCTGTCTGTCTGTCAGGATTGAAGTGTTGCTTATTCCTAGCATAGTTTGTTTGTTTTCCTTCCTTCCTTCCTTCCGTCCTTTTTTTTTCTTTCTTTCTTTCTTTCTTTCTTTCTTTCTTTCTTTCTTTCTTTCTTTCTTTCTTTCTTCCCCCCTTCCTATTTCCTTCCTTTATTTCCTTTCCTTTTTTCCCCTTTCCTTTTCTTTCTTTCTTTCTTTCTTTCTTTCTTTCTTTCTTTCTTTCTTTCTTTCTTTCTTTCTTTCTTTCTTTTTTCCCTTTTCTATTTCCTTTTTCTTTCTTTCATTTCTTTCTTTTATATTTTCTTTCTTTCCTTTCCCCTTTTCTATTTTCCCTTTCTTTCTTTCTTTCTTTCAAAATATTACACCAAAATTCATATTAAATAATGGATGTTGACTTTGCAATATATGTAACCATCTCCGTCAGTTAATTAGATACACAGAACATTGTCATGTTTTGTTTTTCTTCCTACCCTTTAGTTACTGTAATTCATGTCCTACAGCTGTAACCAGATCAGATTTTTGGTCAGTTGATCCATATTGAGTTGAAGTACTTAAAAACATCTATAGCAAAAAGTGTGACTTGTGAACATACCTGTACTGTGCATTAATGAAATGCTCCTTCTACTTCAGATCGGTGAAACAAGTGAAGGAAATGGAGCAGTACACCTCCACCAGCGGTGGGGAGCAGATAGTCGTACAAACAGCAAATGGACAGATCCAGCAGCAAGTAAGCAAATCATATGAAGGGAAAGAATGGACCAAGCTTACGGTCCAGGGTCTTAACTGTATGAAGTTAGAACAATGACAAACTTATAGGACTGTCATGTATAAGCACATGACAGTCCTATATGCGTCATTCGTCATGCGTCATTAGAACAATGACAAACTTATAGGACTGTCATGTATAAACACATGACAGTCCTAAATGCGTCACTCCCAGTTTTCCTCAATTTTCAATGCAAAACGAATATACTCAAATGTTTAGTAAACTTCAGATATTGTGTTTTTGGTTTACATCCTGAATTCACTTGGCTGTCGTATAAAAAAAATAAACAGACGTTTTGCAGCTTAGATCAGGACGCAATGTTGATTCCAGTTAAATACAGATGCAGCATTTCAGGTTAGTGAAGAACTGCTAACCTTCCAACAGAGTATTCCAGTCCAGGTCAAAAATAACCAAAAATAAAAAAGGCTGCTTGATGTTTTTGTGCTTTAAAGACGCACTGATGGAGTGGCCTTGCTTACTGAGATGCCACTGAGAGGAAAAGGGGCAACAATTTTATCACAAAAAAGTATCAAATGTAACAACTAAAACAAAATGTGTCTAGAAATGATTGAGGGATATTAAGCAAGAGATTTACAATTTTCCTGTTGAAGATCAACACACTTCCTTTCTGGGTTGGCAGTTGTGTTGGTATCAGTCCCAAGATTATGGTTTTGTGTAACATGCACTTACTGAGCACTTTATTAGGAACACCCAATCATTCTGGCAATTATCTGATCAGCTAATAATGTAGTGAAAATGCATAAAATAATTCCGAAATGGGCCAGCAGCTTTGGCTAACGATTACTGTGGCCATCACAGTGTGGCATGATGAGAGACCAACTGAGAATGGAAAATGTTTGTGGCTGACCAAGACTGCAGTAAATCCGAAAACCATTCTGTACAATTGTGGTGAGCAGAAGAGCATCACAGAATGTACAAAACATTTATTGTTAAAGCACATGAGCTTCAACAGCATAGAACCACATTAGGTTCCACTTTTGTCAGTCGAGAAAAAGAAGCCAAGGTTGTGGTGGGCGCAGACTCCCAAAAACTGGACATAGCCTGGTCTTGTTAATCTCATTGACTTCTGAAGCACACAGATGATAAGGCAGATTGGATTCATGCTCTTGATGCCAAAGTCTGACCCTGTCAGTGCTGGTGTAGGTATTTTAATGGTGTGGGGAAAGTTTTCTTTGTGTCCGTTAATAGCAGTTAATATTCATTGGTCTGTGCATTGCACTGCCTGATTTGAATATTGTTACTGACCATGTGCATTTCTTCATGGTCACAGTTTTCCCATGAAGTTTAGTGTCTTTATTGGCCTGCCTTGTCAAAGGATCTGAATCCTGTTAAGCCCCTTTTGTATGCGGTTGAACAGGAGATTTACAGCATCAAAATTCACCTGAAAAATCAGCAGAAACTTTGTGATGTCGAGTTATTTTGGACCTCAATATCAATTGAATGTTTCTGACATCTTATGAAATCGATGCCATGAAGAATTAAGGCTGTTTTGGGTGCAAATGAAGGTCCTACCCACTATTAGTGTATTGTTCTTATAAAATGCTCAGAGACTGTGCAGAACTCATTTGTATTTTTAATTTTTCTTGCATTTAACACTATTATCCTTAAGCATAACCTTTCTCCAGGGCAACACTAGTTTGTAGAGCCCAGGAACATTGTAAGAGGTGAAGCAGGAGTGATCTGGTTATATGGGCTTATTTACAGGCACAGGGCACAGTCACAGCTGTACAGCTGCAGACCGAAGCTCCTGTCGCTACAGCAGCCGGTCAGCAAGTGCAGACGCTCCAGGTAGTTGTGAGAACTCTGAGCTCGTAATCGTCACTGTTGCATGCAGCTTATTTCTGTGTCCCTGTGTGCTGACCAGCATGCCTCAGCACTGCTCATAATGGACCAAGCTTCAGTTTCCAATGCCTTGTGTTGCTAATGCTCTTACTGAAAACCTTCCTCAGGGGATATTTTCTTATACTACTGCACTGTTGGTCCTGCTATGTTATTTCTAACATAAAATCTGACAAGGACTTGTTTGGTCGATGCTCCTCACCGGTTAAACAGATTAAAACATGTTACTGAACAAAGTAAGTGTATAATTGGTAATATGGTAAAGTTTAATGTAGATGTTTAATATTAAAAGAACGATTCTCCAGTGTTGGTACTTTAACAGTCACTTTTCCTTTACTGGAGAGTCATGCAGTTTTTCCAATTCATCATGTTAAGCCAGGTTGTCAGATTAAATGGATTTTATTTTATTGGTTTTACTTATTTCAAGAACAGTGCTTTCTGGAAACTCAGCCTTGATCTTTTGTGAGACAATGTTCTGCATTTTGTAACTGTGTTTTATTTCTGTTGCATTTTAAATTCAGGTGCACATCCAGTGAACAGTCAGAAGAGATGCCCACAGAAAACCTTCGCTTATTACTGTTTATTGTTCTTAGGACTGCACTTTTTAGTTTGCAGTACATTTGCATGTTGCTTCATTTGCTTTATGAGCTATAAAGATTCAGTGTTTTGGCAGAATGCTGTAGTAGACTGTTACACCTATAACATTACAGCAAAGCTTTGTTCACTGGACCTCTAATGCATCATCTTCAGCATGTTCTAATATTGCCTAATATGTCCCAAACATGTGAACAGTGCAGTCCTTCATTCAGTATTCATTACCATCTCATGCCCTTGTTTGCGTTTGCATTTGAGTTAACGTGTTATGATAATTTCATGCTTCCCAACACTTGTTCTGGAATCCTGTGCAGTTTTATTGCATGGTTGAATTTTTACCACCGAAGTCTGTTTGTTAGCTGATTGATTGGACCAAGACACAACAATAAACTACGCAGGACACTCCAGGATCAGGGTTGTGAACCTGATATGATGCGTCATTGTCAACAGTAATGCACGTCTAATGCATGGAACGGACTATTCAATGCCCCAAACTAACTGTCTTGTGCCTGTGTGTAGGTCCAAGGCCAACCGCTTATGGTGCAGGTGAGTGGAGGTCAGCTGATCACCTCCTCAGGGCAGCCTATAATGGTACAGGCCATGTCTGGCGGGCAGGGCCAGACCATTATGCAGGTGCCTGTGTCTGGAGCTCAGGGCTTGCAGCAGGTAAGAACACAAAAATCTTAAGTAGAATATCTCTAGTTTGTATGTCTGCATACCAGATTATTTCCAGTATATTAGTGTAAAGAGTCAGAGTTTTGGTAACACGATTGTTGGTGTCTGCTTAATTCACATTGGTGCACAGATCCAGTTGGTGCAGCCGGGGCAGATCCAGCTGCAGGGTGGGCAGACGCTGCAGCTGCAGGGGCAGCAGGGTCAAGCCCAACAAATAATTATTCAGCAGCCCCAGACTGCCATTACTGCTGGACAGAACCAGGTCAGACATTCACTATTTTTCTCCTATGAAACAATGCTTTGTTAGAAAATATATGGTCATAAAGAAAATGTAGTGAAATGTTAATTTCATGTGTGTGTGACAGGGCCAGCAGATTACAGTCCAGGGCCAACAAGTTGCTCAGACTGCTGAAGGCCAGACCATTGTATACCAGCCTGTGAATGCAGATGGCACTGTGCTACAACAGGGTATGTTCTCTCTCTCATTCTGTGGGTGTGGGTGTGTGCACATGCTTGTGTGTCCCCTAATTGTTGGCGTAACTTGAGTTTCATGTAATGACTCCCAAACATAATGACAAATAAGTGAGCTGTAAATGAGCCTGTGGCAATTTGCTCTTCAAATTGTTTTCTTAGTCTGCTTCTTAAGTCCCATTTGGCCACCATATAAAATTAGACTTCTGGGCCAAACGTTAATTTGATCAATGTTCATAGTTTTATTCCAGATCTTATTTATCTTCTTCTTCTTCTTCTTCTTCTTCTTCTTCTTGTGGTCTCCACTCCTTTACTATATTAACATGGCTTAAGTCCTAAGTCTTGGGTGGTAAAGCCTTCGCTGATGATCCCGTGCTGTTCAGTTTAGATTGATTGATTGAATGAATGATCATAGTTTACTAATCTGTGGGAAAATAGAAACAATTATACTATATAGCATCAGAGCATCGCTGTATGTGAATAGTAGTACATATGCACCTGAGCGTTAAGAAACCTATTAAAATACCGAAGCTTTTTATTACTTTGCATTTGGTTGCATGTTTTTCTGCATATTAAGAGAGTATTATTTGATATTTTAATAATTTAACCTTGATGTTTGGCTGTAACTCCTCAGGAATGATCACAATCCCTGCAGGCACACTGTCTGGCACACAGATCGTTCAGGCAGCAGGGGGCGCCAACACTTCTACCGCCAACAGTGGCCAAGGCACAGTCACGGTCACGCTGCCAGTGTCTGGCAATATGGTCAGTGCAGGAGGGATGGTCATGGTGAGTGCAGAAATGCATGTTTATTACTCACTGCATTGATTTCCATTAATTCTTTTATATGGATTGTAAAAATGTACCCTAAAGCTTCTGTGTGTTCCATCATTTAAGAGGCTTTGTAAGCTACACTTTTGGGAGTGCTTGCTCCCCTCACCATGCCAAAATGGCAGAAAAATATTTTTCCTGGTACTAGATTACATTGTGTTCTTGGCCCGTTTGGGCTTGTGTATCAGATGGTGCCTGGTGGAGGAAGCACGATACCAACCATCCAACGAATTCCTCTTCCTGGTGCTGAGATGCTGGAGGAGGAGCCACTCTATGTCAATGCCAAACAGTACCACCGCATCTTGAAACGAAGACAAGCTCGTGCTAAACTGGAGGCTGAGGGCAAGATTCCTAAAGAGAGGAGGGTAAGTGACTGAGGATTGGAGCAGTATATAAAGTGTAGAGGTTTGCTAATATAGTGTCTGTCTAATGATTTTGGAGTTACTGATACAGAAAGTCTCAGCTCCAAATTCCAAGTCTGTTAGACCCAATTCTTTCTCTTATTGCTGCAGAAATACCTACATGAGTCACGGCACAGGCACGCCATGCAGCGAAAGCGTGGCGATGGTGGCCGCTTCTTTTCACCAAAGGAAAAGGAAGAAATGGCTCTAGCCATGCAGGTGAGACCACAGGAACAGGCCGGAATCAAACAGGAAGACTTCCACAGGGCCACAGAAATCTCAAGCTCACACTGGCTGCCTGCTTAGCTCTTGCTTAGATGCTGTTCTCTGCTCTAGTTGGCTGCTGAACGCTCATCCTACCTTGCTTATGCAAACATTACCAGCGCTGATTCCGCCTTCATCCTACTTGCTTAGGCAAAGCGTGGCTTTTTGTGAGTGCTTTTCACAGGTGCATTTGTGGTGCTGGGTTTTTATTTCTAAAATGGTGCTTCATCAAGCAATTGGACAATCCGACTGCAAGCCAAAGTTGCTAAGCTAAGGTCAGGAGAGCTTTTTGTACATTCTGATAAAACAATTCTAGTCAGCTCTTTAACAGCCAAGGGCACACAGTCCACTTTATCACAACACATCATTCTTTATGTCTGTGCTTTTTAATATAGTGTACAATTACAGAGACATGATTCTGTTCAAACGTATGTGTAGGGGGAAAACTTTTCATATAAAAAAAATGTTATGTTCTATAGAATGTAAAATAAATTTTGCATAAAGAATGCTTACAGAGCTGGTTTGTATCGAAGCAACTGGGTTTGTTACCTTTTTATAATAAAAACGGTTACGTTTAAAAGCACAATAAGAGATTTCGGTTGCACAGTATTTACCATACAGAATCTGTAAAAGACTTTCTGCCTGTCTGATTTATCCATCACATACTGCAGTATTCTGTTAATTTTCTTTTTCATTCCCTGTTTCTTTTTTTAATTGTTTTTCACCCTCCTTATTTGTTGCCATGTGTTGTGATTTTATCTTTTTTTTTATTTTTTTTTTTTTTAATAAATTACTCAGAACAGTAAATTGTTCAACAGTTGCACCCAATACTTTATCAGCTCCATATAAAACATTACTTTTTCCTTTTGCATTGTTACATTATTTGTTTTCCTATTATATCATTCTTTCATGTTCTGGTTAAAGATGACCATATAAACATGATAAAGATTGATTTTATCAACTACTGGCTATAAAAATGTTCATTCTTGGATCAAAATCTCAAATAATATAAAGATGTACTTTTCTCTCTGTGAACATGAGTAAATATAGACTAAAACATTTAGTTTATTATTATGCTGTGTAATTGTTTAGTCTGTGTGCTTACCTCACTTCCTGCACACCCGTGTGTTCATATAAACTGGTTCAAGTTAAATAGTAAAGAAACTAATGCTGACTCGAGTGTGTTTGTGTGAGAGGTGTGTGTGTGTGAATAAAAATTTATCCAACTGCTTACACAAACCTCCTTCCTTGTTTGTAGGAGCAGCAGGAGCAGAATCAGGCAACAGAAGAGACAGTGGCCCAGATTATACGTGTATCGTAGCAGGAAACTACACGTTTCCTGCGTACGTCACTGCTAAATGCAACTGTAGATCAACAGGGCGATTCAGTGTGTCTGTCTCTTTCTTTCTCTCTCTCTCCTCTTGCCATTAACACTAGTTACAGGGAGCGTAAGGATACAAGATCACATAATGTGACTTATTTCTCATACCATTGAACAAAATGTACAGATACCCTTTATACATGGTAGTGAATGTTATTTTATAGTGGTTGTAGTTTTATAATTTTAATAATTCTAATTAAAAAATATGGTTAATCTGTAATGTGTTAAGTGTAGGTTTTAAAGTTTTTTATAATTAAACTGTAGATAAACTCAGAGTAGATTCTTTTTTTGCGTGTGTGGGGGAAACAAAGAATTTTGCAAACTAGGCTATCTGTCAGGGGATTTCTTATTCTGTGGCTTTAGGTACATTATTGCTTGTAACATGAAGACTTTGTAACTTTCAAATTTTTATATTACCAGGATTTGTAACCTGAGAAAGGTCTTTTGTAGTTCCAGCCACTATGCCTGCACTACATGTCTTCCTGTTTCACTTAAACAAGACCTTGTTGTCATGGCAGGCAAATGTATATATTCTCTTGCTGAAAATCTTTAAACACTAAAGTCTTTGCAAAGCTTGATTAAATTATGAAGTGGAACAAGTGCACATTTTGTGTAATGATTTTTCTCTCTACAGCACATACACTGTTGGAGGCTGTAAATAATCTTAATTCCATCAAGTTCAGCTCTGTCCTGTAATCTGCTTAGCTCTGTGGACTGAAAGAAGAGATTTTGGTTCACTAATGTGTGAACCAGTTTCTTCACAGGTCTGGTCCATCGCTAGCTTTCCCCAAGGTGAAGAATGTGGTGTTTTTAATGTTTTAAATTTGAGCTTCTCTGTATTTAACTATGAATTTCTAATTCTTGCAACAGTTCCACTGAAACCCGTATTAATGTAGGCAGTAACATTATTACAGTAATGCATTATATTATTACAACAATACATTATTAACAGCACATTTTTTATGATTATAAGGTCTGAATTAAAACGTCTATCTCATAAAACATCTATAAAGCCACATTTAATGGCAGTATACAAATCATTGTGTGCTAGCTAGCTATCATATGACAAGCTATCAATGCTGTGCTGAGCAAAAATAAATTATTTGGCCATACTGTGTCTAAAATGTCAGTTATTCAAAAAATTCTTGTTTAAATTGTATAAAAGCAACATCACTATCATGTGGTTATAATGAGGGCAGGCACTTACCTATTATCGCCTGTGTTATGTGACCTGTGGTATGGTACCTGTTTTATGGTACCTGAGGTAATAACACCTGTGGTATGGTACCTGTTTTATGGTACCTGAGGTATGGTACCTGTGGTAATAACACCTGAGGTATGGTACCTGAAGGATGGTACCTGTGGTATGGTACCTAAGGCATGGTACCTGTGGTAATAACAGCTGTGTTATGGTACCTGTGTTATGGTACCTGAGGTAATAACAGCTGTGTTATGGTACCTGTGTTATGGTACCTGAGGTAATAACACCTGTGTTATGGTACCTGTGGTATGGTACCTGTGGTAATAACAGCTGTGTTATGGTACCTGTGGTATGGTACCTGAGGTAATAACACCTGTGTTATGGTACCTGTGGTATGGTACCTGAGGTAATAACACCTGTGTTATGGTACCTGTGGTAATAACAGCTGTGTTATGGTACCTGTGTTATGGTACCTGAGGTAATAACACATGTGTTATGGTACCTGTGGTATGGTACCTGAGGTAATAACACCTGTGGTCTGTTCATATTAGCTGTTCTCATGTTATGGTCGGTGTGACGCCTCACAGGATGAACAGACTCTCACGCGCTGTGTTCCAAATGCTTGTTTTTATCCTCACATGGCTCCTTGAGGAATCGAAGATTCACATGAGCTTTGCACTTTGTTGACGTCACCAGAGTGCACACTTTTATATATATAGCACGGAAGATTTAGGCCGCTATTTAGGACAAAACCTAAACTGATGCTTACAGCAACGTCTTCGCTGATGGTGTGATGTAACGGAAAGCCACGCCCATCCCACGCGCTTCCTCTGCGTGCAGGTGCTTGGGTGCTTTGCCTTTAAGCCCCGCCCACAGCTGGTGCTGCCTATCGCGAGCCGGACAGAATAATCTACGTTTTCACAGCAAAATCACTCCGTGGATAAATAGATCTAGCTGTCCGTCCGTATCGACACCTTAATTCTTTTTTCTTCTTCCTACCTCTATTTCCGTGTGTTTCGCCTCTCGTTTATAACCCGTAAGGCTTAGAGGACATCACAGAAGGTTACAGTATCCGAGTCTGATACGGTGTGAAATACCGGCTGTCGCCTACATCTTATAAAGCGCGAATTAATATACTGTCATGACTGATTCCGTCGTGGACGCGAAGTCGGAGGTAAAACAGGCCAGTAAAGAGTTTAAGGAGAGTGAAAATGTGGCGGAGAAATATTCAGCTCTCACTGTGTGTAAAAAGAGCGAGCCGAGCGCCGGAGAGCTGCCCGCCGCATTCACTGCGGTCAGCACACACAAGAGCCTCAAGAAGGTAAGAACAAGCTACAGCTCAGTGTGTTCTGTAAACACTGCGGTGGATTCACTCACAACACCAATAATAACTGTTGCTGGGACTGGGAAGATTCTCAGAAACAGCAGCTAGACCCAAAACATTCAACTTTAATCCTAGTCCCTGCAACTCAGCTGTGTTTGTTTGTTTATTTGTTTGTTTACGACTATAATAAGCCCTTGATTGAAGGTAAACATCAAGGTTTAGTTCTAACAACGAATCACAGAAGTCCAGTGAACAGAAGACCTGAACATTTCATCTTCAGACTGGGTGCTTGTGATGGATTAGAGTTTAAGTTTACGTTTCTCAAAATAAAGATACTGCATGGAGGTTTTTTCATGGAAATGTTTACTGTTATGGTTTTTCTAGTTTGCTTCCTTATGAATGTCTTACACAGAACAACTTTCCAACAAGTGATTGTGAAAATTAACGCCAATATAATAATAATGCTCCATCATGAGACTGTGGGTTAGGATGCAGATTTTATAGCTTTCTTTTTACACCTTCCATAAAGTGAATTAATAAGAGTATTATTATTATTACGGATTAAGAAGTGTGTGTGTGTGTGTATATAAAATCCAACATGTTGGTGTCAGATGAGCTGCATTGAGTATTTCAGACGCTGCTGATCTCCTGGGACTTTCACACAAAACACAGAATGTTGGAAAACAGAAAACATCCTTTGAGCAGAGTGTTTGCCGGCTGAAACCCCTGGTCGATGAGAGGTGAGAGCAGAATGACCAGACTAGTTTGAGCTGAATTAAGGATGCAGTAACTTGATTAGTTAAGCACTCTTTACAACCATGGTGAGCAGAAAAGCATCTCAGAACACACAGTGCACCAAACCTTGTGCACATCGTACTAACAGCAGCCAAGAACAAGAATCTCAGGCTGTCATGGGTGCAAAGTCACTGAAACAGTACAGTTGAAGACTGGAACAAGTATTTTCCCTAATCTTCAACTGTCTAGTTCGGGTGAGTCTGTGCCCATGATGACCTCAGATTCCTGTTCATGACTGACAGGAGTGGAACCTCATCCTGAGATGCTTTTCTGCTCTCTTAACAAGAAGGCATTTCCATTCACAGGTAAGCCACTCACTCAACGTTTTTATGCACCATTCTTTGTAAACTCTAGAGACTATTGTGTGTGGAATCAGCAGTTTCTGAAATACTGAAACCGGCCCATCTGGCACTTTCAAAGTCACACAGATCACAGAGCCGTTCGGATGTCTCATTTAATATTAATCTCTTGCTGTGTATCTGCAATATCTACCATTTCTGTCATTTAGCAGACATTCTGTCATTTAACAGACACCCTTATCCAGAGTGACTTACAATTCATTTCAGTTTATACAACTGAGCAATTAAGGGTTAATTTTGTTTACTTAACCCTCAGGGGTTAAGTAAAAATGGTTTGCTTTACTCCAGGGGCCCTGCAGTGGCAGCTTGGTGGACCTGTGATTCGAACTCATGACCCTCCGAGCAGTAGTCCAACAGCTTAACCACTAGGCTACCAATCCCATACTACCCATAGCTTTGTTTTATGATTCTAATCGCCAAACCTCTTCTCCATGGGTGACTTTGCAGAAACTGAGTGTAAATGCATATTTAGTCATTGCACAATTGCCTGAGGAGTATTGCCTGAGGAGTAATTTAATATTTAAATTTTAAACGTTATATTGTGTCACTTGATCACACTATACTGAATACCAAACCTGATTTGCCTTAATATGTAACATTCTTTATCTGTAACACACTGTACAGCACACGAGTGGTTCTTCCCCAAACTGTTGCGACAAACCTGGAAGCACACCGTTGTATAAGATGTCTTTGCATACTGTAGCTTTACAATTTGCCTTCACTAACTTCAACTTCAACCCAAAGTCTTTGGGCTCGATCATGTTCAATGCCACTGTGTAAAAAGAAAGGTTCATTAAGACATGCTTTTGTAAGGTTAGCATGGAAGATCTTGAGTGACCTGCATAGAGCCCTGTCCTCAGCCCTAGAGAACACCTTTTGGGATGAAGTGGTATGCCTACAACCCTCCAAGACCTCTTTACCCACCATCAGTGCCAGACCTCACTAATGCTCTGGTGACTGAATGAACATCCCCAGCCACGCTCCAAAATCTAGTGAAAAGCTTTCCCAGAAAAGTGCAGGTCATTATGCTTGGAATGGAATGCTTGAAAAGCACATATCAGTGTGATGGTTCATTGTTCACAAACTTTTGTATATATAGTACACCTTTCTTTTTTCTTTCATATAGATAGATAGATAGATAGATAGATAGATAGATAGATAGCATACAAACTCGCAGTTTATATAAGTAAATATTACCCTGCTGGCATCTAATTAATGCAACAAGTGTCCAGAAGCTTGTGTGTGTATGTGAGTGTATGTGTGTCCACACGCACCCATGTGTCTGCGTGGGAGTAATAACTCCACTTCTTAGCTGGTTACACAACAGATCCAACAGCAGAATCCTTCAACATTCAGTGCCACATGTTTGCAGACTGAGTGAATTCATATATAATAAAGATGTTACCAACAGTCTTATAAGTTGTGACCTTTATTACACATAATGTTTCTGAATCAAGAAAGGAATAAAACATTACTTTTGTAAAGCACTTAGAAAAGCAATAAACACCCAAATCCCTCTTAGTTCTTCTTAGATCACTATCTAGATTTGTAACTTGACTTTTAGCTTTGTAATAATTAGACATATTCATTGTGCGTTTAATATAGAACTAATAGCTACCTTGTCATATATACTTTTTTTTCCACCCCTGAATAACCAGCACTAATTTACAACAGGTCTATCAAATAACATGGAGTCCAAGACTTTCTAAACCTTCAGGCAAAAAGCTTACCCATCACTGTTCTGAAAATTACAGGGGCCTTAACAAAACACACTGTTTCCTTTGTAAGCATTAGGCCTATTCCCTTTCATTACAAGATCTGAGGGAGATCATTTTTGACTTAGTATAAGCAGTATTGTTGTGATTTGGATGAGTTGAACTTCAACAAGGGTGCAGTTTTGGTAACAGAGAGAGAGAGAGAAAGAGAGAAAGAGATTGAGTGTTGCATTGAACTAAGAAATATGACACACAGATTCACATGGGAACATTTTCCCTCAAACTTCTCAGACTGAGAGTTGGAATAGGGCCATAGTCCAGCTCTACCTACTGAGATCTCATCATTGACCTTGACCTTGCTTCAGATATTCAGATATTTTCTACTGACACCAAAATCTGTGTCTTTGTTTTTTTTTGTACAGCAAGGTCAACTCAGTTTAGAGATATTAAATTAGATTTGGCTTGTCCACCTCTTCCAAAGCTAATATGTAATGTTTTCTAGGGTTGGGAACAGTAAAACAGCATTCCTCATGTTTTAACAGTATGTTTTAACAGTAAATTGTCTCTTATGATTCAAACATTTAGTCTGTAGGGCAGATATTGGATGCAATGTATTGGAATTGAATAGACCTATTATGTTTTGGGCATATGGTTTCAAATTTACAAGCTTTCTTTAAAACCTGAGGTTTACTTAGCTATTAGTGTTCTTTCACATCGTAAGTAGTCATTTGAGATGGTCTAGAGCCTGCCTCATTTCATTAATTCATGGAATTCCAGAACTGCTGAACACAGAGAAAGAAGTCTAATAACTTGTGCAGGTTTAAGAGAAAGGATGTTGACGCTTACTCATGGCATGTTTAATAGGCACATTCTAGTTATTAAAGCTGTTGTAGACATGAAACTGAGAGATGAATTGAAACGTAATCCATATTAATGAATTTAAAAAACATTCAAGGGTCAAATCAAAAGTAGTAAACAACAGACTCAGGGATGTTGGTAAGCTGGTGCTGTAGGCACAGAACCTGGGGCTGTAACAATAGAAGAAGTTCTGGCTGCCAAGGCACCAAGGGTTCCAGGTTGAAACAGGGTCAGTGAAGCAAGCCAGTGACTCTGGGAATTCACATGCCTAGAAGTCAGCAAAGCATTCAACTCAAACGCTTGTTGGTTGTGTTCCATTAGCACAGCTGAAGAAAAACATAATTCAGTCTGATCCATGAAACTGCAGAACATTGATATGAAGAGTAGAAGCTGGTAGCTCTGGGACCACCTCTGAGGTCAGCCTACAGTCAGCAGTACTCATTATATCTGAGCCTGAATTGGACTGACTAGCAGCACTGGAGCCGAACACATAACCTCCAAGAAGCAGAGGTTAAATAGAGAAACTGTAAAGCAAAAAAGAGAATGTTACCCAACTCCAAAGAGGAATTGGTGGGTCAAGGCCTTCCTCAATATAACATAACTTGTGATTCCCACATAACTGTGATTGTAGTTAATAAATAATATATAAATATTTTGAGATGTAAAACTGAATAATAAGACATTTACAAGTGCAATCCCAAAAAGGACAGATGAGTTACAAATATCATAGAAAATGACCATTTCTAATTATAACCTTATAGTAATTTCCTGGAACAAGTGTCATTTAATAGTTGTTCTAGAATAAATATTTGTTTTTTTTATGCTACAATGTACATAAACCCTCAAACCCTGTGATTGACAGGTGTTCTATCTGAGGTTTTCTCTTGCTTTGTGCCCTGTGTTTGGCTTCAGATCCCCTGCAACTCTCAACAAGTAAAACTGCATACTGAAGGTGAAGGAATGAACCTTAACTTACACAGTAACTGCTTTATCATGGTGAGGGTTGCAGTACTAAAGACAATCTCAATAACACTGTGTGCAAGACAGGAGAATTCATCCAGTGTCTGACTTCAGAGAAACTGAAAATAAGTCGGTTAGACTTTTATTAAAATCCTAACCTGTAGATGTGTTGACTCCAAGATCATGATGTAATATCCAGGGTGATATGGACACTCCATACAAGGGATCCATACACAGCAAATACTGCAAAACTTTAAAGACAGACGTGTATGAATGGAAATCTTGTTTCACTAAAACAAATGCAGCATAAAACAAACACAACAGTGCTAAAACTAATGACCCCATATATACACTAATTACATAGACTAGGATCAAGTTCACTAGCATTGGAATTATTTAGACAGCAGAAGTGTCTCAAGATACTGAATCATTATAAGTAGCACCATATAGTATGTAGATAATGAAACATAATTAATTGAAAGACAAACCTGGGTTGGGTGTGCAGGAATAAATTCACTGAATGTTATTATCAGTAAAAGATTTTATCTGCAAATGGGGCTGTTTGGGAGATTTTTTGACTCGTTAAGTCATCAGTGTTTGGGGGAAAGTTTTAAAGACTTCATTGCCACTGAAATACTTTAGATCCCTATAAAACCTCAGGGCTCCAAAGTTTTTGTTCAAGTTCTGGATGGACAAACATTTGGCAAAAATTAAATCATTAAATCATGTATGTCCACAACACCAGAGCTGTTTGCATTGTCCATTTTGTCTAGTTGTGTCTTTTGTCTATCAAATCTTCACCTTGACTATTATATTTCATGTCTCTTAACAGATTGCCTGCCTATGGTATTTGAGAATTGCTTAATGCCTGTGGTTTGTTTACCTTAATTGTTTTCAGTGAGCTGAACCTTCATCTCTGTGTCTGCCATTCATGACAGTTTAATTTAGTTCACTTTAGCTTAGATGGATTTTAAGAGGCAGCAGAGCATGAAAGCCTGAGAGAAGATGTTCTTATAGCCTAGCATTAATGACCCTGATGCTGCAGGCACCTTTTTGCACTCACTTGCAGGAAAAACTAAATGCCATGTAGTCCACGGCGTGAGTCTATGCAAATCCCCAGATTAGACTGATTCAATAGACGTTGTGCTTTCTACCTGCTGTAGCACTTTATGTCCGAGTGCATTGTACAGAGCCTATAACACAACACAACAACATGTTTTTGTGGCTGCCACAAGGACATTTCTATATTTCATAATCATATCACTTGTTATATCACCTTTTATGTATTTTCCAACTATGGTTTCTACATTGAAAGCCCAAGGTATGGAATTATGGGATATGGCTGAATGCAAAAACAGTAGCAGATATTAACAAGGCACAGTAACTAACTCAGGAGCATTTGCTCAACATGACCTTGGCTCTCTGCTAGTGCATCGTTAGCTTCTGTCTTTACACCAAGGAGCCTGGGAATTTGAAATAACTCTACAGTGGGTCAGGCCTGTTTAAAAAAAAAAAATTGAGTTGCGTGTATATGTGTGCAATCCAAATGAAATGCTTTATGAGCAACAAGGTTTATTTGCCCCTGATTCCTTTTTTATTATCTGCTCAGCAGGAGAGGTTTGAGGTTTAATATAATATAAGTCACTCAACTGCCACAAACTGACATACCTAGAATTTGCATAGTGGAAGTGGACCAGAGTATAACCACAGCAGGTAAGTGAGAGATGGTATGTTTGTGGTTTTGTATTTGTGGTTTTGTGTGTGGGAAATGATTGCAGAGTGGAAAAGAGTGCACTCGATTCAGGAATGGTATATACTTATCCCTCATTTCCCACAGATATTTTAGTCATAAAGATCACTGTCCTCAGGAACCTCCCCCTGTGGGAACGTCATGTTTATATATATTGTTAAAACTATACAAGAGTGAGTACAGGAGTTAGACCTTGCGGCAGGGAACATGGATGACTGTGATCATATGCAGGTATGTGTTGATATCTTGTGCTGCATCTCTGAAATGCAACTAGAATGCAAAGTTATTTCTAGTTATTTAGAAATGAGGCATTTAGTGCACCACAATTAATTATTAGGAACTTTGGTCCACTAACTTGTACAGACATCGAATAAGACCGGGCTCGTTGAATCAGCCGAACCTAATTAGATTTTCAGTTTCCTTGAAATGAGATTTTCCTCATCAGCTGAGTTATACAGTTGTACGTTTAATGAGCAGGTTTTATTACCACCCAGTGACAGTACATTTATCACATGCCTCTTCCTTGTCAAACTATTGTTTTACGCTAATCTCGATTAATGAAGCTTGATAAAATTCCCTAAATGAACATCATTTTAATTTGGTCATTTATTGTGACTGTTTTTCCTTCATTAGTACAACTTTCTTTTCTTTAAGCATGGGAACACCAGACTTCAACCCAAAGTCATGGATTTCATTTGTTAAGTATGAAATATTAAGCCTTAAGCTGCATGTTATGTCAACTTTGCACAAAATTACCTACAGTTTTGACTCAAAACACCTCTAGCTTTCTCTTGTTTTTATCCTCATGACTAAACCAACCATGGAATTAAAAATATTTACACATATTTATGTACTGTTACTGGGATTTTAGACTATTTTAGTCCATTTCTTCCTTTTCCTTCTCCGAAAACATGGAAGCCAAATTTTTACCTCTATTTAGTCATGTTTCATGTCTGAAGGCTTTCTTTTCAACTTCTTGTCCGCACATTTCTCTGAATCGGAAAAATCACCATACTTTTATGCAGAACTACAATTGTTTATAGTAGAGATACAACATTCGATTAGATAAGGACCGCTGGTTCAGGAAAAGCACACGCATTCACATTTACATGCAGTCATGTAAAGGTCACAGATCTCCAACATGAACTGAAATACTGATCATGGCTGTGTACATGGTGGTGTAAATTTGGTTGCCACAAATGCCACAAAGGTGATATATGGTTAATGCCATTAATGTCAATTTTTTTTTTTTTTTAATGATCAGCATTATGGATGCATGCCCCATGATATCAAGATGACGATGTCTCACTCTCAAGTGATAGCTTCATGTACAATTATCTTTGTTATGTAACCATCAGCTCTTATATTTCATCTTTTTTTTTTTTCAACTGTCTTTTATAGATCGAACATTCAGTTATGACTCCATAACAGCTCAGACATGTGGTTGGAATCGATTTTTTGTATTTATTTTTTTTACTTCACAATGCCCTTTACAGCCGTTCATCTGTTTGTTAATTTGTTTGTCTGTTCATTCCTTCGTTCTTTCATTATCAGTAACCACATCCCCCTGGTCAGGATTTCTGTAGCACTGTAGTAGTAACCCTGAAGAAATTCACATGGAGACAAGGAGAATGTAAATTGTGGCACAGAGTATAACCCAAGCTCAGCACCATGATTAACTTCTTATTATGATGAATCACATGTGTTAGAAAAGTTTGAATCTAAACAGGTATAAATTCCTGCCCAGGACCGACAGTCAAGAAATCATAGTTCAGTAATATGTGAACTTTACACTGCAGTGTATTGCTTTTCCTGTCTCAACTCCTTCCCTCTCTTTTAGATATTGGTGTACAAAAGGTACTTCTATAAATGAACAGCCCTACACCTACAGAGTATATACAGTAAGCAATATATACCAGGCAAGATCCACTTCAATTCTAATAATATCCCTATTTGATTGTATGAGATGAATAAATGATCACTAATGACTAATATATGAATAAGAACACTTAAAATTCTAAACACTGAGATTTTCACACTAGTCTTGTCAGTTTCATTTGTGTGTCTGGGATGCCAGTGAATGTTCTGCACTCAGCAATGGACATTTTGGTTCCTATCCATATTTTCTAGTTAGAACAAAGCAGCAGACTTTCAGGAGCTGCTCGTCCAGTTTTCTTACAACAAACTTTAACTTAAATGGCATTTTCCATTTTACTCTTCTGCTGACTCTTGTTGTATTTGTTTGAAGTCAGAAATGGGTTGTTCGATTTCATTCATTCAGACTTGATTGTATGTCTTTAGTAAAGCTTTCTCATCTCTGGTTGCAAGTTTAGCATCAAAGACTGCTTGAATGTTTTCTCTTTTTTTTTTTTTTTTTTACAAAACCTGTGTAATTCCATGGCAGGCCAAAATCGTGTATGCTTGTATGTTTGCACGTTTGTTTGTAGTAGGCTTGCATATTTAGTTTGAGGCTTTCAGTTCTGCTTTTTGGTTTGCTTCCTGAAGCCGTAGTTTCTTTGGCTAAGACAAGATGTATCCTTCCTTGTAAAACTCCATCCTCAAGAGTGGATGAGCCGTTAGTAAACAAGCTTAAATAAGGATCTCTTTGTAGTATGTTCCCAGGTTTGTCACACTCCACACACTCATGGTCATCAGGCATCATCATCAATTAGAGACTGGAAACAGTGGCTTTTTCAGTGCTGATGCCCAGTTCCCCATCTGTTGTAGTTACTTGTGAAACTCTGTTCAGCTGCACAGGGGCATTTCACAACTAGCTTTTTGTTTAGTGCTAGACCAGGGACTAACTTCACACCCCAGTAAATTATTTGTAAATATTAAAGATAGACGCCGAAGCCTGAAGCTACTTGGGCAGTTTTGCTGAGTGATAACACACAGGTCTTTTACTTAGCTTAATGTTCTTGGGTCAACATTGCTGTCATGCAGCCATTACAATTGTGTGACCAATTTGAATAATTAAATTTGAGGTGGGTTGTTTATGGACAAATATATTTTTGCATGCATTGCATGCTTTTTCCCAGAAGAGGTATGGACTTTCTGCACCTTCATTATGTTCCTGTTTTTTTCAAGGGTGCCTGCAATTTTTTTCATGATTGGTTCCAGTTGGGACTAAATATATTGCCTAAATTTTAATTGCCATTTCCCCAAAGCAATAGCATTGCTGTAAGCTGACACTTGCTTTGGATGCAGTCTTTCTGAATCACCAGCTTCCTGGAGCTTTTCTGGACATGAAGTGTTTCTATTTGTTATTTGCAAAGCTCCTCCCTATGAATGTCCTGGAGAGATGAATCAATTTTGTTTCAGTTGTGGACATGACTTATTCAGGAGTGCTCCATCTCTCTCTCCTGGATCTCAAACTACTGCTTTAACCACTTCTGTTGCATTCAGCAATGTAGACATTTGTTCACTTTTCTTTTATTGCAAAAATTCCTCAATTTAAACTTCATGTCCTCTATGTTTCATGTCCTCTTTTAAAAGTGTCTGCTGATAATGTCTGACTTCTGCTTGCCTTTGACAAAGCATTTTGTTCACTATGATCAGTTGCTCTCTGACTTTGGTTCTAGAGTTCAAAGCAAAATCTTACAAAAGAAGCGCAAGGATTGTGATAGTAAGACAGGTACAAAATAGAAAACAGCATTAAATTAATTCACGTAGCACTTTCACATAGGAGTGTTAATCCCAAACGAATGCAACTGCAGATGTCGGCAAAATATCAACTATTGCTAGCAGTGACGCCAGTTGTGTACAGAGATTTAATTATTTACTGAAGTTATTTGAGTGATTGGGTTACCTGGATTTTGGACCCATGTCTTTTCTTTGGTTGGCTCGACAATTGTTAGATTTTGGTGTATAAAGAACAATGTGCAAGAACTGACTTGCAAACAGCTGGTAAGAGTCACAGTTCCTAAAACTCAGATGAACTATGTATTTATTTGCACCTGACTTAATGCTTACAGAGTACAGGCAGATGGGTACAGGTAGCCCAGTGAAGTATAAACATTTAGAAAAACATCTAGCGAGGCCCTCAGGTATATATGTATACAAAATGGATCTGTATGCGGTAATCCTTGCTCACAGCATAGACTGTTTAAAACACTTATAGGAACTGAAACAACTGGCTCATGCTACCCAATAATACCCATATTTTGCACTTTTGCCACGCAATGCGAACCATTACAATACATGGAACACATAGCACTCAGGTTTCAGGGTCATGTTTTCACCACTGTATACTAAACTCTACCTAGTAGTTCATTTAGATGCTGTTACTGAATAACTCTAGCTGTGGTACTTTTAAAATAATGACCCTTTTGTCACTTGTTAATAGGATCAATTGACCATTGATTAACTTGGCAATACTTTTTGACCCTGCAGCAGATTCAGTTCGCCAACCAAGAGGATAAGCAGGAATTCAGCAAGTTCCCAACAAAGACGGGCCGCCGGTCCCTGTCTCGCTCCATCTCCCAGTCATCCACTGACAGCTACAGCTCTGGTGTTAACACACTCACATATCTAACTGCAAATTAACTGCCACTAAATTATATAAAACTGTGTTTTCCAATCCAAAGTCTAGGCA
This sequence comes from Tachysurus vachellii, assembly GCF_030014155.1. Taxonomy (NCBI): domain Eukaryota; kingdom Metazoa; phylum Chordata; class Actinopteri; order Siluriformes; family Bagridae; genus Tachysurus; species Tachysurus vachellii. The sequence goes on from NC_083470.1 coordinate 11,450,978, forward strand.
CTATAAAATTTTGCTCTTTTCAAGCACCAAGTTTACCTGATTAAGTGGCAGTTCTGTTCATGTGTAGTGATCAAATGATATGAGATTAGATCCCAGAACTACAGAAAACCACTGTTGGGGCTTTAGTTACTCCAAGGGCACCTTTATTGCTTACTCTGTGCTCTGATTTGAGCTTCCTTCCAAGTTGGCACCTGCTTATCTTTAGTTATTTGTTTCTTTCCAAGTTGGGATCTGCAGAATGACTTGATCAAAAAAAGTATGTTTGATTAAACAAGTTGCTTTAAACAAGTTTGCTTTATTTTTCCTTTGAAAGCCTGGATAGAGCAAAATCATAGACATTTATGACAACTGGATTGTGAACACTAACACAATGTAAAATATATAAGGGAATAGTTATGTAAAATATATAAGGGAATGTGAGATAAAGCGTAATGCTTGGATTATATACTACTTATATATCGATTATCATTGAAGTTGTTTTAAATGTTAAAGCAGTCACTGTTAGGCTGTGGCTTAATTAGTAATTAAGTCTGACAAGAGTAGATTTGCTAAAGGAATTAAATAGAATTTTATGTATATTAATGAGGTATTAAAAACAAAGCTAATTCTTAAACATTATACATTTTTATGATAGTGTATACAGTGTACATTATTTTTTAGAATATAAACATTAAACTAATTAAAAGTCTTGCTTCAAAATGTAGGATTATAGATAGATAGATAGATAGATAGATAGATAGATAGATAGATAGATAGATAGATAGATCGATCCTTTATCTGTCTTAAAAAATGATGTTGCTATGACTGCTGACATTTTGTCCCTGTGCACTGATCCCGTAGCTGCCTCGTACACCGACAGCTCAGACGATGAAACAACTCCTCGAGAAAAAACTCAGCTCAACTCCAAAGGTAGCAGTGACTTCTGTGTCAAAAACATAAAGCAGGCCGAGTTTGGCCGAAGGGAGATAGAGATTGCAGAGCAAGGTGAGTCTGTCTCTTGTATCCCACATAATAGTTCTAATAGTCTCTAAAAATTGCACTGCATATACAACACACATACTGGTCTGTTTATAATTAAATTGTCAGAATAAATTATTGTCATTATCTATTAATAAAGAATAAACATGGGTTGTTATATCTATATGTTACATTTCAGAGTCTGCACTGTACTGAGAATCAATGATAATACCTTAGTAACTGTGAGGAACATGGAATAAAGCTAAGAAATTTGTATTGTACTTCTAATTATAGTGACGTATTGTGCTCTCCTGTTGACCCGCCAGGACCGTTTAACAGCTGCTCATGGCAGCAGTATTTAGTTGTACTTATTGTTTAGCTCCCTGTCTCCATACATGTGTTTAGAACATGAATTTCTCTTTTAAAGCTTAAATAAGAAACACTTCTACATGTGGACAAGTGAGCAGTAAGCAGGACAAAGGAGTCAAGTTATTTGAATTACGTAGTCTATGACTTATTGCAGTCTGATCCTATGTCTCATCATAAAACCCATGGGTCTGTCTCATTTTTCACAGACATGTCTGCTCTGATCTCATTGAGAAAGAGGGCTCAAGGAGAGAAGCCTTTAGCCGGGGCCAAAGTGGTCGGCTGCACCCACATCACCGCGCAGACAGCCGTATGTTCTGCTTAGCTGCTTCTGCAAAGAGCCCTCTTAGCTTAAGTCTACTTCTTCATTCAAAAATGTTAAATGAAAATTTGTTTGCAGTGTTGAGGAAGCTATTTTGAAAATTAATATATGTTTAAACTGGCTATACACTGTGATTTTTGACTTGATTGTCCTGTCAGAAATTCTTTATTAAAATTATGACTGATGCTTCTAATTATAATACGATGCTTGCCTTAAAGCCCCAATGGAATGGCAGTGTAGGAGTAAGCAAATCTCATGGGACAGTTACAAATACAATAGAGGCCATAAAGAAAATAAACAAAGCATGCTAAGGACGGAAAACTGTCCTTATGGATTCAAAGCTCCATTTTCAGCCTCAAGCCAGCTTGAAGCTGATTGATGATATAAGCAGATGTAGTCATTTTTCTTAATCAGTTTGACATGAAGAACATAATCACATAGTTTTTTGAAGACCTGTCCTAAGATTTTACTAATCCTAAAAAGCTGCAGAAATTCCACAGTCATAAGCCAGCTTTAAAGTAGCTAAGCTGCGGCCAGAACATTATTTTGATAAAATAGCTATGCTCTAAGCTACAGTGAATTTATTTTTTTTTATTGTGCAAAATTTAATTTACATGCTTTGTTATGGGTAACAAGGGTACAGTAGTTTTCTATTTTAACCCACTGAGTAAGTTGCCTCTAAAACAATAATCATCAAAAACAGTTTGGGGAAATACCTAACTAGTTAGTTTTGCCTGTAAAAGTAGAAAAGTAGCTTGTTACTGTGGCATCAGTAATTCTAGCTACTCCTCAGAACATTTTATTTCATTAGGCCCCAATTTACATGGATGGATGTATGGAAGGCATGGATATTCTGTGAATGTCTCCTAATTAGCTTTTATGTGATTTGTTCAGGTCCTGATTGAGACGTTGGTGGCTCTAGGTGCTCAGTGTCGTTGGGCTGCATGCAATATCTATTCTACTCAGAATGAGGTGGCTGCTGCCTTGGCAGAAATAGGTAAGGCCTACTTTATACTTCCCTGTAGAGTTAATGTGCATGCAGTAGAGCAAAGTAAACATTAAATTTTACCGTGCTTTGTCTCCATGTGACCAGAATTTGACCACCACTGCACTAAAACCTTTAAGTCTATTATGCCTATACATCCATTTAAGCACCTATCACATGGAATGCATGTGATGGCCTGAGCTGTGTGGGTCGCACCTACTTAGATTTAAAAACATTTTTGGATGCTTTATAATAAGGTTGTTGTGTAGCCAACTTTATATGTTTGAGGTAAACCTGTTTAAATATTGTGCCTTCTTTTAATAGGAGTGGCTGTATTTGCCTGGAAAGGAGAGTCTGAGGATGATTTCTGGTGGTGTATTGATCGCTGTGTCAACACAGAAGGCTGGCAGGCAAACATGGTACACGGTTCTTTTGCTTTGACCAGTCAGAACATTTCTTAATGTGCCGAATGCCTTATATTGAACTGCAGAGATTTGCAGGTTCAGAGATTTGAACGAGTTATTTTTCTTAATATTATTATTGATAGCACCCAGTGATAGTGATTAGTATTTTTAGGATTTTTTAGGACTGAATGCTGATGTTTTGACTGATTGCATAAATGGTTGTTGTGCTAACAGATCTTGGATGATGGTGGTGACCTCACACACTGGGTATATAAAAAGTACCCCAGTGTGTTTAAGAAGATTCAAGGAATTGTGGAGGAGAGCGTCACTGGAGTTCATAGGTGAACATTTACTCAATAACATATTGCATAGCAGCCTAGGAAAATCCTTACATTATACCCAGTATATCATTTTTAGAACTAAAAAAAATTCTGAGCTGAAATATGTGATACATTCTCCTTTGAATGTCTGTCAAAAGCAACAGATTATATTCACCATTCACCATGCTTTGCTATGAACCATTCATGTTTTCAGACTTTACCAACTCTCTAAAGCTGGAAAACTGTGTGTTCCTGCCATGAACGTCAATGATTCTGTAACCAAGCAGAAGTTTGACAACCTTTACTGTTGCAGGGAGTCCATCTTGGATGGGTAAGGCCAAATTTCTACAAATTAAGACCAATTACCTGGATAGTCATCTCAACATTTTTGTCACCAGGGAATATTTTATCTTCAATTAATATATGAAACCATCTCATTACAGATATATTTTATGAAATATTCTAATATTAGGCATATTACAATATCCTAGCTATTTTTTGGAGCCAAAGAGCTTTTCATTTATTAACTTTCCAACTGACAGAACATATGAGATCCAAGTTGACATTTATATGCAGACATGTTTTTCATCTCAAGTGACCTCTTAAATAAAGTAATCAGCACAATTACAAGTATTTGTATTAACTTAGAGAGAAAACGCATTATATTATTACTCACTGTACCTTTGTATCTAATGTGCAACCAATGTGCACTACTTCCCCACTAAGTACATTTACATTTACATTTGTGTTATTAAACATTATTCAGAGCCTCATACATAAATGTACCACAGTGCTGCATAGTTGTTTATTTGAGCTCAAAATGTATTTGTTCAGATTTTATACTGCATGCAAATTCAAAATGTTTAACGAACCACAGAGGCCAAGTGACCCTTTTTATACAGGCTGCTAGGTAATTTGTAATGTACAAATTGTTTCTCTAATGGAGGGTCATGGGTTTCCAAAGTAATCACAGGTCAGTGTTGTCAGAATTTATTCTGATTTCTCCTTTACTGCTGCCTCCTACAAGTGTTCAGTATAGGATAAAGTATAATAAAACTAAGGGAGTGATGTTAGGCACATCATCAGTGCATCATTTCTTTCCGTCACATTGTTGTGTCTCTGCTCTGACAGCACAGCACATCATCGGTATCTGTATTTTCTCTATTTTTAGTCTTAAAAGAACTACAGATGTGATGTTTGGAGGGAAGCAGGTGGTGGTTTGTGGTTATGGGGAGGTGAGTCAACACCAGCTCATTTTAAGACACATTGCAAAAGCACTTCCCTTCTTGAATCTTGGCTATCTGTATGTTATAGTATATTTTTAAATATGCACCATTTTCTGTGTGTAGGTGGGCAAAGGTTGCTGCTCTGCTCTGAAAGCTCTGGGAGCCATTGTTTGTATAACAGAGATAGACCCTATCTGTGCTCTCCAGGCCTGGTGAGATACATAGTGTTTTTCTTTTGATATTTTTTAAAATTTGAATTTCAATCTTGGTTTTGTTACCTCCTGCATGAAGTAAACACAAGGATTGCATGTCAGTTGTGGTATAAAAATTGGAACCAGGAACAAAAGGCCTAGCTTTCATCACTGTGTTAGCCATGTATAGTAAAATAGCAGTTGTCAAGAGACCTAAAGCAACATTTAAAGAGCTGTAGGAATATCTGACAAGTAATGATCACTCATAAGCAAAACAAAACAAACAAAAAACACATACAATGCCTTAAAATATGTTATGGCCTGATGAGTCCAAGACAGATCTTTGGAGAATTATCCTTAAAGATATGTTTGGTGCAAAAACAAGGCGGCTTATAGCCATAGTGAAGCATGGTGGTGGCAGAATCATGCTATGGACTTCTGAAGTTCGAGAAAATATTCAGCTTTCAGCACAATAATGACCCAAATCTCATATTCAAGTCAAGACTTCAGAAGAAGGAGATGAAGGTTCTGGCATTCTCCAGTCAGAGCCTAGGTCTAAATCCTATTGAACAACTTGATCCCCTTGTATGTGTAGATGTAGATGTATTTTGCCAGGAGAGGAATAACTTGCCAGATCAAGACGAGTTATTGCCAAATCAGTTGCTTTTTTTTAAACATTTCTATTTGTTTTTCACTGTTGGTTCTTCTATCAACATAACAGTGAAAAAACAATCTGACTGTCAGGACTCAGCCCGGCCTTTTGGCCATGTGCCTTTGTTTACGTTCCTCGTCACGTGTCTGCCCCACCTTCGTCTTCCCCTCCCTGTCTCCACACCTGTTCCTAATCGTGTCTCATTGTCTTTGGTATTTAACTGTGCCGCACGGAATCTACTGTTGTCTTGTCCTGTCTCTAGTCTGTGTCATGTTTTGTGTACTTCTGTTATTAAACCCTGTTTATTTGTCTATCCTGCATCTGGGTCCGTTTTTTCCCGTGTTCCTGACACTGACAGAATGTATCTTTGTTTAAATTTTTTTTTCACATCAGAAAAAAACGCATATCGACTTAAGTTTATCATGCATGACATTTATATGTTTTATATATTCAGATTTTACCTGTCAAAGGAATTTATATTGTTTGCTTGCACATGATCTTGTCTGTTGCTAAATGTATTATTAGTATGTATAACATATGTGCTGCTGCTATATAATACATAAAGGCAAATATTAATCTAACACGATGTTACCTTACAGCATGGATGGCTTTAAGGTCGTCAAGCTGAATGAAGTTGTGCGTCAAATGGACATGGTGATTACATGCACAGGTAGTTAACAGCTCATGTGTTTTTCCATGTTCCCCTGCAACATCCAGTTCTGTTGTCTCTTGTGATTTGCAACTTTAATCAGAGCTCAATCATAGCACCCAGTGTTGTTGTTTCCAGCCTTTCAAGAGTGCTTGCTGACTCTAGTGTTTGATTAAACTGTCTAGGGAAAACTCGTGATTGCATTCAGGGTCATGAGCTGTAAAAGGTGAAGAGAGGTGACTGCCATTTGTACTTTTAGAGTGCATCAATTGTGTAGGCTATATGAGAAAGGAAGCACGTATTCATGTATGTTGTGCATGTATACAAAGGCAGATCTTCCATGTACCAGCTGTTCAGCAAATCTTAATCTTCATAAAGTTCTCATTCTCCATACGTCTCTATACATTTCAAATTCTGCTGAAATGCTAAGGATCTCTTTTGTGTGAGCAATGATAATGAACTTGATGTTGTTTGACAGATATAAGCCAGTGATCCACTGGTTTGGTCACATTTCTGTTGAAAGCTCCATGAAGTGCTGTTATTGCAGTAGTGCACAAGTGGATAAAATTTGTACTGCAACAAAGAGAAGTGTCAGTAGTAGGCAACTGTGTCATGATTTATGTTGACCCATGCTCCGGGGAGGAGTATCAGGAACACAGCTTAATGGCAGAGTTGCCAAAGTTGCAGTTTTAAAGCCATTTTGGGCGAGTTTAAAAATATTCCCATCCACCAAGGTCTTGCTGGTGAGAACAGTCACCTTTTGCTCTTGAACAAAGGTACATTAATCTAAAATGACTCAAAAACAAACTGGGTGACCTGTTATGACATACTAAAATACTGTTATGCGGTTACTGCGAAAATTCACCAGATTGTAGCCTATGGCTTATGTGAACTGTGATAGCCTCTCACCTCAATTTATTTTGAGGTTATATTGTTGTTAATGTTGTCCCACCATCCCCAAAAAAGTTATGGTCACAATCCACTGCTACTTTTAGCTGCACTTAAAAGATTTACAATATTGTTTCCTCAGTTGGGTTCATGACATTTGTTTCTGCAGGGAATAAAAATGTGGTAACCCGTGAGCAGCTGGATCGTATGAAGAATGGCTGCATTGTGTGCAATATGGGCCACTCGAACACAGAGATTGATGTGGTGAGTTATATTGCATTTTGCACCTGCACGCTTCCATATGTCATATTTTTTTCTTTGTTATACCGGGTCCAGAAGATATCCAATGCCTGTTGTTGTTCACCTGAATTATACCGAACAATATATAGCAAGGCTCTTTCCAAGTTAATCCTATGTGTGTGTGTGTGTGTGTGTCTGTGTATGTGTATGTGTGTCTGTGTATGTGTGTCTGTGTGTGTGTCTCTCTGTGTGTCTGTGTGTGTGTGTGTCTCTGTGTGTGTGCGTGTCTCTCTCTGTGTCTCTGTGTGTGTGTGTGTCTCTGTGTGTCTCTCTGTGTGTGTGTGTCTCTCTCTGTGTGTCTCTCTGTGTGTCTCTCTGTGATTTTCTCTAGGCAAGTCTCAGGACCCCGGAGTTGACGTGGGAAAGAGTGCGCTCTCAGGTGGACCATGTCATCTGGCCTGATGGGAAAAGAGTCATCCTGCTGGCAGAAGTGCTTCATCATTTCTCTTTTATCTTTTAGTAATGTACCAGAAATGTCATGAAATGATGGAAATGGCTCATTATATTCTGCTTTTAGGGGCGCCTTCTGAACTTGAGCTGCTCCACTGTGCCCTCATTTGTGCTTTCCATCACAGCCACAACACAGGTTTCATATTTTTTATGAATGCTAGTAACAACATAAAACAATTAAAAGATATTGACTGATTAAATATCGATTTTGTTTTTATATCTGTATATTTCAGGCCCTTGCACTAATAGAGCTGTACAATGCACCAGAAGGCCGCTACAGACAGGACGTTTACCTGCTGCCCAAAAAGATGGGTAAAGCCAGCATTACTGGGCAAGCTTTATTATAATATTTAAACTGTGAAACATATATAAAATAATGAAGTGTGTTTTTGTACTTCATACTTTCAGATGAGTATGTGGCTAGTTTGCATCTGCCCAACTTTGATGCTCACCTTACAGAACTGTCAGATGAACAGGCCAAGTATATGGGCCTTAATAAGAATGGACCTTTTAAACCAAACTACTACAGGTAACAGCATGAATCTCACTAATACAACACAAACAATTCAACATTCTTACTACTGTTCAGTGTAATTACTAGATTATTACATGGAAAGCAGTAATAGGAAAAACATGTATTTGTCTCCCCCTACTGTTTTTAAAAATATATATTTAGTTTTTTAAATAATCCATGACAAAAATGTGGGTCCAGATACATAAAATTCGGACAACAGTTACCTTTAAAATGCTTAACCAGTAATAATTAGTTCATGGCTAAAATAATTAAGTAGTAATAGTGCTTTTCTTGCAGTGCTTCATGGGACCATATACTCCAAACAGTTGAAAAAGGGAGAATAAATACATATTTCTTTCATAAATCTTTTAGACAAGCTATGTTGTCCGTTCTATAATCAAACCAGACACGGTAAATATAATAAAAATGATGTAAATACAGTCTGTGAAAACTCTCCCCTGTCTGATCTGCTAGCTTTAGTTCTGTAGTTTCTGGCCTGAGAAGCTTATTTCTGCTATATGTTATGCATAACCTCATGTGATTGGGTTCGACATGACATAACAGTGAATTTGCTAAAGGATCTGAGATGGAAAAAAAAAAAGACTAACGTAGCTGAATTACAGGGTTTTTCATATGTTTTGACCTATAACTTTTAATTTTTATTTTTTTTTAATTTTGAAATTCATCATATTAAACTATATACAGCACCAGAGTACAATAATAATAATAATAATAATAATAATAATAATAATAATAATAATGTGTTTACATCTGCAGATATTAGTTTGTATGAGACACAAAGACCTTCATCAGGGATGAAGAGACCTGCATTATTCAAGCCAAGAGATTTATTTTCTATTTACTGTCCATTTCTAACAGAAAAGCTTGATTTTATGTGAATGTTCTCATAGTGTCTTAGACACTTAATAATCGATTCTCATATCTATATGTATACCTATAATTGTGCTCTTATAGCACTGCATTAGTGTAACTTATTCTGTATGAATTTATTATCTTTAAATCACATTATAAAAGGACCATATATTTTAAATTGTGCCATGTATGGGTAGTGGTGAAGTTTTAATGGGAGCATGTTTCGGGGAATTATCCTATTTTTCACTTTATTGTCATTCCATTACTTATATTATTACATGTGTTCTATAACTAATCTTTATGCTAACAGAAAACCAAAAAAAAAAAAAAAAATAAAAATTAATGTCACACACTGAACCCATTATCCATAATTATGAATGATCTACCTGATATAATGCATTTTGTGGGTGTAATAATTACATATAAGCTTTAGGTATAAGATTATTTTTTTCTTTTAATTTTCAAATAATTGCTTCTCTAGCACTTCATTTAATTTATCCTTTTCATATGCAAACAATTTACAGTTGTTTTTTTTTCCCCAAATAATATTTTTAAAAACATTACATGAGAGTTTTACAGAATGATTTCAGGCCTACTTTGTCTTTGTTATATATGCTATGGTATGTATATTACTCCCAAGGGCTAGAGTGCTCAGATACTGTATACTTGTTATACACAGAGGGGGTATCAGAACAGTATATAATCTGCATGGCATTTATACCACTTCCACCAACTTTTTCAGTAATATTTGGTGGCCTTTGACAAACTTATTTTTTTCCCCCTAATTACACTAACTCAGTCTGAGTTATATATAATAGTAACAATTAATTACTATTAGTCATAATGTCTAAGAGTCATAATGTTTTATGCGATATATAGAAATCAACCAGGCAAGTGCTTATTTTAATGTTGATTTCTACTATTTTTAGGTAAAGAATATGAAATTTTACTAGCAGATATTTTGCAACACACACACACACACACACACACACACACACACACAAATTAATATATTAAAAAACAAAACAAATATCACTGTGATTGAGTAGACCTGCATATTTATCTACTAGTTATGTGTTGACATGATTCTGTTTTATTAAATAACATACCCTGTCTTATTTATCATTAAATGTTTATTCTGTTCCAAATCTGAATCTTGTCATTTCTGGTCTTTGTTTATATTACTGTTTACTATTTGATGATCATTTGTAATAAGAGAGTTGATTTTAAGTGAATATTTTTCATATTCATATAAATAACATTATGTCGTACAATGAATCAATGACATTTTTGCAGATTTTTCACGACTTGGCAGCACAATGTAAAATGAAAGCCTATCACTAGGATACGAAAATGTCATAACAAAACACAGTGGATGGAGTGATTACTGTTTTGAATCATTAATGAGCCTGCTGCAGCTGCTGTTGCTTATGGGTTCATTAAAGGCTGAAGATTGGAGAAAAGCATCCTGATCCTTATCTGGGTGGAGAAGGCTTTGGCCACCACATGGTCAACCATTTTGTGGAGGAAGAGAAAGCATAACAGTAATAGCCTGCTACAGAGCAAAGAGAATTTATACTTGCATCACTGCTTCAAAAAAAATGCCATGATAAACAGATTCATGATACTGTTTTGCTGGGTAGCTTCACAACAAACCCCAAGATCCAGAAACTTCTGTATGTCTACCTCAGCAGAGACAAGAACATCAGCTCAGGTAATGCCATGGCCAATGGAACACTAAAGAAACTTGAAAAGCGCAGGACTTGCTGTTGGTGACTATCTGCCAATGAGGCCATTGAGACTGCTAGGGGAGTTAACAGCAAGCACACCACAACCATCTCCACCAAACACCTCTACATCTAGATTTCTGCACCTATTGTACTAAACCAGCCAGGTGTATTGATCTAGTTCTGTAAAGGTGAGGAAGCAATGACCATAGTTAACAACTTCAGCAAGTTTGTATTTACAGATTATTCCCCAAAACTGTATTCTGTACCTGACTGAAGTGTCCTTTGATACTGATGGACAAGAACATAGGCGAAGAGAACAATATCACAGTCATCAATAATAAGGGCCATTTGAGCAAAAAAAGCAATTGAGAGAATAATACAGATCCAGAAAGATGGCAGCAACTGGAGAGGTGGACAAATAAGGATAAGATGCCAAGAGAGAAAATTGATCTCAGGTCAAAACTGGAAACCTATGTTTTTAAATATTCAGAACAGCTTTAAGAATGACGAGCTACATGGAATGGTTATTAATTGGTTGGAGATCAATCAGCTGGCTGAGAAAGAAAAGAGTAAGCACCACCAGAAAGAACTTGAAAGTTCCCCAGGACATAGTGCCTTCTAAGGGAAATTGTGGAGCCAGAGTATACTTCAGGATCAATGGTTTTCTCCCAGTGTCCTTTGCTGTGTGCATGGTACCCTGTGATGGACTGGCATTGCCCCTGACCTACTGCCCGTGTTCCAGTATCCACTGTATCCCTGGTTTACTGAATAATTGGATTTCATTATTTAAATTAAATGGATTAATTTAGAGGATAACAATGTCGAATTAAAATTCAAAGACAACAGAAATGTCCCATATATATCATATGTAGGTTGATTCCCACAAACAAACCAAACTAAACAAACCAAACAAACTAAAATGAAAACAGAACTAATCCTAAATGTGTGCACTAGATGGCACTGTAGGTCAATTTAGACATCTTTAGAGACAAATCAGTGAACCATAATTCTCTATTTCAGTAGAAATACTAGATTTGTTGCATGATTCTATTTTAAGGGGCGCCAAATATTGTTATTCTCTCCCTCTTTCTATCTATAATTCCATCTTTGTAAGAATCCCCATCAGCATATCAACGTTTTTGTAAGCTGTCTAAGATTGCATAAAAACTCTACAAAAAAAAATCTACATTAAATTTACAAAAACTCCTCAGATCCCTTTCCTATGTATCTGTTTCCTTTGTTTTTCATGTTCATTTACATTGCATTTTTTTTTCTTGGTTTAATTAAATCTGATTTCATTTGCAGGATCTTTTGCATGGCGCCATGGCCCAAGACAGGGACTTTTTTTAATGGTCAGATGAAGAAGAACATTCTAATGAAATAGGAGAGATGGAAAAGGGAGAGGTGGTTTAAACGCCAAAATCTGTGGTGTTCTGCTCCATTCACCTAACGTATAATCATTTATTCCTAAACAGATGATCCATAGACTTCTTATTTTACATTTCAGTGGATAATGTTAATTCTCCCTTTCTACACAGGAGGGAAAGAGTTAAGCTGCTGCTCAGTCCGTCCCTCTGGGTTGGGGATGTGGGGCTGTGCTGAGGGAGGATACTTGAGGAGATGCAACAGATCTCAAACCCAACAATCCTTATCCTTCAACACAGACTCAACACAAAACCCTGGAGGACTTTTATCACGCAAGTTGTAGAAGATCTTGGTGATCGCAGTCAGTGCATTCATTAGAACCTGGACAAATCCTTTGGGTATTTAGAGACAATGCATATGCAGGTGAGCGTCTGTTATGATTTCTTTTTTGTTGTTGTTTTTTTTTTGTTCAAGTTGCTCAGACACTTAAAAACTGGAAAACTGCATTTGTGCGCGGTTTTAAACATTGCACTATTTATGTCAAAGTTTCATGCGCAATGACGTCGAAGCTTTAGTTAAACATATTAAACATTAATGCTGTATTTGAGACGAAGGTCGTAAAATGTCCCTATATGGTCATTAGATGGATTTGTTCGGGTGAGACTTTTGCTTATCAGGGTTAATAACCCTATCCATGTTTACTGGCATTATGTCACGCTTATTAAATTATTAGATCATTAAGACGTTGTGTGAAAACAACCCGAAGTTTCCATCCTGATCTCGCGCTTCTTTCTGCTTGTGTTGCAGACGATGTTCTTGGATAACAGGTGGGTTGCCATGTCCTCGAGGCCTTAGCGACCTGCAGGTCCTTCTATTAGTTCTGCTTGTCTTGTGATGCTCTAAATCAGATTAAAGGAGTGACCGGCGGCTCGCCTCTACGTCCAAATCTATGATCAGCTCGGTGTGTGTTTCGTCTTACCGCGGGCGCAAGTCGGGCAACAAACCTCCGTCCAAATTATGTCTGAAGGAAGAAATGGCCAGAGCCGAAGACTCGGACAAGATCATCCTGAACGTTGGCGGCACGCGCCATGAGACATACAAGAGCACGCTTAGGAGTATCCCGGGCACGCGCCTCTCCTGGCTGGCTGAATCGGAAGCGCAGCTGGACTCCAATGTGGAAGCGGGACAAACGCACGTAGCCAATGAATTCTTCTTCGACAGGCACCCGGGCATCTTTGCCTACGTGCTGAACTACTACCGAACCGGTAAGCTTCACTGCCCGGTGGACGTGTGCGGCCCGCTGTTCGAAGAGGAGCTCGCTTTCTGGGGCATCGATGAGACAGATGTTGAGCCATGCTGCTGGATGACTTACCGGCAGCACCGCGACGCTGAAGAAGCGCTGGATATCTTTGAGCCGCCGGATCCTGAGGATGTCGACGACGATCGAGACGTACCGCGGCGCTTCGGTATCGAAGACTGTCCCGATCGCTCCAGAGGATGCTTTGAAGTTTGGCAGCCCAAAATCTGGGCTCTCTTTGAGGACCCGTACTCGTCTCGCGCTGCCAGGGTAAGAGCACCCACCGTACCACAAAAACCCAGTCCTTAACCAACACAAGGCCGGTGTTCAGGCATTTACTTCATGCATATATAACGAAAGACAGCATTTACATACTGACAAACTGTCATCAATGATTCATGAAACAACTGAAAGATGAAATGATTTAAGATGAGATAAGAATTGAAAGCTTTCGTATAGGTTTAAGTTCACAGAACATCACGCGTCACGTGCGTAAAGAGCCACTAGCAACAGGTGATGTGTAGTAAACAGCACTGAATGCACTGTTACACGGTTCAACTTGAACTGAACTCTCCACATCTATTTTATATTCATAAGCTTTGATTATATTTTTTTTTGTTTAACATATTGGTGTTAAATATTGTGACTTATTCCAGTTTAGGAAGCAGGGTTGCCAGGTATGCGTTAGAATAGCAGACAATAAACTAAACATTTATCAGAGCTCCATCACAAATTTATCACAAATTTTATACATTTCATATATTTCTAGATATGCTGTAGTATTTAGAATGTAAAAAAAATCTAACAATGTGTGTACAAAAAGTATACTCTTTTAAAAAGAGTATACATAAAAGAGTATACATAAAGTATACTCTTTTTGTAGGCCTTCCATTAAAGTCCTATAATTATTTTATACTGTGATAAAAAAAGAAATAATACAGAAATAAATGTAGATTTATCTTGATATGCAGTTTACAGTGGTTTCATGTTATCTGTTCAATCAGTTCACTACAATACAATCAATATCTCCAGAGTCATTGTAAACCTGGCTGGGATAACAGAGTTGCTGAGATAGACAGATGAATAATCATAACAATACACATTGTGTAATAGCCTTTGCACTTACAGTGTCACTAAAAAGTGTACCTAGTTTAACTGAAGGAGAGGAATGTCATTAATGTAGTATATAGCAAATATACAGAAAAAGGAATAAATAAACACAGTATTTTTTATTAAAGTAACCATCAGCAAAGCCATAGAACTGGGGACACAAGTCAGATTTAAAGCTTTTAGTGTCACATTTATCTGGGAAAACATATTAAGTATTAGAAAATACATGAATCGACAATGTATGTGTTAGTGATGGTTATGTTTAGGGTTAGCTGTATAAATTAATATTATGCATACAGTGTTTGCCCATGTTCATAGATTACATTTAGTTGTGTATTCCTTAACATTTTGGTGCCATAATTACCAAAAGAAAGGTAAAGAAACTGGTTTAAATTTGTACAACATACATGTTTGTGGCAGTGTTAAAATAACACTTTAAATGACAGATTACTATTAGAGTGCTTGATTGTATATATTTATATTTAGATTGGACCTAGGTGTGTGGGTAGAAAGAGTCCGAGGTCTTTTTTTTGGTGGTACCCTAGGACAAACAATTTCCATTATCTGCACCTGGGTCTGAAAGACTAGACAAAAAACAGAAGACAGAAACATTTAAACTGTTAGGTGGTGTTCATGTGCTGTAAAAATATGCATCCAAACATTTGTATTGTTAGCAACCTTAGACCAATAAAACTGCTATAAAGTGATTCATATTGGATAGAAATAATGGTCTAATAGGGTTCTGATATTTTAGTGTAACTTTTGGAGATGCTGAAATATAAAGCCACAGCATGGTTGTATACTCAAATCAGAAGATTCTGATTGTTTATTTATTTATTTGTTTATTGTTTATTTATTTATTTATTTATTTATTTATTTATTTATAATTTTGTTGGCAAATGCATCACATAATTAGAATCTAATTATAAACAGATAAAAAAAAACATAAACAAATGATTAATTATGTTAAAGGGGCCGTTTTCTTTAAGGACATGTTTATGTAAAGAAGTAGCAGTGTTCACACTATGCAACAGTCAGTAGATAACAGGATAACAGGAACTAATTCGGCTTGCAGATGTTGTGTAACACAATAACTAATAACTAGTATTAGAAAATAACTAATACTGTTTAAAATGCCCATACTAAGATGTGTTTAATATTAGATTTCAACCATAATACGGAAGTCACCACAGACAGCCAGTAACACCCAGAGAACACAGCATTGCAGCATGCAGGGCACACATTGCTTCAGAAGCTGATAAAACATGCTTGATGATTATTTTTAGTCATAATAATAAAGATATACAGCTGGATTTACAATGTAAATTCTGGCTAAAATATATGACATTTACTGGAGAATGATATTCATGTTAACTGATTTTTGTTTGTGATCAACAAGACCTGCGTGAGTATAAATGCCCTTGGAGAAGCCACTGCAAGGCCTTCAGAGTATGGAACTCTCCCATGGTAAATTAAGAAGTAAGGAGTAAGAAGAGAGTCACTGGGGGCATGCAATTGCTTAAAGGACACTCATGAGGCAGGGCTGTGAATTATGATGATATAATGTTGACACAATATGGCCAAATGTTCAGTTTATTCTTGCTCTGCTAGCACAAATAGATCCTGAAGAAGTTCACTCACTTTATAAATCATGGGGTAGCTGGCTAGTAACCTCACATTGATTTGTTCATTTCTGTTAAAGACGCCTCCTTTTCATCTTCATCTGACTAGTTTTCATATTTTAAGTCAAAAGTTATATTTGTTAAAAGTATTGTGTGTCATGTCTGCCGATGATGTTACTAACACACATTATATTTAATTATATTTGAATAACTTTTGGAATTCTGCTCTACCACACCTGATAGATAGATAGACAGACAGACAAACAGACAGACAAATAGACAGATAGACAAATAGATATTGTGGCCATATTGTGTCAACATTATATCATCATAATTCACAGCCCTGCCTCATGAGTGTCCTTTAAGCAACTGCATGCCCCCAGTGACTCTCTTCTTACTCCTTACTTCTTAATTTACCATGGGAGAGTTCCATACTCTGAAGGCCTTGCAGTGGCTTCTCCAAGGGCATATGTACTCACGCAGGTCTTGTTGATCACAAACAAAAATTTACTACAATGTTACCGTATTGCTGTCACTTTAAATGTACAAATGATCAAATATTATATTGCCCACCACAACTTATAAGTCAGACCAAGATAAGCTGAATGGGCACAGTATGGCCCCTTTACAGTAATGTCATAAAATCATTATCATTATCTCTCGGAGCCTGTACAGACACAACTATACCATATACACCATATTTCTCCCAGTGCACTATGGTGGTGCTTCAAGGGTTAGTCTGTATATCTTAACCTGTAGGAAATCTATAAAATGTTAAGTGTTAAATGTTAAATCTATAAAATTCTAGTTAAGTGCAAAATCAGTTTAAATATTGCTATTGCATTATGTTGAGAGTTGTTTACATGGAAAAGCTGTAATATTCACTTATTAGACTTACTAGAAACTCAAACTTGAAAAGAAAAAAACAACAACAAAAATACATCAATATCAGACTTGGCAGCTGCCTGAATGCATTTAAACTCATTAAATTGTCTTTTTTTGTTTTAAGGTATCCGATATAGACCATATTTTCTGAGGGCATTGGACAGCTACATCATTAATGTAAGGTCTTCCTGATGCCAAATTATAGCCTGTGCATATTCTTGTGACCCAGCTGGGCTTATATACAGTATACTTTATACTTTATATACTCTGTTACATCTTATCTAAGTGCACAACACACAAAATACCTAATGTAGACTATAGCGTTTAATCTAACATTAATTCTGAAGAATTCAATTTGGAACAAATGCCATGTTTTAATGTGTGGTATGAATCTGTTTGTCTTTGTTTGATTTTCTTTGATGATCTTTGTAACTGTAAATGCACATTCACTTGAGTCTTCAAATTTCTAACAATCCTTTTTTGTATTTTGATTAGGGAATAAATTATTTTATTTATTTGATAAAAGATTAATTTCTTCATTTGCATTACAGAACAATTTCATTTCCCTGTTGCCTTTTCTTTCTCCATTCTCCATTTTTCTTTTTTTTTTTTTTTTATCATTTTACTATTTTTAAACGAATGAACCAATCACACAGCCTGCATTTATGCACAATATGAGAGGATTTATGCGTAGGAAGATCACCATATACACACTTAGCTAATAAAACACAGTGCGATATATCGTGATATAATAATATATAAATGAGAGGCAAAGATAGAAATAAACATCTAATAGTCATATGTAGTGACTGATTGTAGTGACTGATCAGGATGTGGAAAAGATCCTAATCATGATAATAATAGTAATGTTACACACATGATCACTCTAATTTTCTCAATTTAACAATATTGGTTCCACTCACATTTATTGGCTGCCAGCCTAGAAAAAATAGCACATCCTATTTTTTGCCTGATGAACTCACAGAAAGCCTAATATTTACTACCGACAGCAGCAGAAAGTGTGAACAGAAATAAAAAAAGGCAGAAGTGCATAAACCGGTCACATTTTTACAGACTAATGGACAAGCTGACACTGCAGTCATCTGTTTTAGTTATAGCTCATATTAGACCTAATTTAATTCTAATTATCAATGTGTCATATAAAATTCAGACCTCGGATAAGTATAGTCTCAGATTAAGATGCTGTCTCCTCTGCTCTCCTCTATGCACACCAAAATTTCGAAAAATCGCAGCCTCTAGATAGTTCAAATAATGAATGAATTAAATGATATTGCCATATCTATTTATTTCATGTTGCCCTTAAATGCCTTTCCACAGATTTCACTCTTTACATTCTCCAAAAGATATTTCTGTATGACATCAGGCTTCATGGACTTGAATTTGAGGTCTAGATTGTGGCTAATTGAGACAGGCTTCTGTTTACAGTAGACTCGGTAAAGTCTGCACCTGTCTGATTACTGTGAAAGTTACAAGTTAACAGTTGCCACAAAATACACTTGTACGGTTTTGGTATTAAATCCTCACTATGCATGTCTAAGGCAACTCCAATATGGCCAAGGACATGTCTCTCTATTTTCATCTTGAAAACAAGCATTCAGGAAAGTAGGGGCCAAAGGAGATACACTCGTGCTGCTTTGGCTAAAAAGCTCTTATGATATACAC
The DNA here is from genome assembly GCF_030014155.1 of Tachysurus vachellii. Lineage (NCBI taxonomy): Eukaryota > Metazoa > Chordata > Actinopteri > Siluriformes > Bagridae > Tachysurus > Tachysurus vachellii. Next base: position 11,469,767 of record NC_083470.1, read on the forward strand.
AACATTGTATAATGCATTCTAATGTCTCTAATGTTATGGAGCCAATGGACCTTGGACACTAACAGGGTCTAGGCTGGTTTGCCTCCTGTGGTCTGTGGCCGTCTCCCGTCATTGCCCAGAGCATTATCAGTTGGAGGGCTAATGTTTCCTGAAGAGCTGCTTCTCAGGATGGCTAATACTGTTAGGGGCAGGATTGAGGAGGATAATCGCTAAGAAGTGTAGCATCTAAAAAGAGAGTAGAAAGGGAAAGGTTTCTATAGGGTATGAGCTTTCCACATACAGATCAATCCAAGTCCAGCAATGAACTCATTTGCAATGATGAATTTCAGTTCAGGCTTTACTTAAAGCAATGTCTATAAACTGACATTCTGAATCTTCACATGCAGCGCTCCGTGTGATACTAGACAGCAGAACACCCACACATCACTTGTGCTGTTAATGCTGTACGATCTACATCCATTATAGAAATGAGTGTATTTTTCCTCCTTTGACATGCACTTTGCTATGATGCAGAGCTGTGGTAAATGTCACTGCTCAGACATGAGCTTTGTGTTTTTTTAACCATTTTGTGACTCATTTAAGTGATCTGGATCCACTCTTATAACTTGTACTACAGTTTGAGAGAATTACTTTGTGTTTGTGCGCATGTGTGTGTTATAGCACTACCTCATCATTAGAGTGTTCCTGCTTTGGCTCAGACATAATTAATCACTAGCTGGGTAATTGGCTAAGGCATGAGGAGCGTTCTCTCTTTGTCTGCTCTCTGCTCGCAGGTGTCTGTTCCTGTCAGTTATGCGCTTGATTCATTCATTCAATTCGTTCAATGAAGGAATGAATAGGCTGCTGCATTTCATCTGCAGGCATCAAAAAACCCTCTTTGGTGTGATCTAAATACAAAACCCAAATTAACATTTCAGGTAGCTTTTATGATGAGGACCTGAATCTTACTAGCTTTGCTGTCTTATGTTCTTATAAAGGACTATAGTATTCACTAATGCCAGATGCTTTTGCTGCATCTTTGAGCAGTCCAATGTAGTCTTTTTTCTGAGCTACAACATCAGTGTACTGAAGAGTATAAGATATGATCGTAAAAACCATCCTTATGACCACAATGTACAGTATATATCTGCCGGAAATTTACTCTCCTCATCTATATTGTGTGCACAGAGTGCTTTTGGTACCAAGGAGGATGTGAGGTTAGCGTTCTAACACATGTAAGAATCACCTTAAGAGGACCAGATAACAATGTCTTCAATACCATAAGGCAATATGGGTCACTAACAGCCTCTTTAAACAGTCTTTAAAGTAAACATTAGTGCATGCTTCATTTTAATGTTGCAGTTGTTTTGGTTTTGATGATGCATTGAGGAATGGCTGAGGAATTGTGCTTGAGTGTCAATGCTTTCTTGGTAACACAACTATATAGGTGATTCCGGGCAACTCACATAAATTTCATAAGCATTTCTAACAACTAATTTCTTCAGTTGTTATTTGCTAAGTTCTGCTTTTGGCAATGTTGTACTCAGGTAAAGATTTCTGTGTGAAATTCTGCTTAACGGTGGTGTTCATACGTTTATCTGACAAAACCTATATAAATATTTATAAAGGCTTATTTCAATACTCAATTGTCATAACTATTGAGTTTTCTTTTCTCTTGCAAGCTAACACATGGCAAAAACATTATGCATTATACATCTTCTCTGGTCCTTATTTAAAGTAAGTTATAATGTTTGTTTATATTGATATATGGTAGATCCATGAAAGTGTCATGACAAAACCATACTCCCATTTTTTTATCCATTAACTGAATCTATTTTTAATATCACAATATATGAGACTTTTGAAAGCTTACAATACAATCATGACCCAATAACAATTCTAAATGACAATCAGTTGGCAGGTTATGGCATTTAATATAAGTATGAGAATTTAAAATTTTAATGTCAACAAAAATCAGTGTCACATGACTTAGGTGTAAATCTGTGTTTATGACAGATTTTCAAATGTTTATGTAGGTTTCTATCATTTATGTTGAAGGATTTTGTGTCTACTTCTTTCATGCATAATCAATGCCTGACATTCATATGTAATTTGCCCCACCTGTAATTTACATATAACTGTAAAGGGGGAACCAAATGGCTGATTACATTGTGCCTGTGCCCCACCTGTGGTTAACATAATGGCCTGTCTGTAAAGCAATCAACTAATCAATACACAGGATGGCCCTTTTGTCTTGTCAATTGTGACTGTATCTTTCTATTGTTTGAAGGCCATTCGTTACCAAGTATAAGGTCTGGCCACAGAAAGTACCAGTTAAGTTTGGGTTAAGTTCCAGAAGACTGCTATGCTACACGAACATCTTCAATAAACATTTTTCCCCTGAACTTCGTCCAGTTTACTTTTCTTTTACGTAGTAGAACCATTGTAGTACGTTGGCGAGACACCGAACGACCGTGCAGCCAAATTCAAGGAAAATCTAACAATCTAACACAGTAACAATAGGGCCTGTGTAGTCGTTGTGAACCCATATGAACAATACAATTAATTGTTACTATGCTCTCTGTTCAAATTGATAGCTGTTGTAATTTACCCTGTGGTGCAGCTTTTGATGTGTAGATTAGATCGTCTTCACAGACTATTTTCAGAAAAATCAATGAGCAGGCTTCCATCTAAACCAGGCTGATGTCTTACAGAGGCAGTAGCTCCCAGTTCTAAGAATCCTGCAAAACAGACTTCACTCAAATGAAATTTCAGCACTAATTTAGTACACCTGATCTGTCTATTCTGGATTATGAATAGGATTATAGGTGAATATGTACCTGTATTCCATATATGCATTAACATCACAACACTGTATATCAGTATGCATTTGTGTTGATAAGTTGACATACACCTTGTAGAATCTGCTAATAAAAGAAAATAAGAGGGATCATACAGAAATGCTTTTTATAGCAGCTGTGAATAAGCACATGACAGATGTTTACATATAGTCAACAAGACAACATAACTGAACTCACACAGATGAACCAGTTCAAAAGCTTACATGTGCTTCATTCATAATACTGTGTGTTGTTACATGGATGCTGATCAATGATTGCTGTTATGTGTTGCGATAGTCATTTATGAGTCCCATGTTTGTCCTGTGCAGCTAAACTGCCCACCCCTTTCTCTCTTAAAATATAATTACTGCACCTAATTTGGTTTTCCAGCATCTTCTGTATATTAGACCCCATTCCAAAAGCAGCTATATGATTTTGAGATCTTTTCACTCCTGAGAAGGTCAGTTAAGGGACAGCTATAATTGATACCGAATAATTGATGTAAATTATTTTGTCTCCTGGGAAACGTTACTATTTCATGTAGCTTCTAAACGGCAGTGCAAAAAAAAAAAATTGCAAAGAGGAGGTAAACATATGACTATAAAATTGAAAAAAATATTTCCATATGTCACTGAAGACTAACAAATAGAAAACATCAATTGAAGAAAATAATTTTTTGTTTACTTCAGTATCATATCTTCTGTAATGTCATTTCCATTAAAAATGCATGGTTAGAAGCAGATGCTAATGCTGGTATTAAGACAAATATATTCCATTGTTCCATTGACTTGTTCCATCATTCAATTCCATGCAACTAGTGGTCAAAATGTGAATTGCAACATTACATGTCCACTGGAGCATTAATCATGATGTCCCACTGTCGACAGGGCTGTAAACATGTAAAACATGATGATTTTATAGGACAAAATCTTAATATCTAAAAAAGAAAAGGTAAATAATGTAGCTGCATGTAAATGTAATGAACACTAATGATGTATATTAGTAGTAATAGTGAACCAGCATTAATGTATCCAATGATAGAGATTTAAGCACTTATGTATAAGTGGATATTATGTATTACGCTCTGGATAAGGGCGTCTGCCAAATGCTGTAAATGTAAATGTAATATGTAATAATACTAATAGGTAGGCATTTTAAATGTTTGAATTCAGTAGTCTGGAAATTTGACAGAATGAGCAAGGAAAGTCTTCAGTCTTCGGTATATATGGCTGTTTTTAAAAGCACAACCTTTTAAATGTAAGATAATGTTGTTGTAACGTTTCATGTGAAACAGTATTGTGGCACAGATGCAGATTGATGGATTGATGACAATTACCTAACAAGTAGCAATCCCCTGTGTCACTTATTCCCCCCAACAAACACACACACACGCATACACACACGCCTGAGAAGTCCTTTGTGTACAGTATGTTATGATTAGTTCTCAGAAGGGCCTTTTATGAGCACACTGATGGTGTCTTCTTGGTATACCGGGAGCTTGTCACTATCAATCCCAGAGTGCTTTGGAAAAAGCTTGTGGGAGGCCCGGCCCTGACTGTTTAGCACTGAAATAAACCATTTGGCCGTTCATGTAAAGCTGAGGTTGTATCCTGCTTCCTTATTGTAAACCGTCTGATATTTCATTTGGCAGATTTTTTTTTTCATGAGATCAAAATACATGCTAGTGTATTTGGATTATTTAAATTATTTTGTACATTACATAATATTTTGGCACCATACTAAATATTGTAGTACAATAATGATATTTTTATAATTGTCATTACCAGAGAATTGATATTGAGTCCTTTAAAATATAAAAATACACCTAAATGTTATTTCAAGCAAAGTGGACTGATGTCACAGCTGAGATAAAATCTGGACTAATAGCTCTCACCTAACTCACCGGTCTGTAATAGATACATTTTCCGTAATTAAGCACAATTTGGTTCTAAATGACAAACTGATTCACAAACGTGAGAGGAGAACATTTCATCATTCACTGCAGAAAAAAAAACGTTACAGATTCCACATACAATTATCTTCGAGTATTATCTTCCTTTTAAACAATGTGGATCTGGCCAAAGATTTAATTCAGCAGATTATGTTTGTTATTTATTTTTTCCCATATTGTGTTTGTCTGCTGTATTAACAAATGAAGAAGTGACACCAAGATATTTATTATCACGAAGGCTTAATGTTAACAATTGAGCGAGGGAGCAGTATTAAGTTCAACACAGCTGTCTAACAGACTGATGTAAGCACTGAAATTTATCTTTTGGACGTTCTAAATAGAATTCGCTTTAAAAATGAAATGAAATTCCATTTGAGTGTGAAATAGTATGTATATTATAGTAACATTTAGTCCTGATTATGACTACTACACTTTCGTGGTTTTCTAACCACATTATCTATAAGTCTTTTTCAGATGGAAAAGAAATATGGCCTGCAATTATCCCAAATCTGTTCCAGCATGACAATGCTTTCCAAGGTTGATTTGGAAGCAATCAGGTGGCCTGCACAGAGCCCTGACCACAACCCCACTGAAAACTCAATTGGATAGTGGACTGCACCCCAGACCTCTTAACCATACATCAGTGCCTGATCTCACTAATACTTGTGTGGCAGAATGAGCACATTTCCCCAGAGCCACACTCCAAAATCTAGTGCAGGGTCTGCCAGAAGTGTGAAGGAGCATCTTTTTCATAAATTTGGAATACAGTGTTCAATAGGCACATATACTGTAGATATCATGGTCAGGCATCCACATACAGTACATCTGGGCATGTAGATATACTGTAATAGTTCAAACTCTGAACATTGATCAAAGTCATTTGTTATTAGTAAAGCTGTAGTAAGATGAGAAATTTATGAAATGGACCTTTTTGGATTTTATCCCTTATTGAAGTTATATATTAATAGAAGAAGATCACATTTCTTTTTTAGTCGTGTCATCTAGTACCTCTTTAGAAACATTTAACTCTGTTTCTGCTAGACATTATATTTATCTGTAAGTGGACTGGTATCAGTCACTTGACATTCTGAAGCAGAGGTATTCAAACTGTGTGTGTGGGATGGGGTTGAAGGGTAAGATGGGAAACATCAGAAAATAAATATTTATCAGACCTTTACATGTTTTCGCATATGAGCTCTGGACTATGTTAGAACAAGTGATCACTCAATACCATGGCAATAGAGCAACTTTCTTTTTTTAGCATAAATAAATTGCACATGAGCCAATCAACATAAATGTTGAAAAAACAAAAAGATGCATTGCCTCAGTGTCCTCACTGTTTGTCAGGGTAAATAGAGAATGTTTTGGGTTTGTTTTATGTGAAATAAAATCTAGGAGTATTTATTCAGCTCAGTTCTTGGTGTATACGTTTGAGTACAATCAGTTAAAAACGTCTGCCACCCGACCCCCCAAATCTTACGGTTTCTTGTATTGTTAAAGATAATTGGATGATAATTAAAACAGCTGTTTGTTTCCAGCACCAATCAGTGCTCAGGCACTGAAAGATTAACAGTTAATATAGAATATTTCATGGTTTGTACAATGGACATTATTCCAGTGATTTGTAAAAGGGTTTTGTTCTCTGTTTAGTCTTTTGTAGTATTTTTTTTGTAACTTTTGATAAAAACTAATTTTTTTTACTAATAAAACTTTTAACTAAAAAAAACAAAACGATATATAGCAAGCAATGCACAAGACGTAAGACAACCTGTCCTTTTTTCCTATTATAATTTGAGGTTTCATATTTTGTACCATGTACAATTTTACAGTTTTGTAATGATTGTGTTTTCAAATTGTGTACAGGTTGCTCAAGGAACTAAGAAGCAGTAATGCTGTAAATGAGTGGAATTTTATCCTGCTGGAAAGACAGCAGGGTTAAGAGGGCTAATGCATTTGAGTGATATTGGATATTGTTTTTCCCAGAAGTCTAACTCAGATTGGGCCAATTTTATTAACAGAGCAGGAATCCCAGAATGAGCAACAGGTGCTAAACCTGCTTGGTAATATTCCAAAGGCTGAGTGAGGCATAATGAACAGCTGCCATGGGAGCCAGTGTGTAGCCTTTATCAGGCTAATACACACACACACACACACACACACACACACACACACACACACACACACACACACACACACACACACACACACACACACACACACACACACACACACAGCCCCTGCTGTGGATGTTACAACAGTAGTGCTATTGATGTTCCTAGATTGGATACACCAGTACATGTGTGTACTGTATGTGTATGTGTGTGTGTGTGTGTGTGTGTGTGTGTGTGTGTGTGTGTGTGTGTGTGTGTGTGTGAGTGTGTGTTTGTGTGTGTTTGTTTGGGCATGTCTTCATATTTTTGTGGGAACCAAGTATCTGTAGAAATGCATATCAGACACATAAGATTATCTAAATGTATTTTATATTTAGTGTATACCAGTGTAGTGTGTATCATTTTCATAAATTTATAAAGTCTTCTACACACTACATATAGTGGATTGATTGGAATTTACCTGTTAAGGTCAATACAGAGTACTACAATCAGTAATACACAATCAGTACTACAATCAGTAATACACAATCAGTACTATAATCAGTAATACACAATCAGTACTACAATCAGTAATACACAATCAGTACTATAATCAGTAATACACAATCAGTACTACAATCAGTAATACACAATCAGTACTATAATCAGTAATACACAATCAGTACTACAATCAGTAATACACAATCAGTACTATAATCAGTAATACACAATCAGTACTACAATCAGTAATACATAATCAGTACTATAATCAGTAATACATAATCAGTACTATAATCAGTAATACACAATTAGTACTACCATTAGTAATACACAATCAGTACTATAATCAGTAATACACAATCAGTACTACAATCAGTAATACATAATCAGTAATACACAATTAGTACTACCATTAGTAATACACAATCAGTACTACAATCAGTAATACAATCAGTAATACACAATCAGTACTACAATCAGTAATACACAATCAGTACTACAATCAGTAATACACAATTAGTACTACCATTAGTAATACACAATCAGTACTACAATCAGTAATACATAATCAGTACTATACTCAGTAATACACAATTAGTACTACCATTAGTAATACACAATCAGTACTATAATCAGTAATACACAATTAGTACTACCATTAGTAATACACAATCAGTAGTACAATCAGTAATACATAATCAGTACTATAATCAGTAATACACAATTAGTACTACCATTAGTAATACACAATCAGTACTATAATCAGTAATACACAATTAGTACTACCATTAGTAATACACAATCAGTAGTACAATCAGTAATACATAATCAGTACTATAATCAGTAATACACAATTAGTACTACCATTAGTAATACACAATCAGTACTATAATCAGTAATACACAATTAGTACTACCATTAGTAATACACAATCAGTACTACAATCAGTATTACACAATCAGTACTACAATCAGTAATACACAATCAGTACTACAATCAGTATTACACAATCAGTACTACAATCAGTAATACACAATCAGTACTACAATCAGTATTACACAATCAGTAATATAATCAGTAATACACAATCAGTACTACAATCAGTATTACACAATCAGTACTACAATCAGTTTTACACAATCAGTACTACAATCAGTACTACAATCAGTACTACAATCAGTACTACAATCAGTAATACACAGTACTACAATCAGTAATACACAATCAGTAGTACTCTCCAAAAATATGCGAAGAAGGCGATTCCATTTTTGTTCCCATTAGAAGTTAACTTAGATTTAGAAATGACGAGAACACCTGCTGCTACGGATTATGGGGATTATGTTCTTATTTACAAAGTCTGTTACATGATTGTAATATATTTTCAGTCATTGCATTTTGTAGACTTATTATTAACCTTTCTGTATATCCGTTGTTTAACTATAGACTTAATTATAGACTGAGAAAAAAATCATTTAAGGAGCAGGTTCAATATATTTTCAATATATCTATCGTTTCTTTTGTTCTCGTGATCCGAAGTGCTAGCTCATTGTCTAGCTAAATTTGATTAGAGATAAAAGGGTAAAAAGATAAAACAATCAGAGATTTAATCTCTTAGAGTTAAAATCTTTAATTGTATATGACACGAGTATATTTAAAAAACTACTGAGAGCAGAGACTTCAGAGATTCATCCACTCTGAGGATGCATGGAAACACAAACAAACTCAATCACACTGAGCCCCTGTGCTTGGGCTTGTTGGCGTCTCATCCTCATTAGACAGACAGATTCTCTTTTTCTTTTCTTTGTTCATTCATCACATTCATTCCCTGTCTTCCTGTAGTTCTGTAATTCACCTAATTGGCTAACAGCTGTCTATTGTCTGTTAAGCTATTTAGTAATATAGATTCGTCAGCAAAGGTTCCCTGTTCCTTGGATAAGTGTCAGTTATCCAGTTTACATTATAAACTCCTTTACTTTTTCCATCCATATTAAAATATTTACAGATGCTACTTAAACCCAGGCCTGTCTTGTTGGCAGCATATTAACCCTAAAGGAATCTCAGTAAACATTGCATTCTGGTCTTTATTTGGAGCCAACATTTCTAGCTCAGTCCACATGTGTTTACAAATGATCTTGTGCCATTCCCTAGCTATCCCCCTTGGGATTCATGAATATTCATATAATTGTTGTATCAATGAGTGGCTAACTCAGATAGCTGTGTAGGTAGATAGTACAAACTAGCACGTTACTTTACGTTAGGCTGCCACACAGGTTATGCACAAACAGCCATCGAAATCAATCTGTGCAATTATTCAATGCCAAAAGGTATATTCATCTACATTTGTAAACATATTGCTTAGTGGAATTATTTAGTCAGAGCAAGCATTACTTTCAAATATGATCATTATGCTGTCTTTTGAACGGGATGTAATGTATCATGGGAGTGTGCTAGGCTACTCAAAAACCTGTGTATTGGTTCTTTTACATATGCAGTATTTACTCTGTGTAAAACTATGATGCGCTGTTCCTTTTAGCAAAAGTTAACAGCAATCATGGTTTTGATCGACCCATCGAACAATCAAATCGTTTCATATTATTTTCAGGGAAGAGAGCTGAATAATTGCACTATAAGTTGTGAGGTGAAGCAAAGGACCGGGGCAGAGCTACAGAATTGTGTCCAGAATGTCCTAGATTGGGGGCACGGTGGCTTAGTGGTTAGCACATTCACCTCACACCTCCAGGGTTGGGGGTTCGATTCCCGCCTCCGCCTTGTGTGTGTGGAGTTTGCATGTTCTCCCCGTGCCGCGGGGGTTTCCTCCAGGTACTCCGGTTTCCTCCCCCGGTCCAAAGACATGCATGGTAGGTTGATTGACATCTCTGGAAAATTGTCCGTATTGTGTGATTGCGTGAGTGAATGAGAGTGTGTGTGTGCCCTGCGATGGGTTGGCACTCCGTCCAGGGTGTATCCTGCCTTGATGCCCAATGACGCCTGAGATAGGCACAGGCTCCCCGTGACCCGAGAATAGTTTGGATAAGTGGTAGAAAATGAATGAATGAATGTCCTAGATCTCCAAGCAAATGTAATACAAATTTAGGGAATGAATTTTCAGCCCTATGTTTTTTGATCAGGTGTAGTGGAAAATGCAACAAACCATATAACAACCAGAGAATTGATTTTGGTATAATTTGGGGCTCTGCAAATGGATTAATCGGAGTGAAAACAGTCAGTATATTATGTATAAAGTATAACAAATCAAGCCTTTTATATCCTTTTATAAGCCTGATATAATCTGTAAGATAATTAATTATCTAATTATTTCTTGGTCCTATCAGACCTAAATAGTTTTTGCATGAGGAAACCACAATTGTTCCAACTAATGGAGATCTATTTTCACAAAGCATATCTTCTAGTTTTGTATAATTGGTATTTGTTTCTTCATACAATATATTTTCATATTCTTACAATATAGATTAGTTGACATGGCTTATTATGTTATTCATTTGCCACCAATTTTTATTATTATTTGATCTTGTGACATTCTGGTGGTAGACATTTCTAGCTTTGGATTTAAACACTATATGATACATAATTGAATGTTATTATAATCTCATATTGCATGGAACACCGAATATATTACCATACCATCATAATGTACAATAAAAAGTAATTGTGTCAGAATATTTATTAAACATTTGTTCAACAAACCAACTTTGTATACTATGCTGAATTCTGAAAACGTCTTCTTCTTCTTCTTCTTCTTCTTCTTCTTCTTCTTCTTCTTCTTCTTCTTCTTCTACTTGTTCTACTTGTCACTTTTAATGTTTCTTAGTTCAGCAAGTACATATTCCTGTAACCAACATGTTTACTTTTTTAGAGAAGAGAGCATTTGTGCTAACATGAAGATTTTGTATCTTGCAGATTATTGCCTTTGTCTCTCTCTTTTTCATCTTGGTGTCTATCACCAACTTCTGCCTTGAGACCCATGAAGCCTTCAATGAAATTCAGAACCGTACCAAAGTGATTTTAGATGGAAACGCTACCAAAGTGGTTTATAGTCTGGAGGTGGTGACGAATCCTGCACTCACGCTGGTGGAGGGCACCTGTGTGGTGTGGTTTACGTTTGAGTTCCTGGTGCGCATCATTTGCTGTCCTGACAAGCTGCTCTTCATCAAGAATATGCTGAATATCATTGACTTTGTGGCCATTCTGCCCTTCTACTTAGAGATTAGTCTGAGCGGACTCTCCTCCAAAGCTGCCACAGATGTGCTAGGATTCTTGCGAGTGGTGCGTTTTGTGAGGATCCTGCGGATCTTCAAGCTGACCCGTCACTTTGTAGGGCTGAGGGTGCTTGGCCACACGCTGCGTGCCAGTGTTAACGAGTTTTGCCTCCTTATCATCTTTCTTGCTCTTGGTGTCCTTATCTTTGCCACAATGATATACTACGCAGAGCGCATTGGTGGAGACCCTAATGATCCGTACATGAACAGTCACACTCATTTCAAGAACATCCCGATCAGCTTCTGGTGGGCTGTGGTCACTATGACCACACTGGGTTATGGGGACATGTTTCCTCAGACCTGGCTGGGTATGATGGTTGGTGCATTATGTGCATTAGCAGGTGTTCTAACGATTGCCATGCCAGTCCCTGTTATTGTGAACAATTTTGGAATGTACTACTCCCTGGCCATGGCAAAGCAGAAGCTGCCCAAAAAAAAGAAACGCCACCACAGAAACCCAGACACGGTGCTGGACTCTGCCTCATTTGGAAAATCAGAGAGCAACTCACATAGGAATAGCGTCCAAAGTGACACTTGCCCTCTTGCACCTGAAGAAAACACCACAAGGAACCGTTCAGGTAAAACACTTGTATTGTGCATTTGGCAACCAAAAAAAAATTGTGTGTGGACAATTGTGTCTGGACAATTGTGTGTTTGTTTGCTTTTATTTATTGTTAGACTCAAAGCAGAATGGCGATGCTAATGTAGCTCGATCAGAGGATGAGCCGCTCTCGCCCACTGAGAGGTGGTCCCTCCGCCGCTCACACAAACGAGACAAGTGCAAGAAAGAGGGTACCTCCTTCCTCCTGACATCTGGAGACTTTACCTGCAGCACCGACCCCACTATCTGTACAGGTACAGAAACCAGAGCAAAACCACCAATCAGCCTTAAATAGTAGCCATCAATATGAATTAAAAATAAAATATAAAGTGTTATAGAAATAATATTATTTTTGGGGGATAAGAAAAGCAAACTTCTAAATAAGAAGTTTTTAGGAACCTACAGCCATGTTCTGTTCAAACCATCAAACTGCTGCCTGAGAAAGGTATTTGTCAATTATAAAAATCTAAGCAATTAAATTTATATACATATGTCTGGTTATAAATTGAACAATATTTTTTCAGAAACATTGAGGATTATTTCATCTTATGTGTATTAGACGTAGGTAATATACTGTAGGTAATATACTGTATTTCTACTATAATAAATGCATTGAATAAAATTTGACCAGTTTCCTTGTGATTGCTTAGTCTCCTAAAACGTTTATAAAAAACAGAGATGATATAATGAACACTAACTAAAGCTAATTACACACTAAAGCTAATTAACAGTAATATAATAAAACCTGTATAACAGTGAATGTGCAGGATGAAGACATTGTATGTAAAAAGCATCTCATTCACTTGACATTCTTTATTACACAGTGCTGTGTAGAGGTAAAGGTTGTAGAAAGATAGGTTGTCTCTGGAAATGATGCTTTTGCACTGAAAAAAAAATAGGAATAAAGAAAAAGTGCTGATAAGTACAAAAAATTAGAATTGAAGCTTATTATTATTATTATTATTATTATTATTATTATTATTACCATCATTATTATTATTAATTTATTTTTAGAAATAAGCATTACTCTTAAGCTTAAAATGGTCTTATTCTCTTGCCATATTTCTAGAAATGAACACTCCAAATAAACAAATGACTCTAACAATAGAATAAGACAATGCTATGTATGTACAAAAAACTAAAAAAACAGGCTTAATATACTTATGCATGTAACTTTGATCTTAAAAGCATAAGTTTAATTAGCCAATATTTAAGTTTGTTTCTAACTATTGTTGACATTAAACATAGCATTACTCGTTTTATCTTTTCAAGTGAGCCAAATAACCAGTGTATAAAATGCTGATTAACTCACCCTTTGTATTCAGTAAGTAACAGAATTATTTACACAAAGAATTGAGACTCTGTAACAGAAATCCAGATTACACATAACCTTAAACCATAAGTAGTCAATGGATAATGTTATACATGTTGTGTCTGTTTATTTGAGTTTTTATTTTATTTCTGTTTATCTTTTATTTAACCAGGTAAAATCCATTAAATCCTGAAAAATCCATTAAAAAACATTTTCTCAGCATTCATGGTAAACACATGTAGAGGGCAAGTAACCTGCACAGACGTGTTGTGATGGATGATTTCTCTACTAGAAAAGCTGTGTAATTTCCCTAGCCAGTGCTGAGAAAGATGCATTCAGAGTAAAAATAGCAGCTGTGGCAGCTGTAGCCTCGGCAGAAAATGAGCAGTGATTAAAGGCACTTGCTCCATGACCAATTCTTCGTAAGCTGTTTTATCATTATACATGTCATTACCAGGGCTGCCACAGCTATTCAAGACTAAAACTAGTCCAGTGATCACATATATCCAGTACAATGCAATGCTTTCTCAAAACCAGTGTTTAACCCCAAATATTTTGTAATACTAACAATAATTAACAGGGTACAATTTTTACTGCTTTTTGAAGCAGTAATAAAAACCAACCGATTTATAAACCTAAGATTCTCATATTGTTTTGTTTTATTACTCATATGTATTTGAGAGTTACCCTTGGGGGAATAAGTGTTGCAGCAGGAAGAGGACATAGAGGAAACCTGGCAACCCTGTTCATTATCAAATGTACTGTGCAATGTGTCATAACAAATACACTCAGGTTGTCTGCAAGCACCTGTTTTTACTGAATCACATCCGTATACAGACATTATGCATAAAATGACATTGTCGGGAAATAACTAATCAGTATTCATCACACATGTCCCCCTTTTTTAAAACTTGTTTCTCTTCCAGGAGAAATAAAAAAGCTATATTTGTCAAAATAGTGCAACTGCATTCAATCAAGCGGCAGGTTAAGAGGCATTTCCTGTTAAATACAAAACATAAAATTATAATGAACTTAAATTGCAACTTGTTTTGTTGACATTGGTTTTATATCTTAAAGGCTGATACAGGATTTTGATGGGGCAAGGGACCAATTTATATGTTCCTTGCCTCACCAATGTGTTACACCTGATAGCACATTGGCTTTTGAATTGCAAGTCCACTTCTGACAGGTGTAGGTGAGTGCACCTTTGCTCCTGGATTTAACTCTGTACCAGTATGAGTTAACTGGTGTCTGCAGGAAGTCTTCCTTTGTCTGCCTCCGTTGTGCCACCAGAAGGATCATGTTGTGAGCTGCAATCCCAATGAATGGCCTGGAGATATTTGTTCCTTTGAAATTCAGTTGGTCAGTTGACACAACATAAGCGAGGCTGTTGCTAGGCTAGGCAATATGATGGCTTACAGTACCTAGACAGTCATCTATCTGTTTTCATTATTGAGTTTCACTCACACAGGGTCTCAAGTGTGTTTGAGTTGCAGTGATTTGCTACTGTGAGTAGCAAAGTTAATGACTAATGAATCTTTTGCTTTGTGATCTTTTGAACTTTTTCTGCTTTTTTGTTGTCCGTTGATGATTTTTTAAATAGAAGAAATATCCTTTAATTAAAGGTTAGTTTTAGATAGAGATTAAGCTAATTAACTATATCAGATATATTTTTTCCATTACTACTGTATGTGCATCCATATTTACCAAGGGTGCCAATAATTCCAGAGGTGACTGTATAGCTCACATCTGGTTTTCATCTATAAATATAACCTGCCTGATTAGCGTCTGGTCGTGAGCAGTGCTGTCAGTTTCAGGTTGCCTGCTTTCTGTTGGAAGTATAATGATGTGGCAGAGCAGGCAGTCAGTACTGAAATTCAGCAGCACCACTAAGCAGATGTGAGTTACGAATGTTCTCTTGGTCCCCAGTGACATTCCTCTAATACACTAATTGCTGCTAATAGGTTTTCATAAGCAGTGTCGGTGAGCCTCAAGGCTTCCTTAAGCACAGTGTGGTGGGATTCTGCTGGGTGTGTGTGAGATCCAAGTGGGTCTGGTTTAAATCACAGAACTGTGGTGTATCTCTGTGTTATCTCTTGAATCTATACATGTGGGTGGTCAGTGTGAGGCCATTGCACATCTCAACAGCCAAAAACTTTCTGTGATATTCTATTAAAAACTAATACTTGTGCACTTGTGTGTTATTTATATGTTTGATAGGTGACAATGGACCCTTAAAGTGTGTGTTGAATCAGTAAACTAGCTAATTCTTATGCTGTCTGTTCCAGTTAGTGATGTGTCGACTGTTTTTTGGACAATGGCAGCCTCTATGAAAATCGTAACACATTCTTTTGTCCGCTGAAAGTTCATTAGTAATCTGTTTTTATGACTCTGCTTCAGTAATTCTGCTACATTGCAGCTGTGAAAGAAATACATTAATGGAATCTTATCAACATCTGAGTTGCTTGGCTCAATATAACGGTTATCGCCACTGTTATTAATATTTATTATTAATGTTTGATTATTGTTATTAATGAGATTAGATTTCAGCTTGTTCACTGTTCACTTTTTTAACATTGCAGAGAGCTGCAAAGACGCCCTGACAGCCACAGCCATCTACGGCCAGACAGAAGTGACCACCATGACAAAAAGTGACATGATTAGATGAACAGCAGAGAGTCTATCCATCAGAGATCCTATCCATTTGTGTCTGTTGGTCTCCATCCAGCATCTTTCATCCAGTCCCAGTCATACACACAACAACACACCTGTCTGCATCCCAGCATGTCTTTGCATGACCTCACTCTGTATGGCGTACCTTGACAAGTGTACTTAATATTTTAGGCACATTCAAACTTGTGTGTCCTGTATGTCATCTTCTCTGAAGTGACTTTGTCAACAACATTTGAATCCTCTACCCAGCGATAATTTTGTTGAACTGCAGCAAATGATTATGTCTTCGTGAGCAACAACATTTTGAGGTGTGGGATGTATGACATAAATAATAATCAAGGCTCATCCAAAATTACAATCAAGTTTCATGAACTTGGAATGCAGAAGTCTGTGTTCGGCAAAAGCTCAATGAAATCATTGTATTTAGTACGTGTAGCTCTATAAATTGTCAAACTCCATGTCATGCGAATTGGGATGTTAGATTTGTTTTGTGTAAAGAATAACATTTCCAGTTTTGTGTCTGATTTGCATCATGCCAGAGCTTTGCTGTAGAGACAGCAGAGCACATTGGAATGATAGAAGGTGCTTTTGGGAAGCCTTTAGTCACTGGGAAAATGCTTAGTCATTTACATTGAGTAGCCAATTTCAAGTTATTTTGATTCAAGGTTTTTGTTCTCCTTTTAACATTTTGATTGGCATTGCTTTATGGATAAAATAAAAAGCACATTTAATTATTTTTTTTATATTAATAAACAACCAATCAATTTATTGCTTCATTTTCTAATGTCACTGGTTGAAAGGGGACCAAGCACCATTTGTGTGTGTGTGTGTGTGTGTGTGTGTGTGTGTGTGTGTGTGTGTGTGTGTGTGTGTGTGTGTGTGTGTGTGTGTGTGTGTGTGTGTGCACCCTTACCTGTCTACCTAAACCTCCTTTACTATGTGCTGTATTCTGTTCCCGCTGTGCCTACTGTCATGTACTGGGAGAAAAAAAATCATATGACTCATGGACAGAAGTATATAAAGTGTAGTCTCAACAATAGGTGCAAGAAGTCTTTTAGTATTTTATTTCTTATTAGTCTGCCATAGTTGCCTTATGTTTATGAACCAAACAAATGTTTTTATTTTAACCTACAACCCAAATTTAAATACATGATTTTATTTTATTCTATTTCAATTAATAATAATAATAATAATAATAATAATAATAATAAATTAACTAATCAAAAAAAGTTTTAATAAATGATATTATTAAAAATAAACAAATTACTCTTTGTAAATAAAAGCACAGTGTATGTAGCACAGTATATTAGGCCACCGCATATATTATAGAGTTAGCATAACCATGCCACAAATGCATTGTATAACGTTATTGTAACTATGTATGAACCATAATCAGAGATTATTTTTTCTATGATTATTTTTGATTTTTTATGATTTCGCTGCCTGTGTTTTGGGGAAATGGCTTCTTGTATAGAATTGTAAGGTACCGTGCAGTAACTCTTAATAAAACTGTATAATGTGTTTCTTGTTGATGCTGTTTAACATTTTGTATCATGTAGGCATGTGTCTATGCACCACTGCTGGAATAGAATTAAATAAAATCTTCCCTAATCTACAAAGATGGAATGTTTCTTCTTTGCTAAATTCTCTTTATGAAGCTTTTCCTTATGCAGTCTCGAGAGAACAGCTGGCCTTGGTGTGCATTTTGGTACATGATTGAAGTTTATGTGTGTAAAAGAGGAGCCATGCCAAAGCCGTCTTCTATCTGGCCAGATGCAGACACCCAATGCAGCAGAATACACACACGTCACCATGGCAATCAGGACAAATAAGCCCTTCTAATTATTGTTAAGCTCACTTGTTCTCTCTGGCTCTCTGCTGCTTTGTCTTATTGCATCTCTTTTACTGTATCTGTCTCTCTGTCTTATGTAGTGAAGGATGATGGTAACTGGGTTCATGAGCTATTTCTGGACACTCAAATTTTAAAGCAATCTAAATGTTATTTTTTTGTGTTATACAAATAGAATGCATTTAATACATAAATATAAATAGATGCAATTTAATCGGAAAGTCTACATTTATTATATTAATTAATTAATTGATTGATTTATTTATTCATTATTATTTATATATTTATATTTATTTTGTTGTATATATTATATTTATGGTTATATTGGTAATATGGTTATATATAAGGTTTAATTAGATAGTAATTAATATTAGTTACTAGCATTAGTTAACATGACCAAACCATAAACTTCATTCAGCATTAATACAGGAAGTAAGTGATTAATGTTTGCATTAATTTATATTTATATTTATATATCAAACATGGTGCTGTGTGTGTGTGTGTGTGTGTGTGTGTGAGTGGTTATGTGTGTGTGTGTGTGTGAGTGGTTATGTGTGTGTGTATGTGTGTGAGTGGTTATGTGTGTGTGTATGTGTGTGTGTGTTTGTGTGCGTGCGTGTGTGCATGCATGTGTGTGTGTGAGTGACTGATGTCCTATAATTACGCACCATTCCAGTTCCATTAGTTAAGTTCCATTAGTACCATTAGTTAAGTTCTTAACTAATTCAGTAATTTTAACAGTTGAGAGGGTTTCTCACTGCTTGTCCACAGCTTCCATGAAGAGGATCTAAGCTCACTGTCAAAATGGTGCGGCTTAGCTGGGCGCTAGAACTTGGGTTGAACTTGGGTTCCAACTTGATCTATAGACTTGAATAATTCTTTCAGTAATTAATGACATTTGTCATTACTATAGTTTATTTCCACATCAATTCATATTTCTTCTCTTTGATTCTACCCATCCCGAGGCATCCAGACATTGTACCAGCTCCGATCATCTTCTGTGCGATGAAGATCTCGGACCTCCACTGAGATGAGGCCGACTCTGTGAGAATCCTGAGACATCTACAGATCTACCAGCTCCAGTTGGACTCTGTGATACTCAGAGGAGATCTGAACTCCATGTGATCCTTACACCAATACGGCATTTGTTAGACTGTATATTTGTAATCACACCCTCTAGTGTCACCCATATGAGCATGGGCCCCCCTTTGAGTCTGGTTCCTCTCAAGGTTTCTTCCTTACCAATTTAAGGGAGTTTTTCCTTGCCACTGCTGCCTGAGTCACCTGTACATGCATACATGCATACATACATACATACATACATACATACATACATACATACATACATACATACATACATACATACATACAGTACATGCATACACACTGTGAACTATATGTCTTGAATTTTTATTATATTAATTCTTTATACTTCTCCTTATGTTTACCTTCTTCTCCATGTTTATGTTCTGTAAAGCTGCTTTGAGACAATGTCCATTGATAAAATCCCTATACAAATAAACTTGAATTGAATTGAACTGAATTGAATTGAATTGAATTGAATTGAATCCTAATCCTGCATTTGTGTTCTTTCTCTCTGAATAATAGAAGTTGTTATTTAGGTATTGGATTAGCACTTACTTTGTTGTGAACACAACAGTTACATATGAGGCTAATTAACACTAGCGTCTCTAAGGATTCTTCAGGTGTAAGGTAAAACGTGAAGACAGAAAACACACGCAGCATCGCTGTGAGGATTTTAACCATGACATGCAAAAAAAATAAGCTTAGATAAAGAACATGATGGTTAAATTTATCAGATCAGCTGTCTCTTCCACTCACCCCACCTTTGTTGTCTTTTTTTTTTAAACCACTAACCCTGTTGTCATGGCAATATAGCACACGGTTGCCATGGGGAGATGCTCATCTGCCTTTTCAACCGGGTCACAAATATGGCCAGCTGAAAAGTAAAAAAAAAAAATGAGGAAAGATTTCTGTTTAGTAGTATTGGCAGAGTGTGGAAAGTTGCAGCTCTTCTGAAGCCAAGGACATGGTGTTTCAGGCCTTGTTAAACATCTGAACTCCTTGGTAACTTCTGTTATTCTGAAGTGTTTTTTTTTTTTTTTAAAGATAGTGTGAGACTTCCTATTGCTCCAAAAAGTGTGCGCAATTTATACTGAAAGACTAAATATACTAAAGACTAAAGATTAAATTATACTGTACTGAAGCTTGTCTCATTTGAGAAAACACTAAACCATTAAAGCTGCATCGCCTGTAGACGATCTCACTTTTTGGCTTATTGGATAGTTATAAGCTTTCTGAAATGACACAGTTGGGATAAAGGGTTGATAAATAATTACATTTACTTGATCTGTAAATGAAGCATGCTAATAATAAAAGAGTTAGACTTTTAGTCTTACAATATTGTTAATCAAACACACATTCACACTGCTCTGTGTCCTTAAGAACAAAAGAATATAAAATCGTGGCACAAAATAGTTGTCATGGTAATGTCAATCTGTGGTACCCCCAAACCCCCCTTGTTCCCTCACCCATTGTCATTTCAGAATTCTGAGAATAACGAAAGACAAGTCTTACCACAATCCCCCAGAGTCGGGCTGAGTCAATGGTGTCAGCTCCTGCCTTTTTCTTTAATTAGCTTCTCTGTGAAGAGCCTCTGTTATTGGGATTCAGTATTTCATCATGTGTGGGTTATACACACTAGGCTTTTAATATTGTTTATAAAGCACCTTTCTTTTATCAGGAGGATTCAGTTCTTATTGCCTGCTTGATAATTACACACACTAAACATTTTTTATACTTATCTACTTTTCTACTGTGAATGTATTATGTTCAATTAATTATGGATTCAGCAATTAAACATAGGGCATGCTGTAAAAAATTAGTGCACTCTATAGTTCAGTAAAATGTAGACCATTTTTAGCAATAATAACTTAAAGTAAATGCATTCTGGAGAGGTTTATCAGTCTCTCACAATCTTGGCCCACTATACTTTTCTTCAGTGCATTGCTGTTTGAGGGCATTCATTTATGCACAGCTTGGCATCTCAATGGGATTGAGGTCAGGACTTCAACTAGACTTTAACTAGACTTGGCCTCCCATTTGAATCAGGAATATTGCGTAAAGTGCAATAGTGTCTCAATGCAGCAAGTTTCCCAGGTCCTGTGGCTGCAAAACAAGTCCGAATCACCACCCATCCACCACCATGCCTGACAGTTTGTATAAGGTGTTTGTGGTAATAAGCTTTGTTTGGTTTTCATCAAACATGGTGTCATGGACGGCTTGGACCATTCCCTGCCTGAACACCCGGGGGTGTCCTGTGTCTTTGCTTGGCCACGTGCATTTGCCTCACCTGTTCCTTAACCCGTTCCCACCTCTGCACACATGTTTCTCATGTCTCCCCAATTACCTCCCCTATTTATCCCTGTTGCAATTTTGCAAAATTCAATTCAATTCAGCGAGAAGAGAAAGTGCTTTTTCCTAGCTTTCGTCTAAGGATAGCTATGTATAAAAATATATAATTTCTGACATATCTAGTGATTTCCTGATGTTCTAAAACACGTGCAGTCTCTGTGATTGGCACAATGCAATGTGCAAATGCAAATTCAGGCTCTTTGATGTCTGAACAGCTAGGCACGATAAAAAACATGGATGATTGAAAATCTTCAAATGCATGTGCACTTTGTGAAGAAAATCTATTAGAGCTACAAGTATTAAAGACACATTAAGGGCTTAAACAACATGCACATGGTGCCTGTGCTAAACAAGACCCAATGGGAATGATCCATGTTCAGACTAATGGACACAATCCTCCACTTTCATGCTCCATGTTTTTTGTCTCTCTTGTGTAGCACCGTTCTACTATCTGTGTATATATAGTGATTTGATTTCATCTGATGCTTTCACTGCACCTAATTGTAAACTTCAGAATATCGCTAAACTATTTATTAAGCATTTAACATTTACTATGAAAGGATACTATATACTATAATAATTTACTATTATTATTATTATTATTATTATTATTATTATTATTATTAGTAGTAGTAGTAGTAGTAGTAGTAGTAGCAGTAATTACCTCACGCATTTATAGCAGCTGTCTTGTGTGTGTTGTATGTGTATGTGTTTAGTCCTTGTCTATTGTCTATTGATTTCATCTCCTATTTTTTGTCTACTGGTTTTATTGTTTTTGTCATTTTGTATTTTAGTTTTCTATATATATTTTTCCATGTGTTTGTAGTTGTTAGTTTTAAAACAAATACCCTGTTTGAAATGCTATCCCTGCATTTGGGTCTGGAATTTTGTACCTATGGAGGTAGTATTAATAGTACTTTAATATAAAAATAAACAGTGATGACAATTATATAATGTATAAAACATCATACATATTACATTAAGCTTGTCATTTAGAATATTACAATCAATTTTAAAATGAAATAAGAATAGTATTAGATATGAATAGTATTAGATATTGGGTAAGTCGCGGCCTAATGGTTAGAGAGTCTGACTCCTAACCCTAAGGTTGTGGGTTCGAGTCTCTGGCCGGCCATGACTGAGATGCCCTTAAGCAAGGCACCGAACCCCCCAACTGCTCCCCGGGTGCCGCAGCATAAATGGCTGCCCACTGCTCCGGGTGTGTGTTCATGTTGTGTGTGTGCACTTTGGATGGGTTAAATGCAGAGAACAAATTCTGAGTATGGGTCACCATACTTAGCCATATGTCATGTCACTTTCACTAGATATGAATGCTTAATAGGACTCTGTGGTCTCCTGACAGGAGATTGATTGCAAACTGTAAATAGTGTGGCCTTTTGAGCATTATGGTATACCATCAACAAATCCAAGTGTGCTTTATTTTTGCTGGGTGACTGATTTGGCCAAGAAGACATGCCTGCTGCGGGCATGACAGTGGCTGAGCCAATTACATTGGCTGAAGGCCCAGGTGCAATGGGACAATATGATATGATAGAAGAAAGCAAAAGTGTCTACAATATAGAAATAACTGTCTTGAGGGCTTTTTTTATGCTTACATAAATCAAGCAAAAGCCAAAATAATGGCTGTATTCAAATGACTAAGAGGAAGAGACATGATTCATGACACTTACAGACTTTGCTATGATGCATCTTGCTTTTTATGTGCTGGATTTAAACTGCACAATGTGTTTAAACTGCAGAATGGCAAAATAACACAATTTTAAGTTTGGTTCAATTTAGTTTTATGATTTTAATTGTTAATACCATTGCAGAATGTTAACAACTGTGGATGAGATTCTTTTTAAAAAGCAAATTACATGAACCCACACCTAAGATGTATATACTGTACTAGTTGTGTCATTATATAAATCTCTCTCTCTCTCTCTCTCTCTCTCTCTCTCTCTCTCTCTCTCTCTCTCTCTCTCTCTCTCTATCTATCTATCTATCTATCTATCACTCTTTCTGTCTCTATTTATGTGTGTGTCCTAGCGACCCTAAGGTTCAGAAACATTTCAGAACTTTGTACACTGTGGTAAGCATGGTGTGACATACAACACAATATAACAGCATCATGCACATGTATACAAAAATACTGTAAATTGTACTATAAGTGTCTAATTTAAAGAAAGTGAAAAGAAAGTATCTATCTCTGAAGAAATGCACCAGATAGTAATTTCTGATCATCATAATATATACAGTATAAGGGCTAAAATGGCAAAGTGGAGATGAACAAGCCAACGGTTCTGTCTTCTGTCCTTTTGTGATTGTGATGCAATCATAGGACAATGTGTCAATGTGTCCTCTAAAGGTATTATGAGGTTAAAAGGATGCTGGAGTAAATATTCCACCTAATGTATACAACTAAATGAACTAGTGTTACAGATGCATCAGTGATATTTCTCCATGTTTAACCACAGTCTCTTATAGGTTGCATAAATCTACAGTCTGAGCTACAAAGAACCAGCCCCAGCCCCACTTCTTCTGTTCACTTTTTTCTTCTTGCTGTTGTGCTTGGTTTCACTTGTGTTAAGATACATGTAAGCGCTAACAGCAAATAATCTGATGTACTGAACAAATCAAAAATAAAACCTTATACTGATGTCTTTTTAATCTCTGAATGACAGGAGGGATTTAACCCTGTTTAACCTTTTTAACTCATTTATATCAGAAGCTTCTACTGCACAGTACAGTTTATTTCTTTATTGATTAATCTAGGATAGAACTTTAATTTTTGACCCCATTCTACTTCATAGAACATCTAAATCATAGATGTTGTTGAATGTAGTAGTTTAGTGGGTAAGGTGTTGTGAGTTTGAGTCAGTGATCCACCAAGCTGCCCTTGGTTTTGGATCAAGGCCCATAAGCCTCAGTTGTATAAGATGAGATAACAAAAAATATGTTGCTCTGTTGGATGGCAAAAAAAACAATTGTTCAATCAGTGTGCCATGTGTTGAAGTTATATTATGTGCATTTTCATTAATGACCTCTGCTACAGGAATAGGAAAATCAATGAGGCAAAGAATGGAGCAACTCTGCCTCTGTTTTAATCATTTAATCAGTAGCCACTCCAGTCTAGTCTCCATCAGTGAGAACTTCCAAGGAAACCCATACTTAAGTGAAGAACACACACACACACACACACACACACACACACACACACACACACACACACACACACACACACACACACACACACACACACACACACACACACACACACACACACCACCAGAACAGCATAGTAACATTAGATAGACTCAATAAAACAAAATTATGTACAATTATGTGCAGTTATAACATTATAACATATTTGTGCAATAACTGTATTTATCCTGGCACCTGTTTAAAATAAATAAAATAACAACTGTCTCTGGCTTTGTTGCTAAAGAAGAAGCAGGTTTAATCAAAACAATAGCATAAGATTAACAACTAAATCAGCTTCACTGTAACATAATTAGTTGTAATGGAACCTAAAGATCAATTATAGATATTTACATTAATATTATAGGTACTGTATTAAAACTACAGTTATCAATGTTTTAAAAAATATCAATTTAAAATAAAAGCTAAGTATACGATTCTCCAAATCATTGCTCCGTTTGGTAGGAGTTAAGCTTCCTAAGAAGTATTTAACAATACTCTGCTAGTATTGCTCCATGCTAGTATACCGATTGTATTTATATAAAAAAGACACAAACCACACTTTTGTCTTTCATACTTATTGTGTTGACAGAAGCAATCAGTATTAACATGGTTTATGCACTTCAATTCACCGTATTTTTCCATACTTTTAAACCAGCCAATTAATTTCTCCATTGTACTACACAACAAACTGTCAACTATACTTTATAAAAAAAAATATTTCACATACAATAAAAAATAATAAGAAATAAGAACTTTAATGGGCTACCAAGGACTCATTAAATATTAGACCGACCACATGCAAAATGTTCTTGTTAAACTTTCTGAAAAATCCTAAATCAGAAGGCCCTAATTTGTTCCAGACCATTTCTACAATGAGAGCGTAAAATATTCATAGATATCCTGCAGCTGACTATTTTCCTTGTTTAAAGGGTTTAAACTCTTTAAATGTTTTGTACCACCTCCTTTCCCTAGTCATGGGAGACCAAAACCCCAGCTCATGGTTAGCTGTTTCTTTAACAACTTTGTATATATTAACAACTTAATATACTTACTTACTGAATGATCTATTGTTTTGTCTAAAAGAGCTCTGCATAATGAATACCTGTTAAGTTATTTTTGCATAAAAATATTCACTTATGCAAGTGACTAATAATATTATGTTTGCCACTGGGTTGAAACATTTTGTAGGCAAAATATCATAGCATGCTTTCCGAAAGACCTAGATATGTCACTGACTGAGACAGTGAGTGGAAGCCTAAAAATCAAGCTGGCTGTTATTATCAACTTGATGAGAGCATGTCATGAACAATGACAACCATCTAATTAAAACAGAATGCTTAGTTGAATGAATTGGCCATTACAAGGAAAAATTAAAGAGGTAACCACAATCTGAATGGTCCATGCTGCCACTGTAAGCATTGACACTCCAGTAGGTTACACTGCTTTTCTGCGCACATACTGTACAGAGCATTACAGCTTTTCTTTATAGCTGTTATAATTATAATTATATAATTATAATTATTCAGAGCCCAAATATACAGTAAGTTATCCTTAGTTTGTTAGATAAAGTAAACAATATGATCTACATCAAAGTTGCTCACTAGTCATACTCATAATTTTACAGAAAGATTAGAATAGTACTGTTTATAAAACACATGTGTGGGGAAAAAAACAGTAGCTCTGTGTTCTGTACTGTGGTATATATAACCTCATGTTACATGGACATATAACCTTGTGTATACAAAGTGTACTAGTATTAAAGGAACCAGGTACTTGAAACTTTTCATCATGTGTAAGCTGAAAGCCTGAGAATCAGAAGGATGTTTGTTTCTAAATCCGGTTCCAATGGTGGGAAAAGGGGAAGTGGCCCCTTTCACCACTGGCCTCTTAGCCAAGTAAACATGTACAAAGGAACCTGCAATCCAGTGCATCCCCTGCTTTAATTAAACTGCCAGGATGTCAAATGCAGCTGTGTATGTGAGTGTGTGAGTGAGAGGATGTATGGTATGAGAGGATGTGCGTAGTTTGATAGTGTATAATGTGTGTGTGTGTGTGAGAGAGAGAGAGAGATAGAGACAGAGAGAGAGGGATGTACGCGTGTTTGTGCGAGTGTGATTGATATTGTGCATGTGTGGAGAGAGGTGTTTTTTACCGAATATAATGAGAAGGATGTTCTTCAAAGAGAACACAGGGGAAAATGTGAAAGTTCAAATCTGATGCAGCTACAGTACAAAACAAAACTTCTGAACCAAGTCAAGGCTGTCTGTTTTCTCTGGCAATGTTCTGTGTTTGGGCACCAAAATGAAGAAGGAAAATAATTACTATTTTCCAGCTAATTACAGATATGTGGCTATTAAAATATAGAAGATTATTTGGTTAAATCCAATAGACCTGTGCTTGTTTATTGTCCTGTTTATCTGTTGCTCTTTTCTGTGTTCTGCATATGTCTCACACTATTGCATATTATTTGCACTTTATGTAGTATTGCATACTGTTATGAGTTCCACAGTGTGGGAGGAATGAGATTTTTTTTTCTAATGTATTCAAGTTATATAGAGGAATGACAATAGAAATCCACTTTACTTGGTTATATGATTATGATTGTTTAATGATAGATTTAATGAAAAATTGTTGCATATATATATATATATATATATATATATATATATATATATATATATATATATATATATATATATATATATATATATAAAATGGCTATTAATTACTTAGAAATGCATTATAGCAATGGTCAGACTCATAGCTTTAGTCTGTTACAGTGAGACATGCTATAAACCCTGTTTATAAACCATGTTTATAAAAATACCAACAGTACAGAAACCATAAAAAATATCTTCAGTGATATGTTTATTTATTCTATCGACCATTTCCATGTAACTCTTCACCTGAGAAGCTGTTAGGATTTTCTCTCGTCTTTAATAAATCACCCTGCTTTTAGAACCACAGAGGACAGTCAGCGTTCAATAGCTCAAATGGTTGCTGATGTTCAGTTGTCAATGGCCGCTGTTTATCCTGCCTTTTGCAGTGTAAGGGCCACTTGCCTCCCCCAGACTCGCATGGGATAATTTGTGTCAGAGCTGAGATATAGAGCCTTGCTAATGCCTGGTTACTTGCTAGCTGTTCACAGCTCAATTACCCATGTGACAATAATGGCCAGCGGACATACATCTCAAAAGCAATTCGCCCATTTAGAGAGGCAATCTGCTTGATCACGGCATCCCTGCAGTCATTTTATCCAATTATTGAAATGGCCCTAAAAGGCATGCACAAGGGTTTAAAAAGGACATGAATGCAGTTGTGGTTGACTGGACAAAGCAACATATACTTTCCTTGTATCTGTTCAAGGTTATACAATCAAATGTATAGTGTACAAGTAGAGATAACCTATATAATACTGACACATACTTAGAGATTATCTTCATGCACTGTTTATCTCCAGCATCCCTTAGCTGCATCTTGATCCATCTGAAGGTATTAATTTTTTATGTCAGCTACAAGGACTAGCTCTTATCAGTTGCCTTTGCCTTTGCATAGCTGACCAGAGACACACTTTAGACATAGGACGTACAACAATCAACATAGGGCTTGGAAGGCAGGGTGCAGGGTTTGATATGAACGCTTTCACATTTTACTCAGGACACAGAAATGTGAAAATTTACACCTGTTTTTATTTTAAGTTGTATCAATAGGGAAAGATTAATTATCAATGAACACAAACAATGGACTCATTATCTCAATGGATTCATTTCCTGACATATGCCATACAAGCTATCAAATATCATATTAATGTTTACGAATTAACCCTGAGCAATCATTGATTTCTATTGTAGTCATTTTAAATATAATACCATAATTGCTAGACTGTATTCTATAGTAGTCTTAGGCAAGTAACTCATATGTGCTTTTTTCCCCTGATACTTGTTTCATGCTTTCTGCATTGAATAGCATTTTGTCTACACATAAAAAGTACAAATATTTACCAGAAAATGAAAACTAAAGTGCCTTAATATAGTATGTGATAATTCTATGGAAATGAGCTAAAAGCACTCAGGTGTTTTACATTGTAGGTGTTTGGTGGTATGTGTTAATAAAAATGTCATCTCTTTCTTTTTGTTGCGATTGCTTTCATTGTACTCTGCTATTCTCTCCCCCCAAAGTGCTATTCATGTGTGTAGGCTGTAAGGAGCAAGAGAAAAGCCAGCACTCAATACAGTGACTCACACTCTAGTCTGCAGGTTGTGACTGAGTGTTTAACTTTCCGTGTGTTTGTGTATGTGTATGTATGTGTATGTGTATTCTGTCTGCACTAGCTGTATACTTTCATAATGTAGTCTGAATATGTTATTTCTAAGACCAGATGATAATTAATGATGATAATTAAAAGAAAATGACTGTAATCCAAATTTGATTATTGATATAAAAGTGTTAAGGTTATGCCAGATCATGCCTCAACTACATTACCCATCAACTCCTGCACATTTCCTTGTCACCTGTCTCAATCCTCCTCTCCTGTGTCCTGTGACTCCTATGTATATTCATTCTTGTGTTTCAGTGCCTTTTTGTCATGCTTCATTTGGCCCAAATTGCATGATGCAATTATTTGTATACTTGTAGAAGCTGTAAGTAAGTGTGAGTCTTTTGTATGGCAATGTGCCATTTGGGATGCAGCCCAAGAATTCATGACTCATGAGGGCTTATAATTAATTGCTATTGATATTAGAATTGATTAACTTTTTTTTGCACATCAGTATGACTGTCACATTTACTGAGTACCAGATAAAAGAGAAAAACCTTTCAACAAGGACCGAATTTTTAATAAAACAGTTTGAATCACTTACTCTTGTCTGACAAATCATTTATTATTGCCACACATTACTTTACAGCAATTTTCTACATACTGTATATCCCAGCTTTTGGAAGATCGGGTCAGAGCGCAGTTGGGGTCAAGGGCTCAACAGTGACCGTGCTGGGGTTTGAACCCCAATCTTCCAAACAAAGTCAAAGCTGCTACCACAAAAAAGCTCTACATCGACTGACTCTCATTTACATAATTTCACACGATACTTTCATGAGCAATGGCACGGGCTTGCGTTGGTTCCAATGATGTCTAGTCCTGCTTGTGCGCTTTTGCACTTTTTTTGACCTGACCAATTTTTTGTGTCCTCAACCTTTGCCCTTCATACCCTGCCTCTCACCAACTACTCATATTCTCTTACTTTCCACAGTCTTCACTTACTGTATTTCATCTCTCCTTATTAAAAGTGAGTATAAAAAAAAATTATCCTAGCTTCCAGAATCATCTGACTTCTATTCCTCTCTACCACTTGAGTTAGCTGCCAAAAGTTTCTTATCCATTAACCTCCCCTCCTTTTGATCTCAGTCCTAAGAAGTCTTGTCAGCCTACTGATGTAATGGATGTTCTGTGCAGAGAACTAAGGGAAGCAGAGAAAAGGTGCCTGAAAATACTTGATTCTGGCCTCCTCACATACTGCACTCTTCTGACAGTGTTCACTGATGTCACTTCTGCTAAGTCATCCTATGACAAGGGAAAGCATCTGCATCTGATCCACATAAACTCTTTAACATAATTTCTTTACTTTTTTAAGCCTCTACATTCCCCTTCATTACTCAAGGGTAGGATTAGCAGCCAACCTTTCACTCATACCCCTACCACTACACTGAAAAAAAAACAAAAAAACCCTTAAGACATTTTTTTTCTCTTTCTACACAAGACGTCTTGCAGCTCACCTGGCCACGGGATCCCATCACCTACACAATGCTCCAGACAATCTTACAAAACCTCCTCACCTTCATCACTTTCAAAAAAAGCAACTATAACCGTATACTTCAATATAAACTACTGACCTATATCCCATTTCTCCTTTCTTTCTATATCTCTTTACCACGATGTCTACACTCATTCTGTGTGGGTACAAGTTTTCTGAAGGAGAAAGCATTAGGTCACAATGTTCTGAATAGGCCTGTTGTGGTGAGCAAGGAGAAACGCAGAGACAAAGTCTGACTCTGTGTGGCATCTAAGGATAATAAAAGTAAGAATGTGGTCTGAAGGCTATATGAACTTCTTAAGTGTGAGGTACTGTACTAACAATAAAAATGTTTAATTCATTTAAAGCTCCATTAGTCCTGAATTTCCTTACAGTGTGGTATTAGACTACTTCACAGTCGCACTCCTGTTTACAATTTTATTCTTCTCCACATTGGCTGTGGCTCCTGCCAGTGGTGTAAATCCTTCATTAAAAAAATACATTCTTTGTAACTTTTAAAAAGAAAATAAGTACAGACCTGAGAATAAACTCTTTATTGATGATTTTTGTGATAGACCATATACAGTAGTCATATAGCTCATTTTCTTCCCAAGTGTATCAGAAATACTGTACAATATCAATGACACTGACATCATGAGAGTCCTTGGTACAGATAAGTACTAGCATATTAATGTTCTTTTCACCCTAATAAACAGGGTGTGTGGTGGTGCCATATCGAGTGAAAGAGCTACACATCAACAACACAGGCAGTGCTGGTCACAACAACCCCCATGACTGTGATATTACCTCAAACTGTCCCATCTTCTGTCTATCTATGGTCCACATTTGCTGAAGTACCTGCAGAAATATTGCTTTTTTGCACCTAAAACTAGTACAGCACAAACATATAGACTTTACACCATTTTCAAGATAAAAACAAAAACAATTAATGAAAAGGCATGATTGTGTTTTTCTGTAAATAATTTTAAAAATAATATTGCGTTTCTTAACATGGTCAGAATACGTTTACATTCACAATAAATATTCCTATTGAT
Source organism: Tachysurus vachellii (assembly GCF_030014155.1). Classification (NCBI taxonomy): domain Eukaryota; kingdom Metazoa; phylum Chordata; class Actinopteri; order Siluriformes; family Bagridae; genus Tachysurus; species Tachysurus vachellii. The sequence goes on from NC_083470.1 coordinate 11,501,320, forward strand.
AAAACACACTTCCAGAGTGTGTTCATATATATATACATATACGTATATATATATATATACGTATATATATATTTTGTTCTCCTCTGTTATATTTCAACACACAAATTGTGTTGCTTTAGCTAGATGCCTGAATTTTCTTTTTCTAAATTCTAATTAATAAAATAAACAACACAGAATGTTGTCAGAGTAAACTAAGAAGTGCAAGAGGTTCTGTCGTTTTCACAAAATGGCAGCAGCAAATGATAATATTGAATAGAGCACACCGAATCGAGTGCAGAATATCCGAACAATATTAAACCATATGTTAACATCAATAACTAAACAAACATGAAAACATGATTGTGAGCAGGACCCTGTTCCTGATTCAGAGGGAAGAACAAGTGAATGTACTCACATCATCAAAAAGAAAAACAACACACTCTGCCTTTTCCAACAAACATATTGACACATCAGACACAATCATTACACAATACATACACATGTAAAGACATGTACAAAATAGATATTCTAAGTTTACAATGTACATCATAGATACTCAATAATACATGAATACAACTTGTTTGTATAGTCATACAGTATATACTCCTCACAGTCGTTTAACAAAATGTACACTGATATTTACAGTTATTATATTGAGAATCACAATTTACATACATATACATAATAATAGCTTGCTCACAAATACCATGGCCTCCAGCACCACTGAAAGAAAAATGCCTTATAAGAAAATAAATTAGCTACAATAGGAGTCGGCTGTCCTACTGGTGGGATGAAATGGAACTGTTGTAATCACTTTGATAGGTTCACTTTGAATATATATACAGGTGTTTTTGTGCAATTCTAGATTGTCCTAAAAATTGTAACCCTGAATGAGTGATGAATTGTAGATTATATAATGTGCCACTATTAAAACATGTAATAGAGCTATTTATATAAATCTTATATCTTACAAGTAATGTGCTTGGTACATTTGAGAATGTGGCTCTTCTTTATAGCCTTTTTGTTTGTGTGTTTGTGCGTGTGTGCGCGTGCATGCAAGAGTGTGTGTGTTATTTGCAGTCTTTGTCGTAGCTGTTTGTGCAGATCTCATTTGTCACAGACTTGCAAATATTTGATGACAAATTTGATGGAAATATAAAGAGGGAGCTATAATTCTTGGTCCATGCTTATTAATCAGCTGAGCTACTGTGTGTTTTTAAGCCTTGTCAGGTTGTTCCTAGAAAATGCAAGTTTGGGGTCTCAGCTATAGGAGAACTAAAGTGCACTGGTCTCAGAGAAGTCAGTAAAATGTGCAAAAATAAACTAAAGATCAGGAAAGTGTTACAGGAATGATCATAGGCACTGTCTAACAGCTGTGCTTAGCAGGTTCAGGAGAAATGGGGATGACATTTCTGAGATACTGTGGAGGTGAAAAAGGAGACAGAGGCACAGAGATATGCCTTCAAACCTTTCATCAGTAAATGAGGACACGTTGTGGTAACAATGTGCTATTACACATGGAACGTGAACAACAATGTCGCTGGACATAACTGAACAAATCCTTCAGTGGAGTATTATCAGTATTTATCCAAGGACCTCATGTCCAGTCAGTTTATCCAGTACTGAATGCATGCCCAGAATTATGAAGCATAATTGAATCATACTAAAACTTTGATAATTTCAGGAGTGGGCTAAGTAAAGGAATCTAGTGAATTACATTTTATTAATTCTTCCTCTCACTCAGGAACCTGGGGACCATGGAAGCCCTCTGCTTGTTTGTTCCCTGTTGATTGTCAGGGTTTGTTGCCAGGGGATCCATGAGACTTGTGTAGGAACAGCATGTTCATACTGAGAATTGTGGGCTTTCCACCCTCCACCTCACCCGACGAGAATTCGTTAGCATGCTGTCTGGGACATGGGCTCCCTGGGGAAACACCACTGTGAAGCATGCTGCTTAGGTCTATTTTTACACCATGAGGCATCATGGCAGTTATAGGAGACGCAAACCAAACAGAGCTGCCAAATAATCAAATGCTCTGCTGCATTATTTGCCAAGATGCAGAACTGGTGCCAAGTGAAGATGTGCTTTGGGTGAAAGAGTAAAGACCAGCAGACTATGACCATTCCAAAGAAGCTTATGTCTTCCATATACATCCTATCTGTCATATATTCTTTTCATAAATACATTAAACCACATAAAAACGATTTTCAAAATCTAGCATGTATTTTAAGCCAATTCAACACCCTTTGTCTATTTGTAAGGTGATCATATGTAGACCTATGCAGGCTGCTTAGGCAGTAAAATACAGTGCAAGTTGTGAACAATGACTGCTATACTACAACATAATTTTGGAATATTTAACATATTTTGGCTTAAAAATAAACCATTTAACCATTTGCAGAAGCAGAAACTATTCTTATGGATCTTAAATAATTCAGTCTGAATATCTAAGCTAATTAGACTGACTGATGTACAATTTCCCAAAGTTAAGTCAAAATCATGTTAACTGGTAGAAGGAGAGAAAGAGAGAGAAAGAAAAAGAATATAGAATATAAGTGATGCTCACTCTACCATTTAACATTCACCCTTGTGCTGCAGTGCTTATGGGAAACAGAGCCTGGACATGCACAGTCCAAGTACATAACCGTATCAAAATGTACTGAAGACCATTATTAGTGTTATTATTTTCTATTAAAGGTCGTTTTTTTCCATCATATGCTATTTTGATACTAATATAAGATTGTGTATGTTATAGATCTTGTATGTACATTGAACTGCTGTGCTTGATGATGTTAACATTTTAACATTAACATTATTGCAACCCAATACGTTAAATGTGCTTATTTTTTGTGCTGATCACTCATTGCACATCTGGCAGTCATCTGATTACTAAAACTAGATTTATCTAAATCTGTAGTAAGTGTGGCAAAATAAAAGCCACAAATGCATGCTGCTTTACGTGTGTATGACTGTGTGTGTGTGTGTGTGTGTGTGTGTGTGTGTGTGTGTGTGTTTGAGAGATACTGCATTAAAATTAGATGCGTTATGGGGGTTTTGGTGAATATAGTGCCCCCGAGTGGAAACATTTGTTCAGTACTGTATGAGATTATGGTACATTTGGTTGCGCCTAGTGCTCTATGGGCATAAACACTTACACAGGACAAGAGTTGAAGTAAATACTTGGATAACATCAACATTATGTGTACAGTACATTTCTCTCTGTTGTACTACTTCACCAGGTTTTATGTGCCTTCCTCTGTCAAAAGTCATTTCTAAACAAAACTGTTCCTCACAAAACACTGCATAAATAGACCATTTAGACATTAGCTGCATCCCAAACAATGTACTTATAGACTATACACTTACACTATGCACTCTGTACTCCTCCATCTATTTCATCCACAAATTTTTGAAGGGTAGTGTCATCTCAAACAGAACACTAACATTTTTTAAGCAGAAGCTCTTATCTAGTCCGTATAATGCTACACTGCTAGCAGAAAACATTGAATTAGCTGACTACAGTGAATTTCTAAATTGTTGAATAATAAATCACACAATATGGGCTTATTTAAAAGACATCTGTAAGAAGTCCGGTCTGCCTGAGTGTCAGCCAACAGAATTAATTATTTTCATCCAGAGTCTCTTCCCCCACACAAACAAAGCTACGAGCATTTAGCGCATAAAGTGTCCAACATTCCCCCAACACTATTCACACTATTTATACTACAAAATGGCATAGAATAGTGTATGAGATTTGGGATGCACCTTTTTTTTTTGAGGTAAACCAGTATCTGGAAATTAATAAATTATATATTTATCATGGAAAAAGCCAGAAACTATTTTTTATTTATAACTTCTGTTCATATTCTGTCACATAACAAATGCAAACACTATGAGGAAAGCACAGTCTACCTCTATCTGCATCCATGATTTCACAGATGTCTATAATTGGCTAGTGTTGCTGTGATTGTCAGGGTACAGAGTTCTTTTTAAATATATACTATAAATGTGCTTGATGAAGACAGACAGTTTCTTCACATTAGTCTTGGGGTTCTCAGAGCAAGCCATTTGCAATTAGTTTTGCCCTCCTAATGAGTTTTATCCAATATTCAGAACTGTGATATCTATATTGTTCTGGGGCAAAATGGGATAATTGGATCCCTTTTAGTGGTTTTCACATCTCAACCCAGACATGAACGATAGTTCCAACAGAAAGAAACATACTGAAAAGCCTGTGTGATTTATCCCACACCATTAGCAGTTCAGGACCCAACGATTCTTGTTATGGAGCATTTGGTGTGTGGCTTAAATCTTTTTAAAAATGAGTCTACATTCATTCTTCTATACGTCTAGTGTTATGTGGATGATGGTGTTTTCTGTCAACCACCTAATCTGTAGAAATGCCTTTGGTCCAAATGTGTAGGTAGGAAAGAGAAGGTTCTAATTCTGGTAATTAGGGCAAGATATGGAGAAGGTCCTTCTGTGGCACTTTCATTACTTACTGATCACACCCACCCCCCACTCACACAGACACACACACACAAACACTCACACACATCATTCTCTCTGTATGGCTTCAAATAAATTATAATAAATGCTGTGGCTTCTTACACCCTTTCCCTTCTTCTTTATCAGTCTGTAGTAGGTGGTGCCTTCGGAGTAGAAAGGAGCTCAGGACTCGGATTTAGGTGGCATTGGGTTGGTCTGGTAGCCGCTGCCATAACCGCTGATGGATGTGGAGTTGGTGATGAGCTCGACAGGTGATGTGCTCCCTGGGCCGAGGTACGCCCGGTGGCTGGGCATTGGAGAGGGTGTGTCGTTGGTGTTTTTACCCAAGATAAAACGTGTCTCATCCTCCAGGTTGGAGGTGTCCTTTGTCAGACTCTTGCGGTAAGAGACGGACAGTTTGTTGGAGCCGTCAGGAATCCAGTTAAAGTGGCGTGCGATAAAGACCAGTGGCAGAGGAAGCATGGCAACGATAATGAGAGCAAAACACATAGCCAGAGCCCACGGAGGGTAGCTCTGGAAACGCTCTAGTGCCTAAAAAAAAAAAGAAGAAGAGGAGATAATATTGATCAGATCTTACAGGTTTTTGCAGTTTTTGGGGATTGTTGATGCAAAAAAGCTTGATTTGAATTTTTTCTTTCATTTACAGAAAACTATTTGAACTGGGGAAATTGCTAATACATGATTATTCTTTAAACTACTGCTAGTGAAGACATGTGTAATTACTAAAATTCTATGATTCAATTTGAAACTGTAATGCAATTTAAACTACCAAAAACATGACCTTGTATTTAATGATTATCCATATAGCGTCTGTGCCACTTATCCTACACAAGTGTTGCACTGAATGTGGAGCTAATCCCAGGGGACTTGGGGAATATCCTTCAGCCTACAACACATCTTTGTACTGAAGGAGGAAACCTAAGAATCTGGAGGAACCTCTCAAAGCACAGGGAGAACATGCAAGCTCTAAGAACACAGGGTGGAGATGTGAATCAAACCCCCAGCCTTGGTGGTGCAAGGCAAGCGCACTAACAACTAATTCAATGTGCATGGTCATCATAATGAATTTTTCATCTGGTTCCACCCTGGTCATACATAAGTGACATGAATAAACAATTTAAAGCTGAGTTTTACTCACCAGATCCTGAACCCATGCATTGTATCCAGGTGGATTGATGGCCAACTCAATAATGCTAGCAGCAATAAGAACAATCAAGCAGGCTGGAGATACATACTTCCACAGATAAAAGTAGAATCTGTATGGTTTGAAACCCAGCATATCTTCTAGATCCTGGACAAACCTGACAATAGACCATATAAATACTGCATGAATGTTGAGATGTTATTATAGCTCACATTTTGTGTTACATATTTCTGTGTTATTTCTGGGCAAATTCATCCAGTTTTAAAATAACTTCAAAAGGTCGGTACGTATGCAGAGAAACACAAGCACAAGCCAGACAGATAGCACTACTAAAAATACAGTGTACCTTTTGGTGCCATAAATCCAGGCCACAGATATATTTTCCAAGATGACAACAATTGTGAGAGGAAGACCAGCAGAGTAGTCATCAAACATGGTGACAAAATAATTCCCAGAACGTTGGACGAATAACAGGCCGCAAAAAAATGCAATGACACAGCAAACCACTGAGGAGAAATAAGAGTTATAGTTATCAAGTGTCTCCTAAAGGAAATATGTGTGTATGGGTCTAATCCCATACACCGAGCTGAATACATAGCCGAATATATAACGGAATACATAGCCGGATCTAGAAATGCATCTGCTCCAGATCCACATAGCATAGGCAGACCAAGGTCGCTCTAAACAATGGCCCAAAAGTGGAACTGATTCATTTTGCAGATCTAGAGATTTAGAGTTGTGCCAGGCGATCAACGATACTCAACAATGGTTACTGTTACCTCCTGGCCCTAAGCTCCTGCAGGGCTAAATGTTATTATAAGAAAATACGGTTCATAAATAATAATATAATATTATCACCACATAAGATAATATTTTCACCACAGCATTTTCTGCAAAATAATTATTCAACTTATTTAAAATAAAAGTTTATAAAGTGGAATTGTGCTTGCAATGTAGTACTGAAGCATAAACCACTCGCAGTGTTCATTGCTGTGGTTCTTAGCTGAACACTCAGGGGCTGAATGGTGATGCGTATTAACTTGATGTCTTCACTGGGAGCTTGGAAGGCAAATGGGTTTTTGTGAATAGCCACCATAGACCTTCTCTCATAATGTTTGACAACATACAGGAAGCAATACTATTGGTTGGATAACACACATTCCCTCAATGACAGAATCAGACTGAAGTATCTTTCTGCTGAGTCATAGTGCCACAGCTGCACTCCCAGATCCCTTACAAGTACACCTCTAGTGGCGTATTTCTGACATGAAGTTACACCTTCAGCTATAGTAGCATTACACTGGATCAAGAAGTATCAGCAACTTAATGAACAAAAATGCATCAATTTGTAATGATTAAATAATAATGAAAAAGATTTGATTATAATCAAAAATAATTATAGTAATTAGCATTCTAAAATGTGCTGACTAACAAAGATTTAACAGCTGCATGGCCTAAACATGGTTCCAGTAACTAGATAAGTCATCCACATGCAAGCAGATTTATGTGTTTATGAACCTGAAATACATATTAAGCTCCTCTTGGGTGGAAGAGGTTAATATCACTGACACTCCTGCACCGATTTTTATAATAACATAAAAATTGCATTAATGTGTAAATGAGTGCGTGTGTGTGAGAGTTCTCACCAGTAAGGATCTCTTTGCGTATTTTGAAGGTATCAAGGATAGGAGTTGTGATGCCAGTCATGGTGCCAATCATGCTTCCCAGACCCAGGTTGATTAGCATGAAAAAGAACATTACTGACCAAAATGGAGATGCTGGGAAGTGTGTCATGGCCTCCGTAAAAGCAATAAAGGCCAAACCAGTGCCTTGAACAGCCTGCAAGTAAAATGAGACAAAGATAAATTAGACAAAGACAGAACATTTTTGTCAAAAGACTAAAATATAATTTCAGTTGACAAGTCCTTTATTCTTTACTTACAAATAAGTAAGGAATAAAATTGAATGGGGAATGCTATTATAAGAGAATATGGTGGTGTGATATCATTTCCACCAAAAGTTTGATTGCTAAAAATGCACATAAATGCTACAGTATATATACACATACATACATACAAACATATATATATATATATATATATATATATATATATATATATATATATATATATATATATATATATATATATATATATATATATATAAAATACCTCACAGGTAAAGTAAATAACATTGATCTTGTTACAATGCCACCTGTAAAGAGGGGACATATTAGGCAGCAAGTGAACAGTCAATTTCCAAAATTGATTTGCTGGAAGCAAGAAAAATGCCAAGTGTAAGCTTTGGAGTGACATTGACAAGAGCATCTGAGTGACTTTGTGATAGCTAGGCAACTGGGTCAGAGCATCTCCAAAATATCAGGTCTTGTAAAGTGTTTCCAGGACATTTCTAACCTGTCTCATACTCTGTATATTGTTGTCTTTAATTTTTCTGTATAGAATTGTCTGTAAATTAAATGTATACTGTCATTATTTTATGTCTGTTCGTTTGAGGGTCACCGACAGCCGTTACAACAGTTCTTGTACAACATACTTTGCCAAAATACCTGATTCTGATGAAGCAAGAGAAGAAATGGGTCTGATAAATCACATTTTCTTTCATACAGATGGCTGGATGTGTGTGTTTTGGGAACCTACACAATATTAAGCAAGCGGTTTTATTGTTATTATGTGCATATGTGCGTGTGTGTGTGTGTGTGTGTGTGTGTGTGTGTATGTATCACTCTTTCACCAGCTGTCTGTCCTGAATACAATTTCCTGATCGAAAACTAGCTGAAGATTCCTTCCAAAAATGCTACATGACTATTTTCTCACAAAAAAACACATCAAATTTAATAATCACACAGTTTTTGTGCAGAAAATTATTTAACAGTATTTGAGCAATCAGCAGTGCTGTGTTATAAAGAATATTAAATCCTTTTACAATGTAATTACTGGTTTAAAACCTGAACTGACCGAATTGTAAATTAAAAGTGCAAAGCTAATTAGACATTATAAACAGACCCAAACATCATTAGCTCAGTAGATTTTAGACTGACTTTATTGAGTTCATTCTCCAGTAGACACTGCTCTAGGCCCAGCTGAGCAAAGCTGTCCTCCTTCACAATTTTAATCACTTCATACATCTCAGCGTAGTCTGATGACGTGAGGTGGGAGAAATTAACATGAGGAGGGATCAGATCATGACTCAGCACATTGGAGTTCAAGTAGCCCAGAATCTTCTCAGCATTCCTAGAACGAGAACACATTAGATGATATCTGGGAATAATCTTGCACATTAATCACATAATAGCCATTTGGAATACCTTATGAACTACTCCTCACAGAATCAGTAGAATTCATTACATTCATATTTTATACTATTAATAACAAATTCAGAAAGTGTGCACTCACTCCACCACACATTTTTCGTTCATGATGTTGGCCTTGAAACCAAGCACAGCAAACACCACGAGAGTGGCCAGGATGGAGGTGAAGAAGTTGATGAAAGACACTAAGACAGCATCAAAATGGCAGTTGTTGTCCCTCTTGTTGTAGCTGGAGAAAGCAATGACTCCACCAAAACCCAGACCCAAAGCAAAGAAGACCTGTGTAGCAGCCTCACGCCATACCTGTGGCTCCAGCATGATCTCCAGCTGCAGGAACATGCATTCGGTGAAATGTTCATCAATTTCTGCTCAATTATTGAAACAGAGCTTGTGCTTATCATGAACACTTGACAATTCTCCTTTCTTAGTCATGCAATGATTTATTATTTGAAAATTAGTTTCCTGTATCTATTTTTATGCACCTACTTAATAACTCACTTAGCTCCATGGTCCATTTGGGCATGCATGAGTAATGAGAAATAAATTTATAGCTCTATAAATATGCATGACTTTATCCTTAATGCACCACCAGGGGGAGACAGCAGTCAGTGTGGCACACTGAGATAAAGATAAAAGTTTATTTGAAATTGGCTTCTGTTCAAGGGTGCTGACACTTAAATAAGTTATGTAGCACACTCCATGCGCTGCTCATACATGTGGGAAAAATCAGTCTTTTGAATAATTGTGTATTGGTGTGTGAGACTGAGAATGTATCTGGCTTCTTACCTTTGGTGTGAACATGTGAGCAATGCCATCTACAGCCCCTTTAAGAAACAATCCACGTACCAGGAAGCAGAAAAGCACCACATACGGGAACAATGAGCTGAAGTACATCACCTAAGGAATTCCCCATAATGCACAGAACGTTTATTAGATCAAGTCTGTGATCTGATCAATTAGTAAAAGCTTTGCCAGTTTACAGAAAGAGAGGATTCTTTTCAACCTCTTCTTATAGATATGTGATCAATCATCAAATGTATAGGTGTTTACAATCTTTAAAGGTCGAAATGTACATAAAAACATAATGTGTATCACTGAACTTTTGTACTGGTCATGTATTTACCTTTCCGGAGGACTGGATACCCTTGATGACAGCCAAACAGACAATGACCCACGCTAATAACAGAGACAGAGTCATCTTCCAGTTCAGCCCTCCACTGTCCGCAATAGTGCTGGTTATGTTTAGTGTCTCACGATACCAAAAGTATGTGGTGGCGGAGCTTTTCTCGCACTCTGGCTCTACAACTGCTCAGGCAAAAAAGCAGAAGTGCACGATACAATCTGTAATGAATCACTGTACACAGTGTTAATGAAAGGTCATCTACTGTACATCTACACAGCAAGTGAGTGTCAGTGAAAACCCACAGGAAGTTAGTGAGGCCATAATATTTTCACCTTTTTTATATGTTATATTATATGTTATATTTTGGATAAATATATTTGGAAACTACTAAAAAGTAAAAATAGCAAAACATAGAAATATTTCACCAAATCACACAGATTTCTTTACATATTATTATTGTTTTTAACTTTAATTAGGCTATTTTGCTGCAAACCTTGCTAGCTAATTGTAATTTCCTTACACAGTAAACATCACAGTTTGGATAAGTTTCTGGATAGTGGCATGCATTAGAGAATCAGGTACTGAATTTTAAAAATGTCATACTCTTGGGGGTAAATATACATTGCATTGCTATAGCTTTATTATGGTTGTTGTTGGTTTTTCAGCTGCTCCCCCTGTTCTGTCCTGGTTCCCATGTTAGATGTGGATCAGGTTGTTTGCACAGGTTTGCTCCCAATTATTTTGGCTTGAGACTGGCAGTTAGCTCTTCAGTGGCTCTCTGCCTGGGAATCAAACCCAGGCCACAGCAATGACAGCTGGAACACCAGGAAGCCTGCTATAGCTTTATTATGGTATATATTTTTTATTTCTGTGATTTCATAATTCATATTGCTGAAAGAATTTCTACATATGACATGCGTGTGCTATCATTTAAATCAGGAATATGTTTTGAATGTTAGCGCACGCATACAGTTTTGCTCAGTGTGTTATTCCTGTTTAAAATAATACAAGATACCCTGGGGATTTCAAAATATTTGTGAAGGTTATTAAGTACCGAACATAAGATGTTGGTAAATATACATTTCATGTATGATTGGAAACTGACAGTCACTGCAGGTTTTTCTGTGTAGAGTAACAACTCTTTCTCTAGAGTAAATGCAATCAGCAATCCACCAAATCAATAAACTGGCACTAGCATGCTGAGCGAAATGAATTGCAACAGACGGATCTGCTAAAATAGATTTTAAAGCCATAATAATGTTTCTGTACAGTATTATATATCAAACATTTATTTTTTTTTCTCTCCACGGAGTCTACATGCTTTTGTAAACTTCAGTCTCAATTTCTTATATTTTTTTGTTAATTGCATACATTATACAGTTTTTTTTCTTTGTTAAAAACTTTTTATGAGTAAGATGTGGCTTTTAAAATATAGTTTTGAGACTAAATCTGAATCCTAAATTTAAATACAAACTAAATTAGAACTCATTCTGAATTATCTGTAAATCCCAGGAAAAAGCAGCTAGTTTTGTCAGGGATATAGTGTTTTCAAACACAGAGTGCTAACATTTTAGTTATTTAAGCTATTTAAAATATTGATTAATTGACTGTAGCTATTTTAGTAGAACAGTAAAACCTTTATCAGCACTTAACTCATTACAGATCCAATCTTCCATTTTACCTCCACTTAACACTACTCCATGTGTCTTCACATGACTTCACAGACTTGGGCATAAGAGGTGATGGTGATTAGCTAAATGCTTACTTTTCCCTGGGGATCCCAGATGCTTCATCTTTGTCCTAACTCAAAACTCATAACTTTGATCTGACACTGTTGATCTTGATTTCTTCGATATCACAGTAACCTGCTATTTTAACAGGGGTGTGTAGACCTTTTTTAATACCTACTATATATACGTGGTCAATCGATCACTTTCATTTCTTTATTTTGCATTTTTTTGTCCTGGCACTTACAGAAAGTCAGGATTCATTTGGGAAAAAAATCAAATCAATTGTAATTAATGTAGCAATTTTAAGGTTTTTATTTGACCCAGTCTTAGTAAGTCAAATATAAAATAAAATCAATATTATATTACTTTTGGCAGGATCCAAGCACAATATATGCTGAAGAGCAGAACTGTATACAACAGTGCAGTCATTAAAGAGCTTTTCTTTCAAGATTGCAGCACACTCACTGGCTTGGCTTCCGTTTCTTCGGATGGGGCATTCAGCCCAGGGCAGAGGGAACTGGAAAGACTGGAAGAAGTAGAATATGCTCCAGCCAATGATCACATTGTAGTACAGACCCACAAAGCCACACACCTAAAGACAGAGAATTAAAAAAAACAAAAAGAAAATGTCCATTTTCAAGATTTGTAGACATTTTTTTAAAATAGAAATTTGTACATTTTATTGTTGATGTTGATGATGATCTTCTAATCTACATTTGATTTCCAGTGTGCAAAATGGCTTCTGGCTACCTCACATGTCCACAGCTAGGGGAGCTGGTGAATTATTAAACCACATTTTCTCAACTCTCTGGCTTTGTGGCTATTAATAGATGTTCTCCTCACAGCAGACCCATTTCTATGCATTTCAGGACAGCTTTACTTGTCTTAAATACTGAGGTGTCCATCAAACCAGCAGGCTGTGATACAAAATCAGATCATGAACAGAACACAAGACTTCTTTCAGTGGTTCACTGAGACCAGTTTTTGTTACTATATGAAGTATGCAATGATACAAAGAAGATTTTGTCCAGCTGATTCTGCCTTGTCTTTAATTTCAGCAGATGGTAGATCAGGGCTGTGTGACTCATCAAAATTTATTGTTCCATCACTTTATTTAGCTAACTATGTAAAATCCTGGTTTATAATAAAGCATATGGAAGTCAGTGAATTGAAGGTATTTTGCTGTCCAGTTAGAACAGTTCTTGTACATTAGACACTCTTTGTGAACTGATGGATCATATGATATGTGATAATGTAATTAATAAACCAGAGTTGAGAGTATGTCCAGCCACAGCTATTCTTCTGGTCCTGAACAACCTTAAAGAAACCTCTACTTATACTGTATCTCTTTGGTTAACCAATCAACCATCAAGCTATGTTAATCTCTATGTCTCACCATTAGGCTGGATACTCCAATGCCACCCAGTCGCGGGTAAACGTAGTTCCAAACTCCAATGCTTCCTCTGCGGATCCTCTGACCCACTGCCAATTCCAGAAAGAAAAGTGGGACGCCAATGAGGATGAGGAGGATGAAGTAGGGGACAAGGTAGGCACCTGAAAACAAAATAACACCATTTAGAGAAAACCTTAAAAGAAATGCATTTAATGAATGAGTCGAGATGTTGTATTCTACACAACATGGGTCAGTTTTAGCAACAGTTTAGTCACATTGTATGCCATTTATCAAGCTAGACACAAACAATATGATTCAAAAGTTGTTTGCAGAAATAGTGTTTTCAATTTTCTTTTTTTTTTCAATTTATATTCACGACTATGCACCTTTCCCCCAAGTAGTCATCATTTTTTGTTGAAGACTACAGAATGTTAATGGCTGTACTGTGGACACATGTGGCAGTTTATGTCATTAATCACATAGATAAGCATTGCAAAATACTTTTGTAATTCTATCAGGAATATTTAGTTGTTGTATGTCAGGAATACAATATCCATGATGCCTATCAAATGCAACTAGTCATCTTTTTTAACCTGTACAATATACATATACATACAGGTATTTTAAGCTTGAATATCACATTTTAAGTCTTCTGTTTATTATTCAGTTCTTCACATTAAAGCATATTATTCAGTAACTAGAGTACAGTGAGACTAATAAGGAATGTGTCTGGGTGATTTATGCATATCAGTAAGTTTAAGGAGTTAAGGTAGGACCACTGCATGTCCAGCTCTACGACTGAATGGCCATTCCACTGTCCCTGTTATAAACCTCAGATCTAAATCTAAAAAAACAATCTTTTCTGCATTGTACCTTTCTACACTAATTAAAATCACATAAGAATAGCTGAAAGCCCAGTAAGCATGAGTGAGCAGATAGCGGGTGATGCGACACAATGAAACAGCAAGCAAGTCGTGACGTCTAGCAGCTCCATGGTGACGGAGATTTCAGCCAGAGATGACCAGTAATAATACCTTGATCCTGCTTTTCTGTAAGTCTCTGAAGTCTGAGAGAGCACTCTTGAAATAACTGCCTGGTAGACTGGGACTAACATAAGGTTAAGACTGTAATAAGAGTCTTTGATGAACGAATAAAAAACATTCTGCTCGCTATCAGTTTGATTGTAAAGCTTGTTTGCTGTTGGGTGACAAACCAGTGCTCTTTTTAGCCTTTTTGTCCATGGGTTATGAAAGGAAAATTGCAGGCCTTGCATATAACTGTAAGAGAGGAACAGAAGGGTACCGTGAACAGCAGAATAAAGAGTGAGAGAGAGATGGGATAAAGTAGTGTAAGGCCCAGTGGGACGTCAGGAAGGAAGAGGCAACTCCTTGACAACTAGACAAGTCAGGACAAGCCACATAGGCAGGTTTTACCTATAGGCACACCAACACTACAATATAGAGCTATATTTATGTCTTAAAATATATCATCTTGATCATAAATGTAGGAATTTTAGATGTAAGTATAAAATCTAAAAAAAAAAAAGAATATAAATGATGTCAACACCATAACGTAAATGTCAGTTAATAAACGTCATAAACGTCAGTTGCCATCTGTACACCTGTATATGCAATTGAAAACAAAATCTCTATTCCTTTTTCTGTTTCTATTATAATGACTTCTTTGTACAAAGGTAACCTGGGAATAATTTAGTTTTTTCATCCACTCAACAATACCACAATAACACGAAAATACTATTCTGTTCTAATACTATTTTTCTGCATAGCGCTTACAATGCACAGACTTCGCGGAGAGAGCAATAGCAGCTAGAAACATGCTTGGAAAGGTAAGATTATATATCGTGCCCTCTGTGGCATTGACTAGACCGTTTATAAAGTGCCTCTGCCTTTGGTTGCCACACTTTAAGCCTATGTAACTGAAGAAGTATTCTATAAAGCGTTGAGATGTAAAGTAATGTAAAATGTAAAGATTAATCTAGCAAGAGTTAGCAGTGTTGCATATTCACAAAAGTGAAGTGTCTTCTGCATTCAAAATACAGTTATTGTTTGGATCATCTTTTTTAGAATTATTCTCTATAAATAAAAAAAGAATCTTATAAAAGAAAACATCACTATTGCATGTTTAATAAACAAGCACAAACACATACCCAGGACAGGCTAAGGCCCTTCTGTTTAGTGAAAACACAAACATTATTTAAACGATTGTCTGTCAATTATACAAACTCTCAATTATAGATGTCAATCATTTGATCGCTGAGAATTTGATGTAAAGATTAATTAATATATTCACCATCTAAAATAATAACATAAATAAAACTGCCAATGACAGCAATAAGAATAACCAATAGCAGCACAGAAGAGTGTCTATAGCCAGCTTAAAGAATAACCATACAGCACTATTCAGCAATCTGGATAATGTTTCTCATTAATATAATCTGTCACTGACATGATAAGTAAAGCCATGAAGACTTCTCTGTCCCTGTATTAATTCCAAGCCTTAAAATAAGTGCTCAATATTGTTTATTGTGTAATTAGATATAATCTCTCATTCTCATAGGTTCTCTTCTGAGTCTGGTTCTCAGAGTTTCTTCCTCATGTTGTCTGATGAGCTTTTCCATGCCACTGTTTCCTCTGGTATTTAAATCTGCACAAGTTGCTTTGTGAACATATTTCTTGCTAAAAATGCTATACAAATAAAACTGAAATCCAGAGAAAGTCATCCACACTGCAGTCAAGCAATACAAATAATTAAGACAACTCCTTACCTCCTCCGTTCTTCTGGCACAAGTAAGGAAAGCGCCAGACATTGCCCAGCCCCACTGAGAAGCCCACCTGGGCCAGAATGTACTCCACCTTGCTGTTCCATGCTGGCCGGCCATCCTCCAGGTCTGGAGAGATGTCAGGCTTTGGTGCTGCGCCTCCTCCAGCGACATTCATGCTCATCTGGCTACTCTTATAGTCCAAAGGGGCCTCCAGGGCCAGCAGGTCAGCCACAGACTCTGTGACATGCTCAATGCTGTGCTCACGCTGTGTCACTTTACTGCTCTTAGGCATGGCTGAACTCGATAAAGTCAGAAAGATTTGTGTGACAAGATGGCTGGTATGCTAGTCACCACTTTTAAGAGATAGGAGTTCTGTGTGCTGTGAGGGATCAGAGAAGAGAATCAGACATGACTGGGACAAGGATAAGAAAGAACTATTGTGCTTACATTCTGAAAAAAGTGGAAAAAATTTAAATGATGTGAAAAAAATGTGACAATCATAAAACATTATGTGCCTGCCCAATTTCTGTAATACAAATGAAATTTCTTTTGTTAAAAAGCATAGCTTATGTCCCTGTTACACTACTAAAATCTAATTTACACACCACATGCTTCTCTTTACTTCTACAAAATTCTCTCCTGAAAGAGGTGAAGGTTCATCGGAAGTGTTTAGAAATAAGGTCATGGTGGCTACAATCTGCTTGTGTTAAATGTTGCGGAAGCTTTTTTCAAATCCTTTAATTCCACTGGGTTATAATTAATAGCTCTAGATGACGTGTATTCGGGCCTTTTTCTGCACATGCAGTCATTCTCCACTCAAACACATAACTACATTTATATTAGATAAAACCCAAGCTTTTTTTCCCTACAGCAAATGACAATGATAAGAAGAATATGGCTACTCTCACATAAGCAGATTTTACGTCTAATAGACCAATGGCCATGTTTGATCAATTGAGGGCAAAGACTGCGAGGAATTTCTGTGTTGCTAGGCAATGCCCACTGAGTGTGCTTCACATCCTCACCATGCAAATACCATTTCAGCACACCTCGTTTCTGTCTCAAGCACAGCATCTGAAGTACCAATATACATGCCACATTATGTAGATGTAAGTGCAGATATGTACACTTGCACACCATATCAACATATTATACAATATAAGTTAATGGACTGCTTTACAATCCTCAGAGATCAGACAGCTTTGGAAGACCTTTCGCTTTATTTAAGCTGTGTTTTTCTAAACCGAAGGAAATGTGTCACGATGAGATTAAATCGTCATACTGCAGATCACTCTCTGGATTTTCAACATGTGACTTACTACCTATAGATCTGCCTAAGATCTCTAGTAAAGTACAATTTAGGAACATAACTTGCCAACTGAATAAAGAATAGCATTCAGAATTGCAGCCAGTCGTTCATAAGTCGTTCTCATTGCAATTGTAGTGGAGGATATGATTTTTATGTTTATTATATAAACAGTGCACGCAAAATGCACAGTCATCTTTACTTCATAACTGGCATGCATTAGAAACAGAGGTGCCGAGAAATAGAACAATTTGAGCAGACCTGTCTGACCTGCCCAGACTACTAAAACATTACATTGATTGTCCACTAAGCAGCCAACTGAAACTTACTTCCGCTTCAGAATACATACGTAGCACTTTGCATCACTGTAGAGGTCAATCCTGCTGCTGGGATTTAGATTCATGGTCTCAGAGGTGACCATGTAGAGCCTTGTTAGTACTGAGCAAAATGTAAGCTAATAAACTTTCACAAATCAGCTGTTTTCTTGTCCTTGTCTGAGCACACTGTCAAGACATGACCATCAGTTTAAAACATATGGTAACTTAGGCGTATGTCAAAGGACATTTGTGTCTCCCACGTAATTGTCTTCAAAATTGCATTATTAAACAAAATCTATAGGATAGGGTGACTGTATAGGGTGACTAGGTGTTCTGTGTACTGTTCTTTCTAGTGACTTTTAAACTGTAAAGATTGAAAAAAGGCTCTGCTTGCATAGCCATAAGCCAAACATCCAAATGCTGTTACACATTACATCCCAGTTAGCAGCTGTATTGGGAAATAGTCCAGTTCGTCTCAATGCGTTGCTAGGCATTAAGGCTTGACAAAATTCTCACTTCCTTTCTTCATGTGATCCTCTGCTTTCTTTCTCAACCATCCATCTGTCTGCATTCTGACAGACTGAATACAAACCAGACAACAATATCTGTGGATCAAAAGAGTTAAAGTTCTTGATGACTATTCTGATTTCAGACGATTTTCATGTCTATGTCAGTTTCTTGTTACGAGGTAAATCTTCTAACTGAGCCATAAGAACACACTGCATATACACTTTAACAGGTGCAATGCTAAGGTGGATGTTATGAAAAATCTTGCAGCATGATACATCTTTAATAGATGACAATGTCTACTGGCACACTTACCTGACAATCAGAATTTGAATAAATACTTAAATAAGTACACTAATCTGATTATAAGGATTTAATTGCCTTTGGGCACACTTAGCAATTTTTCTAGCAGGGCTATACAATATTCTGATGTTAGCAAAGCCTTCTTACGGGTCCACAGTTCCTAGATCAATCTGCAGTTCATCTTACTATATGCATGGGGATCTTGGGAAGCATAGTTCTTCCCATGTACATGTGGGTTTCCTCTAGGTTCTGTGGTTTCCTCCAAATTCACATAACCATAATGTTAGACTACAAAAAATTGCCCCAAGTGTAAATCTCTGGGCAAAATGACCTGCGATAGACTGGCACACCATCCAAGGTTTAATCACACCTTGCACCCGGTGTTCTCTAGAAAGGCTTTGGATCTATTACAACCTAAACCATTATAAAGCAAGTACTGAAGGTGAAGAAGTTGATGATCATATAATCCAACAATACATGGGCAGTAATACTATGCATGTGATTATGTATAATACTCTTATTAAAACCAGAACTAGGACATGTGCTGTGATGGACAAAAATTGTCAAAGATCCACTAAGCACCAAGCTTGTGTCTTATGACCCATTAAGACAAGGAAATAGACGAGCACACTGGCATGGAAACATGAACACGTGCTGCGCATAAACAGTCACGTCGGTGTTAGACAGCGGGCGCAGAGCATCCTCAAGGTCAAACAAGCGTGTCACGTTTCCTCTCAAAAAGCGACGCATCACATACGCAGGACCGCTCAGAATAATCTCTACATTAATCATTTTGATTGACACGCCAACACATTGGCACGACATATGATACAATCCCATGCACAGAATAAGTGATGTGCTGAAATCTCTTCGAGTCGTTTTCCTCCAAAAACAAATCATCATATCAGAATACCTTGCCCAGGTAGGAGTCATCATTTAACCGGGTCTCTAGGTAAAATAGTGGAGGTTGGATTGCTTACCTTTTCAGTTGCAAAACGCGCGATAACGTAGTGCCAGCATACAAAGCAGAGTGCATGTAGAGTTGTCACGTTTTCTCACTGAGACGCTCGACGTTTCAAAAACCAGTGCGCAGCGCAAGACCTGCGCAAAGCTCCACTAAAGCCGATACAGCTTCGCTATCAACCCAAAATAGTAACTTCAGCATCACACACGGTCCAACCCAGACGGTCACTGGAGGCGGGCGTATCTTCCAACAAACTCGCTGATTTGTGTTCTGAAAAATATATAAACCGCAGCGCCGACAGCTCTTTTTTCTCGCGATTGGAGGAGAGCAAATTAGCCTACTATAAGTGTGCGTGAGTCACCGGTGCGCTTGTGCGTCAGCGCCGCGTAAAGCAGGCAGCGCGCGAACCGGCTGATGAAACACTAACGGTAGATGATGCCAAGCTTATTATTTCTGTCTATAAAGATATTTCATGAACATGCGAATTTTGTTTCGTTGTAACTGAACAAAAAGTACATGATTTAGTTGTTTAAAACGTCAGATAAACTCATAAAATATCATTTTGAATGGAAAGTTAACTGTAGTACTGGTACTGGGCTATAGTGCAAGTGGGTTAAATGAAGTTTCTTTCCAAATAAGACTTTAACACATCGCTAAACTTTATATAGCTGTGCTATTGAAGGGCCAAACTCATTGTAAGATTGCATGTAATCAGTATATTGAAAGCCAACATATTTTTTGTGAACATATGGTCTAAGTTGATGTATATGGAGAGAGAACAATAAGTCACCCAGAACAAAATCTCAGCAAAATTTGGTAAATGGTCTGTTAAAGTAGTAACTAAAACTGAGAAGGAGTGTCTAAGCCAGAGTGTGTAAGCAAGTCCATTAAAATATCACGATCAATAACATTAAATGGTACAGCAGTAATAAAATTGAAACAATGCCATAACCCATGGAAAATGATAGGTCTCATTGTTAGGTGCTGATTCTGTTCTTTTCTAGAAAGCATACTAAAGAAACTAAGCTTGTCATGTTGTCTTTGACAGGAACAGAGCTGCTGGACAGTAAGTGGTGAGGTTAGAATGCTCAAATAAATTAGGATCCAGATATTTCTATAGCACAGAAACACTAACACTGAATGAACACAAGAAAAAAATGATATATTCTTGAGATAACTATTTGAGAAAACCTTTATTGCGCAGGTTTTGTTTGTATGTGATCGAAAAGAAAATAACTATACATGCAACAAAATTACATCTAAAAAATAAAACTACTTGTCCTGCATGTGAAAAATTAACATGTGAAAAGAATTCATTCATTAATTCATTCATACATTCATCTATCTATCTATCTATCTATCTATCTATCTATCTATCTATCTATCTATCTATCTATCTATCTATCTATCTATCTATCCACTCATTCATTCATTCATTCATTCATTCATTCATTTATTCATTGTACTGACAGATTCACAGTTCCATTCAAACCCAGGGGCAATTTAGAGTAGCAAGTTGTCCTACTGGCATTTTTTGGGAGTGGGAGGAAACCAGACAACCAAGAGGAAACCCACACAGAAACACACAGAAAATACAAACACATATTAACCCAAGCTCAGGGTTGAATCAGGGACTGTGAGGCTGCACCACTACCTACAGCAAATTGCCTACATGTGAAAATTTCTTAATCATACACTACATGCTAAAATAAATGTATGAAACAAATACTATAGATTATTCACACTTGGATACTTTTCTCTATGGTTAGATACACAGTTGGGGGTCTACAATCACTTTCAGGAGAGGTGTCAGACTATGTTTGACTCATTCTTTTTCCTCACACTAGAAAATTGAGTCTGTCCTTGTCTATTTGTGTTCAGTGTGGGAGCTGCTACAGAGTTATATTACAAACACAACCTGTTAATTCTTCCTAATTAATGATACTCACCGTGAAGGCTTGCTGAAGATTGGTCTGTTTTACAACGTTGGGTTATTCTACCAGATAGGTTCGGTTATGCATATAAGTGAAGATTTTAAAAAATTTTTATTTTACATCACTTGCAATGAAAAGTGATGCCAGAAAATACCCTTTGGTTGATTTAATTAACAGTAAGCTGTTTATAGGTATACTGTATAATCATTGGACCGAGGAACGTCAAATATTCAAACAGATGATGTGACGCCATTGGAGACAGTGGGTGCAAGGCATTGTTTCATGTGGTCTGTGTGTGTGTGATTGTTGGGTGTTTACAGAAAGGCTGGTAATAGCTATGGATATCAAATATCCTAATGTGGGAGATCAGTGCATGGACACAGCTGTTCAGCTCTGTTTAGACTCTGGAACATTAAACAGGTAGCTGCTGTCACACCATGTATGTACAAGAGAATGTGAGAGCTGTATATACAGTATTTGCAAACGATCGAGCAATTGCATTAAATCATTTAAACTAGGACTAGCTTGGGTCTACAAATGGCATAATTTTGATTAAGTATCACATGCATGATAACAGAAATCAAACAAAACACTTCTAGCAAGCTCAGTAATTCAACCTGGTTTACAATGGAGTTTCCCAAGCCTGATATGTGTGTGTGTGTGGTGTGTGTGTGTGTGTGTGTATGTGTGTACATGTATGTATGTGCGTGTGGCACTCTCTTACGAGGTGCACAGAAGCTCCTCTCATGTGACTCACCTCACCAGAGCCCACTGCTGGGATCAGTTTCTATGGCAACAGCAAATCATATGATTCTTACTCATTGCACTCCAGCTTTTGTAAGGGCAACATGAATGGGCCATGGAGAAAGAAAAACGGATATTAAAATAACAACAGCGACACAGGCCTGCTCTAAGCATCTTTTGTCAAATAACTCTGTCATATCTTATAAATAACAAATCCTCTTCAAAATGTAAAATGTTGTTTCAGGCTTGGCATGATTATATCTCACAGCTGTGTTTCTGCAGCACTATCTCGTATGATATTACGCCGGCATTGTTGCATTTGATTTTTCCATACACACAGAAATGCAGCAAAAAAGACCTGCTATAAATTATTCACAAATCTTCATGATCACACCGATGACCTTGAGCATGTTTTATCGCTGTTGGTGGGCAACACACACACTCATCACTGCACAAACTGCAATTTGTTTGGCATGTCAGCAGTGCATCAATACACTGGCTTGTTGGGATGCAGGTTTTTAAATATAACTACTAATAATGCCCATATCTCGTGTGTGTCTGGTGTTCATCATAAGGTGCTCATCATTCTTTTTCCTGATAGAGACATCATATGCCATGTGTATAGGTTCATGGGAACTGGATTCAGGAACCTGACAGGTTGGATGTTTATTACTGAACTAATGGAGCATAGGGAAAGGACTGAATTTATAGCATATCTGGGCCAGGCATTTATAGCTGTTGTCTATATTTAGAGTTAAGCTATATTAAATAGAAACATGCCATTATTCACTACTTCCACTGCTAACTGACACTGCGATTTGAAAAAAATGGACTGGGATTAGTTATAACTCTTTATGGAGTACTTAATCGTTTTAGACCACAAATCTTTACCAGTGTTGAGGATTCACTTTCTGGTGACCATACAGAGAGGTACAGTACATAATAATGGCCATGCAAAGTATCTGGCATTGCTGAATTGATGAGGAATGCAAACATGTCACTGTCTGAGTCATCCATAATGATTCAATTCCTACCCAACAGCAGACCTGATTTAATGAGTCGCATTTAATTAAAATGAAAACACTTTTGAAATGTTATCTACAAGTAACTGCTTTAAGCAAATTAATTGTTCTGATGTTATGGTGAATCATATTGTTTTGTAGTATGTAAATGTAAAAATGATACCCTAAAACTATTATATACAGCTGTAATACTGACATCCATTTAAACACTGAACATTTACAATGGAGTCATGAATGTAGGCTGTGTCTTGGCAGCACAACGAGGCCAAATGGCCATCAGAAACGCCAGTGTGTAGTTCACAGTAAGACTGCATTATGATGCCAAATTGGCTTTGTGGATTCTGGCTCTCCTTCCACGTCTTCTGGTGTTGCTAACACACATCCGGTGTTGAGCAAAAGAGGCAAATGTGGGGTGGGGTAGCAGAGAGAAACACAAGAGGATGGAGGAGGATGTACTCAAGGGAGGAGAGAAGGATGCTTCAGCTATTATAATACCAGACCTCTGGAGAGGTAGATGGAAAACAATAACAAAAGATTTCTTTACCAATTATTGCAGTTTGACACAATTAGGGTTAGTGAAAAAATATGATTATTATTTATATGATTATGATTGTATTATTAAAAATCAGGCACATTTATATCACATCTTAATGATTAGATAATTGTACTAGATAATATCTCTATAGGTTGATCATTTAATAGCATTTTAAAAAAGAGAGTCAAAGCAAGTCTAAACCTTGAGTCTGTGCTACTGAAATGTCCTTGGCACATAGTGCTGTTCTCTGCTGTATGCGTCATAGAAGCCATGAGAGCCTGCTGCCACAAATCACATTTTTAGTGTTACAGTGAGAGAAAGATGTGTATCCTTCCCATCTCATCTAGTAAAAATGTCAGACCTAGGCAGCATCAATAAATACCCTAAAGCAGATTCTGGTGTTTAATTGTACTGGTACAATTACTGTTAGTGATTAAATTCTATCAAAATTCTATCAAAGTCAATATGCAACAGTTTGGAATACCTGGATGTTTATTCATAGCTGTACAGTGTACAGTCAAAGTCTTCATAATATAATGAATATTGATAATCAATCAGACCAAGCTTGAAATGTCACTTTGGTGCTAGAACTAAACAAATGGATGTTCAGTTAAAATAGTCTCTGGAAGTCTCTTCCCACAGTCCAAAAACATGTAAGTATAAATTGACCAAGGAGTGAAGTCTGAATGTGTACTGTATATGTATATGTAGATTAACTTAATTCTCCCTCCTTGTGCCCAGCTATCCCAGGATATCCCAGCATTGGATCCTGACAACAATAATGTGACAAATGAAGATGAATAAATAAATGTATCAATTTACAATTGCATTTACACAATTACATTTTGTTAACTGTAGTTATTATGTTACTGGGCTATAGTGGAAGTGTGTTAAATGAAGTTTCTTTCCAAATAAGCTTTTAACACATTGCTAAACTTTATATAGCTGTGCTATTGAAGGGCCAAACTCATTGTAAGATTGCATGTAATTAGTATATTGAAAGCCAACATATTTTTTGTGAACATATGGTCTAAGTTGATGTAAATATATAGAGAGAGCAATAAGTCACCCAGAACAAAACCTCAGCACACCATATGGAAAAATAATGGTCTGTCCAAGTAGTAACACAGAGTAAAACAGAGAAGGAGTGTCTAAGCCAGAGTGTGTAAGCAAGTCCATTAAAATATCACGATCAATAACATTAAATGGTACAGCAGTAACAAAACTGAAACAATGCCATAACCCATGGAAAATGTTCTGTTCTTTTCTAGAAAGCATACTAAAGAAAATATGTTTGTTATGTTGTCTTTGACAGGAACAGAGCTGCTGGACAGTAAGTGGAGAGATTAGAATGCCCAAATAAATTAGGATTCAGATATTTATATAGCACCGAAACACTTGCACCGAATGAAATACAGAGAAAAATGACATATTCTTGAGATAAGTATTTGGAATATACAAAATTAAGGTTTTTCTTTCTGATCTTTTTTTATTTAGTGTTTTAGATGAGATTCAAACTATTACCCAATTTACTACATCAAGCAAAAATTCTATCATCTGGAGCAAGTCTTCAAATTTACACACATTGTCTCTCATATGAAAAAAAATTCATAAATTTACACAAAAACAATAAATTCTCACACGAGGAGACTCACTAATGTGTCGCAATAACAATCAGGTACTGCAATGATACATGGATTATGTTGAAATTTAAATAAATAATTTTTTTTCTAAAGTACAAACAATTTTGTGTAACTCATTCTCAACCTTTTATATTAATGACTTGAAAGAAAGCAATCTACATAACAAAATAGCACTCCATAAACAGAACAGTGAATGTGGCCCCTAATAGAAGATTCAGTGAATGTTGCCATGTTTGTTATGTTGTTAATAAACCTGTTTTACATGTTGATGCACATAATTTGCAGAAATGTAAGTCAGGAGGATTTGACAAGACTGACAGACTTTGTTGTGGCCTTGGTGGATTACAAAACCAACTTAGACATTTCAATTAAGGATGTTAATTTGAAATTACCATAAAATTTGTTTACATATATAAATGTATTTATGCATATATTTATGTTTATTGATCGTTTTTCATTAATATCTCTGACATTTCTGATTATTGAATCCTAATGTAATCTGGGTTTTTTCCTTCCACTGGACAGCTGGGCATGCAGAAAGTGCATTAGTATTTGCATGTTATCTTCAGTGCATTTGTCGCTCTTATGTAACACATTTCCGGATTGCGAGGATTAAATCAGGCCTAAATCCTACATTGTTGTGATAATATAGTGTAAGGCATGATTTGCAGAAACAGTGCACTTCTCTGATGTGTGTGTGTGTGTGTGTGTGTGTGTGTGTGTGTGTGAGAGAGAGAGAGAGAGAGAGAGAGAGAGAGAGAGAGAGAGAGAGAGAGTAAGCATTTGCTTACTGGACACTTTATGAGTTGCTTTTCTGCTCACTGGATGTAAAGTGTGGATATTTTTTTCAGGTCAATCTGCCCTTTTTAATAAAGAAGGTGTTTCTGACTGCAAAACTATTGCTCACTTGATGTTTTTCACCATTGTGTGTGAACAGCAGGAGCTAAGCAGGAGATCGGTCTGTGAACATCAACCATGTCACAATAAAAGTCCCCAATTGCACTTTTTTCAGCATTCTGATTTGATAAGAACATTAACTTAAGCTGTAGCTTCAGGATCTGATGCATTGTGCTACTGCTACAAGATTGGCTGATTAAATAATTGCATGAACAAGCATTTGTATAGGAATTCCTAATAAAGTGGTTGGTGAGTCCATATACAGTATGTAGTACAAGTACATGGATCAAGCGGTTAAAGCTTTGGGTTGTTGATTGAGGTTTATAATACTAAGCTGCCCTCTTGGGCCCTTGATCCTCTCTGCTCCAGGGGTGTTGTATCATGGCTGACCCTTTGCACTAACCCCAACCCCCAAAGTTAGGATATGTGAAGAAAGAATGTCACTGTGTTGTAAAGTGTATGTGACAAAATAAAGGCTTCTATTGTTCTATTCTTTTAACTAAACAAACCATTAAAAATAACAGACTTTGCATGGGTGTAGGTTTGTCTGAAACACTCTGTATTGTGGTTTGGATGAGATCAGTGTTGTAATGTAACGGAGTATAAATACATCGTTACTGTACTTAAGTAGAAATTTCACGAATCTGTACTTTACTTCTCTATTTAAATTTATGTCAACTTTCACTTTTACTCCACTACATTCCCTAGATAAAATGTATACTTTTACTCTGCTATATTTCCACTAAGCATCTTCGTTACTCGTTACTACAGAATAAAATCAGAAGAAATGTGTGCGACTGCAATACGCTCTATTATAGCGTAATTTTGACAAAGGAGCAGTGGCGGAGCAAGAGGGGTGTCCGGGGTGGCGATGAACACCCCTGACATCTGATTGGCCACCCCAGGTGCCACCCCAAATTTTTATTTGATAGCATTGGAAGTTTGGTGCTGATTGACATCTCATTTCACGTATCAAAAGAAGGCGCTGCTCAACATTTCAAATCCATCAATCAATGACAAGAAAAAGTTGAGAGGTAGAGAAGAATACTGCAACAGACTAATACTAAATCATCAAATTTCAGTAAGTTTTAAGATTAAACATCAGGATTTAGTTTTCCAGAAAAATATTTACAGTATATTATATATTTACTATATACAGTAAATTAACGTTAGACGCTATTAACAGATTAATTAGACAAGAGAGATCGGTTCGTTCCCCAGTTTAGCCATAATATACATTACGTTGACATTTGTGCTAGTTATACACGTATACAGTGCAGTGTGTAAGTCTTTAACTGTTTAGCTAATGTAAGATAACTAGTTTTACAGCTGTCAGTGTTTAATGTTGTTATTAAACTATGTTTCTGGAAATGTTACTCAATAGATTACTGCAATTGCAGACAGCCTGTTAGCTATCATAAAGGTGATTAAAGTAGTCATTTATGCTGACAGTTGATTTTAAAATGCAATTATTATAGTGGGATTTGTAGTTAAAGTTTTAATTAAAAAAATCTGATCTGAAATTTGATGCTTAAATGTATTATATCCGTGTGTCATATTTTTGCATAGGGTCAATAAAAAAATGAAAAGAAAGGCAGAGATATCAGACTTCTTTTTAAAGAAGCAAACACATACAGATCAGCCCAGCCCCCAGCCCAGCCACCAGCCCCTGCATCAACACAGTACCCTAGAGCAGCTTCCTGCCTGATGCTAGTAGTCAGACTTCACAAGAACCACCAACAGGTTTGAGAACCCACCAGGCAGTCAGTCAGATAGTCAGTCACATGTCCAGTTCAGAATTTAAGTTTAGCTTGTTATAGATGGTTTCATCAGTTTAGGCTTTACATAAAAATGTAATTAGGTGTTGATTTATGTATGACATACACAAGATAAAATTACATAATATATTCATAATATATAATAAATTATAAAATAGATTATGAGAGATATATTCTACCTCTAATGAGCAATTATGGGATTCATCCATGCTCCTTGTTAGGGTCACTTGTTGAAGTGCCTCTTATGCCTACCGAAAATCACTGAAATTTTACTTTTAACTTTTACTTCAAATACTTAAGTACATTAAATATCAGAAAATTACTTTTGATACTTAAGTACAGTATATATCAGATTATTTAAGACTTTTACTTGAGTAATATTCTAAAAGGTAACTTTCACTTCTTCCAAAGTCTTTTTCTAGTACAATACTTTACTTTTACTCAAGTATTGCTTTCTAGTACTTTATACAACACTGGATGAGATACATGCAATATACCCTTTAACATTCTCTCTTCTTTGTACTGTTTGTAGCCCCATTTACTTTGTCAAACCAGAAATGAAGATATTAAGAGCATAGTTTGTGCTGTAAGGGGCTGATGTGGCTGTCATAAAGAATCACAGTTTATTTATTTATTTATTTATTTATTTATTTATTTATTGCCTTGACAGCAGATCTGTATTTGACAGCAGATACTTGCATTCATTTTTAATAAAAAATACATTTCAGATATTGTCTCTGAAAAGATCAAGCAAGATCAGGGACTGTCTACATATATGTATAAATACAGAACTGCAATATTTTTATTTTTATTTTGTTAAAAGAGTATGTAGATACAACATTATATAAGTGTGTGCAGATACAGCATTATAACTTTAGAGCAATGGTTATGAAGAGGGAAATATTTTATTTCTATTATTGTACCATTCAATTCATTCAAATATTGTCTGTGACCAACAGAGCTATACCGACAGTCTTTCAATCTTTTAGACTTACAGTTAATCTAACTCCTTCTAGCAAAACCAGTACTATTCCTATTCCTATTTTATTGCTTGCTAAACAAGTACTACAGTGATAAATGCTGTCAGTAGACTGACTTTTAATTGGCTTTCTGCTTCACAAATCTTATCTCCCTATAGGCTGAAGGTAAAACTCATTATAGCAATGCTTAAAACAAGCAACAGAACTGAGGTCATTGTTTCGGACTGTTATGGGCGCTGCTTCAAAAACAGTCAGAGATCAATGAGCTATTTTTGGCCTGTCCATATTCTCAATCGAACCTCACAACAGCTGTCTAAGGTTACTAGTTTCACAGCAGATCCTGTACATTCACTGAAAAATGCCTGGTCTGTAATCAGAGTGTGGGTGTCAGAGCAAACATACTGGCTTCTCTTATCCTGTCTGCCTCTGTTTTCAAAAAAGGCAACATGGAAATATACGTTAGCTTTGATTGAGGATGGGTGAATGAAATACTGCTCATGTACTGTATGCAATAGCTAATGCAAGTACAGTGCAAAACTAAGGGCATCCGCAACACTGATTTTGTATTTCTGGTACCCCATCCACTGTGATTTCCCCTGCCTTGCACCCTGTGTCATGAGGATTGGCGCTGGCTATAGCACACGCACACACACACACACACACACACACACACACACACTGTTGCTCTCTCTCTTTGTCTTACTATCCTTGAGAAAACTTTTATTTACATAATACTAATGATACTTATAAATAATTCTCATATATTCATAACTCTAACATTAACCTCAAATGAAAAAGAAACATTTAGTTTCTTTCAAATAACGTCTGCAGCTTTTGTGAGAAAACAATTTTCCTTATGGGGACAAACCACAGAAGGTCAGTTTCCACACAAGGTAAAGGTATCCAGATAATCCTATTCTGAGGGTGGATATTTGGTCCCCACAATAATACATACAGAAAGGGTCTGTATGCTGTCATTTATTTAGTTAGTTGTTATTTTGAAAGATGGTTTTATTAGGAACCATTTCCCATTAATACTGCATGTTGGTTGCACAACAAGGAGCTAAAATGTCAAAATTACAATAGACACATACGGTAATAGATGTTTTAGTGCCCTCTTGTGACAGTTTTCATACACAGACTTTACATCCTAGTTGTTCTAAAAAGAGATGAACAGAGCCCTGAGTGGGGAATCAATACTTCAAATGAACATCTATTTAGAGGGACATCTGTGTTCAGTTGAATGTCTTTATTGCATGGGTTTTGATGCATTTAATGCGTTTTGAATGGATGAAAGTCTCTATAACATCCTGTTAACAACCGAACATAACATTTACAGCATTTTCAAGCTCTATCTGGGTCTCCTCTGAAAGTGCATGCATGTGAAATTATCCTCTAAATCCTGTGCTGTTGCTGTTTGTTTGTCTCAGCCTTAAAGGTCACTTCAGTGAGAACATCCACACCAGGGACCAGGCATTTACATCACTCATTCTAGGTTGTGACTCGACTTGGTCTTCTAAGAATTCATTTAGCATGGTGATTAACAGGCTATTCATTTACTTTTCAATGTAACCTTTTAAACTCCTGACTCTCATTTTTTACTTTTACTACATACCTTTCCTATTAGTGCTATTGTAGTTACTGAGCAATTCATAGTAATTACTAGAAATCTGTTTGAGGATGAATAACAAACCACCAGTTTAATGGATTGAATTGCATTTCCATGTTGCATTATGTTGCTTTTAAGGATAATAAAAACAGGTTAATTTTAATCTGATTGACTTTATTTTGCTTGACTGCTTTACTTTATTATTCTATGTACCTTTTTCTTTTTTGCAATGTCATGTTTATTTCCTCCAAGTAAATGTCAGCCTTCAGTCTTCCATTGCTTATGTGCATCCAAATCCATATCTTTTCCTTTCTCAGCCATGACAAACAAGTGTGTCACAGCAGTGAGACTTATTGTCCTTCCCCACCCTCTTCCTCGTCATGCCTTATTGTGCTATTGATTTCAGTCTCTGTTCCAGCAAATGAAGACATCCCCTAGTGTCATCTTTAGGCTCTGCATCTCAGAATTACTCTCAGGCCCTTTTACAAAGCCTTTCATCAAATGCATTGACATTTTTATTTAGAATTTTAAACTGAAACTCATACATTGAGTTGTTTCATGATTCATACTGAACAAATGGTTGTAGATCTCTTGGCACAGCTTCTGTGAGATGATGTTTGTATTCAGGATATGATATACTTTGGACAAAAAATTGTAAACTTTTATAGACTTGGCTTTCAAGGTGGGAGAAGAAGGAGAAAAAGAGAGAAGGAAAAAAGTGAAAACAGCATCTTTTTATCATTAAAGCATGTCTGCTGATGTATTCATGAAACCAGGCAGCATTGCATCATTATGGTTATAAGTGACCTTTGTCTCAGTGCTGCACATAGTAAAAAGCACCATAAAAAACTCCATGGTCTTTTAACTGATATACAGTTTTATGTTTCTTAAACACCGAGTAAGCTTATTTACCTTAAGCAGGCTGGTCATTAAAGAGAATAATTATAGACATATATCTCCTGACTGGTGCTCGTCTCGCTTTTTGAAGTAGAAGCTACTGGGTTTGGGCCTTTTCAGTGGAGAAGATTCATTATTACTCAAAGGCAATCATCAAGAATAGGCTTTCCATCAAAAACTTCATGGTGCCAATGAGTTTTTGGGCCACAAATCTATGTTAAAAGTTTAACCTTTTTGTGTCAGTCAGTTTTCATCAAGCCACAGTACAGAATATTTACCTAAAAGGTGTTAATAAAATGATAAGAAACATGTCAAACTAATTCTTGACTATGTAGGGAGTAGAAGTTGAGGTGTGTTTGAAAATTAGGCTGTTGACCTATGTATGGGTCCTACTGAGTAAAGATGTATGATTGTGACACAGTCTGTTAAATGAATTACAGCTTTTTACCTTTGACCTCAACCCTGACCTTAAGTACAGAATATAGCTACATGATATAGGAAAAAATGATTATAGTAAAAGATTAAAGTCTGTAAAGTATACAGTAGTGAGGTACATGGTATTTGGACATTGACCAAATAATGGTTATTTGTCTAATACAGCATACTGGTATTATATTAAATATGTAATTTTAAAGTGCAGACTAACTGCTTTGAGTGTAAATAAGGTAAATGCTATAGGAATTACTCCATTTTATATATGCACCCACCCTTCCCTTTTCAATTGGACAAACTAAAATAATCTTATATTAAACTGACATTTTTAGGTCAAGGAATGATTGTGCAACAGTCCTGATTTGATTTCTAAAGCAGCTCACAAACTGGGAAATTAATTTATTTAGTTCAAGCTTATTGAAGCAGAGGAGCCACAAAAATGTGCAAATTAAGGGATCCCAGAACTGGATGTAAGAAACTGATATGCTAAACCTCGAGGCTGACACTAGTTCCACTAGAGCTTGCTTTTTGAATCCACAATGCATTTAGTTTCACAAGGTTGTGTAGTGTGGGGTGTTAACTGAGGTAAGCCTGTGACCTATCTGCCAATTTTCTAAGAATAATATGTTAGAAAATGAGCTGAGTAAATGAATACCGTGTTGGGATTTTGACTGTCTGATAAGATGATCTGCATAGTTTAGCTGCAAAGATTGCAGACAAGTCTGAAGTTAAACACCAACAACCATAAACATTCAGTGATTTATAGGATATTTTAAATATATTAGAAAATAAAAATTAGAATATATAATATCCTGTATTATTTTCTTTTTGATAAAGAAATGATCAAAGATATGAATATATATATTTATATTTACACTGCTTAAAAATCTGCTACCGCTTGAACCCTGAGCAAATCTCTTAACCCTTAATTACTCACTTGTATAAAATGAGACAGCAATGTAGGTCGCTCTAGATCAGGGTGTCTGCCATGTGCTGTAAATGTCACATATTAGATCTTGATAAGCAAAATATTTGAAAAGCTTTACTTATATACATTGTATAATGTCACCGATCTTACAATGGTCACTGGAAACCAAATTCATAAACCCACTGAGAGCTGGACTCTACTGAACCAAATAAAAATCAACTCATAATGTAAGTCAGTAATGTGTATGGCCCCCACATGCCTGTATGCATTCACAACAATGTGTAGGGATGATCCTGATGAGATGGTGGATGTATTCTTGAGGATGTCCTACCAGGCCTGGATCAGGGCTTCAGTAGGCTATGATGTAGGCGGACTATGATGCTACTTGTCAGCTTCAGATACATAACATCTGAGATGTTCTCAATTAGATTCTTGTCTGAGGAATATGAAGGACAGTCAAAAGTTTCAGTACCTTTGTCACCTATACGATCTGGCTTTATGATGCCTGTCCAGCTCTCCTCATGTTAAGACCCATCTCTCCGTGTTTCCCCCATACTCTTGAAACTGGGAGACACAACAAACTTTGGTATGGATGTGCCATCCCTGATGAGTTGGACTGGGTTGCAGATACTGCCTCATTCTACAAGTAGTGACAAGGTCCTTCAGAAAACTCAAAACTAAAGACAAATCAGTCAGAAAGGATAAGGAGAGAGCAATTACCTGTGCCAGAATGAACAAAACGTTGATGAAATAAATCATTAGATACGTGATAGATTTTGTGAGTATATAGTAAACAATCCCTGCTATGAGTTGGCAATCCGTCCAGGGTGTATCCTACCTTGATGCCCAATGACGCCTGAGATAGGCACAGGCTCCCCGTGACCCGAGGTAGTTCGGATAAGTGGTAGAAAATGAATGAATGAATGAATAGTAAACAATATACATGAGTGACGTTCCTTCAACTTCTCATACAGTGGCAAATACAAGTTATTGTAATCACTGACCACTGAAATGTCAAAATGCTAAAGGTCAGTTGAAGGCTTAAATATGGCTAGAATATTTTCAATAGAAACAACAGAAACTGAATATAAAACTATTGTATAATTCTACTGAGCCAGAGCCAGTTGAAATCATTCAGTTTTATCAGTTGTATCATCTTTTTCTGAAGTGTGTACACAATACATAAGGCTGTGATTTAACGTACTGTTTTGTGAAGGTCAGTGAGAGTCTTGACTCCACAAGCTCAACATGCCCTTACTAATAAAACAATAAACATGGGCTAAAACCAAGGATTTACCCCCACCCAAGACTACCATTCCAGAAAACCAGGGGTCACGCCTCAGAGACCCCTGCCTTTCATCTTTATATCAATTCACTGCCACACATCAACACACATAGAAACATTCATGTATACATATAGGCACCAGGTATAAGTTGAGTAAAGGCATATGTCTTGCACAACTAAAACAAGGCACGTTTCATACACTGGTCATGATACAATGGCCACACAGACATATTTACAAATGCCCTACTTCAACCTGAATGTTTTCAAAGATCTGCAGTAAACCGTTATTTACACTTTGCCCTCCATATGTGATGTCCTAAAGTGTTTGAAATTGAAGCCCATCCAAGGAGGGGGGCATATACAGGGTCCCAAACACCAATACTCTGCACTCCAGGGCCAGCTTGAAGAAAAAGAGTACAATTGGATTAGATACCAAAATATGGCCTGTGTTTGTTTTAATCAGTCTGGTGACACAGGGAGCTTTTGAAAGCACTGGGGAGAGAGTGTTTTGAGGGGGGAGAGAGGAGGGAAGGGAAGGGGGTGTTCGCCCTGCAGGTCTGATACAGCTTTTGGAGGCTGGAACCTGAGGCCTGCTGTCTGGGGGGTGGCTGGCCATCGAGAGGTCATAGCTAGTGATCCTCCATGTAGGACAACTTTTGAATGTGTGCATACATGACTACATTTAGTGCCCGATAATGATATTTAACAAAGATATAATCAACACCAAGGCAAGTAATGTGATCTATAAAACTATTTTCATTAATGTCATATTTATCAGATTTTGTTTCGGCGCCAGGACATTCCAATCAGATGAAACATGAGGTGGAAGATCTCTGTTGGGTGACTTTTTCCGGTGGATCTGATTGCACTGTTTTCTTTCCTTTCCTACACTGAGGAGTTCAATGGATTGACAGTTTCAGATGGTCATTACTTACTATTCCTTATTCTCAAATACTTGATTAACTGTATTTTGACACTATACTTATTGTCATAACATTATTTTGTCATGTTTTACTGCACTTGAGTATTACTGGAATTGAATAAATTCATTACTTTTACTTAATTATGTTTCCAGAAAAAGAAACAATCATTTTATTTAGATCATCCAAGTACATAAAATCTCAATTCAGCCAATGACTATATATTTCACATACTTCCTATGCATTTTACTTAAAGTTCAGGTTTTACATCCAGAAAAAATATCATCAAATTCATTATCTACTGTGACCTTCTTGTGCAACACATTAGCATAATAGCTATCCATGTGTGTCTGAATATGTATAAAGCACCAGACTGCAGTGTGGAACATGATGATGG
Source organism: Tachysurus vachellii (assembly GCF_030014155.1). NCBI lineage: Eukaryota > Metazoa > Chordata > Actinopteri > Siluriformes > Bagridae > Tachysurus > Tachysurus vachellii. Next base: position 11,536,707 of record NC_083470.1, read on the forward strand.
GCTCTGCCTTAGTAAAATGTTTTAGGATTCTGGTGTAAGCAAAGACATGAATAAAATAATATTTCTTCTTTGACTCCCTAGAAAGCATGAATTCCATCTCATTTGAAAAAGAAAACGTTGTTGGAATGTTTTGTTATTTAAACGCTTATATTTAACTGAATTAACCTGTTTTGTGTGTTAATGCCATTTTAGATTAACACCAATTTGTCTAACATAATTGGCATAATCTAGCTATTGGAAAATTTCAGGCCAAATGTTTTAGTTGTTTTAAAGCAAAAATGTTCTTCTATCAGTATTACATTAATTATAAGCAAATGTAGCAAGCATTAAAAAGTACTATAATTTTTTTTTTTTACATGAAAATATGTTAATATATTCAGGAACATACTTTCAATTATGCACATGTTTATTTTGATAGTTATAATTTTAATTAAGATTTTGGCACATTATTTCTCATTACAGTTCAGTATAACGTCTCAGTCTTTTGTCCACTCCTGTTCCTAATACAGAAAATAAAACAAAACACACATTGGCGCATTGTTGTCTTTCAAACATTCACAGAAAAATTCCTGAGCCTCAAGCGTTCATATCAATGTGAAAAGACTCTCAGAAGACTGGTTCTGGTTGCTTGCAGAACTCCAAAACACTGGAACCATGGTCCAGGTTCCGCTCGGTGTAACAGTATCCTTGCTTCGGAAGTGCAAATCCTGCTGCTGCAGAGCTTCCTTAAATTAGATTTTCTGCCATGCTCTAGGCCTGCAGATCTCCTGAATGCTCTTAGTTGGCAGTCTGAGGCCTTATCATTACCATGATACCTGAGAACCCCCTCAGACTGGATTGATGATACTTTGCTTGATGTGTTGCATGAATATCCTGGATTGGACTGAGTGTATTTACAGATTAGTTGACGCTAAGAGAAGTGAGGGAATTTTATACAGTGATGGCTGTGTATTTATTTTCAATCTGCGTCGAGAATGTTCCACCATCAAAGCATAAGAGAGATGCAGCGTTTTGAAAGGCATCTGCTTCCAATATCTCTAAGTGCTGAGTATTTCCAAACAGTTTACGTTTTGGTACGATCAGTATGAAACTTAAGGTCAGCCACTGCCTTTTAGAGAAAATAGAGATGGGCAGATTCAGACAGTATGATAGTAATATTTCTCAGTTGAGTTTTCTGACTTGGTTCTCTCTGTTACTTCAGTTTATACTCTTTATCTATTTTACTGGACAGCGGTTGGGATTCATGTACACAGCATCTACCTTTGTAATATATACTTAAACAGTGTGTACAGTATATACTCAAAACTCATCCATTTATGGCTTGATATTTACACATGTACAAAGAGGATGTCTATCTCATGCTGTGTGTGTGTGTGTGTGTGTGTGTGTCTTTAGTAAAAGAATTAAGATGTGCTTCACAGATCTATGAATCTGGTACTTGGGCACTAGATACATATAAAAGGTTGTATTATGGTGAGACTCTGGGTGGCTCTGTGAGGGGTCATACTGAGCAGCTATGCCCTCAGGCTTTCAGGATGAGGATGGGCTGCAGGGCCACTGAGGATGACCCACACTGTTCCTAGGCAGCTTGGCTTACACAGCTGCCATGCATCCTGCTGCACTCCAGTTTAGTCCTCGGTCTTACACATTATGGTATCAATGCATTGCATTATTTAGCAGTTCTTTTTTTTCTACTTGACAGTGTAATTGTATTCCAGAGTTGTATCACTCTCTAATGCAGCAATACAGTGGATCAGTGGTTGTTAGGGCAATAATTGACACTAGTATTTTTTAGTCTAAAATATCACCTTGAATTAAGCCAAGTATACAGTAAACAATGCTGTTTTTATTTCTGTTTTTAGCAGTTATTTATGTTTCCCCTTAAAGCTAAATAAAATATTTGCAATGTGGCAAAATGAATTCCATTGTGACCAAAGCTGTGTAACAAAGTGATCTAGTTTTGAGCCCAATCAGCAGCAACTCTCAAGATACTGATCAGGTGATCAGATGCTGATCAGACACTTCTGTGTGCAAACAACCTCCCAGACACTGCTCTAGACATCAAATCATCTTTCCACCATTAATCTAAACAGAGGTTCAGCACTGAGCAAACTCCGAATCAACAATGTCTGCCCAGGCACCAGTTATCTATATAACTGCCTCTATGTAATGACAGGATTTATTATTTTGCACATTTTTGCACCAATTTGTGGCGAATGTCTGTTCTACCCATTTACTCCCACTTGAAAGTCCTTCTGGATCTTCAGTTTTCTTCAATTGCCCCCTAAATGGCAGTACGTAGAAAGAATTCTTTAAAAATGGCCCCTAAAGTGTCAAAGACACAAATGTGTATGTACATGGTGCCCTCCCACCTACTGCCCAGTGTTCCCAATATAAGACACACAGTGACATTCAGGTTAAAGTGGTTCATCAATCAAAATGTTTGCTTTTAGTTATCATGATTAGCTAGCTAGGCAATGAAAGTCCTATATGTTTTTGTTTGTTTGTCTCACATTAGGTTTGTGTCTCCCTGACATGATCAAAATATCTTTTTTTATATAAAGATATATATTTTTTATATATCTCTTTTATATAACTTTATTGTTTTTGATAAAAGTGAGATTATTTTGCTTCTTCCCTGTTTGCTGGGTTTAATCATACGGATTGTGGTGTTTTGAAGAGTACTGGCCATTTCAATTTGTGTGAGTTTTGCATTTTTTTGTTCTGGAATATTGTTAACCATCTGCAAACCTAGCTAGCTATTCTCTATATATTCTCGATTTGTTTTTGTAATATTACACTGGGTCTTTTCCTAATTGCTTGAGCTAAATAAACTCCCAGATGTTGGACTGACTTTCTACTGTAATTAAAACTAAATCCTAAACCAGATAGTAAATGAACTGTGTTAGTAATGATGAAAGTAGAGTTCAGATAACTTTTGTAGATATTCAGCTCACCAAACTAATTCCTTGAACTGTTCTTAAGTTCAGTGTATTTCATTGTAAAATATTAAATAAAGTAAAATCAATTGTCATAAAACCAAATCATGTCTGGAGATCATGTCTGACTGCAATAAATTCTGTTGGTCATGTCAATATATTTACCAGCCCCAGACCAACCTGAGATCAACTAGACATCCTCAACCTCATACACATCTGGAAGATTATTAAGCACCATATGCAGATTTGATTTACAAACCACAACCACAAGCAACACTTTTCATCAACCCCTTGTTCTCATCATTAGCACCCCAACCAGAAACTGTACTTCCATCATCTGCCATGCATCCAGAGATGGCCATGGGGCTTAAGGGCCCTAGATCATGAAACTGGTTCTCACCAACATCATTTTTACTCCAGAAAGAAACGATGTCCAGATACAAAGATCCATATAACAAATAAAAAAAAGTTTTAATTATTACTGTAATAAAATTGTCATTAAAGATGGTAAGCACACAAAGTGAATCAGATTTATTTCTAAAACAGTCTTTAAATTCTTTAAGAATTTAAACCCAGAGACAGCAAATCACCTCACCTGATCAGGCTTGCAGTGGATCTAGAGCAAATCCCAGGAACACTGGCCGTGATGTGCGAATACACCCTAGATGGGATTCTAGTACATTACAAAGCACCATACTGTAAATACACACATTCAAACATTTTTACTACGGCTAATTTTGTGTACCCAATACAGCATTGTATTTTAGAGAGGGTGAAGGAAAGGAAATCATATTTTCAGTGTGAATTACTGAATAATAAACTGGGTCCTAGGGGTTAGTCCAAAAACAGTCCAAAAGAGTAGTTAGGTAGTTCATTTGCAGTATAATGGCTACTTAGGCATTTTGATTCCTGATGGAGTTCCATTTTTGGGTCTTTTCTTGAGGAGAGGGACATGGTGCCTGAGAATTAAATTAAGCATATCTGGGAAAAATGAATCACATGACATGTGAAAAAGTTTATACTTCTGTAAAACACAGATTATGAATTTCCACCCGGTTCCATAAACATGCCAAAATAAGTGAAGGAACCTGGCAAACTGATGCAGAGATTAGATTATGTGTTTCTTTCTTTCTTTCTTTCTTTCTTTCTTTCTTTCTTTCTTTCTTTCTTTCTTTCTTTCTTTCTTTCTCTATATTCACTATATTCACTATATTCACTATAGCCTGTATATTTTACATATTAGTTACTTTCTCTAAATTACATTTTCATTATAATTAATTTGTAGTTGTTTAGCATTAAAATATATTCAGGAATCTTTCTAATCATACTGTATGTATTATTTAATAGCGATAATGTATGCATTTATACCTAAATCTAATTCACTGAAGCGTATTAAAATTATTACAGCGGTTTACATCATTTTTCTTATATACCTTATATAGAATACATGGAACTTAAAGTTATATATCATTTTTTTCTCAAATATGCTATGTGATTTTCCCTTTAACTAGAAATTATATTTTAATTTAATCTAATTTAATTTAATCTATATTTAAAGTGACTTGTCCAAGAATTTTGCTCAGCTAAAATGTAGGTGGCCTGCCACCAAAGGTACCATGTTGTAAGTTGTTTAATGCATCTAGATGTACATGTAAGGAAAGTTCTATTGATCCCCTATTTAATTCTTGATCTCAAACACAAATTCATTTTGCACAATAAAAACAAAAGAATTGGCCTTACCATATATACACCCTTATAACTGTTTAGGTTGTTCAGAATGTTTTAGGAAAACATTCAGGATACCTGAGATATTGGTGATATTATTCATACTATTCATGGTGTGTATATTTCATCTAGAAATAGAAATCTGTTTAGAAGAGGTGTCGGGGAAGTAGTTGGCTTTTTAGTGTGGAAGGCCAGAGTAGGGAACGATGTAAACTGGGAAGCTAAGCCAACTCTCCAGTGGTTAGCAGTATCTAAGTAGAGGTTCCCTGCCTGAGGCTGCAGCTAATGAAAATCCCATGGCCTTAGCATCCGTGCTCCAGACTAGAAACTTCATGGTCATTGTGCAAGCACCCTTTAATTTAATCAGGGCCACAGGTCACAGGGATGCTTCACCACTCATTCTCCAACCACTATAAACACATTTAGGGATTATTTATTTTTAGCAATGGCGTGCGTCCACAGCAGGTCAACTGATACCCAGATGGTTTTGCCGAGGTGCCTGTTTATGGATTCCTGCAGAGTAGAAGGAGCTAAGTGAAGGTTCTTTGGTCTGTCACTGATTAGTGAGTCAGAATTGCATATAAGAATGCATGTATACATAGAATTGCATGGATGGATGAAACATTGGATGGATGGATGGATGGATGGATGGACCAAGGATGCCTAGGTGAACCCTGTATCTAAAAATGAGACTTTTGCCAAGTTTAAGAGGAGTTTAAGAAACAATTCCCCAACGAATGCTGTTTTTATTTTTTGTTTTTGTTTTTAGTTTTAGTTTAGTTTAGTTTTTTTTTCTTTTAGCTACAGCACATGAGTACCAATATTGTGCTATTCAAATAACTTAGACATAAAAGTATAACTACTAGATGGGTTCCCCAAAAATTATACATATTGATAATATTACATTATGTGAATGAAATCCTCTGAGCCTTTTGTGGCCAAGTGTAGGGTCAGAGAGAGGTCAGTCACCCAACTTTCACCCAACACCCCCTCCCACACAAACAAGCACACATACACATTCCACATCCTAAGGTTCTCAGAAACAAACTTAGAATAAAACTGCTTCCCAGACTGCTTCTGTCCTGTCTTATGACCCAGGGGTGATCAGCTGTCAGTCAAACCCTCAGCTGGTCAGCATGCTGGACAGCAAGAGAGAGAAGGAGAAAAGCCTTCAGAGGATGAACCATCCCCTTTTTTGCATGGGATCAACTCTCTACATTCAGGGCATGTAATTGAATTACTGCCCTTCCCTTTCCTCCTTCACATTTTAATGCAAACCTCAGGTTAGCTGGCTGTTTGGAAGTGCTGATAGAACAAAGCCCTCTACATATGTTCAGAGCGTGCATAAATCAGTTTGCTGAAAGAACACAGTGGCTTCATTGTTCAGAGAAATGGTGAAAAACAATTGGTTAAAACCGCATGTTGAGCAAATAAGTAGACCATTAAACATTATTATATATTGCAGGGTTTGTTTAATCACCTTTTGGAACTATTAATATCTAGCTTTACTTTATGAAAGCCCATAGAGGACAATGACCACTATACATTTCACAAGAGTTCCAAATTATATCCAAGTTGCAGACAACTATATCTTAGCTTGTAATCTGTGATTAATCGATTTCTAAAAGCATGCAGTACTCTAGGTATAAGGTAAAAATATCACACTGCTACATTAAGCCTCAGGTGTCTCTTGCCTTAAATAGGCTTTTCAAGAAGATAAGGAAAAACAGACTCCCCGGATACAGAGAAGTGAAATCAGAGTGAAAGGATGTAAGGAGGGTTAACCCAATGAGAGGAACTTGAGAGTTAAAGAGCTTAGAGGGCTCACCTTTAACTCTGCTTTCTGGACCCGGAGCTGAGCAGGAATTGCAGTCTCACTGTGCAGCACAAAGAGGGAGGCAGAGTCTGGGACTGTGGACCACAGACTGGACTGATTTCCTGCACAGGGTCATGCCAGGGACAGGTTCAGGAAACAAGAGCAGCTGAGAAGTCAGGTTTACCAGAAGGGAGAGGTCAGACTTCTGGTAAATCCAAAGCTGCTGGAAGTTTTATTGTTCAAGAAAAAAAAAGATCTCTTTTGGTTATTGTAATGCATTATGACTTACACAGGACAATAATTATGTTTGACATGCATCATATAAATTGTATGTCTTTGATCAACATTAAAACATAAAAACTAATTTTAATAGCATTATTTCAGGGGATATTGTGAATGCAATTTACCTCATTAGACCATTTTTGTCGAATTATTGTTTTATTTTGTGCTGTTTATCAGTTTTTTAATGTGCATATTGTAGGACATCAGGTGTATGTGTTTTGAAACTATTTTCAAATTCTTTATTTAAACTTTAGTCAGTTACTTGACTTGCTGTAATGGAGAGTTGGCCTGAAGATGCCAAACACGTTCCTCTTCTGGAAAGAGCGGCCTCATTTACCTCTGCCTTGCCAGTATCCAGGTTAATGGTGGTGAAGCTGATCTTTTGACTTCAGCTTACCTGGAATTTCACATGGCTGACTGGGAGACAATCTTGTCAGTGTGAACATGGCAGGCCAAGAACCGTAGTGCCCTGTCTGCAAATTCTGTTCTCAGGAATGCATTTTCTCCACTGGGGTTTTGATTTTGAACACAATCCATTACCCCAAGTCCCAATGGAAATGCACTTTTCTGTAATCTGAGTCACTTATGTATACTGAGTCAAAATCATAATGCATGGAGCAAACAGACATTTTTTGTTGCTTTCAGAATATTTTTTGCACCATTTTGCATCAATCAAGCTTTTAACCAGTCCACTGGTCAGACCAACGTTAGCCTATTATATATGTTTTGTATTTATTTTAACGCACTGTGTTTTCCTTTTCCTCTTAATCACCATAGTAAGTGCTTACAAACTAAATCCCTAAAGTAACCCGTAAAAAGTACATTTCCTCAACATTGTAAAATAGTAGAAGTTAAACACAGTACAAGTCAAACACAAATTCTGACCAATACTGAATTTAAATGAACTTAATTAGGAAGAAAATCTACTAAAACAAAAAAGTCTAACTAATTTTACTAGATTTAGAAGCATTTAATTAAAGATGTTCATGACTTACTACACATTTACATATATGGGCTGGTAGATAGATCTAAATAGATCTAAACCAGTATAAAACCTTAATACAGTCGTAAATATGCTCCAATAGAGAGAATTTTAAACATTAAGTTAGGTAATGAAACTGTGGTGCTGTTCTGAGTACTCCAGAGGATACATGTGAATGTGAACACCGTTTTTTGCACTTATCCAGTGAGTAAAAAACAGGAATATTCATTAAATATTCCCAAATATCCCAAATTAATTTTGCGATAAGGATAGCAAAAAATAAAGAAACAAAGCAAGATAAAACAAAACACTACTGAAGATGTATGATTTAAATTGACATTACAAACCATGAAACACACACACGCACACACGCACACACACACACACACACACACACACACACACACACACACACCCGTATATATAATGCCCAATAATTAGCCTCACGCAATTGTACTTTGCGTAAATTTTGGATGGATTTATTCCAAGCTGACATTGTCAGTTTTCACCCTGCTACCTGCCAGTAAAACGTGTTTAAAATGACTTCAAAAACCCTGACAAATTGGCAGTTCATATGAATAAAAGTATAGGCTGTTGTTTTTATTGGTACCGTTGTCGGAATGTTCACAGGGTGAGAGAAGCGCACTTTCCAGCATCCTCTGTGCCAGGTCAGGTCGTTTATATTAGAATCATCAAATGTACTTTAATTAGTTCGTTTCTGGGTCATTAGTGAATAAATTTGTTTCCCGACTTCATATGAATCATTAATCATTTTAATGTGCAGGTTATTTCCATATCTTATTTTGAGCTAATGGTCTGACCTTCAACAAACCATTCTTGATCATCATTCACAATTTGTTCATTCACGCATTCATTGATGTACCTATCGTTTAAATGGCGTAAATGAATTCCTGTATTATATGTTATGTCTTTAGGGCTGTGCTTTGACATCAGAAAGCCTTAAAAAATATGAGCAAATACATATTTATTCTTTATTATATTATAAAGTGTCGCAAACCAATAAAGTCTCAGTTCTAATATTATTTCACACACACACACACACACACACACACACACACACACACACACACACAGACACACACACAAAATCACTATTAAATCAAATCAGTTATATACAGTAAATTATACGATTGTGTCGGTTGACAGTCAGTCAGGTCCTTATGGAGTTCCTTATATGCTTCTTAAGCCTATGCATTAAACAAATTCAACTATTAGGACGTCATGGGACATTTGGAAAAAGTTGAGGATCCAGCGCAGAATAAACTGGCTGTTATGCACCCCGCTGTAAATGGCTGTGCTGTTTATACACTTGTCCATCAGTCTGTCTCCGTGTGGCCTTACAGGTATCCAGCGAAATTCTAAGGCGTCTTCAAACCAACGAAAGCTGTGTAAGTGCCTCGTGTTTGGAGATTGATTGCAGAGATTGTAACAGCAACGTCAAAATCAACATTATGACTTACTTGGAGAAGGTTCTTACAGAATGAATCAACTCTGCATGCGTGTGTGCAGAAGGTGAGTGGAAAGAGAGCTCGTTTAAGAAGAAGACAGATATTTGTCTGAATTCTAGACGTAACGTAATAATGCAAAGAGCGATGATTTAATCCTGCAAATGAGAGACATTATTAAATATTTAAATGGAGCTCATTTTTGCTTGGGATGTCATGACACCAAATTGTGTAATACTAGCTAATCCGCGTTCTGTCACACACACACACACACACACACACACACACACACACACACACACACACACGATATACATTGTGTACAGTGGGGTCCAAAAGTCTGCGAGAATTAGGGAAAGTGCTTTTATTTATATTTATTACTACTATTTTTATGTAGTATTTTTTATTTTTTCACTACCCTTTATATTATACATACAACAATTTCCATTAAACAATTTTACATTTTTTTTTACAAAAACCTGAGTGAAAAGAGATAAAAACTGAATATTTTAAATGAATTTCAGATTTTCTTTATATTTGCTGTCCCCTTTTGTTTGCTTTAATGACAATATAAATTCCTCTGTGAACCCTAAGTATTTGCGCAAAACCTTTTTTTTTTGTAAATATTAAATTTAAAAACAGAGTTTCGTCTGAACACAGGCGTCAGTCGAAGAGATTAAAAATGAAAAGCTGACCTTCTGTACAAATCAAGGCCAATATCACATTGGCTTACATTTATATTGGGGCCTGGAATAGTGCAAAATCTTGAATATTATCTTTTGAACATTTTAACATTGAACATCAACTTTCTTTGTTTAAAAAATCTGCTTCTGCTTATATCTTAACTAAAAAAAGGAAAATCTCAGATTTTCAGTGTGGTCTCAGACTGTTGCACCCCACTGTAAGTCCCAGCAATAAGATTTACAGTGATACAAACCTTACCAACCTTAGCAGTGGTAGTGTTTATATGCGCCCTTAGTAGTTCAAAGTTTAGCCCTATTCAGCCTATTTCGGTTAAGAATGAATGAGAGATATACTCCATATACTATTTATATTATGGTCTAGGCAATAAGTATGACTATCTATCTCTGACTTTTAATTTTTTATATTTTTTATTTAGTAATAGCTTGCGTTATAACTTGACAGCCTATAATGTGAAATTGACTTAACGGGCTGATGCATATTTAGGTTAGACGATGCCAGTGCTAATTTTCCTTGAGCTTTATATATAAAGTAAATTAATATGTCTGTCGAAATATCAGCATGTCCTTTATTTGTTTTGACAGACCTAACGGTTATATTTGAACATGTGCGCGACATGTTACTGCGTGGCGCGATGCATTCATTACTGAAGTCTGAGACATTTTATAAAACTATAAATATGGGACATTTTACAAATATAAAAATATGCAATAAGGACAACAGAAAATTCCCAAACAATCAGAAACCACTACTATTTTTACTAACATCAAGACTACTACTACTGTTGTTATTATTATTATTATTATTATTATTATTATTATTATTATTATTATTATTATTACAGTAGTAGTAGTACCACTAGAAGCAGTAGTAGTCTTGTTTTTGTTATTATGTTCACATTCATAACGGGTCATTATGGGTCAAACGGTCAAAAGTAAACTAAAATAAAACCAAAAACACGATTCTCTTGTTTGGAAAATAGTGCTCTGTCTATAAAAAAATCTTTGCACATAAAATGTAGTTCAGCATTTTATTTATATATTTAAAAAAATGTAAGGCTATATAAACAGAAAATATGTTTGTAAAATACAAGGTTTCAATTAAATCAGCCAAAAGGCTTTGACTGGTGGGATCTGAGATTTGCGCATCGCACTGATTATTGCACAGAGCGTTTTGAGTCGTGTTAAAGCAGCAGTGAAGTTACGTGTAATTCTTTACGCACTTAGATTCGGTCACTTTTAAAATAACAAATGTGACACTGACTTTTCTCCATCATGCTATCATTATTTTATTATTTAGGTGTGATTTTCATTCGTCAAAAACACATTAACAGGTTCTTGGTGGGTCCTTGGTTAACTTCTTTGCGGAAAATATTTTTGAAGATTGTCGACAAATAGTTAATTGGGCAGACAGGAACTCCACGTGATTGAATTCTTGCTAGATTGAATCAGACCACTGCATTCTCTCTCCCTTACTACTCGTTTCACGGCTCTTTGTTTCTGATGTCTGAAATCCCACCCACTTGAAAATGGAGACGCCACAGGGGCGAAAACGTCTCCCTCTCTCGAGCGCGCACTAACCTTTTCGCTGTTAATAGCAGCCGGTGCGCGCGCTCGGAGAGGCACGATGGAGAATGAGAGCTGTTTGTCTTTTGCTTCTCCTCCAAACAGGACGACGCCGGAGCAGTCTCCAGGTCTTGAACATAATTCTGCTTCTTTCTTCCAGTGCGACGACCTGCAGAAATCGCCGCACGCTCACGTGTCGCAACGGCTCACTGGGCGCGCGGACTTCTTTGCTGCGCGCTACGCTGCGAACGGCGCGCACGCGGACTTTACGCACAGCCTCGGCGGCTCCTCACCTAGAAAACACGTCAAGTACTTGGAATCCACCGCGACGGACCAAAAACCGTTATCAGTAACCGAGAAGAGCTCGTTTTACGACAGCAGTTCCAATGGTGAGTGAACGAACGAGAAGAGTTTGCTTTGTTTAGATGTTGTTTAGATGGCAGCTGTTAAATCTAGAGTTATAGCACATCATTCTCTATTTATTCTCCATTATACACAGCAAAGAAATAATAATAATCATCATCATCATCATGACCCTTAATATATTAATTTGATTAAAAGTTGAAAGCTTATATTTCTGCTTTTCAACACATACTCTAATAAAGTCGTTTAAAGTCTGAATAAAAGTCTATTACACACACGCAAAAAAAAATATTCTAAAATATGAACGGATCCCATTAGAATATTAAAAAGTTGTCTTTGACAACGCGGATATTTGTGTAATTCTGCTGCAATGCGCTTAAAAATAAAACCTTACATCCCACATCCCGTTCAGCAAAATGCTGAAAAGTATTTAACTATTCAAAATATTAATGGATGCCTATATCATATGCCTTTTACAACTTTTTATTAATTTGTTAATTAATTTTTAAAAACATCCATTTCATCATTGGATTTTGTTTAAAAACACGCTTTGTTTTCACAAAAAATCAAAACAATTCCTCTTTTTAAAAAAACACCACCACCACCACCAACAAAAAAAAAACACAAAATATACAAAACGATTTTTAGTCATGCAAAGGACTATTTAATAAGTTGTGCTTTGTTGCATTATAGTAGTATAATTAATTTTTACGCTTGCATTAAAATAATAACTTTTTGTATAAGAACTGGAATGACGCAATAAGAGTAACTGTAGTTTGGACTAGAATAGTTTTAGTACACAATCTTGCGATCCGTGCATCATTTCGAAAATGTTGTGCGTGTGTTGGTCGTTATTTAATCCAGACAAAGCAAGAATGTCGGTAATCAGAAAATATTTTTTTCTAATATTTTTTTTTGATCGCTTTTAGCGCTTTGGGGACGTTTATTGATTAATTAAAAGGTATTAAAGTATTAAAAGGTTTTATTAATACATGTTTATACATGTTTCGATTATTTATTAATATTATTATGTAATTATTATTATTTTTAACAGCAACAACAATACTACTACTACTAACAACAACAACAACAACAACAACAACAACAATAATAATAATAATAATAATAATAATAATAATAATAATAATAATAATAATAATAATGCAGCCAGGACCAAAATGCGCATTTTATGTTCAGCTAATAAGAAATTAAAGTCTCTCAACTAACAAAGCAACTCGCTCTTTGGAAACCAGGTTCAACCCGTGCAAATTAAATAATGTATTATTATTCAAAGTAGTATAAAATAATATATAAACTTTATCAAATAAACTGAAGGTTTTATAATAATATAGTTGTTTATGGTTGTGCTGTTTATGTGCTAAAGCACTGGGGTTGTATTGTGGACTGCGGTATCCTTCCTGTTCGGCTCTGTCACTATGTCACAAAGGACATGTTCTGAACATAAACAGAGACTTCCGGTCGTTTCATATTACGATCTCTAGGAATCTGTCAAAGGGAACTCTAATACAACAGTTTATACATCCGAAAACAAACTAAGAAATTATTTTGACTCATTTTAGACATTGTTTATCCCTTTAAATGTTTAAGTCTACTAATGAAAAATGTCTGCAGCTTCACAGGTCAGAGCTACAGTCCTTCTGGTGATGGTAGAGTTTTAATTTAGTTTTAATTGGCCACTATAATTAAATAGATACATTAATCGGTAGTAGACATATTTACTTTAAGATTCTATGAAGACATATTATAAGAGGGTCAAAATAAAGATCTCTTTTAGGACTCTATAAACAATAACAGACACTTTCTGGAGAGATGGATCTCAGCCTAATGAATATATCTTTAAACAAAAGCAAAGACTCAACATTAGCATTGCACCTTTGAAATAGAAGATTTTTATTTAAAATAAATAAGGATTACTTCCCTAGCTATCTTTTGAATTTCTTTTTTCTTTTGAATGTTAATTGTTAATTGCAACCTGTTACACAGTGTAACTAACTACACTCTGTAACTACACATGCTTGGTGTGTGCGTTGTCCGCTATATTAGAACTAATATTACTTCAGAATACAAAACATAATATACAAAGTGTCAGCTCAAATAACTGAGAAAACAGAGGTGAATAATATGGCTTACAGAAACCTAGAAAAGAACAATAATTGGCTACATGCTTGGTTAACAGAAAATCTTCACTGTTTAAGATTAAATGCAAATGTTTGATTGTGATGTCTAGTGATTTCTGCAAATTTATTGGTGAAAATAATATTTATTATGCCTATGTCCAAAACTCTCCTGATGACTGAAACAGGCAATTAAATGTCATGTACAATGACCTTTCCTGTTCATCAAGGCATTCTGCTTTATGATCTGGATATGATTTATGTAACTGTCACAGTATTGTCAGTGCTTTTTGTTAATATTAATTAAATAGTTTTAACAGACATGGCAGATGTTTAATTAAAAAAAAAAAAAAGACATGTATTTAATGGTCTATTGGATAATTAGTCCTAGCTTCCTGAAAGGGTTCTACTTGGAACATTTTACCTGGTTTTGCATGAAACATTTTAGACTTCCCCCTTGAGGGACAAGCAGAGCCACGCAAATGTTATAACTAGACATAAAATTGTAGTACATAACAAGCAACTTGTTTTACACATAAAATCTATTCAACTGAATAATCGAACTTCAGTCGAGTCTGGAATGAATGAACACTGAAAAAAATAAACACTTATGTGTTTGTGGTTTGTTTGTTTGCTTATTGGGAGCTTAAGGACTGAAGATCTTAATGTCAAATTGAGATAGCATAGACAACCGATTTTGTACTATAAATATATGGAGTTATGGAATCATGGACAATATAAGGCCTAAGGGTTTAAAATGTATTATTTGAACTGATTTAATTGTTTTAGTATTAAAATGACCTGGAAATAAATGTAGAAAAAAAAAAGAAAAGGGTGGAATATTACCCAGTGAGCTATACCCTGGTCAGGGTGCAAGAATTGATAATCTATCTGCCTGAAGGGACAGACTACATGGCATTTATGTGTACTTCATAGTCTTGTCACAGACACTCCCCCAAGGTCCCTTCACTCCAAGGCACACATACTGTAATTATTCTGCACTTTGGGAAACATTTACAATGTGTCTGTATTTAATTGTGGAATATCTTATTTCAGTGAAGTATAGGAAATACGCTGTAGACTAGCAGAAATGTTTTTTAATACATATTCATTGCCATGAATATGTAACATATAACATATCATTTGGTGTAACCCTGTAGAGATCAGTGAAATTCTCTAACACGTCCAAAAAAATCAGGCTCTAAAAGCAAGCTTTTCACAAGAATATTATTCGCCTCACACGAACTCAATGTTTTTGGACATAAACCCTTCTCTCTATAGATGAAGATAATCTAGTCAACTTTAGGGACAGTTTCCTTCATCTAAATTCAAAACAAAGCCCAGATATGTTTTATAGTAAATAATATTTTATGCTTATGGTTGTGCAAACCCTTTAGTTCTGTATTTATGCAAACCAAATACAAAGCCACATTTGTCTGTTTATCTTTGAAAATAATTTATTCTTAGTTCTCTGGTAAGTGTCATTGCCAAAAGACAATTCAGCACTGTTTACTCACTAACATCACTTGAATAAAGTCAGTTTGCCTCCTAAGTAAACATCTGAACATATTTTTTAAATAATACTTTATACAGTGCATTCATTCTCTTTCCCTTTCCAAACACTTCAAACTTAGACATTCAAAGAAATAATAAAATCAAGTAAATTATTATTGTAATATTCTTTAATATAATATAGAAGTATACTATTCCATTGTAACATTCTATACTATAAAAACCTATCACAGTGGTGCAGTCCTGCCACCTCCCCAAAACATGCTATTTGGTGGATAGTCTAAACTGTTGTTTATGTTGAGCGAGTGCGTGAACATGTGTACACATAGTGTTTCGTCCATAGATTATTCCAACCTCACTCCCAGTGTTCCCAGAATCGACTCCAAAGACGGATAGGTTCCAATATAATTTGACTCTGATACTGTATTCTACCGCTGTACTGTATATAGATTTATTGTCACTATACTGAGTACAGTGAAACTAATGCAGTACTTACAGAACAATTCAGTTATTATTTGGTGCAAGCTACAATTTTAAGAATTGGAAAAAAAACCCAAAAAAAAACAATTGCAGTCAAGTAATAAATAAGACAGTTGCTGTGAATGATGAATAGGTATAAATAAGTGTGGAAATATTTGTTTAGACATAAAGATATAAAAAGGTTATTGAACAATAGTCAAACAGGGATTTGTATACAACGGAAGGGTATTATAGTGTAATGGAATGTAAAAATGTCAATAATATATAATATATAAAATGCTATATATGCTGTCCTATACTATACTATGCTATACTTTTATCTTACCCTTTATTATTGCATAAAATTTGCATGAACATGCAGCATGGATTTTAAAATTTGTACAATGTGAACGCAGAGTGCTTCTTTGATTTGGTCCAACACCACCACACTCCAGCCCCCGAGTCCCAACCCACCATCCTTTCCTAATTTAAATATGCTGAAGGTTTATAGTGAACCAAGTTTTGTCGTGTCTCTTCTGTCCTCAGTGGGGGAGAAATCATTGCCTAAGCCTTTGGCTTATCCGGTTCTGGACTCTGAATGCTGTGGCAAATTGAAAGAGCCTTCAGATGGACTAACTGAAAGAGACCCCATTGCAGACTCCATTAACCTGTCAGGCAAGAACAAGAAACGAAGGAACCGCACTACATTTAGTACCTTTCAGCTGGAAGAACTTGAGAAAGTCTTTCAGAAGACACACTACCCAGATGTGTATGCAAGGGAGCAGTTGGCCCTGAGGACCGAGCTCACTGAAGCACGAGTGCAGGTACTTTATGAGCCTTTGGTGCATGACTGTATCTAATTTCTGACATTTTGAATATTTAAAATCAAATTATGTCACTGGAGCTGGTTAATTTCTATGAAAGGATGAGCATCATCATTGCCATTACCTTTTCAAAGTTATACAGGACTTAATGTTGTAAAGTTCAACAATTTTAGGATTGGGGACATAAAATGGAATAAATCATATAAATAAGTAATATTTAATTATTTCCACAAACTTTTTTCTGTTTTGCCAAACTCTGACAGGTGTGGTTCCAAAACAGAAGGGCTAAATGGAGGAAACGGGAGCGTTATGGCAAAATGCAGGAAGTGCGAAATCACTTTGCCGCCACATATGATATCTCCCTGCTCCCTCGCTCCAATACATACCAGGTACATTCATACAATACGTACACCTCAGACATGTCATAAAAATGATTCCCATTTTCCCGCTGCTCATCATGCAAAAGTATGTTAATACTAATCTGATAGGATATTTGGGAAATATATTTTGTGGATTATTCATAATTATTTATATAAACAAATATATATATATCATATTCATAATTATTTATATAAACAGATATAATATATATAACTGTTTATAAAAATAATTATGAATATGATAAATAAGACTAATATGAATGAATATGATAAATAAACTAAATAAGTTTAGTTGTCTAGCACTCCTTCTAATCTTAATTCTGACTTTTCTGAGTTTACTACTTTTGCATTTATTTTAACGTATATCATCTCTCTTACCTCGTAGATGCAGGGTAACCTGTGGCCTGGAGGAGGAGGTGCAGGAGGGGCCAGTGGGGGCTGTGTCTTGGGCACAGACAGCATGCCTTCTTCCTGCATGGCTCCTTACCCACATCCCCATGCACATCCACATGCTCATGGGATTATGGGAATGTCCACATCTCCGAGTCATCCTCCACATCATCCTCATCCTCACCATCCAGGCATCAATAGCCTGTACTCCCTGCACAGCTTCCAGGGAGGTCTGGGCACTCATTCCTTTGAGCCCAACCCTGAGTCTGACTACAAGCCTTCAGGCCTGGTGGCACTGCGCATGAAAACCAAAGACCCTGGCAGCCTCTTGTCTTGGCCAACGTGACTCGTATTTAATTAGAACTGAGCCAACAAATAATCAACGGATTCACACAGAAATCCACACACTGAAGTTTTGGACAGAGTCCATCTCCCATCATGCAGCAGGAACCCTTTCAGTCCTAATCCTTTACTAGATTTGCAGTTGATGTAATAAAAATAACAAAAAATAAATACCACCTGTATATGCTGTTTATATGTTTCCATATGGAAGCATGTAATTGGTTACTGTCGATATTTTTACAATAAACAAGCCAAATGTTGCCTTAATGTTGAATTTTTAAAGAATGTATTCTGTGAAAATAGCATCATTGTCCAAAGAATGACATTTTTATTTAAAATAGTTAATCATATATTTCTAGTGTATACTGATTTTTTTTCTAGTGTGACAGTCAATACAGTAAATGGCTTTTATGTTTCAGTTGTGCTGCATTAAAGTTAATTTGTAAAAATCCCCCTGCCTGTTAATTCACAAAACACAGATCAACATGACAGACCATAACCGTGTGTTTATAATTTCCTTGTATAATTAGCCAAATTCCAACACTTTGCTGGACTTTCTGTTAAATGATAATAAATTAACCTTCATTATTTCCAAATATTATGGTACAATGAGTTTAGAGCAGACTCCGTAAGAAGCATGGACTGCATCTATGTATCATTTTACAGTGAAGGCCTAATCCTTATTCAGTGTAAAAAAATGAAGTAATGTGAGTCTAACGTAAATCAGGAGGACTTCAGAAATTAACTAATGTAAGCAAAGTGCCATTTTTGCAAACTTTGTAAACAGTATTAAATTTAATAACCCTGCACATTTACAATCGATCATGCATTTCAAGAACGCTTTCTGTTTTAAGATGTGCACTGCAAGCTTAAAGAATGATATGGTAACGCACTGTACAATAATATTATGTACTATAATTCAGTGGGTTTGAAGAAAACACAAGATATCCAGAGTGCAGCATGTCCACATATGCACTATATATGTGGTAATGCATTGGATAGCTCCATCTGGATCTAATGACTACATTTCGGTCCTATCAGCCACTAGTGTGGTAGAAAGAATGACTATAAAACAAAAAAGAAATTTACAATTAAACCTTTTCATAGATATTATTCGGATTATCTGAGTAAGCCATAAAGGAAGATTTATTGTTTCAATTATATGTCAAAAACATCATATCAGTGCTGCACCACATTAAGTGCCAGTATGACAAACCATGTCATGCTTTAGAGAGAGAGAGAGAGGACATGTGTTTCCAATAGAGGGGGGGGGGGGAGACAGAGACAGAGAGAGAGAGAGAGAGACTCCACACCCACAGAATTCCAGCCTGATCCTTTGAGACAGACATGCTTGCTCCAGCTAAACAAGTTTTGCTCCCATTACTGTAATGATAAAAAAAATAAAAAATACAAAAGCAAAACGTATAAAATAAAAATGAGTCTGAGTTAATAGGATGTGCTTGCAGCAAAAGAGGTCTTAGAAAGTAGCACTGGTCTCTGCATAAACCTATAATAAGCCACCATAAATCTATTGTTCTTGCAGACAAGTCTGGCTGTTTCCGTAAATTGAAATTTTGAAAAATTGCCCTGCAGTTCTTTAAAACTATCATTTAACAGTAAGAAAAAATTACTACTAAATTAAAGACACAAAATCTGCATCACAAAGTTACAACAGTAACAATTCAAGTGTATACAACAAACATGGTGATTATTATTATTATTATTATTATTATTATTATTATTATTATTATTATTATTATTATTATTCATTCATTCATTCATTCATTCATTTTCTACTGCTTATCTGAACTATTCTCGGGCCACGGGATTATTATTATTATTATTGTTGTTGTTATTTTTATTATTATGATTATTATTAGTGTGTGTGTGCCCTGCAATGGGTTGGCACTCTGTCCAGGGTGTATCCTGCCTTGATGCCCAATGACACCTGAGATGTCACAGAGAGCACAGGCTCCCCGTGACCCGAGGTAGTTCGGATAAGCGGTAGAAGATGAATGAATGAATGAATGAATGAATGATTATTATTGACTATTGTGATAATAATAATAATAATAATAATAATAATAATAATAATAATAATAATAATAATGATAATAATAATGATAATAATATATTACTTATTATTATTATTGTTAGTGTTATTTTTATTACTATGATGAATGTGATGATGATGATGATGATGATGATGATGATGATGATGATGATGATTATACATTTATACACTCATTTCCAAGCATTTCTATAATACATATAGCGACATCTCTTGGACATAAGATGAACAGCCCGAATTTGCTTCTCGCAAAGGTCACCGGTCTTAGACGTAAAAGAAAACAATTTGCCCCATTTTTGCAAAAATGCTTGACATTACAACCGTTTTAATTCGCACCGTAGGTCTGAATCCTTCAATAATAACTACAGTAACATCCATAATAATCATTTTCACAGCTTATTTCCGCATGCCACGAGGGCGAAGCATCTCTAAGCAAAGGGAAGACAACTGGGCGTTCACGGACTTCTTTGATAAACGTGACCTACAGCCAATAGTATTGCTCTCTGTCATCTTAGTGAACCAATCAAATTCTTAGGGCGAGGAAAGCTGTAGTCTATACAAGATGGCGTATGTGGTTGTTTTGCAGCTACGATATTGAGCGAATTGCGGTATTTTCTCGTCTAAATTAATGAATTGTTGTAGTGTAATCGCGTTGTAGTTGTTTGCTATAAGCCGTAGAATCGCAGGATATCTATCATGAAAGGAAAAGAAAGGTCGCCAGTGAAAAAACGCTCAAGGGCCGTGGACGATGTTCGAGACAGAGGAGGAAGCCACCCGAGCAGCAAGAAAATGGGGGTTGTGGCGATTTCTGGCGGAAGCAACAATGGAAACAGCTCTTCCAAAAGCGAAGGCGGTTCGGCGAGACGGAGTTTACTAGGAGACAAAAGAGATAGTCGGGACTTTGACGGACACGCTTCAAGCCGCACAGCAAACAGTCATAGCTACACCAGTCCCGTCGTTAGCGCTAGCAGCAAGAATCACAACTCGAGTCTGTCGCTCGAAGCGGCCGCGAGAAGCAACTCCCGCTCCGAGCAGCGCAGTCAGCTCGCCGTCACCGAGAGTGAGTACAAAACACTGAAGATAAGCGAACTGGGGTCGCAGCTGAGTGATGAGGAGATCGAGGACGGTTTATTTCACGAGTTCAAGAAATTCGGAGACGTCAGTGTGAAAATTAGCCGCGTTAACGACGAAAGAATTGCTTTTGTGAACTTTAGGAGGCCCGACGATGCCAGAGCGGCGAAACACGCCCGCGGTCGCCTGGTGCTCTATGACCGGCCTCTGAAAATCGAAGCTGTGTACATGAACAGGAGGAGAAGTCGATCCCCCGTGGAAAAAGACCATTTTTCTGCGGTGGCTGGCCACAGACATTTGCACGCTCAGAGGCCTCTGTCCCCTACTGGACTAGGTTATAGGGACTATAGACTTCAGCAGTTAGCACTTGGTCGACTTCCTCCACCCCCACCGCCTCCCTTACCCAGAGAGCTGGAGAGAGAAAGAGAGTTTGCCTTTTATGAAGCCAGAGCAAGGCCAACTTACATTGCTGAACGAGCTGCTGCTTTTCGTGAAGAGGATTTTATTTCTCCCGAGGACGACCAAAGAGCAAACCGAACTTTGTTTTTGGGTAATTTAGACATCACAGTAACAGAAAATGATCTGAGGAGGGCATTTGACCGCTTTGGGGCCATCACTGAAGTGGACATCAAGAGACCCACTCGGGGGCAAAACAGCACATATGGCTTTCTTAAGTTTGAGAACTTGGACATGGCCCACAGAGCAAAGATCAGCATGTCAGGAAAAGTGGTCGGTCGGAACGCTATTAAAATTGGTTATGGAAAAGCGACCCCAACAACACGCCTCTGGGTGGGGGGCCTTGGACCTTGGGTTCCCTTGGCTGCATTAGCAAGGGAGTTTGATCGATTTGGCACTATTAGGACTATAGATTATAGGAAAGGGGACACATGGGCCTACATTCAGTATGAGAGCTTGGATGCTGCTCAGGCAGCTTGCACACATATGCGTGGCTTTCCTCTTGGAGGCCCAGACCGACGGCTCAGAGTGGATTTTGCAGACACCGAACATCGCTACCAACAGCAGTTCCTGCAGCCGCTCCCACTGCCCCACTACGAGGTTGTGGCTGAATCCTTTGTTCACCGTGCAACCCCTGAAGCTATCAGGGTTAGAGAACGAACTCCCCCACCACTCCATTTTAGAGAACGGGAACTCTACACTGGTGCAGAGTGGCCAGCTCCTGCCATCCGTGAACGAGTAAGAACTCCTGCGTTTGAATCTCTAGAGCACTTGGAACGAGATCGGCGGCCCAGAGAACCATGGTCCCTGGAGCGGGAGTTGCCAAGCAGAGATGCTGCAAGAAAACGACGCCTTCTAGAAGATGGACGCCACCTAGACTGTTCACCTGACAGCAGCAGTGAATGGGCAGTCCGGCGCCGGAGAGCCCCATCAACTGAGGGCAGCCCGGGAGGTAGCAGTCGTGAAGGCCGATTCAGCGACTCTGAGCGGCCAACGAGAGCAGAGCGGCTGTCACCACCACGAGAACGCCGCAGCAGCCTAGACAGAGCTCCTGGAGAGAAGCGTCTCAAGAGCAGCAGCAGCCTGTCCGAGTCCAGCATTGGCGCTAGCCCATCAGAGAGAAAACGCAAAGCAAGTGAAGCAAACAAAGGACCTTCAAAAAGAGAACGAGCTGACGGGGGCTCAAAGGGCAGCCAGTCATCCAAGCAGGACACTGGCGGGAAGCTGAGCATGGCCTGGAATGGAATGCTGCTCCTAAAGAATAGCAATTTCCCAGCCAGCATGCACATCCTAGATGGAGACTTGACTGTGGCCAACACCCTCTTGGTTGACGGCAATACAGGAGGCAAGGTGACGCAGCTCCGCATCACACAGCGCCTTCGGCTCGACCAGCCCAAGATCGACGAGGTGTCACGCCGCATCAAAGCAGCAGGTCCAGGCGGGTATGCCATTCTCCTTGCAGTTCCTGCCAGCTCTGATGATGCATCTTCATCCTCTTCGTCGACAGACCCTGCGGCTTCAACCCAGCGTCCTCTACGCAACCTGGTCTCGTATCTGAAGCAAAAGCAGGCAGCTGGGGTAATCAGTTTACCTGTGGGGGGCACTCGCGATAAGGACAACGCAGGGGTGCTGCATGCATTCCCACCCTGCGATTTCTCTCAGCAGTTCTTAGATTCCTCTGCAAAAGCTCTTGCCAAAACAGAAGAGGACTATCTTGTCATGATCATTGTCCGAGGAGCATCCTAACAATCGGAACACAAACAAAAAAAAAGCATTGTTATAAAAAAAAAAAGAAATGTCTCATTTGCATGCTATGTTAAGCCTGGTGCAACCATAGTTTAAACAGTTAGTAAAAGGGTGTGTCATCTGTTCTGCCCAATGCAATGCATGAAAAACATGTCTCATAGCAAAATTGGTTTTCATATTTCAATATTTGCTCACCATTGCAAGTTGAGTTTCCAAACCAAATCATTGTGATACTGTGCACCTGTTGGGAAGAGTGAAAGATAAAAGGCAGAAAGATAAAACTGAATATTTACCCTATACACTGTACTGCTTGAGAATCTTATACATGTTTGTTTAGCCATTAGATTGTAAGCAGTTCCCTATATGGATATTAACAAAAAATGTTGGTTCATGTAGGTATATTATATATATTTTTTATTTAAAAAAAAGAGGTTATTGAGTCATTGTGGTTTAACGCTTGGAACAATCAGTTAATGATGAAGAGAAAGTGTAACATAGGCCTAGGTGTGTAGTTCTATAGTTACCTAAAGCAGTCCAGGTATTTCTCACTTAAAACTGCATGTTGACTGTTGTCCTGTTTTGAAACCTTTACGGGGTAGTTTACAGTTCAAAAGTTTGCAGATTGTAAACTATTGCATACACAACTGTACTTCAATACTAAAGTGTTTTTCAGTGTGTAACTGGGCAAGCATTCATTAAGGCTACAGATTGTTTTCTTCATGATTTTATTTCACCCAAGCCGCCATCTTACAAGAATCAGTGATTGATTTTGGTCTTCTTTTAAGTCTAACATGTTTCAGAGCCACCATTTGCACAGACCACTGCACATAGCTCATGTCATTTAGATATCCTCTTATTTGTCATTTTGTATTTGACAAGATCTGAAAATCTATTTCTCCTGAGACATTTTTCCATTTTTACTTTTTACTCCTACTTCATTTCTGTTCAGGATTGGTAATGTAGTTGACCACTAATTCCTATTGATTTCTATGCTTTTTATTGTTTTTTAATTTTCTTTTAAGTAATCTTGCCCATCAGATACAATACAAAAAAAAACAAATCAAAGACCACTTGATAAAATAGCAGTATGTAATGCATGTGGCTTTTTCATTTGTGTCAGCATTGGCCTCAGTTTTGTTCTATATGCCACATTAAAGGAATTGTTAAATGGATGTCCAGATACCAAAATGTGAGTGCAAAAGTGTTCCTTTAAATTTGATAAAGATATAAATGTCTATGGTGATGCAATTCTACTTTGCTCAATATTCCCCCTGTATTAACACACTTTAGTTGTCAGCTTAGGGCATACTTGAAGCAGGGCTGTACAATTAGAGTTTAGTATTTTTCAGTACATTAATAATGACTATGGCTCAGTGCAAAAACACAAAGCACTGTAATTGGGAAATACACACGATTGTGCAGTAATTATACCACTAAAGCATGCATTAATTATTGAGTCGGATTTTCAGTGCGCCACGCTTAGTTATGCAGCCCTAAATTTAAGTATGTTTTAAATTGAATAATCTATATTTGGATAGTCTGTTAGAGAGACAACAGATTTATTATTATTATTTTTTTTATCCTTTCTTTCAATGTAAAGGATTTTTGGAGTGTCTTGAGTCTGATTATTAACAAATGTGTTAATTCCATCTGTATTATGCCATCTACCATTTTTAAATCACACTAAATTGCATTTTTAAAACAGATTGGTTTGTGAATTAAGATAATTTCAAAGCTGTTCTATATTTATGAATGAGTTAGAGATACTGTACTTTCAGTAGCCATCTCTCAGGATGAAAAAGGACTGTTGCAACAGAGGACTTCTCATGGCTGGAATCAAAATGATTGAGTTGATACAGGAGCCCTTTGGATGCAGAGGGGCAAGAGCTTTCCGTTTAGTGATTGTGTATTCTCGCTGAGAGAGCAGCTTCACACTTGTGTAAATGTTTTTGTGCTTACACTTCCCATATTTAAACGGAAATATGACCGTCTTGCTTTGTGGTGTGTTTACCTGGGTTCTTGAAGGAGAGGAAAAAAGAGGAATCGCTCATTCACGCCTCGCACAGCTAAGAAATAGCTGTCCACATACACACAAAAAAGTGCACTGGCACTTATTTGATTTTGTCTTACTATCAATAAATTGTTTCATTTGAGGGAGAAATGTTCATTCCTTGGAAATGAATCGAAGAACATCTCCCGCTGCTTTGCGGTTGTGTTTCGATGGAATTGTTGCTGATTGTTTCTTCTCAGGAAAAAAAATTCCCCATATGTGGATCAGGGATGACCTTAAGAGCCAAGAGCATTTTATTTGTCGATCAGTGTTTTCCAACATTGTGTCCCGGAGTTGCCTGGCTTTGCTAATTAACAGCCCTTGCACACTCCGGCCCTAAACCTCCCCCTTATTCCCGAGGGAAGCGAGAGCAGAAAGAAGGGGGGCTTTTGCTACTGTGCACTGTAGCAGGCTTGTGCTCTGCTGCTGCCCAGAATCAGAGGGGAGATCTTCAATTAACAGACCTCCAGATAAGATGCGAGTTTTGTTCCAGCGCTGCCACTGATGTCTTCCAAGGTTCTTCCCTACCTGCATCAGCTGGAGGTCAGGTCTGCTGTAACCCTGCATCAGCTCAGAGGTCAGGTCTGCTGTAACCCAACTGCTTTGCATTGGCAGCACAACCACCACCTGTGAATTAAAGGTCAAATTTGAATACTTTCTAGTTCGGTGGAGCAGGCATTTGTTTACCTCATCCTTTGGTTTGATTTGATTTTTCCACTCCATTGAGAGATCAGAACAGGAAGAGGATTCCCATGATCATGAAAAAAAAGGAGAGCAATATAGAAAGTTTAAAAAAAAAAAAAAAAAAAAGCTGAAGGAAGGCTGATAGTTTTGTCTTCCCACATTTGCATTTGTGACAGAAGTATTAAATTTGCACCGTCTTCGTCTTAAATTAACCTGAAGTTCAGGTGTTGTCAACTAGACTGCCAGTTTCCTCAGACAGCACAAGTTAACACACGGAGGAGGTACTTGCAAGAACCTTCAGCTGGAGAGGAAAAAAAAAACAGTTCTTAGTAAGCTGTTGATTTCACCTTTATCACCTCTACATCAGGTCATCCGGCAGTGAGTGGCTGCCCGCTGGTGGTGAGTAGGGCTAGTGTGTGTTATACTGGGGCTGCTGCTCAAAGCCTGCCTGCTAAAGGTAAGTATCAGTGTAGGACAGAGTAACTCACTCCTCTAAAGGTTGACTGTTTACTTTTACCACTAAACTGACAGTTCCACATGTAGCTAATAGAAGTTAATATGACAGGAGAAATGTTTTGGCCAGTAAGTTCTACATTTTTATTAATATGTATTTAAACATTTGAATTCATTTGTGCATGAGTCGACGTCCAGTAGTAATTCATCCCCCTTCCTTCTCCTCAAAAAAAAAAAAAAAAAATTCAATTTCATTGTTCTGTTAGATGGGGGCACGGTGGCTTAATGGTTAGCACGTTCGCCTCACACCTCCAGGGTCGGGGTTCGATTCCCGCCTCCACCTTGTGTGTGTGGAGTTTGCATGTTCTCCCCGTGCCTTGGGGGTTTCCTCCGGGTACTCCGGTTTCCTCCCCCGGTCCAAAGTCATGCATGGTAGGTTGATTGGCATCTCTGGAAAATTGTCCCTAGTGTGTGATTGCGTGAGTGAATGAGTGTGTGTGCCCTGCGATGGGTTGGCACTCCGTCCAGGGTGTATCCTGCCTTGATCCCCGATGACGCCTGAGATAGGCACAGGCTCCCCGTGACCCGAGGTAGTTCGGATAAGCGGTAGAAAATGAATGAATGAATGAATGTTCTGTTAGATTTAAAAAAAAAAAAAAAAAAAGCAGGTCAGATTTAACTTTATTGAAATCTCTGGCCAAAAATATATAAATCTACAACTCATTAATTCATTAGTATGTGGGATTGTGGGAGTAACATTGTTTTAGAGGAGGTAAGTCTTGAACAGCTAGAGATTTTCAGTCTTGTTCCTCTGTCAGTGTTTCCTTTTAGTTCAGGACTAGGATTTATTTTCAGAGAATTGTCACTGGATAGTGATTCACTGTGAACAGTTTATTTTTAAGGGTAGGTTTAACTAATCTGGAAACTCCAGAAATTATATAAGCAACTTTTATGATCAAACCAATTAGAAATTTTTCCAGTGTCCATGTGAAGATTATCCCCAATATAGAATTTACTGACATAAAGGTAGTTGCAAGATAAACTCCCTAAAATAACCAGAGAGGAGCGCTTCAGCGTCTGGTCAGTTCTGTCAGAGCTATATAAAAAAATAGACCTTGTTGATCTGGAGCTCTACAAATTCTCACCAGATTATAGTCTTGTGATTTTAAAGTGATAAATGATGATGTATGATATAAATGATGATTATGGTTTGGTCTGTAATATGGTTTTAATTGGACACTTTAAATGACAAGTGAGAAGTTTGTCTCTGATAGGCTCCCAAAAAAAAAACTTGCCTGTTTCCCAAACTTGCCTGTGGTTATCACTTCTGAGACAGGGAGAAAGAGAAAATAGGGAAATTCCAGGAGCTAATTGGGAAAGATGATCATCTGACAATTTGCTGATGAGTACACAGTTTATGTAAATATTTAGACCACACACACTACAGTTCTTAGCACAGTTCTGTGCAAATCAGAACAGATGGTTGGTTTCAAATTTCTGTGACCATGGAAGGTGAAAAACAGTATAAATGAAACCTTATGCACACAATGACAGTCATAATACCACCAGTATAAAGAAGGCTTTATCATTGTAATAATATGTACTGTATTTACATATCTAGAATGAGAGTGAGAAATTAAAGGAAATAAAAACATTGCATCTTTATAAAAATACCAGCAGCTTCAGTAATTGTCATAGATGATTGGAATCTCAACGCATTTCAGTCAGTCAGTCAAAAGATATCCCCCTGTTGCTGTCAAGTTGTTGGAGAACATTAACACAACAGTCCATGAACAGTCCCTCAGCCAGCAGTATTCACTATTCAGTGAGCTGAATGTAGTGTTCAGGGGTTAGGGTCGTCCTGGAAGAAAACACTTCCATCAGGATAGAAAGTTTCATCATGAGATGTAGCTGATCATTTAGATTGACTCTGTATTGATTTGCAGGGACTCTGGCCTGCACACCTCAGTGGTTTTCTTGGTCTAAAACAACTGATTCAATCAACCAGCTGATTAACTACCCTGGGTGAATTGAAGTGGGTGTATTAGAGCTGGGAAAACATTTAAATGTGCAGGACATGGCCAAGGCTGGTATCAGGTGCTGGAAAGGAACAGACAGAACCAAACAATGCCAGCAAATTACCCCTCTCAGCAAGTATTCCTGTTGTCATCTATTCATGTATGTATGTATATAAATATACATACATACATGTATCTAATAAGTATTAGATTTGACATCTGCTTAGAATTTAGAACTGAATGAAATATACATGAAAGAGGAAGGATGATATGTTGTCATAGGGTAATGGACCGTCAGGATTGAATGTGATAACAGTTGTTATCATTGCACTTTAACAACGGGAGACTCAAGCTTTTAAAATGTGAACATTTTAGAATACAGTAAACAGAACCTGGGTATAAAGAAGTTTAGCACAAGTTTAAAATGGGCTTTGGTGATAGCTAGACAATCTGATAAATGTACATGGTCCAATAGTTCAAAGCGTAGTAAAAATCTACGGATTGTCACGATTTTTTTCTCCTACGTTATACACTGAATCTGTCTAGGCTGATGTGAGAAACTTGACCACAGCTGCAGTAATGGAGTGGTGAGCAGTTTGTCTACACTGTGGGTAATATTCTTCTCTCTTCTCTTTCAACACTTTCAGTGCTCTTATTTTTGCTAACAGTTCCAGTGGTTGTATTGGAACTTCAGTGCAGATCCAGCTCATCTATAAGTTCATAAAGAACCATGGGCTACCATTATTGCTTCCAGAAAAGTAAGTAATTAAGATTTATATGTGATGTGTTTTTAGTAGAAATTTTACTTGATTTGTTTTTGCTATTATTATTATTATTATTATTATTATTATTTTGTTTCAAGGTGTTCTGAATCTTGTTGATGCCATTTATAACTGCAAATATGTATCTTAATGACAATAAAAGCAATAAAATGACAAATAAATATTGGTTTGTGTTGTTACATTCATCCAATCTTTTATATATACTGTATATATATTTTTTATCATAAAAATCTCTTTATCAGAAGAGTGTTTTGTGAACACAGTTTATATGAAATTCAGACGCATTTTCCAATTGCTTTAATTTCAGTTATGAAAATCTTCACAGTTGTAAGAATTCCACCTTTTTTGTTTTTAAAACCACTTCCAGAATTTATACAGTACCACATATCCATATATAAAAGACAGACTTTATGTCCACACACAGTGAGTGGGCTACAATGAGCTAGCATGTTTCTTATGTTACCTTGTAGTTGATGTATTTTTAGACTGCAATCTGTGGCTCATAGCGACGCCTTGGCTCCCCATGAGAAAAAAACATCTTAAGGGATTAAATAAGCAGTGTTTCCCAATCAGACTGCAAACAGTCTAGACCCATATCAGGAAAATTTCAACAGGAGTGTATTCAATTTGTGCTCCTATAAACTCCATTTACCATCTCACCATTTTGTCACTTTTTGATTTTTGTGAATTATATTTATATATACACATATATATATATAACAAATAGAATAGAACAACTGTGCAGCACTCCATCATACTCACAACAGTATATAATTAGCACTGTACAGTAATTAATGCTACCTTTCAGCAGTAGTACAGTGTATGTACCACTAGAGGACTCTGTGACAAAAGAAACTGTGGCATCTAAGAAGCAACCACAAACAATTGGTAAGAAAAGGGTTTGATTTTAAAGATGAATGAACAAGAAACTGAAAGCCTAGACAAGCCTGAGAGTAAAATGCAAAAAATAAAAATAAAAATAAAATAATAATAAAAATAAATCTCTCTCTTGCATCTTTGGCTCATATCTCAATAGTTAGTACAGTTATGCAGTACACAAAAGGCAACTAATGGTGCTAAACAGAACACTACAGGAATTTAGATATAAATGACAGTATTCAAAAATGGCATGTCTAAAACAAGGCTGTAGCTGTAAGCACAATGCCCTACATTTTTTAGACGGAGCCCTTGAAGTATTTTCACTCCTGTCAGGTTTAAATCGGTTTAAAGCCGTTTTGTTTTGGAAATTCTTTTCATCTTAGTCAGTGGTTGCTGTAATTTGGGACCACCGGCTGGGGAAAAAATCCATGTCCAGGGTCCAGAGGCACAGTGACCTAAATCCACACTCAAGTATACTTTAAAACAATAATAATCAATTTAAGTAGTGTTTAAGTCTCATAAGTTGACTGGAACTTATAGCAGAGCATCAAAATAAACCAATATGAGTTGCTGTTTACAAAGAAAAACCTTGACCTCAATCCAGTAGACAAATTGCATAGATAATAATCAGCATTTTAAGGGTAATATTTAAATATAATGTTGATTGCTCCATTCGGTAACTGTTATGTTATGTTACAGTAAATGTTATTATAGAATGCTATGTTATTATAGCATGTATACATTATCTGTCTCATATATATTATTCTATATATTTGGGAGACATTAAATGAAAAGTTGCATGTTTTCTTAAATTGAAAGGTTGGTAATAAGATAAAAGTATATAATCTAATACAAGAAGTTACAGGTACATCTCAGTAAATTAGAATGTTGTGGAAAAGTTCATTTATTTCAGTAATTCAACTCAAATAGTGAAACTCGTGTATTATATAAATTCAGTACACAAAAGCTGAAGTAGTTTAAGTCTTTGGTACTTTAATATGTGATGATTTGGGCTCACATTGAACAAAAACCCACCAATTAATCTCAGAAAATTAGAATATGGTGACATGCCAATCAGCTAATCAACTCCAAACACCTTTTGGTTCACTAGGCTACACAATCATGGGAAAGACTGCTGATCTGACAGTTGTCCAGAAGACAATCATTAACACCCTTCACAATTTCATTTTCTACCAGGATTTGGCAACTGCCCACACTGCCAAAAGCACCAAAAGTTGGTTAAATGATCATGGTGTTGGTGTGCTTGGCTGGCCAGCAAGCTCACCAGACCTGAACCCCATAGAGAATCTATGCTGTATTGTCAAGAGTAAAATGAGAAACAAGATAAAACAAATGCAGATGAGCTGAAGGCCACTGTCAAAGAAACCTGGGCTTCCGTACCACCTCAGCAGTGCCACAGACTGATCACCTCCTTGCCGAATTGAGGCAGTAATTAAAGCAAAAGGAGAACCTAGAAAGTATTAAGTACATATACAGTAAATGAACATACTTTCCAGATGGCCAACAATTCACTAAAAATGTTTTTTTATTGGTCTCATTAAGTATTCTATTTTTTGTGATAGTTAATTGGTGGGATTTTGATAATGTGAACCAAATCATTTTCCATGGCATACTAATTTATTGAGATGCACCTGTATTTGCTTCACTGGAATTTAGAGACCACATCACATCTGTAAAACCATCCATGATGTGACTGAGTTGGTCATTCACTGTGAGTGCTACAAAAACCTCCTCATCTTAAAAGACTGGTGCCTTTGCATTCTAATACAAAGTTGAGTTCAAGTCCACTGTAGGAGGATGAAGTACTTTTTCATTTTTTGTTTGCCATGGCTATGCGGTGTAGCTATACCACCCCATTTCTTTGAGAGGCTGCACAGAAGCAGCAGCTGCTCCACACCAGTTCTTTATTGAGCAGCTCCTGCTGCTTTTTTCTGGCCTGCCAGTGCTGAGCGAGTGGCTCCAGGAAGAGAGAGACTGACGAGAGCAGGTAACACACACCAGCTAAGTAGAAGGAGCAGTCGTAGGTTAGGGTGTAGTCGTACAGGAAACCTGGGAGACACGAGTAAGGAGTCAAAGATTTGAAGTTCTTGATACATGGAAGACATGTTTGAGCAAGACTATATTTAGAAAGGTTCAATTTACTTCTCACTTACATTTTTCTTAAACCATAAAAAAGATATTTCATGGCAAAGAATAACTATATTTAATCAAATGAAATAACATTAAACCAAATTTTAAAAAATGTTTCTAAGAATTTCTTTCTGTTATGGTGCTTGTAATTCTATATGATGCACTAGCCAAGCTGAGGCAGCGCTCTCCCTAGCTGAGGCTCAGGTGTACATGGTTTGGTTTAGTGTGTCTGTACTGTAGGACTAAGGTCAGGGAGTACACTGCCTGTAGGAGAAAGCTGCTACCATTACTGAGTGAGAGGCCCAGTGTGGAAGGCTGCATACCGCACTAAACCACAGCCAATTTCACGGAGGCTTGGGATTTGGGGAAAAAAAAGAAAGCCACCTGTTTGGTGGTCCTTTAAGGCAGTGGTCCCCAACCCCCGGGCCGCGGACCGGTACCGGTCCGTGGGCCAAATAGTACCGGGCTGCCCAAGGAACATCAAATTATTTCCATTTTATTTACTGTGGTGTATTTCTCTCGGGTTTGTTAGCCGCACCAATACCGCGCATGCGCAAAATATCGTGACATCGGGCCGGGTTTAGGTGACGTCTGGAGCTGAGCGGCTGAGTTGCAAAGAAACAAGCTCAGGGTTATCATTGATTTAGCGTTGTAGTGAGTTAAAAAGGCATGTTTAAATACATTCATTCATTCATTCATCTTCTACCGCTTATCCGAACTACCTCGGGTCACGGGGAGCCTGTGCCTATCTCAGGCGTCATCGGGCATCAAGGCAGGATACACCCTGGACGGAGTGCCAACCCATCGCAGGGCACACACACACACACACACACACACACACTCAATCACACACTAGGGACAATTTTCCAGAGATGCCAATCAACCTACCATGCATGTCTTTGGACTGGGGGAGGAAACCGGAGTACCCGGAGGAAACCCCTGAGGCACTGGGAGAACATGCAAACTCCACACACACAAGGTGGAGGCGGGAATCGAACCCCGACCCTGGAGGTGTGAGGCGAACGTGCTAACCACTAAGCCACCGTGCCCCCTGTTTAAATACAATTAAATTAAAATTCTTAATTTTAATTTAATTGTATAGTCGCCACCCCCCACCCCCAGCGGGCCGCGGTAAAATTATCAAACATTGACCGGTCCGCGGCGAAAAAAAGGTTGGGGACCACAGGCACCGTAGTGTTCTTAATGAGTTGGAACATGGTGTTAGCTATACAATCTTCCTGTATGCAAAACACCGAACTGTTCTCAGGCACATACAATTAAGGTACTTAATTCACATTCGTATCGTTCCTGCAAGTAAAGGAAGTAAAAGGTGTTACAATTATTATTTTAAGTTTTGTATTGTAATTATTGTAATACAGGGGAATAGAAAAGAATGGATTTGGTTTGATTTTTAGTATTCAAGTAAATTAGTGGTTTTATTCAGTCCAAACCAAATGACACACTTGATATGACATTTTACTCAGGTTCTTTGTAGAAGGCAGTAGCACAGTAACCTATTGACAGCTTGCTAATTAAACTATGGTAGTAGCAGGGGGTGAGCAAATCTTAATATTTTTTAAACAGGTTTTTTTGAAATGGTTATGACGGTTTCAAAAAAACAGCTCGTCAAGATTTGCCTGTGCTCCTACGAATGGTACATAGCCTTATGACCAGCTGCTACACAGTGACTATTCACAGCACCTTTCTCTTACATACCGTACACAGCCTTCTCCCATTGAGATCCTACACTTCCCCCACCCAGAAAGAGTAAACATACCCCATATTGCAATAGGGCCTGCACCAGCCCCTCCTAAATAGGGGCCTGTCTAAGGGTGAGTGTGTACAATTTCTAAGAATTTTATCTGTGACCATAGCGGCATGTACCAAGCATGTTCCAGGCATGTTTCAAGCGGACATTATGGCAATACAACCAAACCATTTTCTCAACTTAATGCAGATTTCATTTCAGCTAAATTTCAAACACTTCATATTCACACACTGAACAGTAGTTCTCAAATTGAGATCTGTGATTTTTAAATATTTAATCCAAACCCCAATGACTTTATAATTATACATAATGCCAAATAACTTGAACTTGTGTTCCTTGTAAATGTACAATTAAGGATTAAGAAGCTCTATATGCCACCAATAAATAGCCAAAATATGTATTACTGCAAATATTTAAATAGTGATTCTAATATTTGAATAGCTGGATTAAATTAATCAAAATCATTCTGTACAGAGAATCAGAGACACAGGTCACTGGCTGCACAATGTTTGAGGACTACTTGTACTAAAAAAAAAGAAAAACATGCAACTGAGCAATTAGCGTGCTGCTAAATAAAGAAATGTGACATGATCTGCCTAGCGGTGGCAAAAGGAGATATATTTGTTCCCCCTTTAAGAGCAATGACACACTTACCAAAGTGTACCTCCCAATGCATTTTAGTACTGCCTGTCTGAACCACTCTTCATTCAGTGACAGCATATGTGGCATTATTTAATAATTTGCTTATGATTCTGGAAAAAAACCCACCTGCCAATGGAGGACCTGTTAGACAGCCAAGCCCCACAAAGAACATGGAAAACCCCATAGAGTTGTTCACTTTTTCAGACCCTACCAAGTCAACCTGGAAAAGAAACAATTGTGAGAGTTTATAAAGCAAATAGTTACTTAAATGTAAACAGAGTAATAGGCTAGACCTAGGCTAGAATTTTTTTTTTTTTTACACGTGACAAATTGAAGGAAAGCAACATAAAATATCTTACAAAGATGCTGAGCCACTTGTTAAAGCAGCTTTAATGTGCTAGACACAGAATTAAATGTCCAATAGGATAGCAAGATTTCATAAGGCAAGGTTCACAAACTTCACAAAGTTGGAACACTGCAATGTCAACACAACACCTTGTCATTGGTGTAGATCCTCCATACCTTTATAAACACTTTCTTTGGTCAGTTCTTTTTGTTCATTATTTCTAATAGTCTTGACAATAATAAAAAATCTTGACCACTTGTAAATTTAAATAGGTTGCAGTTGGTCCAAAATGCTGCAGCCAGAGATAACATCATCCAAACACCTATCAGAATTAACATGGACTTCCTGTTAAATTGCCTGATTAGCTACACAATTGCCTGATAGAGCAACACAAGACACAACATTATCAGTCTAACCGACTTGCACACCCACACACACACACACACACACACACACACACAGACACACACACACACACCTATTCCTTTAGCTCTGGCTTGCTCAGTTCTTTTTTAGTTTTTTTTTTTTTTAACTTTCTCAAACTCACAACATTTAGGCTTAAAGGTAAATTACGGAACTATTTGGCAAAGCTCTAAAACAGCGGCCACAGGTGTACATTATTATTGTATTTTTTATTTCCTTTCTTTGTTTTGTTCCTTTACATTTCTTTTTTAAATTATTAAACCCTTTTCAGTCCAAGATAACTAATGTTTCTAGCCATTGAACTTCATTTAATATCAAATAAACGATAAAGAATAACCCTAGTAGCCTATAATAATAATAATAATAATAATAATAATAATAATAATAATAATAATAATAATAATAATAATAATAATAATCATCTTCATCATCATCATCATCATCGTCATTACACTGAATCTAAATGAAGTAGATAAGTAATATGTAATATAGTAGAATGAAGCACAGTGATCCACTGTTCCTCTTTGGATAAAAGAAAAAAGCTGATAGTACATCCTAATGACAAAGCATATTGTCTCTGAGTGTTAGTTAAGTACTCACCAGGACCGGCAGGAGCAGAGCCATGTAACCTCCACAAAAGATAGCAAAGAACACGGCATAGATCATGAGCTGGATATAGGAGGTGGCGAGGGGAGAGAGCAGGTTGACGATCCCACACAGTATCAGATAGGCCTTGTGGTAGTGGTACTTATGGACCAGGTTCCTGTCTGTCACCCAGCCAGAGGCCAGCTGAGCCACAGTTTCTGTTATACCTGTGTGAGACAAGAACCCATTCATCCCACACTGCATCAGTAAAAATCACAGATGTGAAGCATTATAAGAAAAGACTCTCTGTAATGGAACTCTGTCAGTAATGTTGCTAAAAGCATTAATCGACAGAACCCAGTGAACAGTTACTCTCTGTTGTGGTGACTGGCTCCATTACTCTCCATTACTCTTATATTATACACCTAATTTTTTCACAGTCAAAAATCACACCGTGTATAATTATTCTTTTTTCGTCAGCTGATTTCAGAACACATAAATAGGGATATTTATCACCTATTTCTGGCAGTTTTCGAATTCATATTTCAGATGCTTTCATAAAAAGCAGTTTTCTGTATCATGGATCCTTAAGTGTTCATGAGAATAACATTGCATTAAAAATGCATTATTTTAGAAATGTATGCAATAGTTTTAACTTCAGAGCCACAACAGCATACTGTGACCCAAGTAATTAATAGGAGGCCGAGAATGTAGGAAACATGTCCTGAATACAGTATTGAATAGACAGTCCATAATGTCATTTGTTAAATGTAGGCCACTTTTAATGCAGTGCCAGTATCAGAGCACACACAGTGATGTGCTTCGCAGTGGTCAGACATGATGTAAAACAGCTGGACAATGTTTGTCCTCACATCACCAGAGGCTTTATCCTGGTGTGCCCCTACTTGAGCACAGAGACATTTCGGGATTTGCTTGTATGTTTAAGGCGCAGCAGGTCCAGTGAAACTCACAGCTGTCTTTATCATGTACCACACAATTACACTTCAATAGCAAGAAAATAAAATGGAGCTTTTAAATCCCTTTACCATTTGGCTATCCCACAATTAAAAGTCTAGTATATAAGAGGCTGAATTCAGCAGTCAGTTCAACAGCACAGGTGTTTGTGCTTTTATCATGTTACCCAAACAACCACTAAAAAAGAGGGAATGCAGTGTCCCCACTACATAAAAAAACAGACAATGAACTCATGTTGGGGGACGACGGACCAAATGCATGTCCAATTTCCCAGTCCTCTCATTAAGCGCACAAGCGTTTTTGGCTGCCCTCTTCTCCTGCTATTATGCTCCAGTGCTCCCCAGTACAATGTCAGCCACTTTAAAGGCGGTTGTGGATTTGGAAAGCCTCGCTGTTGCTTAGCGACTTCCCCAGCTCGGTCACACAGAGTGGACAACTATGAGGAGACACTTTTAGTGGCCTGAGTCGCCCTCAATCTCCCAGACTGTCCTACTTCGAAAAAAGCTCTGAATGAAGGACCTCTTTTCCTTGAAAAATGTCATCAATATGAGACTGACAACAACTACTTACTTTTAATTATTAAGAGAATCAATTAGATGCCTAGGTTACTTGGACAATCAAGACAATATCAGATCCTTTTATGTGTAGACCTTGAAGTCTGACCCAGGTCTCAAGACGTTGACTGATTTATTTATAACCATGCACAAACCACCAGTTTCAGAAATAGCAAAAACTGATACCTCAGGTTTTAGGCACTAAACCTGACAGCAATACGTTTGAGTGACAATTTAAAGGAAAATTCCATTGCTGAAATCATTGCTGCAAATAAATTCAGTTATTGTAACTGATCACTTTCTTCTATGATGAAACATTTCTATCCTGATGGGAGTCCAATGCACAGACATCTGACTCAATATCCCATTTTAACAGAACAGTTACAGACAAATTTGAGCAATGTGTTAAACACAATTCTCTACCACCGTCATCAAAATAACAACTGAGAGAATATATTTTAAAAGAACTGTGTTCCCTCAGAATGATTTTCAGAGATTGTAGAACCTGCGGCTCAATGTCTTACTAACACATTATTTTACACGTGGCATTTTCTTTCATTTCAGAATCAAAGTGCATTTAAGTCTAATTTATGTTTAGATTTATGTAAACATACACATTTAATGACTAATTTGTCCATACTAGAAAACATATACAGTATCTGGAAATTTGAAAGGAGGTATTTTTCTCTGATGTAGGCTGGGATACTTCTGAACCCAAAAGCTCTGGCCACTGGGATAAAGTTCATCTTTTATGTAAGATTCATTACATAACCCTGTAGATTCACAGTAGCCTACAAATCATTAATGTACAGACATTGAAATAGGCTTTGTGCATCTACCTTTAAACTATTCATTCAAATATGGTTCAGTGCAAAGCAAGTAACAACAAGCATGACAAACATCACACAAAATAATACTCAAAGATCAAATATAGCCCCCCTGATGACGTTCCACTGTAGCTGTCACAGTTTGTTTATGGTTTGTCATATGCCCAGATTGCTATAAATTAGAAATTACTAATTACTATTACTAGAAAATCTGGCAACTTACACTGAGCCAGCCTTAAAATCTGAAAATCTATTAAGTCTTCCTATTGACTTACTATAAAATTCATTCCTACAGCAGCAAATGATATACAGGTTACACGATTCTAAAATTATACAGATGCTGACAACTAGGATCGATTTCCTGATACTAACCTGCCACAGATATGATGAAAGATGCATCCATGGGGTCAATGCCCAAAGTCCTGGCTCTTGCTGATAGGTGGAAGTAGGGGATAAAGTAGGCTAATTGACTGAAAACCAGTGACCAAGTATATATGAAAAAAAAAGGATTTTTTAAGAGTGACAAGTCAAAGATTTTGGCTTTTTTGGTTGGAGTATTCTCCCGTACCATGGAATTCACCATCAGTTTGCCATTTGTCTCTTGACAAACCTTTACTGGACAACTGTCAAATTCATTGGCACCATTCTGGACCAGGTTTGTTAGTTCTAAAGCTTGCAGCTTACTCTGTCCATGAGATGTGTTCTCAATGATAAGTATATCCTTGTGTATGGAAGGATCTTCTGTTTTGGCAATGCCATTAGACATGGCTAGATTAAAATTTTCACTGTTGTCAAGAGGTCCCTTCTCCGTTTGGGTCAGAGAGGCAGGCAGATCTCTGCTGAGGCTGGGGTTAGATGGTAGAGGAAAGGAAGCAGGCTGCACTTGGATGGGCCGCAGCAGCATTGCAGAGGCCACCAGGTTCAACATCAGACCACCCAAAATCAACAGAGCTCCTACACAATCAGACAGATCAATTTCTTAGTAGTCTGATATAGACGTCTGTTCACTTAGTTCTTTCTCTTATATTTTGATTTAAAAAAAATTGTAACTCAATAGCTTCAAAGCACCTCAGAAAATTTTTGTATCTTCTGTAAAAGAAAATTCTTTACATATGATACTCTGTGTCATATTTACCCTGCCATGCATACTGATCCATAAGCAGCTGTGTGAAGGGTGCCAGCGCGAAGGTTAAACCCATGCCAGAGCGCCCAATGGAGTATGCCGTGGCTAACCTCTTACGGAAATAAGTTGCAGTCACAACAGATGAGGCTTGGTACAACAGTGCAAAGCCAAGACCTGAAGAATAAGTATTTAATTTTTGTAATTTTATAAAGCAAAATAAAAACAAGAAAAACAAAACATATTTTCGGTTTTATCATCAATTATCATCTAGGATTAATAGCATCTAGTTACATAATGTGTACCTATGTCTATGTACTCATTTACCAAACTTCAGTTGACATGAGCTTAATATAATAACATTAATAAGATCAAAGACTCACCCACCACCATCCCCATGCTGAGGTACAAGTAAAGGACACTGTTAGCAAAAATGCTGATGATAAATCCTGCAGTCACCAGTAAGGCTCCCAAGATAGAAGTGACTCTGTTCCCCAGCCTAGTGCAGGCTACAGAGGCCAAAGGACCTGGTGGTACAGGGACAACACTATTTGGAGGTATGCAAAGACCAGAGTAAAGAAATGAAGGAAAATGCAATTTACAGATCCAGGTTGCTAGCATCGTATTCATAGTTGGTAAGCGATTTCAGGGGTGCGACTTTACAGTTCCAACATCTACACAAGGAACTGTACCTTGTCATTCTTGCAAGGCTATGTAACCCTCATATTCGTCTGAGTTCCTGGATGCAGTGAGTGCTACAGAAATAGGTGGAACTGTTTGGCCGCGTGTAAGGGATGGTTGTTATAGGGACAGCAGGTCTACCTCCTGAGAGTCTGATGCTGGACATGATGGAGCCGATCCAGCTGATGCTCTCGGACGAGCCACCGAACTCGTCCTGCAGCACCACGAAGAAGATTCCAAAAGTCTTCAAGGTCCCCATCACCAGCACGTTCACCTGGTAGACAGCAAACAGCACAAATCAAAATGGCAAAATTACTGTGGTAAGAGATTATTAGAAATCACAATCTTAGAGATCATCGGTGATCAAATTCTAGACAAATTGACTGTTGTTGCAAAAGAAAAAGCGGTCTTGAGATAGGTACTGTTGTTAAAGACACACCAGAAAGCAGTGTAGAACGACCATCCAGCCCCAGCCCCCATCGGGTGGCTCCACGTAACGCATCGTCTCTTCTTTCTTGGCAGCTTTGATCTTCTTCTCATACTGCATGAGTTTGCTTGCTTTGCCCTCACTGAAAACACATTGATTCTCATTTAAAATCAACATCCACTGACAATCAATCACTGGACATTACATTTTATGCCTGTTATCCCCTGACCAAATCAGGTTAATGTCCCAACTCTCCACTGTTTAACATAACTGCTCTGAGGCTGCTGGGTTTGGTGCAGTTCTCATAAATCTTTAATCTTTGTCCTTCTCAGATTGCACTAGGTCACAGTGCATCTTAAGCACGTTATGTTTGGTAGCTAAAATCTGAAAAAATAAAAGAATGATTCTGCATACTATCTAAAAAAAAAACCTTCCTAACATGTGCAAACTGTGTATATTAAAACAAAACCTGCTTTGAAATGAGTGACAATGACAAGAGTGAAATTAATCTTTTACAAGAATAAGGTGATCTTGGTTCTCAGAATTGCCTCAAGGAGCAAATGTGTGTTCTTAGAATTTCCTTTTGTATTTAAATTTCTTTTCCATGTCAGTAAACACACAGCATTGCCATGACTTGGAATTAGGCATAATTATAAGATATAGCAATAATTTCTATTTTACTTAATCAGGTCATGCTGATATTCTTTTTCATATTATTAAATGGTGAAACACATTGTGTGAAACATCTCATTTTGGCTGAAAGACAAGACCTTGATCTTAATGGAATAATAAAATAAAAATAGTATTACAATAATGGAAGTGATTGGGCAAACAAAAACTACCTATGAGGTGAATTGCAACATTTCAGCAACACACAGTTCTTTAACTATGACTTATTTGTAATGATGTACTTTTAGGCATATATTTTCTAGGCATGACAGAAATGTTAAGTTTACAGTAAGCTGTTAGTAATTGTAATTGTGGGATTCTGTGAGATACTAGAAGAGGTTTTTACTCTCATGTGGATGGGAGCAGGTGGTCAAACATGAAGCTCATGGGACAAAAAGTGAGCATATTGGATGTGACACAATGCTCGCATAACAAACTTATACCTTATTCATTCATTCTGTCATTAGCTGTTTATCCGATTCAGGGTCTGTGTCTTTTAAAGTACACATGAAAAGTTAGTTGTGTGCAGGCAACACTACAGAAACAAGGAACACATAATATATACGGGGCTCTGAAGTGCCATATTAGATGCAGAAATACGCTGCAAAATAAAATGTTGGCTACTTAATGAAACACAATCATGTGAAGAGCGTTATTTTTTTTTTTTACCTTAAAGCAGGCAGCATTTGGTAGACGCAAGTTAAGGGCCTATTGTTTAGAAATTTAGGATAATTATAAATGTAAAGAATTCACTAAATCATTTCTTGTATCATTACTATCGCTGAAGTGCTCAACTCAATGTGCTTTATAACTAACATTTTTTTCTAGAAGCTGCTAAATCAATACTGCTTCACATTTCTCTGCTTGTGTGCTAATATACACTCCACTGAGCAGAAATGGCCATGTTGAGAGGCCTAGTCCAAATCTGTCAAAAACTACTTAGCGGATTAGAGAAATATGAATTGTGTTGTTAGCAAAAGTATTACTTTACATGTGAAACTCTGTGACTGCCACAGAGCATTTGTGTGCATACTGTATGTGTATGATGTCATTGTGTCTAGTTCAGTTCAGTGAAATGATACGTGACTTGAATTTGACTTGCAACTCAACTCAGGTTCACCTTTATTTCCCCAAAAAAGATTGGTTTATAAAACAAAAAGTGTGTGAGTTTTTTTTACTGACACAGGAGAATCAAATGGACTTCTGTTTTTAAGGTGAGAGAATGATGTTTTATGGACATTAGACTCCACAGAGATATGTATTGGACTGGACACAACCTCCTCACTGATTTAGTTTTTTTAAGTATTAAAATGGCGGTTGAAATTCTACATGGGGCCTATTTCAGTTATATATTATAGGCAGATGCATATAACTCTCTGCTCTCATATGGTGCTACAATTGTCAGTTAATTGTCAGTCAATTGGTTGTTTGAGCATTTGAAGACACCAAAAATAATTCAAGGTTTGCACAATTGAAAGCTATCAGATATATATATTAATTACTTTGCATTCATTTTAATATATATCTTAAACAGAATGCAAAGTAATTAATATGAAACAGATTTTCAGAATAAGTTACAAATGAAAAACATTCATCATTAATTGAAATATATATATATATATAAATAATAGTGTATATCATGTATATAGATATACATAGAATGTTTTACAGTAAAACTGGCCAATGATCAGACTTTTGTCACTGCTGTCAGGTACTTTTGTCTGGAGGCACATCATTCCAAGAGGCCTCTGTTTCTTAATTAAACAGGCCGTGTATGGGTGCACTCATAAAATATCAGAAAAACCAATGTCCAAAATTCAGATGCTAAGGGTGGTATCCATTCTGGAATGGGTCAGGTGGGGTTGGAAGCCTGCTCTTTATGTGTTTCATGACTAGCTGCTCAAAACACTTCGTGATGATAGGTGGGAATGTGATGGGCCTATCAGCACAATCTCTGGGCACCCAGCCAGGTATTCTGTCAGGTTCATCTGCTTTCCAGCCAGTTCTTCCAAGTCTGAGCTGTGGTTATAGGATGTCCTGTTCTGACATCGGGTCTGGTACTCACCTCTTTTATTTATTTATTTAATTTTTTTTATTAATTTATTGTTTGCACAAACACAAAAAAATTGAACAATATTGAACAATAAGAAAAAAAAATACAATCCATATGTTGTGCAGGGAGAGACTAAAAACCCGAAGGGCTTATTTAAAGTCTCCACCTAAACAACAACAACCAAACAACAACAACCTCTTTCAGCACCACTTAGGCACATTTCCCGTGTCCTGTGTGCTGGGATTAGCATATTAGTGGCTCTAGAGTGTTTCTTCCAAGGGCTATGAAATCAAAGTGGTGATGAGCTTTGGCAGCACTGATTTCAGCTTTATGTAGTCCCCAGAAACATGTGTTATTTTTGCAATCTGTACATTTCTGATATTGAAATGAAATTTGAGTTACAGGTGCCGATGGTGGTTTTTAAATAGGGGAAGCATACAAGCCTACTGTATTACTGAAAAATATATCTACTGTATGTGTTCTGCTGGTGTTTTATCTCAGGATGCCAGATCTGCTGGTCTGGCCTCATGTATAATTCTTAAAAAAAGACATCAAAAGTCTTATTAATGCTAAGTAAAAGCTTTACATAAGGGCAGGACCCAAAATTAGGAATTCAAAGTCAATTGAGAAATTTCCATGCAACATTTTAATAAAAATGACAGGGGATGACATGAAAGTTTTTATTCTGAGTAAACTATCATTTATTGATACATTTTTTGGTCTGCATGAATATAAAGCTGGAAGTTCACAATATAGGCCATTGCAACACAATACCAGACTAGTTCTGCTGTGACTAAAAACACTGTATATTCAGTAACCACTGGCTCAACAGACCAAAACAGTTTAAACAGTACATAAATTCTTAAAAAGAACGCAAAGTAATTAATCTGAAACAGATTTTAAAAATAAGTTACTAATGAAAAACACTCTCACTCACTCATTTTCTACCGCTTATCTGAACTACCTCGGGTCACGGGGAGCCTCAGGCTTCATCGGGCATCAAGGCAGGATACACCCTGGACGGGAGTGCCAACCC
This sequence comes from Tachysurus vachellii, assembly GCF_030014155.1. Taxonomy (NCBI): domain Eukaryota; kingdom Metazoa; phylum Chordata; class Actinopteri; order Siluriformes; family Bagridae; genus Tachysurus; species Tachysurus vachellii. The sequence continues at coordinate 11,581,056 of NC_083470.1, forward strand.
ATCGCAGGGCACACACACTCTCATTCACTCACGCAATCACACACTACGGACAATTTTCCAGAGATGCCAATCAACCTACCATGCATGTCTTTGGACCGGGGGAGGAAACCGGAGTACCCGGAGGAAACCCCCGAGGCACGGGGAGAACATGCAAACTCCACACACACACAAGGTGGAGGCGGGAATCGAACCCCCAACCCTGGAGGTGTGAGGCAAATGTGCTAACCACTAAGCCACCGTGCCCCCTCTAAAGAAAAACATTCATCTTTAATTGAAAACATGCAGTTTAATAGCGAAAACTGAAATACTTTACAGGATTACAGTAAATAGAAGTAGAGGATGAAAACTACCTGTTCAAGCCTAATGTTGATATTAGACAACCAAACATCTACCACATTTAAATGTAATGTATTTTTGCACTTGGTTACAAAATTGCACTTTAAAATATACATACAGTACTTGCCTTTGTAAATGAATTTTCTTTCTGTGAAAATGATCTGGGTTTATATGATCCTGCAGACTCACAGAAGGAAAACTGAGACCATAGTTTACCCATTTGTGTAGGATTGAGCAAGATCTATATTGAAACAGATCCTATTAACAAACTATAAAAAGTCTCTGATCTCTCAAAGTGCTCTGTTAAATCAACAACGTGAACACACCATGCACAATCGATAATCGTACACTCAGTTACCGCTCTTTTTTTGCACTTGATGAGAAACTGAACTGAATGTTCTGTCTTTCAATTGACTTGTGATATAAGAGAGTGCAATAGTACTGGCAACTTTACCTGCTGTGTTCTTTCGGCAGCATATTATATGATTCGATGGGAATGAAATGAAGAAACTTTGCAGAGCCTATATTCTTAGTGTCATCCTCGAGACAGCAAGAAAGCCTTATTCTTGTACTGTGAGACCTAAAACAATAGAAAATTGTCAACTCTAGAATTAAAAAACAATCGTCAAAGAAAGAAAGAAAGAAAGAAAGAAAGAAGGAAAGAAAGAAAGAAAGAAAGAAAGAAAGAAAGAAAGAAAGAAAGAAAGAACATACAGTCCCTCAGTGTGCTCAGGCAATCTATAGGTTTTAGGTGAAATTTCAGACTTTGTGCATTTCAAATGAAATTCAGAGAAAAATCTTTACAGGGTTCATTTCTGTAGACACAAAGTGATTGTAACATATCTATGAGCAAAAATACTGATTTAATGATTTTTAGGTCTGTGTTCTGTCTGGGTGTTTTGGCTCATCTGTTTTCATCCCTCCTCGTAGACATACTATTTAAAACCAGGCAAGAAAGTACGGTCTTAGAAGTCAGTGATTAAAACAATTTTTTTCCTTCAGTGATGCCAAGGTGGAGCAGAACAAAATCTTGGCTTACCTACTTCTAGACCATCCACTTCCAGAACAATTCTGATTTTATTCTAATTCTAATTCTTTTTTTTTTTTTTATTTCATACAAATTTTAAAACTGGTATACCCTGAATTCCCTTTTACCCCCTTTGTTATTGTAGCACTACACAGCAGAGGTGTTTTCAAATATTGTAGCTTATATAGCTATACAGTGAGCCAAGCTAAAACAAGCCTGCACTAGCATGCAGATAATTTAGCAGTCATCTCAGTGCTGCAGTGAAATGCAGAGTGCATGTATATGCTGCGGTAAATCAAGGCTTTTCCTGAGGGAGGGAGGAAAGGAGGGAGGGAACAAGGAAGAAAGGAGGAAGGAGGTGGAGCAGGAGGCTGTACAACAGCATTGTGAGAGATGCCTTTTCTTATCACCTCACTGCACTGCAAGCCTGTGTGTACAGAAGCGTTTTATATGTGATTAAAATGTAATTTGTTTTCTGTCACCTCTGGGGAAAAAAATAGTCCACAGTCCATTTATAGCATTTAGCAGACGCCCTTATCCAGAGCGACTTACATTTTATCTCATTTTTATACAACTGAGCAATTGAGGGTTAAGAGCCTTGCTCAAGGGCCCAGCAGTGGCAGTTTGGTGGACGTAGGAATTGAACTCACAACCTTCCGATTAGTAGCCCAACACCTTAACCACTAGGCTACCACATCCCGTCCACTAGGCCATCCACTAACCACTAGGCTACCACATCCCATCCAGTCTACTTTACATTGTCTTTGCAAAATAATGATTATGAGTTTCCTGACTTTAGGAAATAGAAATTAAAACCTCACTCATTAAAAGATCCACATTTATCAGTAGTATTTTGTAGATTTGGACACTTACATAATATTTACCACCAAATCCGTAATGGGATAAAGGACAATTAAAATCTCAGTTTGACTTGAAAACTGGATGAATAAATATTTTTGACTGACATCCTCCTGTATAGGACTTCCTGTCTGCTAGGCTTATCTATAACAGTTTTACTTCACTTCAGAAATGTTTGCAATCCAGTGTATAATGTATATGTATAAATTAATCACTTTTTAATATTTTACATTTTAATATGCTGATAAAACATGTCTAATGATGAAACCACAGATTTGCTTGCATTTTGTAGTCCTAAACCCAATGTAGCAGCCTTGAAAAAATAAATGGCGGATCAATTTACTAGAGCCAGGATCAATTTACTAGAGCCAGGCTTTTGTTGATTTAACATGTCTTGTTTTAGTAGAAATTTAATCTCACAAACGTTACCCAAAATTTGCTACCCAAATGTTACCCAGCCATCCAATTTAAACTAGTGGTCATTATTCAAATAAGTTGCAAAATAAATAAAAAATACAGTCAAGACAGTGACAAGGTGAGAAATAACAATATATTGCTTCAGTTGGATTGGATTCATTGGCACTTTTTCATACCATCAGATAAAGCCGAAAACCGTGCCAACACAACAGCTCAAAAGGACTGAGATCCGGTGACTGCACTGGGCAATCATTACAGACAGAATTCCAGCCGACTGCTTCTTCCATAAATAGGCCTTGCATCTTTTGGATCAATGCTCTGGGTCATTTTCCTGTTGTAGGACAAAACTGGCTCCACAGGGTATGTCATGACCTTTAGTGATAACCTTTCTTGTTTAATATTCCTTTTACCATGTACAAATATGTTACTAGCACCAGAGCACTACCAGACCATCACTAGTCCTTCACCAAGCACCTCAAGAACTCCTTCAGCATCTTTCCATTTGTTCTGCACCTTACAAATGTTCTTCTTTGTGGTCCAAACACCTCACACTTCAACTGTCTATCTCAATTTATTTTTATAATTCCAATGCTATTTTCCCATTTTGATGTTTTCCACTTACTGGTCACTTAGAAGGCCCTGAGACTTTTTTTTTTACTTGTTAATCTTTGGTACTATTTATTAAAGCTGCTAGCTGAGAACCTGTGAGCAGTCTTGTTTCTCAAACTAGAGCCTCTACTAGAAACAAACTAGAGATGTATTTATCCTCCTGCACAGTTGTGCAAGAAGTCTTCCCACTTCTTTTTTAATTCTGTTTAGAGCCATTTTGCACTGTTCTTTCGAAAGGTACACACCTTACTACACACCTTTGTAAAATATCTTCTATTCCTGGGCAATTTCTCACATGGAATAGCTTTCTTCCATCGAGAACAAAAGCTCTTTCAGTTTGTCCATTGAGAGATCATAATGAACCTAGGTCATGATCTTGCTATATCCTTGCACAATGATCTGATCTCCTCTTCAGCCACAGCTCGCAACCTTGGAGTAACCATGGACAATCAACTGTCCTTTTCCTCTCATGTTGCTAATGTGACTCGGCCATTTTTGTCCACACAGGCTGCTCAGGTACTTGTTCAAATTCTTGTCATTTTAAGACTGGATTACTGCAACGCACTGCTGGCAGGTCTACCTATGAACGTAATTTGTCCTCTGCAAATGATCCAAAGTACAGCTGCCCGGCTTGTTGAGTCACTTGCTATTTTCAAACGGCGCTTGAAGACCTACTTATTCAGGAAATACTTCAACTAGCACTTAATTTTTTTGAATTTTTTTAGAATTCACTCCCTATTTTTTGAATTTATAAAAAAAAATTAAAAAAAGAACCTTTGAAACTTTTTCATTTTAACTTTGAACAATGATTTAAACTCATGGTATATTAAGTATGTAACCTAGTGAACTAGCATTAATGTATCCATTGATAGAGATTTAAGCACTTATGTACGTCGCTCTGGATAAGGGTGTCTGCCAAATGCTGTAAATGTAAATGCGGATGATCCAAATACTGAAGTAGCCCAAATGAAGGCAACCTGAGCAATTTAACAGAATGTAGAATTTTGTGTTGTCGTGTTTTTCATTTTGTTGCTCACTACCATTCCAGCAGGCGTTAGCAAATACATCAAACAGTGCTCACTAAGTCTCCACTAAGACAACTAATCGTTTGTGGTACAGCTTTTGTGAGTAAGAGGGTATTAGCCAGTTGTTGTGTAATGTGTCACTAAATATGATGGTGAATTTGAATGTGTTACATACGAAATCACGCTACCCTGATAAAGATGTATAACCTTTTAATATTCACTTCACACACTTCACATATTTCAGATGAGGTCATGAATCAGTACACTGTGTACATGTAACACGAATTGGTAAGGACAACTGCAAAATGGAATTACCTGTTATTCAAGATACATATTCTTATATAATCATCCAACATTTTATGGGTCAAAAACAGATGCTCTTTTTTAAATTTTTTAATTATAGCTTTTACTACATTGACGTTATAGATGTGAAGCTGCTGAATCTATTAATGTTTGCAGGTCTAATTTTTTTTAGAAACAAGTGTTGTTTAAATAATGTAATGGACTAGATGAATGTTGTGCAGATTTTACAGGATGGTTCTGTGGCTGTTCTGTAGATTTTTGAGGATCAGGTTATGTGGGTCTGAAATTGTCTCCATACTCTGTTTGGCTGTGAAGTGATCATAACGATGCCCTCCTGCCCCCAAAGGTTCCAGTGTGTTTAAAAATGAATGTGCTATACATGCACCGAAGAGCAAGGGGCCATGGGTTCTCCCCTATAAAGTAATCGATTTTTATCACTTTAGTTTGGAATGACCCTACAAAAAGGCAAGTCCCTGTTTGAAACTTTCTGGGTTCATCACTTCCTCACTCAAATCTGAATCCAGTTAGCTAGCAGATGGACAATCAACTAATCTGGTAGATTTTAAGGGGCAAACATCAACTGATTGGCTTTATAGGAAAAATTGAGACCAGGTATTATAGAATAAAGTGATAAAATGAAAAAGAGACTTATATATATATATATATATATTTTTTTACTTATCACCGATGGATGAATATCACCAATTACTCATCACCAATGGATGAATGTTGAGATTTGGATGAGTTTGTTTGGGTGCGTCTGTTTCATTTCAATGTTGCTTAATGCGTAGGAAGGGTTTTCTTTCTTGTAAAGGTTTTTTTTTCTTTTGGGTTATTATTATAGCTGGAAATATAATGCATGCTCACCACACAAAATGAAATCCACAGATGAAAAAGTTTAAGTTTAAGAAAATTAGCCCAAGGGAGAAAAATGGTTTAAAACCAGACCACCATTATTTTGATGAATACAATGCCTCGCCAAATGCCAGTGAAAATAACATGTTGCTAATTTGTTTAATCCTCACAACACAGCACAGAAAATAATAGTTTTTAAAGTAAAAAGAATAGAATGCAATTTTTAAATATGGCGCCATCTAGCGTTGAATAAAGACACTGGGGTTTTTATTTATTTATTTATAACCGACAATTAAAGGTGGGGTGTACGATGTTTGAGAAATGCTTCAGAAAGCTGAGTCGGGCCGACAAACAAAACAAACGTGTAGCCAATGAGCAGAAAGGGGCGTGTCTTGTCAATATGCAGCAGAGAGAGTGTTCACTGCGCATGTGTGACATTAGCAGAAAGCGATTGAAACATTGACATGGCGGATAATAACGGATAAAAACGGATAAAAACGAAAAGCGAAAAAAGGCTTACGATAAGGCAAGAAGCAGCAGGACCCGTGTTAATATAGGATCAGCTTTCCAGCGCTGGAGAGAACTGAACGTCTTCCGCGTGAGATGGAGCTAAACCTTTGAAAGCTTGTATCAAACTGCTGTATCAAAACTACTTTGGCCAGGTTTTTATACAGGGATATCAGCAGTCACAATCTGGTTATCTTTGCCTAGTATTTTTTTATATACTTGTTTTAACTAATTACAAGATACAATAATTTTTTCGGGTCTGTTTTGATCAAACCCTCGAGCCACTTTGTGTGTGTGTATACAATGAAGTTTAAATAAATAAATAAATAAATAAATAAATAAATAAATAAATAAATATATATATATATATAAACTTCATTGTATACACACATATATGTATGTGTGTGTGTGTGTGTGTGTGTATAAGAGAAGTGAAGCAAAGTATGTTTTCAGCATGACATTACTGTGGTATAAAGGGGTTATAACTCCCGTTAGTACTCCTGCACCGTCAGGCGCCTGGCTGTGAGAATCTGAATAAATTCCACTGCACTTTACTAATCAGCTTTGCTACACTTTAAACCCAGTTTACTGCATTTGGGACGCACATAAAGAGTTTAAAAACAGTTAATAAACAGTGAAGAAGTTGGAGCTTGTTACCTTGCTGTGTGAGACGACATGAAGGCTTGGTGCAGGCAGTCAGTGGTGAAGGATGGAGCTGTGGTGGTGATGTCTGGTCTCCTGAGCATCTACAGCCGCAGACACCTTCCACAGAGGGATTAATACACTGTGATACGACTTTAGGATATCATATCTGACCATGGCTGGTGTTTATGCCTTCTCTTTTCTTCCTGGAGTTTGTCTCAGGTTTCTAAGTTCCATGCGCTGAGCACTTCACCGATCCGACGCTCCCCTGCGCTGTGGCTCGCGTTGTGGCGCTGGAGCGCCGAACCACGTGGTGAGAATCACGTGACTGGAATCTTATCGGGACGGTTCGAGCAGAAATCTCGATACTGCAAGACCGGTTGTGGTTAAACAAGCGTGATCCTTTCAGAAAGCAGGTCTCCAAATGTTAAGCAATAGGCACAGGATATGGCAGAAGTTAAATTTTAGAGCAACCTTTCTCCTGGAACAAACCTGATCTTAAGTGAGATCAATTACTAAACTTAGCCTTAACACAAATCTAAAGCTTGAGCATTTACAAGAAAACTAACAAACAAACAAAACGTTTTTACTATGTTCATAGTGACGTGGTCACATATACATAGTAAAAACATTTTGTTTGTTTTTCTTGTAAATATATGTTTTATATGTAATGTAATAATGTAATATATATGTAAATATATGTTTGTTTTCTTGTGTGTGTGTGTGTACACACACACACACACACACACACACACACACACACAACTTATAGGCAACCTTATAGGCTGTCCCTATAGACTAATAAGCTTCAATCCTAGTAAAATAATCAAGGTGAAAATCCCAAACTTTTTAAAGCCAAAACCATTCATCCAATGTGAAGTTGTTAAGTTGCTGATTGATAGACAGCTACTGACGTTCCACATTAATTGATGGATAAGTCGTCTCTATAGACATTTGGGTGATCATAATCATCTGGTTTCAGCAAATTCACTGCCCTGCTGCATTCCAAAGTGTTAACTGGACTAGTTGAGCAATTAAATACAAAAGGCTTTCTAAACCCCTAAATAAGATGAAACCGTTACCATTTTTTATGTCTTTCAGCTACTGCCGCCAAGTGGGTAGCCCATGGCATTGCAACTAATATATAACTATATTATATATTAGGAATTGAACCCTGGAGGTGCGATACGAACGTGCTAACCACTAAGCCACCGTGCCCCCTATATACACCGTGTGTGTGTGTGTATGTGATGTATATATATATATGTATATATACACACACATAAAAGGGTTCACACACGTTCACCCACACACACGTTCGTCTCGCATCTCCATATGTATGTGTGTGTGTGTGTGTGTATATATATATATATATATATATATATATATATATATATATATATATATATATATATATATATATATATATATATACACATACATACATACATACATACATACATACACACACACACACACACACACACACATATGCATGTGCTCATGTGTGTGTTTACAGAGCACAAGCTGACACAAACTGGGCAGTTGACACAAAAGTTTTTTGATTTTGCATATTTTGGGGGCAGGGCTGTGGGACAACCGAAAGGCCAGTCGGTACACCAATTTGTTCAGAGTATCACCCTAAAGGAGCTGGCCGAGTTTGTTGTAGATAGTTCGAAAGCTTGCCGAGAAGTACCGGTACTCGGATCGCTTATAAAAGTCATAGCACACCTCTCCTCAATGAGCCGGTCAATTTGTCATCTCATTCATGGGTCTAAGGACAAAAGCTGCAGGACAAGTTATGCACAATAGTAGGAATGTTGCTTTGCAAGCACCATTAATAACATCAATCAATCTTTGGCAATAATTCAGATTACCATAGACGAAGAAAAGAAATGCATCTGATTTCAAAAACACCATATGACAGTAAAGTGTGCAAGTGGGAGCATCATAGTACAGGCTGCTTCTCTGCAAATGGTAGGCATTACACCTTAATGAAAGAAACACATTCATTGCTACTTAACATTATAATTCAAGAAGGCCTTCCAAGTTTCCTGCCTGGAACACAAATGAAAAATCATGTATTTGAAGATTGTGAGTCCCATCAAAGGGAGTCTTGTAACCTTAGGAAGTTTAACACTACTTGCCAACAGGATCGCACAAGTGTATCTATAATGTATTTGCTTTGCAACAAAGTTCTACTGGACATTTCTTGTTTCTGAATATATATCTCCCTCCATTTCATTTTGTAAACATTTCATATACAGATACAAAGACAAAATATATGAATGTAGGACTTACATAAATTAGGTTCTTTGAGACGATACCTGTAAAAACAAATTGAACATACAGTGATGTGAAAGTATTTAAACTGCAAGACAAATACTACTGTTCTTGCTATATCCTGAAGACGTTTCTGTTTGAGAATCACAAAATCAGAGCTTAACTGAATATCAGCTATCATTTCCTGATATTTACACCTAGATCCTTTAAACAACTTGGAGCATGGTACCCTTTGTTTGAACCCATGTATTTTTTTAAGTAAAGAAAAATAATGGAATGTGACTGACATGTTTTTTTCCTGGCTTGGGAGAGACTGTATTAACACTATTCTGCATTCACTGAAGTTCATACTCAAGTGTTAGAGGTAAAAGAAAAAGTGTCAGAAAATTAACATGAAAGAAACTGAGAAGAACGGAATAGATACAGGGTTAACATTGTTTTAAGATTTTTTTTTAAGGCAACCAAGTGAATTGCATTTGATAATACTTAAGGACAAACCATCAAATAACTATTTATTAAATAATTTATTAACAGCAACATTTTGAGACACCAAAAGCATTTCCTGTTAATCAGGAAACTGAATAATTGCGAAATGTATCTAACTGTAAAAGAATATGCAAACATTATATATCAGTTCCTGCAAATCCTGCAAAACAGGTCATAAACAAAGCACAACACATGCCAGTTATCAGATGTGCACAAGACCTTTTGTAATCAAAAGCAGATACATGGTAACATCAGCTACAGTTGTACATTAGCAATAACACTGAGATCTTCTGAAGATGAAGCGTGCATCCAAAGATTTTATGACACCATCTTGTGCAAGGCTACTGTGATGGTCCCATGTGTCCTCACCAGCACATTCCTGGAGAAAAAAAAAAACTCTTCATGAGTATCAATTCACCTTCATGGAAATAAATAAGGTTTCTCAGTCAATTTATCAAGAAATGTAATCTTATGAACCATTGCCATAAAGAATAATTGGAACGTTTATGAATTATTACTTAAAGATTACATTAATACTAATGTCTTCTGTGGTTTAAAAAAGTAGAGAGAGCATACACATTAATACAGAGCAAACAGAGAGATCTGCGTATTTAATTCAAGTCTAGTTAGGTTAGACAGCATGGGCCTGTGTCATCATATCCATGTCTGTACATGAAGTGGAGGAATATCTGCCTACAGTTTCAAAGACAGTCACATAAATGTCTACTTTTTTTGGCCCAGTACAAAAAGTCATGTCTATAAAGACATGGTTTACCAAGTTTGAAGTGGACGAAATAGAGTGGCCTCTACACAGCCCTAACTGTAACCCACTGAACACCTTTGGGATGAATTGGAACAGCATTTGTGCTTCAGACTCTTCACCCAGCATTACTGCCTGACCTTACTAAAGCTCATGTGACAGAATGAACACAAATCCCCACAGCCGTGCTCCAAAAATCGAGTGGAAATCCTTCCCAGAAGAATGGGGGTTATTGTAACAGCAAAGGGGGACTAAATCTATAAGGAATGTTCAACAAGCACATGTGTGTAATACATACACACACACACACATGGGTGTGGAATAGAGGTTTAATAATTAAATTGAAACATTGGCCAATATAATACTAACTCAGTGAAACCTCTAACTGTTCAATTGACTGCAGAATTAAAAGCAAACTTTGACTCTCCTTTTTAAAATAACTGTCTGTTGGGAGCTCCACATGGTCAATATTCATAGTCAGGCTGCTATTGCCAAACCTTTAGTCACACGTGCTAATGGTGAAACATTGGTTTCATTGGTGCTTACTATCTTTACCACATCCAGGAGAGCTGCGTTGTAGACAAGCTCAAAAGAAGATTACCATCCGCACGGTTGCGTGCCCAGAGTGAAGCACATGGGAGGATCAATGGTGGTTTGGACTGCAATATCATGGCATTCACTTGGTGCACTACTTGTGCTAGATCGACATATTCATGCCAAGGACTACTAAACTGCTCTCGAGTACCATGCACACTCAAAGATCCAAACCTTGTACCCTGTAGGTGGTGCTGTGCGTCAGGATGATAAAGCACACAGCAAGACTGGAGACAGAGTTGTTTAGTGAACATGAAACTGTTGAACACCTCCCATGCATCACAGTCACCCAGCTGTGTGTGTATAAGTATTATCTTACCCTGAATCAGATTCGAGACACACAGTCGGAGTGTCTGTTGGATCTTTAGTTAAAGAAGCAGCCTGTTTAGCGAGAACAGACACAACTCCACCGTGCTCATCAGAAAGGGAACCACGGCCTGCAGAGTCACAAAACATCATCAAGTCAAACTCCTGTTACACATAAACCAGACACTGCTCGGTAGAATCTGAGAGAAACCTTATTCTACCAGAAACAAATGGGGTTTGAAGAGATATTTGTTATTTAAAACTTTCCATGATGCTACTTTTGTTTTGTACAACAACAACAACAATATTAATAATGTCACTAAGTGAGGAAGTTATTTTTTTGTTGGTTTTGCAAACATGCTGGTCAAATAAAATAAACCTCAGTGAATTATTTCCCAGTGCACGTGCTCACGTTTACACTGTATTCTGAATTACTAGTAATATTCAGACTAGTTGCTAGGCAACATGATAATCTGTGATATTTCTAATGAATACTTACAGCCAAGATTATGACCTTGGGCGTCTGTACACAAAACTCCAACAATCGCAGGATTTTTCATCCTAACACAAGACATTGATTGTGAAAGCAAAACAACAACAACATACGTTTCATAAACAATCCACGGCAACTTTGTGTAAAAACACCAAACGTAATGAAATCACACACCGTTAAATTAAAATAGGTAACAGAAACACACACTTACGTGTCGTCGAGGTGTTGCTCTAGTGTAGCCTCCATGAAAACAAATACAATAATAATTTATTTAAAGGCGACAAAAATAAAGGTTGAAAACTCTTAAATCACTTCCGGGAAAAAGAATCACCTGATATTGAATCACGTGATTCCTTTAACGCGGCCACAGAGTAGCGCCATCTAGCGACATTACGGCGTAATTCAGTATCAGAATCAGAATCCGGTTTTTTGACACACACAAGGAATTTGGTTCTATCTGTTTGTGACTCTGCCCTGCGATGGGTTGGCACTCCGTCCAGGGTGTATCCTGCCTTGATGCCCAATGACGCCTGAGATAGGCACAGGCTCCCCGTGACCCGAGGTAGTTCGGATAAGTGGTAGAAAATGAATGAATGTTTGTGACTCTTAAAAGTACATACATACATAACACTATACTATACATTGAGCTTGGTCTATACAAGACAAGACAAAACAGACTATAGAATTTTAATGCCTTATCAAGTGGTGTTTACATTGAGTATTGAAGGCTATACTGAGTGTCGTCTGTAATCTAAACTGGTTACATATTCAAAATTAAGCTAACAATCATAAATGGTTTCATACTGCACATTATAGTACTGCAATTAGTTCATTTACAGATGAAAATTTTATTGGTCACATACACAATCATATACAGTATGACATGCAGTGAATAAGCTGTTCTACATTTTTCTCTTTGCCTTCAACGAACAGAAACACTTCCCTGGCTGCAAAAGACAGAAGAGTTCATTGCTCAGATGGCAAAAATCCTTCACTTTATTCCTGGCCTTGATCCGCACTGCTTGCTGTGGACAGACTGCAGGTCAGTGTGGATGCTGTACTGAGCTGATCGCACCACAGCCTGTCGATCTTACTTTTTGCTGCTCCCAAACTGGGCTGTGATGCTTTTCATCATGATTCTCTCAGTAGTGCATTGGTAAAAATTCATTAGCACCATTGAGGGAATTTTTAAATGCATGCCTTCTTCACCATGGTGTTAATGTGACAGTACAAATGTTTGGAGAAACCAGTCACAATATTTCTTTTAATTGTTGCCTGGTTTAACCATTGCATACATCCAGCAATGCAAGCAGAAACTTGTCATATCAACTTCATTTGGTAGATATGTTTTGACCCTATAATTGAACAAATTGAATAGCTGAAGGCTAAGAGCCTTGCTCAAGGGCCCAACAGTGAAAATTCCCCAAATCAAATTCATAATCTTCCAATAAGTTAGCCAGAGCCCCAACCACTGAGCTGCAACTATTTAAAAACCCTAAAACTTGCATTTATTCACTATTGTCAGTGTGATCACTGGGGAACTGGTGACTGAATGTGGATAGTCTATCAGATGACACCTGGTCACTGACTATAGCACCATGAAAAGATCAGTTCTTCTCAACATGCAGTCTAAAAGGGTATACGCTCTTATCAAAAATCTCTGCTGCTTTTTTTCTGTTCAGTGTCAAAGCCATGGCCAAATGCCTTTGTGTTTATATTTTATGAATGGATCCTGTTAGGGACACAGCACCTCTCAAAAGACAGGAAGCCCTTCAATATTTGACAGCCTACTGGAGCTCCTTATCAAACCACTCTCTGTATTTTTTATATTAAAAAGATCACGGTTATGGGTTCATTTTACTTTTTGTCTCATATATATATTTCAACTCGTTGTTATAACCAGCAGCTGTGTTGTGAGCTGGAGAGTCATATCGAGTGCAGGAGAGCTGCTATCATCTGCTCAGAAAATTAATTGGTAATACTGTAATAAATAGTGTCTCAGCGATGACATAACTCTCATCCGCCCCAGTTGGTATCTAGCATGAGATATGAGAACATTAGCTGGTGGGTGGGAACTGTCAATGCCGTAAAACGTCTATTAGTCGGTATTAATTTTAATACGATTACTAGGTTGATAATGAGGGATTATATAAGTGTACTGTGTGTATATAATAATTACAGATAATGTCTGGTTTTTGGGCCATGATTATTAAACAAAAGAAATTTTAATTAGCTCTTTTTAAATTAGCTAACTGAGACAGTGGGCAATATGGGCAGCAGTGTAAGGAAAACTATGGTAGGATGGAGCACTTACCTGCAATTGAAAATAAAGTTATCATACATGAAAGCAGCTTTTTCTGAAAGTGGAGTTTCCAGGTAAGAACTGAGATATTAGCAAATGTAGTACACATGAAATAATTGTTGATGACCTGAATACAATGGAAACATGACTTTTCCAATTCGTCGTCCAATTGTTTTATTTATTCATTTTGGAATATTGTTGTATTTCACAGGTAATGGAGTAGCATTGCCATGGTTGTGGGAATAGACTGCAGTTGGGATCCTGGAAGGAAGGATATAAAGGCTAACATTTTATGCTGCCATTAGAAACTGTTGCATTTTAGCATGTCTGTGTGTACAAAATCAGTGACACACTGTGCAGTATTTGTTGATAAAACTAAGATAACCCAATTCACAATTTAAAGTTATTTTAAGCAAGTTTACCCACAATGGAACTGTACTGTGGTTTACAGCTCACTGTCTCTCGCCATTTTGATTTTTTTGCTCTGTTCTGCAGGATAAGGGCCAGACTGCTGTGCTGACCAGGCAAAATGGTGCAATGTAATTATGTGGCCTGTAGATCAGAGGCATACATCTTCCTAACTGCAGCTCAGTGATGCCATGCTGACTAACCTATGGCACTTTCAGACACTTACTGGCCCTAAATCAGTATCTAACAGATGCACACAACCTTCAGGGCTGTCATACCTCATGCATTTAGCTCTCACAGCAGATAGGCCTAATTTATCCAGCTCTCCGATTCAAAACGGCAGTAAAATGAAAATGCAGTCGTCATGCGCAGCAGCATTCTGCTCCACCCCAGAGCATTTAAAGTTGCTTTACCAAGTCGACAATGTTAGATATTGAATTTATTCTAGTGATGATTTGAAGAAGGATGTTTAAGATACAGGAAAGTCACTGACTATTGTAGACTCACAGATTTTGATTGCTACAGCTCACCATGTGGTAAAGAAGTTCCCTCACAAGCTGAGAGGAATCTCTTGTTGAATCCTTTAGCTGGATCTGTACACACTATAACTTCTTTCCATGATGTGCAAACCTCTGCAAAAACTACATATATTATACAACAAAAATGTTATTACAATATTAACTGCAAACAGCTGGATAAATAAACAGGCATAATATTCTCTCTTGTGCCCTTTATTTTAGGCACTGTTTTATAGGTAAAATAAACCATCTTTTATGTTTAATCTTAGGATACAGTAGGATTAGTCTACGGAAGTACTGAAATGAATTGTTTGGTGTCAGTGAAGTCATCAATAGATTGGTGGTTGAGGGAAATGGCCTTTGCTCTACATATCAGAAGACCAAGCTGTTATGATTGAGTCGGATCGTGCAACGGTGAGACGGACTTCGTTTTTTCTGTCTCTCAGATGTCTGACATCGTGTTACAAATAAACCTTGTTTCCCATTAAGCATTGTGCCGTTAATCTATACAGCAAAGGTCACAGGAAATCATATTGCAATCATATAGCATAGTGAAAAATGACCTGAATCACTTCAGTGTCAAAATTCAAAGTGCACAGTCTGACCTTAGTGCAACCCTCAAAATGGCTCATCAGTTGCCATAATTGGCTAAGAAAGGGATTGAAGCATGAAACATAGCAGCCGTTACACTTCAAGACAATGAACCCTGTAGCTGAATATAACACTGATTTAAAAAGATGATGCACAGACAGGGGCTTCTTATTGATAGTCTGAATTTAATTCTATTTGACTGTACAGCATGCACTCACGGTATAACTGAAAAAGTGCCAGTGGTTATAAGAAAGTGTCTGGACATAAGTGGTTGTACCCTGATGGAAATTCTTCGATGTGCAAATTTAGAATGTCAGTGAATGACAGGATGAATCATATCACTGTGTCACTGAAGGCTAAATTTTCCCAAAAGCAGTGACAAGTGATTAATTTGTTGTGACTAACCTGCAAGCTGAATCCTTTATTGGAAATGGAAATAAAAGTTACACACACACCTTTGGCCCAGTCCACTTGATGACTCATCTTTATATATATATAAAATATCTCTAAAGATGAGTCTTTAGAGTCTAAGGTCTCAAAGATGCTCAGATAATACAGAGACAGTAAATTAATTTATCTCTGGCAGCTGCATCATAGTCTTATATTGTATTTTAAGTCTTATATCGTAAGGTAATTGTTTTTCTAGGACAATACCCTCAAAAATCTTGTTTCTGAAATGCTTTTTACTTTATTTTAACTCTCAACCCAATTAATTAGCTCTTAATATACCGGTTAACACAAATGATTCTAAGACTTCATGGTTAATATTGCTGATGTCAGGACCAACCAAAAAAAGTACAAGTACTGCAAAAAAAGTATTGTATTATGTCAAAGGTTCATTCACCTCTAAGAGGCATTGCCATCAACCTGTCCGGCGTCATACAGAGCAAGATGACGAGGATAATACGGAGGTAGGGGAGGGGGCTGAACGGGGGTGAACGGAGATAAAGAGAGAGAGAAAACACTGAATCTCAGTGTAGAACTTATTGGAGAACCTATGAGCTAAAAAGCTGGAGAGAAGAGGAAAAGGAAAGTCGGCAAAGAAAACACGGCTAAGGCAGGAAGCTCGGCATCTCCAGCTTTGTAAACCTTGGTTAAGTTCAGGGAGAAGTGGATAGAACTGTAGGGTGCAAGAGCTCTGAAGTGTCTGCTGTAAAGCTCTGCTGTTGCTGCTATGAGTCTGTTCATCTTATTCTCAGTGCTCCTTGCATCTCTGAGTGGCAGCAGATGTGCTGTGATCACTGGGGTAAGAACAGTTAGCTTTTTATTTACTTATTAACAGCAAAGAAGTCTCTTTATAATATACAGTAGCTTTAAGAGAACGAATATACATATATATATTTTTTTTGCCATTACCTGAATTTACTTGATGTGCTTATGGAGCAAATTTGGGGAACTCTCACATTAAAATAGGATTATGTTTACAGCATTAACATTTCATAAAAAAGGGTTGCCTTTATCATAATACAGCACTTAACTGTAAATAAATGTAATCATAATTCAGTACTTAACTGCAATTAACTGTAAATAATTAAACTGTATTTTATAGGTGGGGTATTAGTCAGTTTGATTGATTCATTAATTAAATTTAATCTTCATCAAAAATATTTCACTTTTCAAATTTAGGATGAGATCTCATGACAAAAAGACTCAAATAATAATTTTAATATTTAATCATAATTTCATGATTATAATTTCAAACTTGAGCCAAAGACCGATTATGGAATAATCCATCTTTTGAAAAGGGTGGTTTTTTTGCACACATAATAAATCGAATAATAAGGAAATAACATATTTATATATGGTATATTCCATTACTATTTTTATTATTTGTAAGTCTTTCTGCTGGTTCTTTTCATGGTTGCACTGTGGAATGTGTAACTAAGGAAAAACATTTCCCTACGTTACATATTACATGTATTTCATATGTACTTTATGTGACTAATAAATAAGGTTAAACCTTGAAATACATGACAAAACAAATTTTTGGTCGATGAATTCTGTTGCACTGAATGAGCTGCACAACCATTAGCCTTACAACTGATTAGCAAATATTAGTAACATTTTACATTAGTATAATTTACATTATACAGTATTTAAATGCCAGTATTAAGTATATAATTGATGCATGAGGGTGAATATAAACAGATGCTCATCATGTAAGTGTGTGTGTGGCAGGCCTGTGACAGGGACGTCCAGTGCGGCATCGGGATGTGCTGTGCGGTCAGCCTGTGGCTGAGGGGCCTACGAATGTGCACACCACAGGGGTTTGAGGGAGACGAATGTCATCCATTCAGCCACAAGGTGAATATTATTTCCCACTTGTACATCCATATGACACGTCTCCATCTAAAGCCAATATAATATAAAAGAATATGTTTGCTGAACCTGTCAGCATATATCCTATAGTAAGGAAGATATAAAATGCTTAAATTGGGAGCTGTGTCAGAGTAAAGGATTATACTGTAGTAATAACATAAAAGATAAGATAAATCTGATATGTCAAACAAAACATCCTCACTTTCAGCCATCTATTTTGTTGGTTATTGGACAGCCACATGCAGGGCTTGCTCAAAGGGCATCTGTAGTGCACTTACTGACAAATATAGCTGATACTGATCATGTCCTGGGTGCTGGGAGAGAGATCTGAGTTATACATCATGCACTGCATCTGCCGCATTGATCAAGTGATGGTGGAGCTGTGAAGCTAAGGTGGGACTCTGAAACACAGCGAATAAAGAAACAAAGATAAAGATCATTGGCTTGTACTTCTATAGATCACTGAATTAAGACGTCATATTTAAAAGAGTGATATGTCAGTGCATCTTATGATATATTTACTATATTTGTGTAGCTAAAAATTTAGCATCTTCACATCTTTTTTCACAGGTACCGTTCCCTGGGAAGAGACAGCATCACACCTGCCCCTGTCTGCCTCATTTAGTGTGCACCAGATTTACTGACAGCAGATATCGATGTACCAAAGATTACAAAAGTATAGACTTTTAAAAGCATAGATCAGAGACAGGGAGAAAACATAGGACTGACTGCGAGCTAGAAAAATGAGTACTTGACAGAAAAAAATTAGATGTAAGTGCCATGGTATCTGTTGTTTTGTGTGTCATGCACTTTACACTATACACTCTTATCATTTTTCTAAAATATTTGTAGAAACCCTTGTGGTTCAGAAATACAATGTCATACTCGTTTACACTGGCATCTAATAAGCCATGTGCAGTGAAACACTGCGTCACACTGCGTCTGGGTTGCTAGAACAAACAGCATCCAGAGCGCATTTTCAAATAAATGTACTGCCCTTAAAAAACTGTATTAAAAGTATGCTCTATATTTCTGAATACTTTCTGAATGAAACGTGGCATGTGATTTGAAATGAACAACTGATGTTTGAGTACTTGTGCACTTTAAGTGGGAGAGAAGAGTATAATACAATAATATTAACTAAAGGGGAAAAAAATCACTTTAAATAATTGTACCCTGTGTAAACACTAAATTACATCAGAACATATTTTTTCTGTTCAAAATGAGTTAATGGTTTTAAAATGTGATTTCTGTGTCACTGAATACATCTAGGGAATTAATTAAAGTAACTTAAAAATATGAAAAAAAAAAACGTACAAAATATGTGTTTTGTTACACACACACACACACACACACACACACACACACACACACACACACACACACACACACACACACACACATATAAACTCTTAAAATCACAGAATAGAAGATTAAACCTTTGAATTCAAATACAATCTCCCAGTCTTCTACTGTTCCAGCTTCCATAATACTAATCTCAGTTCATAAAGTCCCACAATTATAAATGTGCATTTACTTTGAAATGAATTTATTTTGCAGACCCCTTTTCGAGGGATTACATTCCAAGCATTGTGCTGTTGAAGGAAATGTTAAAGAAAAAATCCTTAAAATGTAAAATCCTTAACAAGTGCCAGTTAATCGAGATAAAGAAGACAATAATAGTAGTAACAACAGTATCTACAGTATATACAACAGTAGCTTTATTGCATATCCAATGACAGCACAGTAGGGAAAAAACACACATATAAATATTTGCACCCCCAAAAATTATTTTAAAAAAGTTTTAATTTTGGATCGCAACAAAGCCATTAGAAATCAGCAAAGAATCTTTTTTTCCTGTCCTTGAAGGTAAAAGATATGGTTTACAGATTTGATTAGCAGATATGGAATGCAAAGTCCCAATTGACCTTTGACAAGTCCTGCCGAAAAAGAAGGAACAACAGCAGTTGGCTTTGTATATGTTTGCAGTAGATAAAGAACTCTTTATTTTCTAAGAAAAGGGTTTCAAGTATAAACCTATTAATATACCTTTTTTCCATTATGTATATGAATTATACACAGTGAAAAATGTATTTCTGCACACCGAAAAACATGGAATATATGGTCAGTTAGATTTATATACATTTTTATTATTAAATAATATGAAAAATATTCATATTCAATTCCCAAACTTAATTTAAATTATATAGAGTGAGCATGAGCTAATAATAATAATGTAAATCACTAACATTATGAAATCTCACAAGAATGCTGGAATTTTAAAACTCTTAATGTTTTTAAGTGCACTTTAAAAGTGAAAATGTGGCTTTGTAAAATGCCAGCAAACCTGTGTTTGGTCCTCAGTTCAGGTGAGAGTTTGAAGTTTGAATTTATTCAGCAATTGACAAACTTTGCCAATTTTTTTTTCACTGTGTAGACTGTATTAAGCTTCACTAATGTTGTGTCATATTACTCCGGGCTATTCCTTCAGATTTTGCATCAGTATCACAACACATGCAAATATTTATTTAAAAAATATTTCCATGCTTTACTGAGGACAGATTTTTGTCTCCTGATGGAGTCAGAAATTGTTTTCATTCAAATTGCTATTTGAACATTCAATACGTATTGTAACTTATTTTGCTGGAAAGCAGTTACAGTACATTAAAATCTGTTTTCCTATTATTGTATGAAATTTATAATATTTTATCTTTACTATTGTAAATGTATAAATAAGTACTAAATAAGTTTAATTGAGTTTTTATTTACTTTTATTTCAGCTTCTTAATTTCAAATGATTCAACATACAGTATAATCAGATACATATACGACTTAATTTTTTATTTTTTTTTGCTTTTTGTTAAAAATACAAATCAATTTTAGTATTGTTGCATTTTAGTAAAATAATAATAATAATAATAATAATAATAATAATAATAATAATAATGGAATAAGGAAATCCTCTAAGTTTCTTGTTGACATTGGATATCAGTCTTTACACCTTACACACTTACACAAACGCATGGAAAATAAATCAGTGCTTGCTGTTCCTATTAAGTTCAAGATAATTTGTCAATGACAAACAGGAGTTCCCGACACCATGTGTTTTAAGATCCGGCTGATAAACAATAAGAAAACTTGATAAGAAACAGGATATGAACGTATATAAAAGCTGAAGTCTCTGGATGGGCAGTATGTGACTGAGTACAAGCTTAGCATTACGCTCAAGACAATGAAGCTGATCCTAGCTTTGTGTGCCTTAGTGGCATTTGCAGAGTGCATCAGGTAAGTGCCAAAACTCTTACAGTCGTTATTTTCAAATGCTTGTTAATTCTTCTTGATTATCAACGTGGTGCTTTTGTATTCATGTTGAAAAATGCTAGACTAATAGAAATAACACAGACTTTTCTGTCAGGGTGCCTCTGAGGAAGGGTAAGACTGCACGTGAGAGACTACAAGAGAAAGGCCAGTGGGAGGAGTACAGAAAGATACATCCCTACAACCCACTGGTCAAGTTTCAACAGACCGGTATTGAGCCCATGACCAACGATGCTGATGTAAATTAACCACAACATCTATCACATCTCCCAGTCTGTTTGTCTAAACAGCAACATGCAGGCATTTCAGTTTGTGCATCACATTTTGTTCTTGTCCACCACAGCTCTCTTATTATGGTGTAATTTCCATCGGCACTCCTCCTCAGTCCTTCCAAGTGATTTTTGATTCAGGTTCCTCCAACCTGTGGGTGCCTTCAGTCTACTGCTCAAGCCAGGCTTGCCGTATGTATCATTTGAGTTACATAGCAGAGAGTTTGTCAATGAATAAAAGCCATATGAGTGTTTAATAGGAAAAGAGCGGTATATGTTAAGAAACATACTTAAATTATTTCAATGTTAACCTCATAATAACACTACAAGTGTTTTCTAAAATTAGAGTTTTCTAAAAAGCTCAGTATTTTTTTCACAGATCTAACAAATGTCTCTGTCTTTCAGAGAACCACAATAAATTCAACCCAACACAGTCCAGCACTTTCCAAACCAACAACCAGGCTCTGTCCATTCAGTATGGAACAGGAAGCATGACTGGATACTTGGGATATGACACTGTGACGGTATTTAATTTCTCCTGTTAATTTAATCAAATTGATTTTAAATAATTTACAGGGAAGCTAATAAACAGAGACATGTCCAGAAATATTAGTGTTATAATGCTACAAGGTAGACTCCACTTTTTACCCTCTGAGTCATGGTAAAGAATATTAAAATTTACTAATCCTAAACTTTCTGTTTAGTCTCTTGCAACTAACTGCAAATCTATTGTAACTGCCCTAAGTAGGTTGATATGATTTTGGTCACAATCTTTCCATTATTTATAAATCTTATTGTGAGAATCAGACTTTTGTATCTGAAGTAAATCACTAAAAACCTATTCTGCCATGAGTAAGATAAAGATTATTTCTGTATTTAGAATGGTATGAGACTGCAATGAATAGGGAGAGTTAGATGTTTTGATTAAACAAACAGCAGCGAGTTAATCCCAAGCTGTTGTGTTGTAGGTTGGTGGAATCTCGGTGCAAAATCAGATCTTCGGACTGAGTGAGACTGAAGCTCCCTTCATGGCCAGCATGACAGCAGACGGCATCCTGGGTCTGGCCTACCAGTCCATTGCCTCTGATGGTGCCACTCCTGTCTTTGATAACATGATGAGTCAGAATTTGGTCTCCCAGGACGTCTTCTCAGTCTACCTGAGCAGCAAGTATGCCTCTTTATGTCTTTGACTTTAATTTTAAATTGTTGAACAAAGAATAAGAAGGCTTTATGGAATCCAGCTTTCCTGTTGTGATATAGACTTGTGACTTCAAAATTTAGACAGGTTTTAAAGTTGTTTGAAATGTTTCAGACGTACCAAATTACACTTTTCTAGTTTGATGGCAATCTACGTAAACTGTTTGAATTCTACAGTGGTCAGCAGGGTAGTGAGGTGCTGTTTGGAGAGATCGACACCTCCTACTACACTGGAAGCATCTACTGGATTCCTTTGTCCTCTGAGAGCTACTACCAGGTCACCATGGACAGGTAGGCAGGATATGAACCAATTCTAGTCTTATTACACCTACAGAACTCTACTACTGCTTTTTCTATGTACATTGAGATATAGTAGATGGTGTTCCTGGTGTGGTGATGATGAAGAATGTTTTCTGATACTTTTCTGTCACTGCTTTTAGGAATTATTTGTTCCAAAATATGTTAATTTGAATGAGAACAATCCAGCAATGAGATATTAAAGCAGGAATATTTTTAGAACCTTTTGAATACTAACACTCTGGTATAATTTGCACTAGGTGAAACAATTAAAAACTACAAATTCAAGACCATGTAAATATCAAAACCACATAAAAATCATTGGCTTAGAGTTTATTGTACACCATTTACATTTCTTAAATCTATAAGTGTATACTAAATATGCAGTAAGACACAGTCACAGTAAAACAAACTTACACTGACATCACGCAAATTTCTTGCTAATGTTTGCAGCGTTACCATCAATGGGCAGACTGTTGCTTGCTCTGGAGGATGTCAGGCCATTATTGACACCGGCACGTCCCTTATTGTTGGTCCATCCTCAGACATCAGCAACATTAACTCCTGGGTGGGAGCCACTGTAGACCAATATGGAGATGTGAGTTAAAGTTTTTAACTTGATTAAAAAGTCAAACCAAATTTATAATTCCAGGTAAAATCTGCAATTTCTAAATAAAGAATAAAAAAATGTCATTTTTTCCTTTCAGGCTTCTGTGAACTGTAACAACATCCAGAGCATGCCTTCAATTACCTTCACCCTTAACAGCTACACCTTCACAATCTCTCCTAATTCCTATGTCAGTCAGGTAAACCTAGACAAAGCACTCTTTCATATGATCAACAAAAAGCTGGTCACGTTTCACATTTTATAGTTGCACAGAAACTCAAAATAGTATTTTTTATTTTTTTTAAATTAAGCATAGCACAGTTCCAAATAAAATACAAGTAAAACAGAATACTTACTATTTCTTTTCCCTCCTTCTAGTCCTCTTATGGCTGCACTAGCGGTTTTAGTGGCAGCGGTGACTCTCTGTGGATTCTGGGTGACGTTTTCATCAGAAACTACTACACCATCTTTAACAGGCAGACCAACAGTGTTGGATTGGCTCAACTTGCTTAAAAATGTGCACACTGTATTTTTTCCAGTCTCTTTTTGATTTATTGATCAATAATAATAATAAATAATAATAAAGCATATATAGTTTAAATAAAATCTTGAGCTGGCTGTTGGTATTCCCTGCATTTCATAGTCTCTTCATGTAGCATGTAACTTTTTAATCAGACAGCTTGTATATATTAAAATGTTCATCAGTTACAATGAATAAAAATAATCTCCTTTAATGGTTTCAATCTCCCTCTGTTGTGAATACATTTATATATGTGTGCATGACAGAATGTATGGAAATTACTCCATTTCTGTTTTTAATTCATTATAACACCATTATAACAACAAAGACAACTAAATTCTATAATACTTATATACTTTCATTCATGCATATGCTTAGTTAAATTTCTATAATGACCATGAAACATGATATGATATGTTGAATCAGTTGTACAAAAAAAGATGATCAGATGTAGAATTTTTCAGCAGTAACATATGATTCCTGTATGCATTTAGAAAAAATTAATTAAAAAGTATAATCACCATATAAACAAACTTAAGTTGCATCAACCCCATGAATTTTGATTTGCTGTATGTTGCATCACTGTCTGGTTTGGGAACTGCACCAGACCGTTCAGTGAGGACACCTGAGAAGATCATCGGCATCTCTCTTCCCTCCATCACGGATATTCATAACACACGCTGCATCCGCAAAGCCAACAGCAACAACACACACACTTCACCCCACACACCCCTCACACACACTCTCCTGCCATCTGGAAAAAAGTACCATAGCATTTGGGCCCTCACAACCACACTTAGTTTCTTTCCTCAAGCCATCAGGCTTCTCAACAAACAGAACTGAACTTTACCAAACACACACACCCAACTGTGTTAAACTACACTAATCATTCACTCGATTGCTGTTTTTACATGCCACATTTGTTCAATACCTCATCAAACTGCTGTGACTACATAAGTTTGAATAAGTTAATCACTCTAGTTGAACAATGTATTCTATAATATACTCTTTGCACATTGGTCAGTTGTGTATTTTGTGAATTTGTCTTTTATTGTTTTTTTCTTTGTTTGCACTGACTTTTGTCTTCACTGCTTGCACAAGCTTGCACACATTCCACTTTATGTGGTTAGGCTTGAAGTCCTTAGCTGTGTGTTGTATTATGTATGAATCATTGTCTCATTTCACTCTGTAATGCTTCAGATATACGTGGCTGAAATGACAATCTTCTTGAATTGACTTGACTGTAACTTGTACATAACATCAGAAACTGTGCATTGGACACGTCTGATCACTTGCTATACCCTACCATGTTAAGAGGCTCTTTTATAACAACCGTGCTCTCAACTCTAGACGTATGCAAGCTGTGTGATAGAGATTTGCTATTCAGGTGGGTGGGAACATTTTCCAGTACTGCATCACACCACGTCATCCCACGTGGAACAATGGCACCTTTGAAACAAAAAAAAATATGTGGTTTTGGTTATCAAGTAACCTTTACAATAAAATATACTGGAGAGCAGAAATGTCTTGTAAACATTGTTATGTGTGGTTTGTTTAGGAGACGCTTGTCCTGCAATCTGACACAGTTGACAGTTAGGAGCTGACTTCACTAAACACAAAAAAGATGTTGTCAATATTTCTGGAAAAGATTCTAAAGATTCTTAACAGTTGTGAATCCATTTGCAATGAACAAAGCTTAGAATATTTGTTTTTCGAGCAGTTAGAAAGCTAATGCAGTTAAATTGTTCCTAAGTTTCCTAAAACAGTTTTTAAGGTTCCTGAATTTCAAATCAGATATAATTGAAGGGACGATACTAATTCATCCCCAGAAGTTCAGAATACATTCTACTAAACCCCATTTAAACATGAGCTTTGGGCTTGCGATCAGTAATTTCCAGAAACTAGTCTATTTGTCTGAAACCATACAGAGGCTTTGACAATTCCTTTCCTGATATGTACTCATTGGAATCATAGAGTATTTGTGTATTTTGTTCTTTAAAATAAGACCTAGTTCAAATTTGTCATGTGTGGAAATTTTAAATGTATACAACTGAATTTTATATTTGCTATTAAATAAATGAGTGGAGAAACAAAAAGTACAGATGCCAGACAGGGTAAATGGGGGATAAAAATGCTGAGCAGTTCGGTGACCTTAGAGTTGGTTAATATGGAAAGAAGAAATGGTTTGTGACACAACCAGTAAGAATCATTTGTCCACAACTACAGTATATATTATAGAGAGATATTATTGCTGCAGTGCATGAACCTCTTATTAGAAAGAAAAATATTAAACATAATTTAACCATTGTTTATATTCACTATGTGGACCCTTTGGCACTGATCGGGACAAGTTGACAGTTGACAATTGACAGGGACGTTATTGGGGTTTTAAAAGCGGTACGGAAAAGTCCTTTACCCATATTGTCTTTATCCCAAACAGTCTAGATAACATTTGTGATTAATGTTAGCAATTATTAGATCAAGCTTAACAATGAAAGTGTCATTCATTTGTTGAAAAGTTAAAGTTTGTGTAATAAAATAAATTATAATAAAACCTTAAGAACAGAATCACGGGAAACAAAAGCTTATTGCAGTCAATGGCTCTGAAACACAGCTCTCAAAAATACATCCACAAGTGCAGTGCAAATAATTTACAACAAAAGCAAAACACTTTTATTAAAAATATAGAATGGGCCAATTTAATCTGAAGACCTTTTTTTTTTCCCCTGACAGGGAAGTGTCACAGCAAATCAACACAGTTTTTTTTCTGATTGAACATCTTTATCCTGTGACGAGAGATTTTTACTCTGATAGTAGTGGCCTCTTCCAGAAGATAAAGCTTCCATCCACAGGGTACGAGGGTTCACTGAGTTGTGTGACGAGTATAAAAATGATGTAAATGCATCCATTTGAATACCTGTGGGAGATTTTTCACTGATATGTTAGACAGTGTTCTCCAACAACATCATTAACAGCAACTGAAGGATGTTGAAGGACGAAATGTGTTCGTTCCACTTGTAACTCCCGTTTTTCTTGATTTTTCCTTGACTTTTTTGAATTGTTGCATTAAAAGTCACACATACAGTATTAAAGTTCTGCTACTTTATTGTTTTCTCCTACTAAATCAAATTAGACACTACATATGTAGAAGAAAAATACAACTACATTATGTACTGTTTATGCATTAATAGGTCATCGTGGATATTGTACTACTGCAGGCTTAAAAGTTGTTGAAGTTCAGTGGAATAATAATCTTCCTTATCAGAATTATTTTAAACAATCCACTGGGAGTGGAAAATAAAGTCACATATACCCAAACATGACCCTGTGTTTACACGAAAAATACTGATAACACAAAAGATTGTAAGTCAGACTAGAATTTATCAGTGTTTACAACAGAACAGATTTCGAATCTCATATTTCTGCTTACATAAATGTAACACTTCTTCAATAATAGTGTATTACTAGATAATACAAATATATAAAAATATGTTTGTTACATATTATTTTAACAATTTCTTAAGGTAAGTTTTTATATATTATGATTAAATTCTGAAGTCGCTTTAGGACCAGAAATCAGTAAAGAAAATGAATTAATTCAACAAAAAACAAGAACAAACAAATAAATATTAAAAACAACAACAGTGGATTTCTAGCAAAGCATCTGTGAATAGTTTTTAACGAACAAATGCACTGTGACATTGAGATGAAGCTCTACTCTGTTATTTAATTGATGCAAACATACACATGAAAACATGCAAAAATAACAGAAATTTTACCCATAATTTTTTTATGTTCATGTTTTTTACATAAATATATCTCTTTCTTGCTATATCAGCAATCATTTTACTGTTATAAAGTGTCCTCTAAATGCAAAGGTATCAAAAAGTAAGCATAATGCCAGCCCTTTATTGACATTTGATATAATTCCTTAATTTTATCAAATGTGTTCAGTTATCGCAGTGAGGAAGGGACCCGGTAAGTTTGATGTTCCAAGATTAAAGCTCAAAAACATTCAGAAAAACACATATGGAAACAATTTCAGTGATATACTACAAGATATTCCTACATATCATACACCTAATCATTCTTTTATCAACTGGAAATGGAAAAGTAAAGGAAAGAGACTGTTAAGAACAGTATAAAAAGAATCAGTTCTGTGTGTGTCTGTGTGTGTGGGTGTGTGGTGTCTCATACTGAAGAAGAAAATGAAACAGATTGTGATCCTGTGTGTGTTGGTGGCACTCTCGCAGTGCATCAGGTAAGATGTGACATATTTTAGAAGTATTATGCCGTACATTAGTATAAAGACTAAGGTTTTGTATTATTATTTAAAATGTCTGAACACTTGATTGTACTGTGCGATTTATATGTTACTGAGAATGAGGATTTTTCCTGTGTGTTGAATGCTGCGTTCGAGTTACATACAAGTTTTTCTTTTTACTCTGCTTACCATGTTTTCACTGTTTGTAAAAGTGTTGAGTTCTGTTTTGTGTTGTTTTCTTAGAAATTCTGTTCATATAATAATGTTTGGTACAGGGTAGAATTGATCAAGGGCAAAACTGCACGGCAGAGGCTGCAGGAGAAAGGCTTATGGGAGGAATACAGGAAGAAATACCCTTATGTCCCCTGGGTCAAGTTTGATCAGACTGGTCAAGAGCCCATGACCAACGATGCTGATGTATGTTTACCAGAACCAAGTTTTTGACTTATGACTTTTCTTTAATTTACCTCAAGAAATATATACAGTATAAAATTACAAACAGATGTTAATACCATGTTGACTATAAAAACCACTGTTCTGACATGTATAATTGTGCCTTTTAGCTTTCCTATTATGGTGTAATCAGCATTGGAACTCCTCCTCAGTCCTTCACGGTGCTTATGGACACAGGCTCATCTAATCTGTGGGTGCCGTCGGTCTACTGTTCGAGCCAAGCCTGCCGTGAGTTTTACAATATTACTGTTATATTATATTATTATTAGAGAAATATTATAAGTTGTTGAATATGTAAAGATTTCATCACTGAAACCCATCTTTCCATGGGGTCTTTTGAAATAGAAACTAGATGGTGCATATTTTCTCTCTAGAAAACCATGATCAGTTCAATCCACAGCAGTCCAGCACTTTCCAGAGCACCAATCAGGCTGTCTCTGTGCAGTACGGCACCGGCAGCATGACCGGCTACATGGGATATGACACTGTGACGGTAATCATAATTTTGTTGACACATAAAACAAATCATTTAAAGTCTTTCTGGACAATAAAGGAAATATATATTGTCATTTTGAAATTATTTAAAACCAATTCATCTTAGAACGTAATGTCTTATAAAGTAAATTCCTGAAAGTTGATTGTTGATTAAAGTTGAACATTCAGAAAGTCATGTTTATCTAATACAATTTACAAAATGATGTTTGTCTTGAAACATACAGATCTGTCTTGGAGTTGCAGGGTTTAGTAAATTTACAAAAAATTAATTGTAAATGTATGCTTTGTTTATTATTACCTACAGTGCTTTCTGAACTCAATCAGATTGCAATATTGCTTAAAGTCAAACTTACATAAGAAAATGTTATGACACATAACAAAATGTTATGTTGTGTTGTAGGTTGGTGGAATCTCAGTGCAAAATCAGATCTTCGGACTGAGTGAGACTGAAGCTCCCTTCATGGCCAGCATGACAGCAGATGGCATCCTGGGTCTGGCCTACCAGTCCATTGCCTCTGATGGTGCCACTCCTGTCTTTGATAACATGATGAGTCAGGGTTTGGTCTCCCAGGACGTCTTCTCAGTCTACCTGAGCAGCAAGTATGGCGATCCCTAATACAGCTTTTTTTCTAGTGTCCTACATTTCTACAAAATATTACTAAAATCCTAGCAAAATTGTCATTTAATACTGCCTACTGTTTCAGTTTAAAATGCTTAAACTCTAAAATTTAAAACATCTACAGACAAATGTTTATGGAACTGTAATGTTGCCTAATATTGGTTTCAAGAACATGAAATGGATCTGTTTAAATCTGTTAGTGAGCAACAGGGCAGCATGTTGTTCCTGGGAGAGATCGACACCTCCTACTACACTGGCAGCATCTACTGGATCCCTCTGTCCTCTGAGAGCTACTACCAGGTCACCATGGACAGGTAATCTGCAACATGCTATAACAAAGCTTTAACATAAATAATATGTACAGTAGTCATATTTACTTATGCTGCAGTGTTAATACTTTGGCAATTACTCTTACTCCTAACACTTCCTACAGTGATAAGTGAGGTATAGTGGCTTAGTGGTTAGCAAGTGTTTCTCAGCCCTCCCATGTTGGACGTTTGATTTCCTCCACTCTCTGTGTGTTCTTCCTGTGCTTCAGGGGTTTATTTGGCGAACTCTAGTTTCCAGGCCAAAGACATACACTGTAAACCAATTGGCATCTGTAAATTGTATGTAGTGTGTTATTGCACCCTGCATTGGGTTGGAAACCTGTCCAGGGTGTCTTCTACCTTGAGCCCTGAGTCCCCATGGTCTCTGTGTAGAATAAGTGGTACAGAAAATGAATGGATGGATCACAGTGAAATGAACCATAAGTGAGCTTTAACTGATCTTTTGCAGTGTGACCATCAACGGACAAGTTGTTGCTTGCAGTGGAGGCTGTCAAGCTATTGTTGATACCGGGACCTCCTACATTATTGGACCAAGCAGCGATGTCAGCAATCTGAATGCGTATCTTGGTGCTCAGACCGACCAATATGGAGATGTAAGTGGATGTATAACACAAGTCATCAGTACATCGTCAACGTAACTAGTTCAAAACGAGTTAGGGCTTTGGTGATAATACAAAAAAATTTTCATTGCAGTCTGTTGTGAGCTGTAGCAGCGTCCAGAGCATGCCTTCAGTTACCTTCAACATTAATGGCTATGCCTTCTCCATCCCTCCCTCATCATTTGTCTCCCAGGTATATATATGCCACTCTTTGTGACTTCACTTCACGGTCTTCACACCACACGAGACACTGTGTGATGTGTGTTTAATTGACTGGAGCTAGTAAACAGCCTCCATAGTTAATTCAATAACATTATTCTGCTTCTAGGGCTACAGTGGCTGCCAAACGGGTTTCTCAGGTGGCAACTTTGGGAGCAGTTTCTCCTGGATCTTGGGTGATGTTTTCATCAGGAATTGGTACACCATCTTTGACAGAGCGAACAACAATGTAGGCCTGGCTGAGCTGGCTTAACTAATGGCAATGAGGATGAAATAATAAACTTTTATAATAATAAACTTTTAAACTTTTGCAAGTTAAATGTTAAAACATGCAAGAGAGCAACTAAAATGAGCAAGAAAATAAACATATCAGAAATCAAATTGTTTGTGTTACTGCAAAAAACATTAAAGGTAAATTGACGATGCTGGATCAGCACATAAAGGTCATATCAGGTGCCTTTTTCTGATATCAATATTATCCTTGTTGTTCATTTACTGTGAGGTTCAAAGGTCTGTTATTCTTGGATTTTTCATTTAAAATTGAAGAAAATCAGAAGAATTTTGAAACATTTAAAAAAAAAGAGAGAAAATATATGTTCAATATTTTGAATATTTAATTTTCAAGACTATTTCTAGGTTCCAATTTGTATCATGTAACCTTTGTACAAAAAGTCAGATTTTCCTCATGACTAATATAATCTCATCAACTGAAGCATGTGACTCTCATGGATTAGATAAAATAATAATAATAATAATAATAATATATTTTATAATGAAAATTGTTAGAAAGGAAAACCGTGACTCAGATAGTTTAATACTGTCTGCCTTCAAAATTATTTCAAGCAAAGAGTGCAATGCACATAGACAAACAAGTAAATACTGGTTACAATAAATAATGCATACCTCACAGTATTAAAGCTCAGGGTTCTTTTGAGAAAAAAAAAAAATCTACACTAATAGGCCATTGCAGCCTATGTAATATTTGAATACTGTAATATTTCAGTAGCAAAAAAAGTTCAGTAAACTTTAATAAACTCTAATAAAAACGATCAGATATCATGATTATTTTGATTAATCATAAAACCCCTGCTATTGTAGCATACTCTACAGTGTCCTGTGCTTTCAGTGCATTGCCTGAACCAGGTCCTGATGCTTGGATGTCCAGGTTGGCATATATGTTGGATGTTTTTTGATGGAGCTTGAAATCCACTGTGGTGTAGATGAGCTCCTGAGGGAGCTGCTGAAGAATGCAAAGACAGAAATATTATAATTAACCCTAAAATGTTTTGTGAAAGATATTTCCTGGTGTTGAATGAATTGCATTTGTCCTAGGCATGTGGTGATGAGTCAGTTAGATGATTCACTTACTTGTATGACGCTGGACGCACTAGGGAAGCTTCTACCACATTTAGCTGAAATCACAGAATACACTGTTTTAAGTAAGAATAATAAAATTTCCTGCTATCTATACATAAAGTCTTGTTCATGGTATAAAAACCAATGGATGTAACCAGTGATTGAAACTCATCCCTACCTCTTGATTTCTTTTTAAAGTAGACCACGATCAGTGAGACGGACATAATGAGAATGATTATCAAGCCACCAAAAATGGTTCCCAGTGTGAATTTCAAGCTCCATTTAGCACTGATCAAGAAACAGGAGTAAATAAGTAAAACTAGACTTAAATGATAACAGAATGCATTGGTTCAAATGACTAAAGTCCACAGTACAACAATGTGAGAAGTTTGCCATTTCTACCACATGGACTTTTATATGCATTGAAAGTGTGTAAGAGATAATTGTATTGTTTAGTGTTTGAGCTTACCTAGATATCTCTTGGTGTTTCTCTAAGAGGTTAAGTGCTGAACTGACTGGTGAGATAGTCGTTTTTGGAAATGCGAGTATTGGGTTCAGTTCAGTCTTTCTCTCTGTATCAAAATGCAAGAAATCAAGAAATTATTTAGAAAATAATAAAGCAGAAACCAGTCAAACTTTAAAATATATTGTCATAGAAGACCCTGACAGTTCCTAGCTTGTTTCTAACTATGCAAAAGGTCATTATAGATAATCGAATCCAATTAAATTAATTAAGGCCTTACCAAATACAACTTGAAAATCCTGGTATTTTTGTGCCTCACGGATTTCACATCTGTATATCCCAGCATCCTTTACACGCACATTCCAGATTCGTACATCAAACGTTCCAGAGTATTTGTAGGTTTCTATTCTTCCTTTGTAAGCATTGTGTACATATCCGTTGCTAGTCACAAAAATGATACACCCATTGCTAGTAAACTTACAACAGGACTTCTCATAGTAATTGTAATTTGGATGATACACAAATCTAAGAAGCATTTCTCCAGTCAACTCCAGATGTACTTGTCCTTTTGTTGGATTTATAGCTGATGATGCAGACAATAAAGAGAACAATAAGATTTTATATCTTATCTATATATATATATATATATATATAAACACACAATCACACACAAAATAACTCACCATTTGTGAACCAAAAAAGTAAAAAACAGATAAGCTTCATTTCAGCTCTCCACTCTTACACACTGATCCAGAATGATTCAGCTTAGTGAATAAAATGAGGAACCCATCCCTTATGGTGGTGAGTGGCAGGATAAAAGATTCACTTTAAACACAGAATATCTGTCAACCTCTGGCACTTCCTGAGATTACAGCCCTGGGGATATGATCTACTGCCTTACAGAATTATACTTATAAAGACTCTTGAATAATGTTTCAGAAAGCATTCACTATTACACAGCAGACCAGACATTCTGGATATGCTGAAGATATTCAATATAAGAAATTAACATAAAATAATTACGTACATTAGAATATCCTAATGAGAATATAACATTAGCTTACGGAAAGTCAGAGAAAATACGAATAGCAAGAATTTCACTGTTATTCATTTGTGTATTGTAGCTTTGATTTATGTGGAATTAGCTTTATTACTGTCAAAGCAAAAACCTCATGGAAATCATATACATGAAAAAAAGAACATGAATGAAAATGTAAACAAAGGCTAGTTACTTCAGAACACTGCTTCAGGAAAACATGACAAAATAAAGACTGTAAAACCCGACCAGATTTCTAAAGTACATACGTATAGTACCACCAGTAGTCATTATGCTCTCTTATTCCCTACAGCAAACCAAGCCATCATTTAAATTTAATTAAATACAGAATTTTTATAATGATTTTTTTTAACAAAGCAGAGTAGTGGAGGCACAGCGAGATAAATCATGTTAAATAATTACAAATCATGATTTGCTACTATGTACTTTCCCACTCTTTCTGTGATTGTACTTTACAGTATATACAAAAAACAAAGAAACAAAAAATAAATCATCTGCACGTTGCTTTTCCATTATGGATACCAACAAAGAGTCGTTAATATGATCTCTCGAGCTTCATGCTCCATGGCAAGACCAGGCCATGCAAGCAAGGAGTGTCCTTATTCCCCTGTAAATGTGATGACATCGTACTGGATGCCTTGCTGCTGCATCTGCTCCAGCTGTTCAGGTGTGGCTTCTGTGGTGTAGACTGTCTGACCTTGGGCCATGGCTGCATCAGCTACAGCTAGAAACAGAAAGCCACTCTTATTGACTTATATCACTAATGTGTCTGCTTCATCATTTTTGTATTGAGGATCTGATTCTCAAGATTCCCCAAATCCACTGTATTTTGTCACTGGCAAAACATTCTGGTTTAGCCTACATCAATGTCAACAGATTTACCCATTTGGCTGATTGGGGTATTTCCTTATGCCAGGATAATTCCAACTATACTAACAATGACTTGTAAAGATTTTACATAAACAATGAAAGCAGCAGGTGGAAACAGTCATACCGGTGACAGCAGAGTGAGCAGCGGCTTCCAGATCCTCTGGGCTCACTATCTGTTGCTCAGTGCTGATAGGGAAGTACTGGATTTGTCCATTGTGAGTCACAGCGATCTGCACACACACACACACACACAAACACACCCAGCACGTGAGGCTCACATGCAACAGTAAACTTACCATAAATTCAGTAACAAAAGTGTATCACAGTTGTTTTTGTTCCACACCTGCTGTTCCTGTAGGAGTGTCCCATCATGCTCGTACTGAATATGAGCGATCTGACCATCCTCCATCTGAAGAACAAAGGAAACATTTTTTAAACAGGTAGCTTTTTCTAGAAATAACCTTCACCTATTTTGCCAACTATCCCGGACACCTCACATTTGATAATCTTTTATTTACTAAACAAAAGTTAAACATTTGATTCATTAATGTCACTACAGTATTTAATCCTTACATATTGTTTATATTCTATACCTTCACAGTATGGTCCCATAAATCCCTTTATAACAAGCCTTTTTACCAAGTTCTGAACAACAGATCTATTTAGAATGTATAAAAAGCCTCTCTCTTAAAGCCTATTAAAAATGGGTGATCAGCTCTTAAAACTTTCTCCATAAATGAGCTGTGTAAAAAAAACAACAATTAATTAAATACAAAATAAATAAAAACAAATTATATATATATATCATCCATGTCCATGTTCACTGAAAGATTAATTATCACAGCATCATGTCCTATTTTACCTCAGACAGGAAAACAGACTAGAAATGAAAACGTCAAGAAGATTTCGGAACTATTTATAAACACTCTCCTCAGTGCCCTAAATAAATAAAAGATAAATAAAAGATAAATAAAAAAATTGCTAATTGCAGACTTCTATTCACATACAACACCTTGTTAGGAAACCTTCGTGTGTTTGTGTGTGGCCCTTACATATGTTTGCTGTTTCAGGAACTAGAAAGAAGTGCTTCAGTCAACACACAGTTTACTAAAGTACATGCTGACCTGAATGTGGTTGCCATCCGATACAACAACATATTCTTGTGGGATCAGGTGTTGCACACTGTCCTGCGAGATGATATATTGGACCTGAAGGACAGAAAGGAGGGAATGTCCTTACTTAGAAACATTAAACAGCCATCGAGACACATGTAGCAAAGCTACGCTTAGATTCTGCAGCAATATAGAGGTATATAAAGTACACTTTTTCTAATAAGTAATAATAATAATAATAATGATAATACAAAGCAGAATGA
Organism: Tachysurus vachellii; assembly: GCF_030014155.1. Taxonomy (NCBI): domain Eukaryota; kingdom Metazoa; phylum Chordata; class Actinopteri; order Siluriformes; family Bagridae; genus Tachysurus; species Tachysurus vachellii. The sequence continues at coordinate 11,617,002 of NC_083470.1, forward strand.
TTTTTGTGACATCATTCTCTCAGACAAAAAAAACCCAAACACCAAGATTCCTAACTTGAGTATCTTGTTTTCAGTTTTTCCAGTCAGTTTGCTTCATTGCCAATAATCACAATTTCCTCTTTTTAAAAATAACCAGAGATTTATTTAAAGCAACGTGTATCACCCACACACTAGGAAAGCAGCCTTTATGGGAAAAAACAACAACAAAAACAAAAGAACGGTTTTCAAAACAAACTACTTAAATATTGTGATTGTATGTGGAAGTGTGACAGAGAAATAAGGAAAGATCTGCTGACAATAGATCAGTACAGATATAGTGAGAGACAGATATCACGGACATGACCTAACTCACTAGTTTGGAGACAAGGACGTGTGAAATTCAGTTTTATACATTTTTAAACCTTTAAACCTTTTCGGTTACATTAATGTATTAAATATTATATTTAAATAAAATATTTTTTTGCTCAATGGTGAGGGCAGCTAACAATTAAAATAATCGTTAGGCAATTTGGCTTGAGCTCATATTCTGTGGTATCTGAGAGCCAACACTGCATTTTGTCTTTCACTTATGATTTTCCTGACAGTTTTATATTACATATTAAATTTAGTTTTAAATAATGAGAGAAAGGAAACAAAAATACAGAAGAAACAGTCTACGCTGTTTGAATTACTGGCCATTTATCCATTTATTTAATAATGAAAAGAGGTAACATTTTCATTCATCTCCCTTCCTTTTTGAAAGTATGCAAAAGACCTGATGCAATAATTTTGGCTGTTCTGACGGTCATACCCAAGGCACAGGAGACTGCACAGACTGCTTCTATAGAAGATAAGAAGATAATGGTCACCTCTGCCACCTGATTATCCGCCGTCATTAAGTGTTGCACTGTCTGGCCGTCTAATGTAGTTATCTGCTGAATGTATGCAGTGTCCTCCTGACAAGGAAATCGTATTAATAATAAATAATTATTTATTATGATAATCAATGCGGCTCATCACTGTCACAGTAACAAAAGTAGGGCTGTACCTGGTCAGAGAGAGGTTGTTCCTGGGCCACTATTATGTGCTCCTGTCCTAAAGCCTGCTGCAGCTGCTCAGGACTAATCACAGTCTGACCTGCCTGTAATGCTGTCACACACACACACAGTGAGTGGACAGACTCATATTTAAACAACATGCTAAGACAAAAATGATGAGATCAGAGTCAGACCCATCAGACGTGTTCAGTCTACTCACTCTGCAGTGTAGCCAAGGCCTCCTCATCACTGTTCACTATAATGGTCTGCTGAGAGCTATTGGCCCTGGGCTTGCGAGGCAGAGGGTCTTGCGTGTGTAGCCTCTCCATGTGGAACTTCAGATGGCCATTCCGGTTAAACCTGAACAAAACACACACATTTTAGTGGTTTGAAAGAAATATGCAGTGATTGTGAATTTTCAGTATTTGCAGCTGCTAGCCTTATATCTTATAGACAAACTGCTTAGCCTTAAAGTGCTGGTACAGAACCTGTCCATCATTGTAGAGCTTGGAACATAGCAAATGCATTAAATAAACTAAGATCTGTCAGTCAATCAAATCCTTTCTGTTGTGCATGGAGGAAAAATTTATGATATGAAACTTCGGTCATTATTCATTTATTCATTAATTCAGTTGGTGTAAGACATGCAGTCTGGACCTGTCTATTGTAGGTCACCATGCAAACACACATTACATTTCCCCTTGGCGTAAAGAAGTGTGTTAAAGTAAATACTCTTTCAATATCGTTTAGAGGTTGGAAGAAAAAAAAAATCAGAAAAATCTGCTACATCAATATATATCTGGGTCACTGTACAGTCTCTATTTCTCACCTCTGTCCACAGACATCACATGAGAAAGGCTTCTCATTGGTGTGTGTCATCATATGGCGCCGCAGGTCCTTCTTGTTTTTGGAGGCAAAACTGCAGTTTGGGCATTTATGAGGCCGAAGGTAGGCATGCATAGACATGTGGGTCTAGAGGAAATAAGCAACGCATGCTGTTTGTTGCAATAAAGGATAGATTCCTTATTTCCATCTCTAACCTTAAACTAAAACATTACTAGTTTTCTAAGAGCATTTTCTACCTTAACCTCTGGCCAGGATGTAGCAGTGAATTCACAATCAGGACATTTGAACGTGTTGGGGTCCACGTGTGCCCTCTTGTGGTTCTCCATGTCGGAACGTCCGTGAAACGTCTCCATGCAGACCCGACAGCAGAAACGCTTGGTGTTGAGCTGCTGGGGTTGGGGAGATGAGCTTTGGGCTGGAGAACCTGGGGCTTCACTACTCAGCTATAGAAGAGAATTGCACATTTAAGTCTAGAGCACAAACCATAGACTGACTCAACACTACATATTCTCATTCTAGTGTCATGCTATAAAAAACGTATTTGATGTCAATACACAATACACACAAAATGTTACGATGTGTTTAATTAACATTTAATATAATGATTAATGTTTTTTTAAATAAAGGGCTGATTTGGTGTTAAAAAAAGGCATGCTGAATATTTAACATTTTATATTAGGATAATTATATTTTCTATGTATAATCAATCCCCCAAATGTTAAATTGTTAATTTTTCTCGACAATAAATAAAAGCGTGACTGAAGTCAATTATTCAACAAGTAAAACAAAATGTGGAATGTTGGACATTGCATGCACTCAACACTCTCAGCATTGCTTACATAGCTGAGGAGGGACAGGGCTACCGGACGCTGACGCTGGATAAGAAAAAAAATTCAGAATGGCTGACAACACTCAATCTTACATCTGTAAGGTGTCTTTTAAATGATCATGTTACATAGTTTAGATTTCAACTTTTAAAAAAGGCTAGTGGTGCCAAACTGCATGCATGTGATGTCATGTGCCACTTTCTGTTAGCTTACCAAAAAAAAAAAAATTGTTCCAATTGAGATTACAATACCCTTCTAAAATTCACACATTTGATAGCAGAGGACATAGTGCATAGTGCTTAGTGCAAGTGTTTAGTATCATTTGGGACACATCTTAGGTCAAGACACACTGCAGCTGTTTGAATGGACCGTGGTGACCCAGCAACTCAATAAGACAAAATCAATCCTTTATTTAAGATTATTTAAAAACACTCAAGTTGTAATGCTCACCTCCACTTGCTGAAGCACACCATCAGTCAAACTGGAGCTCAGGTAGAACTTGTCTTTGTGTTCTTTCAAAGATGTAGAGAGAGACACAGTCTCACTGCTTACTTCCACTGTCTGATGATCAGCTACACTCTCCTCCACACTGTGGCCACACACAGAGACACACTTTTTTTAATTAAAAAGTCACAAAGACCAAAGTGGTGAATGCAGGGGTATTTTAAACATGTGGAAATATGTGAAATTCTATGCAGTTACTACCATATACTTCACAACTAATGATTAATACCTATAAGTTGTGGCAGTGTTGTGAATCTCCTCAGCAGACTGTTCCACCACACTAAACTCTCTGGCGGTCTCGTAAGCGCTGATGGCAATCTGTGCAAATTCCTGCTCTCCTTCTGCTGCCTCCTCCTGAGTCAGCGCCTCCTGCACGAGGGTCTCACCATTCTCAGACACATGATAGGTCACCACGTTCTGTGGTTGTAGGGATGTGTCTTGACCTTCTGATTCTGCTGTGACCCAAGAACCTGCCTCCAATGTCTTACCATCTGATTTCAGGACAGCTACCTGAAAAAGGCATCGTTAAACACGAGACGCACGAGTTATCTTTCCAGGATTATGAACACGCGAGTAGTCGTTACATGCAGAATGAACCCTCCAAAACACAGTACCTGGAGTGAATTTCCAACTAACTCTCGTGCGTTGCTCATGTTCAGGAGCAGGTCCAGTGCATTCTGGGCCGACAGATCTGATGACTCGGCTATAATCATAATAATCAAAATAAAAGTAATACAGTTAAAAACTAAACATATGGTATGTTTACAGTATGGAGGACGGTCATTTATGTAACATCAGATTCTATGTAGACCTTGTTCATAAATGATGGTGGTGTTTCCCAGTGCATCCTGGGACACAGATGCACTCCCCATTGGCTCCATAGTCTGAAGTGTTAAAGGATCCACAGTTACCTGATGAAGAATGGGCAGGAATTACGGTGAGTAATACTTCTAAATGTACATACATAGATATATACATACATTATATATATATACACACATATATACACACACACACAATATATATATATATATATATATATATATATATATATATATATATATATATATATATATATATATATATAAATAAAACAATTTTATTCCATTAATATATATAAAATGTATTAGTATAGAACAGCACTGTGGGATTGTCAATTCGTCCAGTCTTAAATAAATAATATTGCTGTGGGATGAGGAATACTTCAAATAATCAGCTGCAGTGTGGAAATGCAAAATTAATGACACAAAAAGAGCATAATGTCATTAGTAAGTGGGTAATTTACTGATGCTGTCTGACACTGTTACTATACTTCAACCACTCATTCAGTTTATTTTAGGACTCACAATAGTGCTCCCTAGTGTCTGGCTCTCGTGCTGTTGTTTGAGTGCTTCTATCTGTTGCAGAGTGAAAAACGGTTTCCTGCGCCTCCTCACTGGCTCCTCAGGGTTAGACTCACACCACTTTTCGAAGGCTTCAGGGTGACGGCACTGCATGTGCAGCCGCAGGTTCTTCTTGTGTTTGGTCATGAAGTGGCACATGTTACAGCAGAACGGCTTCTCTCCTGAAAATCACACCGAAAAACCAACAGTCATTAGATCAGTACAGAAATCACTTCTACATGACATTAATCTAACTAACAAAGTTTTGGCAACTAAAGCATGCATCTTCAAATTTCTGAGCAGTGATTATTAATATACAAAGAAAGCCTTAACTTGAAATTCATGCTAAGAAGGTCCAGAAAATCTCCTCAAGGCTAGTGTATGACATCAAATCGTCATTTCTGCTCACTCCGTCAATTATCACTTCTCTACTTTGAAAAGTAGTTTACAGAAGTATTTACCTTATAGCAATCAACATAGCTACAGGCGTTGGTTAAACCGATACCAGTAACCGTGCAGTTTGAAAATGTAAATACATCATAAAATGATAACTAATGTTAGCTGGCTTTCATAGCAGTGTCAGTTGTCTTTCCCAGCTTGTAGGAAAAAAAAGAGTACAAAGTAGATTGTTTTTGACAAATTTGACAAAAATGACAAATTTATATTTGTCATACTTTGACAAATATATAAAAACACATACTAATTAACTAGCACAAAAAATGGAAAGTTGCCATGAATCTCTTTGCTATGATGTACGATGGGTTTTTATAAGCGGAAGCTTGTACCCACTTATAAAATGAATCAATATTCCATGTCTGTTTTGTACCCTTGGAAAATAACATTATAATCAGATTAAAAAAAGAAATGATATTCAGATATATATGTATATAAAATGCAGGGCAAAATAATGCATCTCAAAAAAAAAATGTAAACAATATTACGCTACAGTCAAAAACAGTAAAAGCACTAAGCAGGACTAAGCGTAGATCCTCACTCACCAGTGTGTTTGATAGCTATGTGAGACACCAGAAAGTCCTCTTTGCTTGTGGAGTACTTGCAGTAGTCACATTTGAAAGGCTTGTCATTGGTGTGAGACAGTTGGTGGTTTAGAAGTTGCTTTTTATCACTACAAGTGACCTCACAGAACTCACATTTAAACCTGATTAAAGAAAAAAAAAAAAGACAATTATATAGTGAAAAGCTTCAGTTTGAACTTGACTGCAATTTGAAGTAGGAAAAATCCGAAGTGGCAACTTACAAGCTGTTTCCGCAGTTATGGATATGTGTGAGCAGATGCATTTTGAATGTATAACGTTTCTTGAAAGACTTTCCACACTGCAAAGTGTACAGAATAAAAATAAGGTCCTGTCAGGCTGCCATTTACTGCCATTTCCCAACACAGTCACAGAACATGTCAGAGTTTACAGGAGTGAAAATTTGACTCATAATGGTAACTAGCTAAAAAATTGAAATTAAAACCAGAGAGTAAGTGAGAAAGCTCTTTATTGAAAAAGCTCTTTAAATTAAATTAAAACTCTTTATTTTCTGAGCACTACCAGGGTGACAAATCATAAATCTTCTCATAGGAGCTTTATCTCTAGTTTGAGAAGCCCTAACTAGTGAACGAATAGAAACAAAGTATGCATCTCTTATACTAAGAAGTGGAAGCTTGTTCACTCATATTTTGATGTCTTAAGTCACATGTAGTTGTGCGCTCTTAAAGATACTCGTTTTAGCTATACGTTTTATCGTACCTTATCACACATGTGTGGTTTTTCAGAGCTGTGTGTCTTCATGTGCTGCGTTAGGCGTTTCTGCATGGGATAAACACGATGGCAGATCGGACACGGGAACTCGGACACCTTTGGAATCTGGTGAGTACCACCGAAAGACTGCCATCATGTTAAAAGCTGATAGTGACTTCACAGTTTAAAATAAAGCAAAAACTGAATTTCATGCTCAAAATCTGAAACTGTGGTTTAGAGATCAATCAAACGCTTACCAGGCCTGTCTTTTTACTCCTGGGGTGAGAAAAAAAGAATATGTCAGATAGAAAAAACATTATTTCATTCCTAATAACAATAATAATAATAATAATGATTAACTCAGATCATAAATCTTTTTTAAAATATATTTAGACGTATTTAGTGTTTTCAGCACCATGAGAAAACTTACTTCTCTTTGTTGTGCACTGCAGAATGTCGGATAACGTCCTTCTTGTAGACACTGGAATAGTCACAGACCTCACACTTAAATGGTTTGGTACCCTGGTGGTTGAACATATGCTCCTACAACAGATGGAAGGATGGTTTTCACTGCATTGTGCTGAAGACTGAAACTCTGTACATTTCCAATCAAGTATGAAATAACTAAGCTGTAGCTCTAGAATTTGGTAACATTTCAAACAAACTCTAGACAAAAGATCTATCTCTGTCAGATGACCACAAGCTAAACTCCAAATATTTGTTTAAACGGAGCAAAAGTCGGCTGAAAGTTGCTCTTTCCAGGTCTACGCAGAGGAACAGTGCTGAGGGTAGAACCTTAGAACCTTTACCTTAAGTGAGGACCAACGTTTACAGCGGTAACTGCACTGCTGACACTTGAACTGTTCTGGATCGTTGCCCTCGTGAGAATCCACATGAAACCGGAGGTCCTCTTGAGACAGAAAGCGTGACCCACAGATCCAGCAGTTATGAGGTCTCAGCAGAGGCTTGAGGGTTTTGTAGTACTTGCTTTACATACAAAAATAATGAGTCATGTTTGTTGGAATATGTTCATGTTCTGGCTGATGAATGTAAGGTACAGTAAATGCACTGATCCTAATTCACGATGAATGAAAGGTACGTAAGAGGGAACTTACTTTCTGTTAATATATTTTTTGTATTTGTTGCGTAGAAAACGCCTTGATGGTCGCCCGCGCTTCCGTGGGAAGAACTCCTCGTCGTCAGGGCCGTTGTTTGATGAGGGGTCTTTGTTTTCTGAATCTGACTGGCTGACACCTTGTTCTGCAGCACAGCCATTAGATATTGAGACGGATCCGTTCTCTAGGCCAGAGGAACTAGCCTCTTCAGGAGCCTGGGAGTCTGTTTCAGTGCTTGACTGAGACGCTGAGACTGCTGTTGCTGTAAAGAAGAAACTTTCCTTTAATGACAAAGACATATTCACAAAATATGGTACCTTAAAAAAATTAAAAAATGCTTTACAATTAATTAGGTTATTAGGTAATTAGGTTAACTCCTTTACTATAGTGGCCATGTAGAGAAAAACTCAAGACAATTAAATTACATATCGTCGCTGTCAGGCGGAAACCTCGTATGTCCAAATTTGGTCAATTTCATATTTTTTCACATATCGATGCTATTGGTCAGTCCCCACGTGGGTCTGTTATTTTTACAAGTTATTAACCAATCTAAAGTCTTGAAAATAGCTTGAGCGCAAATCTCATAACTCCATTGGACACTTCAACTGTCCACCTCTTCCTCACTCCGCGGGAAAGCTTCGCGGCATATTTCTCCTTAATAAGAGTCGCAACGAATCAACACGTCTTCTGAGGTAAATGTCTTCAAAACACTGGGCTCAAAGAAAAAAAATCTTGACCCCCGCTAGTTCTGGTGCTCGTCTGAGGACAGGAATTTAGCGCAAGACAATCCACTGCAATGCGGACTAAACCCTGTGCACTGCAGATAAGGTATGGCGTTTTTTTCATTTCCTGAAAAATAACGGTTTTGGAGATACGAGGATTCCGCCTGACAGCGACGATATCCATGTTTCCTGTTATTGTCATAATGAACCACTAAGACAAACAGCACTTGATAGGTATTGCTTCTTATAAATAATAAATGTGATGTTGAGGAGCACACAATCATGTTGTGTTGTTACAGACCTGTGTAACTTTGGGGGAAGAGAAATTTACGTGGCGGGCCCACCATCCTGCGAGGTCGCTTCAATGAGTTAGAGGAGAAAGAGGAAGAGCAGGAGGCAGGAGCTGGTCGTTGTGTAGGTGGTCTGGCTCTCAGCTGTTCATCTGCTGGATTATAGTCACTGTCCTCTGAAAAATAAAAGAAATACATTTATAAAGTTAAATATGATCAACCAAATTAAATGCTCTGTACACATTCAAAATCAGTAATTAAATAAGAAAATTCTAATTTAGATACAGAACAGAAAATCAACACCCACCTTCAGGATCATCAATGGCACCGGCGTCTATGATGTCATCTTCGTCTTCCTCTGGCAGTTCTTTCTTCGTCTTTGCCTCCAGCTGTGCCAGTGTCTCAGACTTTCTAGGTCTTCCACGTCCTCGCTTTTTAGGAGGTTCACCTTGGTGACAAAAATTACAGAGGATTACAAATATAGTAATTTAGTCATTATTTACTCCCCACAGGAAAATGTGTTCAAGAAATGTTCAGTCCTTCTCACCTGCAGGTTTGAAGTGCCGATCTCTCATGTGATTGATGAGGGTGTCTTTAGAAACACTCTTATATGGACACATCTTGCATTTGAACTGTTGCACAATGACCACCTCCATCATTTCTTCAAGCTCAGCCAAGTCAGGAGCCCTGTCCCCTGGCCCTGCTGCCACTCCGGACTCCACTACTCCTCCATCATCCTCCCTGGGTGCTGCCTCGGGCTCTGGAAGGGTGGAGTAAGTACCACTGCTGCTGATGTACGGCCCAGCTTGGCTTTCGCTGCATTCCATCTGAACTCGGAGATGTGATCCAGCTGTGTCAGCTAGTGAGTGCCGCACGGTGCCATCATCCACACTGCTGCTGTCGCTACATTCAACTGCGCCGCTGCACTCAGCCACGTAGCCTCTCAGCGGTTCCTCTGATTCATCCACACCATAGTCTTCAAACTGGGACTGACCTGGATCACCTGTCTGATCGGGATCTGGCCGACTAATGCTGCTGCTGCTGCTGCTGCTACCGTCCTCATGCTCACAGTAGTCGGAGTGGCCCGGCTGGTCAGGCTGCAGGCTTTCTGATATCCCTGATAGGTCGGCTTGATCTAAGCAGGTGGAGGTAGGTCCGTCTGACAAGGCTTCAATAGTGAGGCGACTACATCGTGCCAAGGAAGACATCTGTGCAACCATGGGAGCTCCTGCAGACAGAAAAAAGATTTTAAAACGTATTTTGGCAAACATATCAATTGACTTGGGCCAATTAGTTTAATTAATCACTTAATTTACAGTTAGGAACTGAATAAAATGGTCCAAAAAAGTTTTAGACAAAAAGACAGATAACACTTCACACAGCCTTATTCCCATAAGAATTTTATAAGTGCTCACCATCATCAGGTCCTTGCAGGATCAGATACTGAGTGGTCTCTGCATTGTCATCTGCACTTGTCACTGCAATACATCCTGTAGATCAGGGGATTTTTTTTAAACATTGAATAATAACTTTTTTGGCAAAAAGCTTAATATTCTAGTTTGGTCTAGATATAACTTAATAGGACAAAAAGACAGTTTTTCCTTTACCATTCATTATATCAGGTCCAATGGTGGACTCAATTATTTTGTCAATGGCAGAGCCTAGATCTGAGGAGGTGGAGGCTGTTGAATCAGACACCATCCCTCCTTCAGATACAGCACTGGAGTGCACGAGGACCTGAGGTGACTCAGACACCAACACTGATTGGGTGACTGTTGACACGCTGGAGACACTGGTGGACTGTGCGACAGAAGAGGAGTCTGGGAGATGGACACCACGCACATCTGTACTGGAGCTGGTCTCTGGGATAAAAACCTACAATAAAAACAGCTCTGTAAGCATGTGAAACACAAAAAAACCCCACAAAAAATATGTTTTCTGAAAGTAACCTAAAGACATTTTTAACTACATATTTTCTGTTAAACTAACAACTTTTCCTACCACAAGGCCCTCAGAGCTCTGTCCAACATGGCAGTCAGACTCGGGTGCGAGGGCAGGCAGTGTGGCCGTGTCACTGCTGTCTGCAGACATGGCTTCTGATGACTCCATTGCCATACCGCTCTCAGATGGCTCCTCCATCCCTGAATGCCCCACATCGCTGCTACTCTCCACCTCCATGTCCTCTGAATCCATCTCGGTTCTGGAGAAAGAAACTGTATGTAGTTTGAACAGTGCAAGTCTGTGCTTATGGCCAGAATAGGCTGTGTTCATGACACCTTTGTGTTTATGGTTTTAACACATACTTGTGATCAGTGCTTGGATCATATAACCATATCTGCTTGAAACCCTCGCTAATATGAAGCATTGTTAAGATTCATCTGTTCCCTGATTTGCATCATTCTCACTGGTCAGTGAAAATAATATTCTGAATAGATGACGGATTTAAATGATAGAGGGGTTGGTGACGCAATTTCATTGAAATATTCAAGGGGAAATTATACATTTTTTAGGAGGGAAAATTCAATGTGTTGGTTCATCTTAAGTCATTTCGTGTTGTCCCAGGAACATAGAGCATTAGTACACCTTGGACTGGGACTCAAGTCAGTCATAAAGCACTCATTTATACTTAGGAACAATTAAGAACATTCATTCATTCATTCATTCACTCATTTTCTACCGCTTATCCGAACTATCTCGGGTCACAGGGAGCCTGTGCCTATCTCAGGCGTCATTGGGCATCAAGGCAGGATACACCCTGGACGGAGTGCCAACCCATCGCAGGGCACACACACACACACACACACACTCACTCAATTTTTCCAGAGATGCCAATCAACCTACCATGCATGTCTTTGGACCGGGGAAGGTAACCGGAGTACCTGATTCTAAACTTTCATTTTAATGATCGCCACACAATAAATAAATAAATCCAAAGCCCAATAACCCAAGCTTTTCTCCTTTGTTTATTTATTTATTTTTACCAAGTGATATTAAAACCAAAAGAGTCTCACATCAAGCCTAAGTTTCTCCTTAGGTTAAACATTTCAGTATTGATTTGTTTATAGAAGGTTGATTTAAAATGGCCAAAATGTCTCAGTAACTTCAATATTACAAGGACAAATATTCTGTCCAGAGACTAAATTGTGCTTAACATTGGGACACGTTAGTAAAACACACTCCCACTTTCCTCCTCGTTGCATCAGAACCTCGCATCCAGAAACAATCAAACAAAAAAGTTCAAATCAACCAGCAAAGTAACTAATAGATCAATTTATATTTGTCTTCGAAATAAACCTGTACTGAACGACCAGTTTAAGGGAGTCAGTGTCTCTCTCACAGTGAGCACAACACCAGCCCTGTCACTGAACATTAATTACTGTTACCAGCTGCTATGCTTAACTAAGAGCCTATATTAGTCACTTTGGCGTTGATTTTATTCACTATAGAAGACACATCTTCACGAAGATCAATTATTTAATTAACTAGATGTGATATTCTGCCCACAAACTTCGTGTTAATGACAGAAGCACGAGAGGAGGCTTCTTGGTTAGCAAACACGAGTCAATATTCAAGGACAGCAAAGAAGGCCATTTTGTGTTTGACGTTCCTAAACGCAGAGAACAAAAATACACCAAATTAGCTATTTGATTTATGAAGAATGCTTTATACCAACAGATGCGCATACAAATCACGCCAAACTGTGACCACTCGGTATACCAGAGTGCTTAAAATGGGGAAAGCTGCCCTGCGTCCTGCCTGCAGCACGACGCCATTTTAGAGCCTCGGTTCTTTTCCACTCAGGCAATGTGAGAAACTGCTCAGGGACCTCGAGGGCCTACATGAGACACAGACCGTCCGAATTTTCCCCCTGAATAAAAAAATGAAGCCTAAACACGACGACAAACTTTAGACTCCAGACATTTTTCCTTACCTTGAATACTCTTCAGCTTTGATCCGAGTCCTCGGTGCTCTTAAATAAACAGTCGTTTGTAAGCGAACCTCGCTACTGCTTTCTAGTCGGGCGCCATCAGTATTTCCTCGCTTCCTGTTGCAGCGAACCGGTTCCTGTTTATCTGAGACAGGCAGCACGACACAACAGTGTTTCTTTAACGAAAATTAAACCGTTTTTTGTTTGGAAAAAGACTATATAATATAGAGAGAGTTTACACAAGTCTATAATATAAGAGCGCATTAAATATAGGTTTATATTTGTATTCATTTTGGCAGATTAGAAGTAGGTTATTTAAAGGTTTCTGAATGGTTGCTAATTCTTGTCAGTTACATCAGGGGAAAAGTACTTCACCTTTTTTATAAGGGCCCTTTTTAATTGTACATAATCCACCAAGTAAAGTTTTGTAACAATGTATAAAGATACATATTATAAATAAAGGGAAAAAGTCAAATGACAGTTTGGTGCCTTTGTTTTTGTGATTTTAGGAATATACTTTTTTTGAGCTAGTGTGGTTGGATTAAACCCATTTACTTACATGAACCAGTCAATCAGGTGAAATGTTTACAAGAAGTCAGTAATATAATAAATTTTATAATGGTGCATTTCATTCATTCATTCATTCATTCATTCATTCATTCACTCATGTTCTACCGCTTATCCGAACTACCTCGTGTCACGGGGAGCCTGTGCCTATCTCAGGCGTCATCGGGCATCAAGGCAGGATACACCCTGGACGGAGTGCCAGCCCATCGCAGGGCACACACACTCATTCACTAGGGACAATTATCCAGAGATGCCAATCAACCTACCATGCATGTCTTTGGACCGGGGGAGGAAACCTCAGTACCCGGAGGAAACCCCCGAGGCACGGGGAGAACATGCAAACTCCACACACACAGGGCGGAGGCGGGAATCGAGCCCCGACCCTGGAGGTGTGAGGCGAACGTGCCCCCTATGGTGCATTTCCACTGCTGTAATTACATAACAATTACATAAAAACCTTTTGGCTATTGTTCACATACACAAGGACTGTAAATACAGAGAATCAACATTTAAGTATTAGGCTTTAATTAATATTTTTACTTTTATTTTATCCTGAAATTCAGTTGAGATTCAGAAATCTGCTTACCTTATATACTAAGATCCACAAAAAATAGAAAGGATGTTTAAACTGAGGCATAAAATAATAATAATAATAATAATAATAATAATAATAATACCACAACAAAATATCACCCCATTTTTTATGATGGCCTTAAATTCATCATTGGATATAAATATGTCTAGTTTTATGTCAGTTTGAAAATAATTTCATGTCAAAATGTGGGGTACATCAAAAAGCACTCACATGGAGGAATGATGTAGGAATGAATCATGTTCATGTTTGTTTCCATTTAACTTTCTAATTCTAAATTGCTCCTAGGTCAGTAGGAGAATTATTGATTCAGATTATTTGTTGAATTAAATCTATATTAGAGCAAAGAAAGTTTATTTAGGGACAATTTATTTGGGATACCTGTACACCTGCCCGTTCATGTAATTATTCAATCAGCCAATCATATATTAGAGCAGTTGTCCAGTTTCATTTAGCCTGTGTCCTTTGTAGCTTCAGATTAAAGTCCAGAGGCTTTTGTTGCCAAAATTTCAAACATATTTAACTTTCCTCCAGGACCCTGGTGCTACATAAGACATGGAACCAGATGTGATCTTCAGGATTCAATGTGACATGCTTTCTAAGTACTAGAGATGGTTCCATCTGAAAGTAAGACTGTAGCAGTCTGATGTAAGTCTCTGGGAAAACTTTGGTAAAGATTGAAGTGAAAAAAACAAACAGATTTTCTGGACTTGGAAATGCAGAAATGTTGCTAATATTATTGGTTTACGACCATAATATGACTGCCTTCAATAATGAGTTAAAAAACCTGAAAAATCAACGGGTCATAATCAATAATGGGTGAAATCAAGAAAAATTGCTGTTTAATAGTGAAAATGTTGTAGTCTGGTCTATTGTAAACTTTTTTTAGTCATGATCAGATATTTATTGCTGAATATTTTTAGCTAAATGATTAGTACTGCCAGTGGTTTAACATATGGGCTATCAAAGTGGACCTTACACACAGGATAGATTTTAAACGGTTGCATTTGTCATTTAAAATCCTGCTATTCATAATGTACACTATTTATTCTTTAGAAATAAATCAGACAATTGTTCAAAACATAATTGTTTTAATTCAAAAAACAGGTAATATTAAATGTATTTCAGCATAAATAAAACCAATATATTACTAATCTTATCATTTGCCAAATATAGATTTCTTAATATAACTTATTTAAGATATTCTTCTTTATTATACTGTAACACTCTTTTTATTTTACTGTATGTTAGTTTTGAGATTTGCATTTCAGTTAGACGTGCTTTCCTTATAATGCTGCAGTCTGATGAAATCTAATTCAGAAGTTGGGACAATTCAGGAGTTCATAGATATATCCAACTCTATCAACCTGATGTTTGCGGGTCATTCTCCAGTAGTAGATCTCTCGACAGAAGAAATAGTGCCCTGAAGTAAAACAAATACAGAGAAAAACTGTTTCATTCATGACCTCTGAGTATGAGCTCTAAAAAATTACATTTTGTCAAGTTAAAATTCATTCATTCATTCATTTCATTTTCTACCGCTTATCCAAACTACCTCGGGTCACGGGGAGCCTGTGCCTATCTCAGGTGTGATTGGGCATCAAGGCAGGATACACCCTGGACGGAGTGCCAACCCATCGCAGGGCACACACACAACTCTCATTCACTCACGCAATCACACAATACGGACAATTTTCCAGAGCGACCTACCATGCATGTCTTTGGACTGGGGGAGGAAACCGGAGTACCCGGAGGAAACCCCTGAGGCACGGGGAGAACATGCAAACTCCACACACAAGGCGGAGGCGGGAATCAAACCCCGAACCCTGGAGGTGTGAGGCGAACGTGCTAACCACTAAGCCACCGTGATCCCTCAAGTTAAAATGAACTTGATATTTAGTTACTTTTTGCAAAGGGATACTGTCTATTATACTGCCAATATAAACAATTTACCGTTATAGAGGAACACATCATGGGCATCCATTGGAACCCCACCAAACTTTTTGTCAGTGTGGTGTGGGTATCTGTCATATATCTTCTGAGACTTCAGATTCAGCCTAGGAAAATGAACCATGATCAAAAACAGTGAAAATTAATTCTACCTCTAATATTGTATATATAATGTAAGTGTTTTTTTTAGTTTTATTATTATTATTATTATTATTATTATTATTATTATTATTATTATTATTATTATTATATAAGCAAGATAGACAGAAAGCTTTAGATAGACCTATAATCACCTCCAGTAATTCTCCCCACTAAAAAGCAGCACCTTGCCCTTTCCCCTCTGCAATGCTCCTTCAACCTTCTTTAAACTGCCAGACAAACCAAGTTTCTCAATACTGCGTGGTCCCCGTACATCCTTTCCAGTAAACTCCCAGAATTGAGTTCCTGAAACACATTGAGAATCTTTGATGAAATACATAATCATTGATTACAGAACCTATTTAAGAAACAATTAATTATGACTGTATCTTACCTGCAAAGAAGTACATTTGTTTTGTAATAGGGTCCTCAAAAGCAGTGTCGAGCTTAGCTGGCAGACCAGGCCATCTCTCAGAGACCATGAAAGGGCCTTTGCGTTCCTTGTTACCACGATTTGAGGACGTCCAGTAATACCTAAGAGGAAAGAAAGATTAGTTCCTTTAATTTCCTTTAATTTCTATAACTTCATTTATAACTAAACTTTCAGGACTACTACAGATCTTAAATTTGATCTATACTCATAATAATTTTAGTGTTTGAAGCTGCACCTACTCCATCCTCCATTCCATTCAAACAGACTGCTTTATCATAAAAAATCACTTTATATACTTTGGAGTTATAAAGAGCCTTGGTTATACAATTACATGACCCCTACCGGTTCTTACCCATCTTTGAAGAAGTGAAGCTCTCCCTGGATCTCTGTGATTGCATCAAATTTGTCCACCGTGCATGGATCAAATGATGGGTCCACAGGCGTATACACAGATGGAGTTGTGGTGGAAGCTGTAGATGGAGTCGTCTTTGGTGTTTTTTTAGTGGGATTGCCAGTAGAAACTGGAGATGCTGTAGTGGTTGATGGCTTGGGTGGAGTAGGCTTTGGGCCTTTTTTGGGTCCTGAATAAAGTAAAAAATAAGAATATATCATTAGGTAACATCATTTTTTTGTTTTTCATAATAGTTGGACTAGCATGCCATCTTGTTAGATCAGTTATAAAATTGCATTACTGCAATATAGTAACAATGATTATCGGCTTACCATAAAGATACTGGATGCCCTCAATGTCATCCTGATGCAGAGAGAAGTCAGCTATATATTTGTACATGGGGTACATCAGAGCATCCTGAATGTTGGAATGATCAAGACCAAGAGCATGTCCAAACTCATGGGCTGCCACCAGGAACAGACTGTATCCTGTGACAAGCAGAAAAGCTGTAGTTAAAATGAAAGATTAAGCTAGATGCTAGATTAAGAAGACTAAGATAATTACCCTTATCTGGGCAAAATCCCCATTTCTGGTCCTTGTCATAGTTGCTGGTTGTGGCGCACCAGAGTTTTCCATCACTACGGCCTTCACTTGTGCAGGAAGTATAGGACTTTTCCAGGAAGATGAAAGGAAACTGACATGGCTCCCCCTCAGAGTTTCCACCAATCACAGCAGTATCTGTTGGCCAAAATTTATACACACGCATTTCATTGGCTAATGAACAACAGTTGTGTGATGTAGCGTTTTCTTTGATTAATTTTGAAACTGGTTTTGAAAAGGTTATTAGATTATAGCTTAAAGCATTAAAGGCTCTCACCTCGGTTAGGACAGAACCCATATTTTTTGTCCTTGTCGAAGCTGGATGTAGTAGCACACCAGCGATACCCATCATCACGTCCCTCAGTGGTACAACTGGTGTATGTTTTCCCCTCAAACACAAACGGAAATGTACAAGGTTCACCATCTGCATTCCCATCAAATGTGTACAGAACTGTGGAGAGAGACAGGCTCAGTTACTTTATCATCTCACATACACTGAACTGATGCTCAGAACTTGCCATGGAGAAATAATGCAGAACTTACGCTCGCTTGGGCAGAAACCATATTTCTTGTCTTTGTCATAATCAGCAGTTGTGGCACACCATGGCAGGCCATCTTCACGACCTTCAGTGGTACAAGTGGAATAGGACTTTCCCTCAAACCGGAATGGGAAATTACACAGTGCACCTTCTGCATTGCCAAAGTAGGTCTTGATTGCTGGAAGGAAAAGAAAAAAAACAAAAACACATTCATAGTTAAACAAAACTGTGAGAATCAGCTTGCAGTTTAAAGGAAGACATGCACATGTGTGTTCTCTGTAATTATATAATCAAACCTCTAGAGGGAGCTACAGCTTAATATCTGAATCACTGCTACTTGACAAATATTTTATGATTGGTAAATGGACCAAAGACTCTTACCGGGTCCCTTGCCAAGTGTCCAGTATTCATCATCATCAAAGTGAGCGTCTCCCTGCACTCCTTCACCTGGAGGATAAGCATGTGCCAGCAAGCCATCTTTCCCATCAAATGGGTAGGGATCTCCATGATCTGCAATATACATATCCTGTTTTAAGAGTTTTCCTTTAAACAAACTGTAAAATCACACCAATACTACACTGCTTAAGGAGATCTGATGTGAGGATTTGACTGTATATATACTTTATTCTTGGGTAGCTGGTATCAAGCATCACCTTTTAATTAAAAACTCACCCTGTTTTCCAAATGAGATCATGATATCAGCAGTGCCATCATAGAGCCGTGTGAAAGTTAGGGGTGTGACATCACTCCACACTTTGAAGGCTCGGGCGAAGGCATCGTCAATAGTAGCGCCGTCTAAGTCTGGTGAGTAGTTCAGAACCCTACAGAAAAAAATCACAGAAAGTAAGTATTAAATCAATTGGTAACATTTGACCTAATCCTGTAGCTTTATTGTCCAATGCTGGGTATTCTTCCCTCACATCCATCATAGCCATCATAGCGCTCATCTTACATTTCCATTTACACATGGCATTTGGCAGATGCCCTTTTCTAAAGCGACTTAGAGAAGTACTTTGAAGTCTCTATTAACTGGACGTCTTCAACTGGACGTCTGCTAACATCAGTCAAAAAAGTATGTTGGGAAGGTAATATAACAAGAAATGCAAACAGACAGCACACTTTTTTAAAAAAAATCTAGTTTAAGTATTTGAGGACATCTAGTGGAGGTTAATTCTACGACCTAGGAGCCAGAACAGAGAAGTCTCTTGAATCATGCCTTTTTCTTATGTACCGTGAGAGACTATGGGTTCATATAAGAAGTGCTAGAGGATCAGAGGGAGTGTGGTGCACTGCAGGGTGTCATATGTGCTTTGTAGGCAAGCATCAGTGTTTTAAATCTGATCCAGGCAGCTATTGGAAGCCAGTGGAGATTGTGAGATTCACTTCTTTCCTGGGATTCTTTCCATAATTGATGATCTATTGCATTTCTAAACAAATAACTACTGATTTTCATGAATGATCATCTGTGTTGACAGCATTAAAGAATGCAAACACATGAAAAGATTTAATATTTAGTTTTCTTAACATGTTAAACATTAAAACACATACCTGTATGTAACATCATTGTGATCCCACTTCAGGTCTCCTGCAAATGTTTGGTAGTTGCGGACGTCTGGCACACCACAGCGTGGCTTCTTCATGGCATCGATTGTTGGTTGATCCAACTCACCAGTCTCTTCCAGACCAAGCTGATTCTGTAACCTCCTCAGAGCTTTAGAATTCGACACTGCTCCCTGTCGTCCACTCTTATCCAGAATCCTCTTATAACCAAAGCGCTCCAGGTATTTCTAGAGACAAACAAACAAGCAAACAGAAAGGCAATCAGGCAAACCTACACAAACCCAGGTATAATTTCCTATAATAAGAATTTTAATCGTGCCATTTGTCCACATATAAATCTTGTATCTATAGATGAATAAATATGCAGTGATACCTATAGTTAACACCTAAACGTCTGTTAGATTTAAAGTTATTTACCAGAACATGTTTAACAATGTGCTACATTTGTGTGCAAAAAATGAAAGAACAGCAATACTCACATCAGCCATCTGCATGTCTGTAATGTTTTTGAATATATCCTCGGGGAAGGACACAAATGCACTAAAACACCATGGACTTAAAGTGCAGGCCCCAAGAACCATGAATGCCAAGATACTTATTTTCATAGTGAGAACTTTCAGCAACTGATTTCTCAAATAAAACACAGCTTCTTGAAAGTTTGTCTCTGGAAAGTCTCTAGATGAGTTGAGTCGTCTTTAGTCTTCTTCTCACTGATCTTACTCTCATCTAACATTCTGTTATCAGTATTTATACCTTCGATGAGCCATAATTACTTTACCCCAGCCCACTTCCGCTTGTGAACACCCACAACAAAGCGTCTTTTTTTAAAAATCTTTTTATTTTTGAATTCACTAGCATTCATTCCAAGAAAGGGAATTCCACTGAAGATGCTAACTACAACAAAACAAATTGACCAGAATAGAATATACACAATTAAAGTTAACCGTTCTTTCTACTAATTCTTATTTCAATGAAACTAACTTCTTATATATTATCCAAACAAATTATTAATCAGTATGACAATCATTTAAAATCTTAATTATTTTCGTGTTCAAATGAACAGTTTTGTGCAGTTTGTAAAAAGAGACATGAATGTATTCAGTCTGTTATTTATATAAATAAAATGATTACAACACTAGCAACCAACCAGGTTTAGTTATCACAATGACATTGTTATTTTATTAAGCAATGCAATGCTTTTTTGTCACTTCCGCTGCCTGCCAATTGTGGACCATTATCCACAATAGTGATGTTTGATAATTTCCCAGAACAGATCCATGAACATCCTTTCCCAAGCAGACATACTGTAATTCTTCTTCTTTTTTCTACTGAATCATATAAATATTCAAATGAAATACATTACAGCTTGTTTAAATGTGGAAGTTGGTGGCGATACAGGATGAAACAGAGCCTTAGTCATAATGTAAACTTTAGCAATAGTCATACTGATTTATATGTCATTTAACCGCACAGTTTTACATCATCGCAGCTCATTATGTCACTTTCCATAGTATAATGTAAACTAATTAGGAGCTTCCTTCCTTCTATCTTTTTTATTTTATTTTTGTTATGGTTCTGACGCCGTTGTTAAATATTTATAACACTTTTTACTGTACGTAACACACACATTCATCAGAGAATTACCTATCATTCATGAATATATAGTTAGAGAACAGTTTTGAGCAGAAAAAACACATAGAGGCTTGACTGTATATTTGTATGTCATGTGAGGTTAAATCAATATTATCATTTGCACAGTATACCCGAGACATATGTACATAGAAATTAATCCACCTTTAATCGCAATCTGACAGAAATTTCAATTGAGTCGGCCTTAATTACTTTAAATCGAGGTGAATACACTAACAATTTTTTCTACTAAACAATTAGTATTAGACCTAATAGATGATAAAAGAATTATTATTCTGCATGTACACAGATAATGACAAAAAAAAATATTATTTATGTAACTATTGTGGGTTTTGCTTTAATAAATTTGTATGAGTCAAATCTGCTTTGTTTTTTGTATGAAATTCATGCTACAGGAAATTTATTTTGCATAATGAAAAATTACTCTATTGCACTACAATATTTGTTGAATATATACATCTGCTAGAACAAGTATTTAAAAAGTAAGCGTATAGCCGGGTTACGGTAAGAAATTAGGACATATTAAATCTCATTGCACCATTCGTTTAAGGAAAGAGTGCTCTGATGTTGAAAATACCAGCTGACTAATGTTGTAAGTGAGGCATTGCTTTTCAGATACCATGTTTAAGGTTTTGTGTCAGGAGGGAGAAGAAGAGACTGGTGTGAGGGAGACATTCATCTTTATTGCTTAATGAAGTGCTTGATCTCGCTGAGAGTATCACTTTGATAACTTTTGTGCTGCTTAAACATTTAGTGGATGAGGAACATTTGCAGTGTTCCTTTCCACAACACGTTTCTGGTATCTAATTTAGCCAATGGTCATGTCACAGAGAGTCAGGACAGATTGACGTTTGCCTGTGATGCTGATTAAATATATGTATAATATTTGTGTGTGGATATATCTATTTAAAAACAGGATTAGAAACCAGATATATATATAATGTGCCTTAGTGAAGGGGTAATATCCTGTTGTCCTGTTGCCCAAAAATGCATGAAAATCTTCATATTTTAGGTTAATAAAAGGCTAATAAAAGACTAACATATGCGTTTAGTAACTTAATCATTTACAGTGATAATAATTTGGACATATACAGTGATTCAATACTATACAATGAATGTACAGTATGTATTGCTAACAGTATTTACTGTTACGCAGCACATCAGCTTTTCTTTACTTACAGTAGCTTGTTTTTTTCTGTGCATTTTCTCCCAAGATTAAGCTTTGAATGACCCAAAGCGCTTTCATGGAGGAGGCTTATAGTTCTAATGCAGATGCAGAAATTATGAAAATTGTTTACAATTGTTCCTGCCTCCAACTGTTTGTAGCCAATGTTTTCATGTCAATCTTTAAGCCTTCTTGATCGTATTTGATCCACCACACGCCTGACACTTAAAAGCCACCTCACCCTCATCCTTTATCTTGAATGCTGCAAGTCCACAAAGATGGCTGGATGAAGTTTACACAAGCTCCCTCACAACAGCAAAACTCTTAATCCACGAAGGTCATGAACAGTTGAATAAATGAATGAATGAATGAATGAATGAATGAATGAATGATTACATCTAATCAGATGTAAATGGTTTAAAATCTTCATAAATGAGTATTTTCAGTGAGCCTGTTTAATGCAGCAAGATTGTTATTTGTGTGCACACATTCAAGAGGAAGTCCACTTAAGAGTAGTTATGTGTGCTCATTAGGGAAACAGTCCATTTAAAGACAGCAGTCGACTTATTTAGAAGGCAGCGTATTTTTAAAGCGAGGGTGAGATGCTCAGTGTCACCCGTTTCTGTTATTAATTAAGACTACAACATACAACTAGGGAATAGAGAATTTTGTTTTTAAGTAAATGTATGGTTGTAATCCTTTAGGCTTTTATTAAATGCTTTATCCCTTGCCATATATCCTATTATTGTTTATTGTCATTCCATTACTATTAGTGTTGTTGTGTACTATTTTTGTACTTGTAATTGTCATTTGAACTACTTTTTTTGTAGGAAAGGTTCTATATATCAAGAAGTATAATGAGGATGATGATCATCACCATCATCGTTATTACTAACTACTGCTAGTACTACTATTACTTACTACCATATGTCCAACTGTGTCATTAGACTTCAGTGTATGGGCTTTAAAAGTTTATCTGACTAGATTTTACACATATTCGCTCCTCCTACTCTCAGTAGTGCTATCTATTATGAGCATGTCACTCTGAACCTATGATATATCTGTGCTTATAGTAATTATTTACTGAATATGGGATAGATGTGTAGATTTTAACAAATTAAATGCGAAAAAGAAGATTTAAGTGTAAATTCTTGCTGACATTGGTGATGACAAGGGCATAGTAATAAGGATCAGAAACATATCCAGACTTAAAATAAAAATTTATTTCATTATTCATATGACAAAATACTACTGATTTTATAAATAAATTAGACAATTGTGAAAAACATTCACTTGTGCAAATTTAGACTATAAGGTAACGAAATAGAACGGAGAAGACAAAATATATTTTAAAATATCTTAACCAATATAACATTAACTAACTTAACCTTAATTAACTTTATTATTTGCTCCAGGCAAATATTTCTTAATATTACACATAAAAACATTATTACATTGTTTCTACTCTTTCGATAATACTTTCTTTTTGAAAACACATATGTGGGATTTGCTTTTCAGTTAGATGTGCTTTCCTCTACAGTCCTATGAAATCCGATTCAGTAGTTGGGACAGTTCAGCAGTTCATAGACATATCCAACTCTATCAACCTGTCTCCTGCTGGTCATTCTCCAGTAGTAGATGTTTCGACAGAAGTAATAGTTTCCTGAAATGAAACAAATAAATAATGGTGTTTTGTTTAATTCATGATCTTCAAGAGTATCTCTATCTGGAACTTAATTTCAATTTAAATTAATTTTGACATGTGGATATTTTTGCAATTGCAGATTATTTCATTGCTAAGGAAAAGAACTAACCGTTATAGAGGAACACATCGTGAGCATCAACTGGAACCCCACCGAAGGTCATGTCTGTGTGACGTGGATACCCTTTATCCATCTGCTGAGTCTTCAGATCCATCCTAAATACATGAACAAAAAAATGATGTTACCTAATGATATATTCTTATCTTTTACTTTATTCAGGACCCAAAAAAGGCCCAAAGCCTACTCCACCCAAGCCATCAACCACTACAGCATCTACAATTTCAAGGGCCAAAAGCAGTGAACATTAGTTCAACATCATATAGTTCATGTACAGTAAATGGCATGCAAGTATTTAAAGCAAGAGCATCAGAAAGTTTTAGATACCTCCAGTAATTCTCCCCACTAAAGAGCAGCACCTTGCCCTTTCCCCTCTGCAATGCTCCATCAACCTTTTCCAAGTTGGCAGGCAAACCAAGTTTCTCAATTCTGCGTGGTCCCCGTACATTCTTTCCAGTGAACTCCCAGAATTGAGTTTCTGAAACAAATTGAAAATCTCAGATGTAAATCTCATAAATTAAATAACTGGAAAAGATTATAGCAAGTTATCTCAGTCTGGATTTTACCTGCAAAGAAATACATTTGTTTTGTAGTAGGGTCCTCAAAAGCAGTGTCGAGCTTAGCTGGCAGACCAGGCCATCTCTCAGAGACCAAGAAAGGGCCTTTGCGTTCCTTGTTACCACGATTTGAGGACGTCCAGTAATACCTAATAGGAAAGAAAGATTAATTCCTTTAATATCATGAGACAGCATTGAGTAATTACATATACTCTAAACTAAACTTTCAAATGTTCCTATACTTATAATAATTTTAGTACTTGAAGCAGCACCTGCTGGTGTCTTCAAGCACTCAAACCAGACCACAAAGGCTCATTATTTGGACTGATCAGGTGTTCTTGTGGTTATTTATTGGCTGTTGGGCCATGTTATGATCATAAACGTTCAAGGTCCTCAATAGTACTTTTCCATGCAGCCTACCGGTTCTTACCCATCTTTGAAGAAGTGAAGCTCTCCCTGGATCTCTGTGATTACATCAAATCTGTCTACCGTGCAAGGATCCACTGAGGGGTCCACAGGAGTTGTGGTGGAAGCTGTAGATGGAGTCGTCTTTGGTGTTTTTTTAGTAGGTTTGGCAGTAGAAATTGTAGATGCTGTAGTGGTTGATGGCTTGGGTGGAGTAGGCTTTGGGCCTTTTTTGGGTCCTGAATAAAGTAAAAAATAAGAATATATCATTAGGTAACATCATTTTTTTGTTTTTCATAATAGTTGGACTAGCATGCCATCTTGTTAGATCAGTTATAAAATTGCATTACTGCAATATAGTAACCATGACTATCGGCTTACCATAAAGATACTGGATGCCCTCAATGTCATCCTGATGCAGAGAGAAGTCAGCTATATATTTGTACATGGGGTACATCAGAGCATCCTGAATGTTGGAATGATCAAGACCAAGAGCATGTCCAAACTCATGGGCTGCCACCAGGAACAGACTGTATCCTGTGACAAGCAGAAATATTGGCTATAGTTATATATGCATATATGCATAATTCTTGATGTTTCCATATATGTATTAGCTGTAGTTAAAATCCAAAAAAGTAGTTACAAATGCTAGATTAAGAAGACTAAGATAATTACCCTTATCTGGGCAAAATCCCCATTTCTGGTCCTTGTCATAGTTGCTGGTTGTGGCGCACCAGAGTTTTCCATCACTACGGCCTTCACTTGTGCAGGAAGTATAGGACTTTCCCAGGAAGATGAAAGGAAACTGACACGGATCCCCCTCAGAGTTTCCACCAATCACAGCAGTATCTGTTGGCCAAAATTTATACACACGCATTTCATTGGCTAATGAACAACAGTTGTGTGATGTAGCGTTTTCTTTGATTAATTTTGAAACTGGTTTTGAAAAGGTTATTAGATTATAGCTTAAAGCATTAAAGGCTCTCACCTCGGTTAGGACAGAACCCATATTTTTTGTCCTTGTCGAAGCTGGATGTAGTAGCACACCAGCGATACCCATCATCACGTCCCTCAGTGGTACAACTGGTGTATGTTTTCCCCTCAAACACAAACGGAAATGTACAAGGTTCACCATCTGCATTCCCATCAAATGTGTACAGAACTGTGGAGAGAGACAGGCTCAGTTATTTTATCATCTCACATACACTGAAATGATGCTCAGAACTTGCCATGGAGAAATAATGCAGAACTTACGCTCGCTTGGGCAGAAACCATATTTCTTGTCTTTGTCATAATCAGCAGTTGTGGCACACCATGGCAGGCCATCTTCACGACCTTCAGTGGTACAAGTGGAATAGGACTTTCCCTCAAACCGGAATGGGAAATTACACAGTGCACCTTCTGCATTGCCGAAGTAGGTCTTGATTGCTGGAAGGAAAAGAAAAAAACAAAAACACATTCATAGTTAAACAAAACTGTGAGAATCAGCTTGCAGTTTAAAGAAAGACATGCACATGTGTGTTCTCTGTAATTATATAATCAAACCTCTAGAGGGAGCTACAGCTTAATATCTGAATCACTGCTACTTGACAAATATTTTATGATTGGTAAATGGACCAAAGACTCTTACCGGGTCCCTTGCCAAGTGTCCAGTATTCATCATCATCAAAGTGAGCGTCTCCCTGCACTCCTTCACCTGGAGGATAAGCATGTGCCAGCAAGCCATCTTTCCCATCAAATGGGTAGGGATCTCCATGATCTGCAATATACATATCCTGTTTTAAGAGTTTTCCTTTAAATAAACTGTAAAATCACACCAATACTACACTGCTTAAGGAGATCTGATGTGAGGATTTGACTGTATATATACTTTATTCTTGGGTAGCTGGTATCAAGCATCACCTTTTAATTAAAAACTCACCCTTTTTTCCAAATGAGATCATGATATCAGCAGTGCCATCATAGAGCCGTTTGAAAGTTAGGGGTGTGACATCACTCCACACTTTGAAGGCTCGGGCGAAGGCATCGTCAATAGTAGCGCCGTCTAAGTCTGGTGAGTAGTTCAGAACCCTACAGAAAAAAATCACAGAAAGTAAGTATTAAATCAATTGGTAACATTTGACCTAATCCTGTAGCTTTATTGTCCAATGCTGGGTATTCTTCCCTCACATCCATCATAGCTCACATTTTCCCTCAGCTTCTTTTCTTAAATGATCGTCCAATCTAAACAAATGACTGATTTCCATGAATGATTATTTGGTGCTATATTGTAGCTGTTTCCAAATCTTACATTTTATAAAAAGCTAATATGTTAAATAGAATAGAATACTATACTATATACTAAAATACATACACTATAAACTAGAATACTAAATCTTAAAATGTTTACCTGTATGTAACTTCATTGTGATCCCACTTCAGGTCTCCTTCAAATGTTTGGTAGTTGCGGATGTCTGGCACACCACAGCGTGGCTTCTTCATGGCATCGATTGTTGGTTGGTCCAGCTCACCAGTCTCTTCCAGACCAAGCTGATTCTGTAACCTTGTCAGAGCTTTATAAGTCGACACTGCTCCCTGTCGTCCACTCTTATCCAGAATCCTCTTATAACCGAAGCGCTCCAGGTAGCTCTAGAAACAAACAAAACAGAAAATCAGGAAACTTCCTAAAAAGCACATGTAATTTCCTCTGGTAATATATTTACTTGTTCTATTTGAAAAACATACGTACATACATACAGTCAATAAATGATCATGCTACTTACAGTGAACAAGTATACTTTGGTAAATAATTATGTTTAACAATGTGCTATATACAACTTGCAAAAATGAAAGAACAGCAATACTCACATCAGCCATCTGTATGTCTGTAATGTTTTTGAGTATATCCCCGGGGAAGGACACAAATTTGGATTTAACTGGGTTTGACCATGCACTTAAAGTGCAGGCCCCAAGGACCATGAATGTCAAGATACTTATTCTCATGGTGAGAACTTTCAGCAACTGATTTGTCAAATAAATCACAGCTTTCTGAAAGTCTGTCAGAGTCTCTGAAGTCCTCTTCTTCTGGCTTTTCTTGCTCTCTGTGTATTCTTGAGGTCCTGCAACCAGTATTTATAGGTCTGATGAGACATAAATTACTCAGCCTCATCCCCTTTATGCCGCCCACTTTACCCACCCCAAACCCACAACAGAGTATGTAGTATTTTTTTTTTATTTTAAATTCTGTAGCGCTCATTCCAAAAGGGGAATTCCATGATGCATAACTCAAACATAGAATTATTTTTTCTGCATTTCTGTATAAAAATTTTTATTTAAATTATTTAAATTATTTATTTGATCTTACTCTATAATTTTTATCTAAGCAAATTCTTATTAATATGATAATAAATTACAGATTTTTTAAGATTATTTCAGAGAAAAGGTGAAGGGTTAACTTTTATTTATTATTAAATCAACAAAATAACAAATAAACTGAACATCTGAGGCACTTTATTAAAAGACATCCAAAAATAGATATAACAAAATTTTCATCTGTTTAGTGATGAAAGTTTTACAACACTTTAACCACTGATTTCGGTTGCCACAGCGACTTCCTGTTTTGATTTGTGAAACCCAATATTTTAAAACCATTATTTCTTCAGACACATAGTGGTGTTGAATACAACAGAAAACAGCCTATGCAATACTTTCAAACGACACAAATAATACAATACAAACAAACAAATACAAACTTTTAATAAAAGATATGTTGAGTGCATTTCATAAAAAAATTATATTATAATAATATTAAGAATACTATATCAGTTTTAGCAATAGACTGAATCAAATTTGATCAAACTGGATGTCTTTTAACTACAGGGCTATTCATTAACACTGCTTATTACATCACTTACTGCTTATTACATCACATCTGACACACACACAAACACACACACACACACACACACACACACACATACGTATGTGTGTATATATATATATATATATATATATATATAATGACTATGACCACAGGATTTTTAATATAGAACACTTGCAATTTTTGTTACTTTTTTGTTCAACCTGTACAGTTTATATGTTCTCCCTATGTTTACCTGGATTTTACCTGAGTTTTTTATAGTTTAGTCCCACATCCCAAAGAAATGGCAGTAGGTGGATTTTAATGCTGCTTCTAGGTGTGAATGTGTGTGTGTTTAATGACCTGCAATGGATTGGACCCTAATTTTCCAGGTTAACCTCTGGATTCACTTCAAGGTTTACTGAATATGAATGTGTAAATAGTTTGGTTTTGATAGTTTGTTCCTCAAGTTCTACAATCAAAAGAGGTGTCAAGGGGTTGCACCTACTGCACATTCTAATCAGCACTGACTCACCATCGTATCTGGCTTTCAAATAGTGATGTTAAACCTGTAACAAGCTTTCAGTTATAATACCTTGTCTGACACAATAGTTTTGCACTGAGGGTAAAAAGCTGGCTGTATTGAAGGTGAGGTAAATTTGTGCATGATGTGTGTTCAGGGAATAGGAGGGAGTGACATAACATAACAGGATGCTGACTAAGATCCTGCTGCCACATTTAAACATTCAGCTAGAAATATTGCCCAAGTGCTGATTTTTCTCTAATGTGGACATATCTAACCACATCAGCCGGATCTTCTGATTTCTACAATCTTTCTAAATAGCCATGTTTCATGCATTGGTACTTGTTTTGTTAGGAAACAGAGCTTGAAAATAATTGCATCATGCCGCATTACACCTAAAGTGTACAGGTTTCAATGATAGTAGCTCTCATTCTCAGGGAAGTCAGATGCATTGAGTTACAGTATGTGCTTGATATTATAACATAACTACCTTGACTTAAGTGCAACCATTACAGAAATTCAAATGTATTAAGAGAAACTACTACAAGAGGTAAAGTAAAGTTTGGTACATTCACCATGAACAAAATTTAAATCAAGATCCCGTATAAGTTCTTTGAGTATAGAGTGTAGAGAAACAGTGTAGAGACTCTTTAGGAACCAAATGTTTCTTAGAATTGCCTGTTTGTACAAACAGAGATCCTGTGTATCAGTATGAATAAGGGAAAAGTTGGGTTTTTCTTAGGAAGAGTAGTGACTCAAGCTGTATTTTCTTTTGCTTTGCTAAGGCAGCAAGCAGTCAAGAAATCAGTTCTTTGCCCTTCCTTTTGCTTCACATGCCATGTAAAAGTCAGAACTGTGTGTGTGTTTGTGTGTGCATGTGCGTGTATGTGTGTGTGTGTTTGTGTGTGTGTATGGCAGTGTGCATGCACGTGTGAACATGAATATCCGCACATGGTTTGAGGGTGTAAAAAGCAGACAAATGTAAGTCCAAAACATTACAAGCATATTATAACAATGGAGCAGGACCATATGGTTTCAGATGAAACATGAATACTTTGTTATTCAACCATACAAAAAGCCATCATGGCTTTGAAGTGTAAACTGGCTTCCTCAACAGAAATATCCATATAAATCTTTTTAAAAACAAGACTCAATCCAGTGTCTGCCATTTAAAGTAACAGACTTGGTCATAATGATTGCAACACACCCTTTCCTAAGGCACTTCCAGACACTGACAAAGATTATATGATTGGGATATGACTCATGAAAATGATGGTTTTCTTTTGTTATTGTGGTAAGATCATTACACTGTGTGTAAACAAAGCCTTTGCATATTACATAAGAGAAATAACTTCTGATATAATAAATCTAAAAGTTTCATATCTCTTATGTAGTATGCAAAGGCTTTGTTTACCTACATTGTTGAAACTCATTACAGCTATTTGGCACAACCATACATTTCTTGTTATATTTTTAACTTAGACATTTCTAAATCCCAAAGAAAACACCAGCATCTGCCACTGTTTAAGCTTGGCGTCTAATGTTTAATGAAATTGGCTTGTAGGCTGCACCGGATGGCACCATGGTTTTGTTTCTCTGCTCCAAAAGGCTTGGCTCTGCTGTAAACAAATTCTATCACATCTTTGTTTTGTAAGGATAATATTCGCCCCCTCGTTTGGCAGCAGCAGTTTACATCCCTTATGTGAACATGCAAAGTATGCTAGACGAGGGCAGAGTATCGACTGACCACATTTTACACATTTTAAATGGCACAATACATAGACAGTGTGGTTTTTCTGCTTACATAACAAAAGTCCAAGAAGGTTTGCTGAATTTATGCTGGCTGTGAGCCTCAAGAGTTCATCTATAAACTTAATCGTCATAGAGTTTCAGTCCTGAAAATAGAGTGATATAGAAAGATATTGCCTGCAGCTTCATTGCTTTAAAAAAAAAAAAACACACAGTTTAATGCATTTAAAATGATGCTTTAAACACTGCAGGCAGCGAAGTCGGGCCATAAAAGAACCACAGAAGTAGAATATGCCCAACCCTTCTCATTTAGTCCAAATCCCACTTAGAATCTTCATGCACACACAAACTTGGCTTAAACTCACAAGTAAGCACCAGGCATGGAAAAAATACTCCCATAAGACTTTATATTGTCAGATTGGTTTGTATAAAAATAAAATATTTTAATGGCTGTATAAATAACTACAGATGCAAAAGTAATTTTCGTTTTCAAGTCATGTCTTAGCAATAATAAATGGTCATTATTATATTAAAAGGAGGTTTGAATCTAGACCCATAGAAGGTCTAGAGTTGGAAAATACACTTAAGGATTTTTGAGACATGCAAGACATAATAAGATCATAATACATTTGTATCCTTCCCCTTTTTTTGATATATATACTACATGTTTTGTGATCATTGTTACTAAAGACAGTCAATGAAAATGACGTGTCCTTCCTGTCTGGATCTGTACTATGTATGTATGTGTACTGCTGTTTAAGACAAATGTGTTTGAGGGATTTTTTGTCTTTACAAAACAGAATGAAAACCACAAATGACAAACACAAGTTTGATACAGGACTTTCCCTGAATCCGGCTTAGGCAAGTGGTCAGAAATGCACAGATACAGCTATTTTCGAGCAGCTGTCTAATACATGTGGTTAGCATGACTCGGCTGCTAAGTAACCACTACGTAGAAATTTGCTGAATATAGGACCACAGGGTTCTAATGAACTGTATACACTGTAAGGGAGGGTGCATGCACCTCTTTGGAAGCCACTACCTGGAAGCTAAGCACGCTGTTTTACTGACAGTCTTTCAAATACAGCACTAATTTAAAGTGACTAAATGTGCACAAGTGCTCATCTACTGGTACTTACTAAAAAGTCTAAAAAAAAAAAACCTCATGATTGCCTTTGACCAAGCATAAAATCACACACCTGTAAAATCACATTGTCATCATTTATCATCACTATTTGGAAATCCAACCAGCTTTCAACACAAAAAATACAAAATATTGTTGTCCTGCATTTAACAGATTTAGAAATATAGATATAAACAGTTATGAAATCAGCACAACCATGCCTGTGATCTTGGAGCAATTGAAAATGCTCCAGAAATCATACTACCCTTATCACAGGAGAGAAACATGTTACAGGAAAGCAATGTCTCAAATAAACTATTAGACATACTTAGATTGGAAGGGTTGCAGGAAAGGAGTGCTTTATCATCACATCCCACAAAATGCAGTAGCTGAACTTTGCCAAGAGTCACTAGAACTATAATTACAATTAAAAACAACATGATTTATATCAACATGTTTTTAACAAGTCAAGCTTGACTACATATAAAACAAGCAAAACTCATATTTGAGGTTTGAGGCTGTTTTGCAGCTAATGGTATTTAATGTATGATCTGCTTAGATGTTCCAGAGAAGTTTCATTGAATTTTGAGTGATTAAAATGATGCCAAAGTTCTATTATAATTTCTAAAATATCCTCAGTTTATGCAATTACAAGTTTTCCAATGTCTCAGAGCACAGCATTAATGAATGCCTGGAGGGGACAGGGGTATTGAGCAATCTGTATGGCATTACCAGGTATTCACAGTGGTGTGGGGTCATACTGAATGCTGTCTTTCATTCGCCATCTGCTCTGATGCAAACTAAATTGAAGTCTGATGGATCTGCATGTTTTTCGGTTGAAGTAAAACCAATGATCTAGAAAAAAAACAAAGGTCTAGGCAAAACTCATCAACACAAAGCAGGGAAATAGTTAGGCGATCAATAAAACAGAGAGCCTGGGTTATTAAAGGACCAATGTGATGGTAAACAGTTAAATTCTATCAGTATTCAGGTCACGCTCTAGAAGTCATGTGATGTGATAATGTTGTGGGATGATGATCATGGGAGCTGTTTTTCTGCAACTTCAGAAATTGCTGACACAGAAGTAGCAAAACGGTTATACGAAATAAAAGATGAACTCATTACTACACAACAACAATACACATGTCACAAGCAAGTGTATTCAGAAATTCACTGGATTTATGCTAACTCCTCGGTGCTCTGATCCTTACAGGATGTAAAAATGAATGATGTGTGATCCATTTTTATATATTTACTTACATGTAGCTGTGTGTCAATAGATTTTTTTTTTAAATATAATAATACAACAAATATCCCATATATTTTATATTTTAAAATATTTAGATCTTCATTAACAAATGTTCTGTTTATTATTGTTAAACTGACCTGGATCCTGATCTACCTATCCATCCTTCCATCATGTTCAGACAAGGCTGTGTAGCTGTTTCACCAAATTCTCATTCTTTGCCCTCACCAAGCCCCAAAACATTCTTTCTCTCCCTGAAGCATTTAATGTTTTCTGCAAAGATCTCTGCTTTGCTCATAGCATAGACTTTAATAGAGTTAATGTCTGTATTTTCTCCAGACTGAAAACATGGAAATGTTGATAGTGAACATGACATCAGCAAGTGTTCAGGCTGCTGTAGCACCTGTTCAAAGACTCTATATCTTTTCTTCGTTCAGTATAACCTCATTTGCTGCAACATATTTGACTGTTTGAAAATGACATTAACATGAACAACACTAAAACCAAAATACACCACTTTGTCTGATGACCTTGGGAAATATTAGTCAAAGCATTTGTGATGGTGCTCAGATGACTATGTAGTCTGGCCTGTAAGAAGTTCTGCAAAATATTTTCATAGCGCACATGTCTATATGTTCATGTTTGTGTGTGTGCGTATGGGTGTGAGTAAGTGAGTGTAGAAAGCAACACTTCCTCTCCCTCAAATGTTATTTTAAAAGAACATCTAGGTAAATGGGAACATACTGCATGGAATTAACTGGCTATTGAAGTCCTTCTTAAGCACCTTTTTTTCTCTGTGTGTGGTTGTTGGACCACCAATCAAGGCAGAGAACATCTTTGAGGACACCTGACCATATGTAAGTGTGTTCCAAACTGTTGCCTCAAAGTTGGGAGCACACGAGTGTATAGAATGTCTTTGTGTGCTACAAAATACATTACACACATTTTTTGACCACGTTAGGTTGGAAGAACTTGTGTGGCCTGCATTGAGCCCTGACTTCAACCCCACTGAACAGTTACACTAAGCACACATCAGGCATCCACACTCATTGTCACTGCCTGACGTCACTAAAGTTTTCATGCAAATGAATGATCAGATCTTCAGAGCCAGACTCCAAAGTCTAATTGAAAGCCTTTTTAGAAGAATAAAGGTTAATATAAAAGGAAAGCAGGTACTGTATGTAAGGGTCAGGTGTCCACACACATTTGGCCACATGGTTAAAAATTGTTTGATCTGCAATGAGGTCAATGCAATTAAAACATTCTGACTTTATATTTTTGTTGGTTTATGCAACATAAATAATGCCCACTGGGGAGAAACGAACAAACAATTCCCCTCCTCCCTTTCACAACTAAGCATGTAACATAACGGATTTGACTTTTCAACCAGATCACTGATATTTTGATTTGTGGTTAAAGGACAGATGTATTATTGAAAAGGCAATGACATTAGGGGAAAAAAAAATCATAAAATACAAAAAGAACAAGTTATTAAACAGGGAAAAACAATGTCTGGCAATACTGAAAAATGAACTGAACTTGGGGTAACTCCAAGTCTATCTGAATACTGTAAGTTACCCATATTCCAGCTATGACGAATAAGAAACGTAAGTAGCGGTTTGCTCAGTAAAGGCATGGAGCCAACAGCCTGACAATCTGGCAACACTACTGTGAACGTCACAAGCCGGTTTCTGGGCTTCAGCACCAGGAAAAATCTTGGAAAATTCATTAAGGTACAAGTCAGTCATATAGCCCAAATAACTCTAGTACAAAAGTGTCTTGCGGTTTTAATGACAGTTTTGTAAAACATGAACTTGATAAAAAAAGATAAAGTGCAAGGAAGCTGGCAAAAGCATTTAAATTATATATGTCACCTTTTCATAGAAGGACATTGTTTTGCCAGTCTTTTTTTATTATTATTTTGGACTTGCTTTGGAAAACATAAAATGAAACATAACACACTTTTGAATAAAATTATATAATAGTTAAAGTTATGAAAATTATATGATATATATTATTTATATTTAAAAAATATAGGTTTTAATACATTTTTATAAAAATCATAAAACACATAAAACATGAAAAGTAACTATAATTTATAATTTAAAGGAACTAAAAAAACCTTATTATTTAAAAAAAAACATCTTCCACATGATTGCTATTTCTTTGTAAAGATACACAGTCTTCTCTCCCAACATTGGCTGCCAGTTTGGCAACCAGTTGTGGCAGTTTGTTTGTGTGTTATGTGTTTGCCATGTTGCGACAGTTTCCCAATCCAGCCATGAGCCAATGATTTCTGATGAGATGTTCTTCTTTTGTTAAAGGCATTTTAACAGGCAATATGAATAAAATAAAAATAAAAATAAACAAAGAATGAAAAATTGTAGAGGATATGTTTTGAAAGGGAAATCTTGCACAAATACAAATGTACTAAATACACCACAGGAAAAATGTCATGTGTGTATTGTTCAAACACACAAACTTCATATTCGAATACTTTTTGTATACATACAGTACCATATATACAAATTCATATTCCAACTACAAGCTCCATATAAATATGGTCAAAGACACTTTACAGGCTAAATCTGTGGTTTTGCAGAAAGTGAAGAGCACTGCTGTAACTACTGTTGGTCTTGATTACTCAGGATATAATCATTGCTTATTTAACATGCATCCCACGCCAGCTACGCCTCCATATCACATATGTGGTTGATTGTTATTTAGGCTCTGCAGGCATTATTCTAAGACACAGCAATCCAATCTATAAACTGCATTGAATTCAGTTGAATGTTGAATGTACAGTAGGCTGAATCAGATAATAGCAGTCCTGTGGTTTAAAATATAGAGCATAGAAACTATTCTTATCTCTCACTATCACACATAAGATATAAATATCTGGGAAATACAATTAAACATATTTCTAAACAATGCAATCAAAACAAATTTATAGTATATCCGAATAAAATGTGGGTTAGTGCTAGATTTAGTGGACTATCTACATCCCAGAGTCAACCCAAAGGTTTTGCACTTCCACATCTGTACTACTCAGAATCACAGACATACTGGATTTCAGTGGTTATTTATTTATTTATTTATTTATTGGGAGAAAGCACAGTCTTCTGTAAATTAGTCTAATTATGGAAATAAAAATCCAAAACAACGAAAAAATAACAAGGTACACAAAGGGTTTTCTAGTTATTGGACATTGATGGGAGGTGAACTAAACAAATCTTTACTCCAAAAAGTTTACTTTCTATCTGGCAGAATGAAAATTGCTGAAGAAAAGGAAGGAAACCAGTGGTGTTCTGAGCAACAGACAGTGAACAGGTTGGTCAAGGAAAACAACAGCTTATGACAGAAAAACTCACAATTCACCTTTTGCAGAAGTCTCTGAGAGCAGAACTATCAAAGCTAGTAAGAATCAGAAAGCCAAACTGAAATGAACAAAGACGTACAGAGATGAGCCACAAACATCCTGGAAGATGAACCTCTTCTACAGTGATGAGACGAGAAGGAAACTCACAAAGCGAGAAATGCATTTCAATTAATCAGGAGGATCTTCATCTTGCAGAAAGACAATGATCCAAAACACACTGCCACCTTAGCAGAGGATTCATGAGGGGGAAAAAGTGTAAGGATTTAGACTGGCCAAATCAATCACCAAACCTTAACCCTTAAGTGAAGGGAAAATAAACCCTAAAACACACAACAACAGAAAGAGGCTGTGGTACTGTAAAAACCTGGAAAATCATCACAGAATAAAAAACTAGAGTCCAGTGAAGGTAATGAGCCACAGGCTTGATGCAGTTATTATAAGAATGGGATATTCAAACAAATATTGGTGTTACTTTCACTTATTACAATTTATCTGTTCCTATCCTTTTACTCGCCAAAATCAGTGTGGTCTTATACAAAAGGTTTTATGTTTTATGTTATTTAACACAAATGGATGTAAAAATCAGGAAATAAATGAATATTTGATGAATATCAAATTTTGAGTACTGAGTATTTTGAGTACTGGCCTGCAGTCACAATTCTGGCTTCTGCAGAGACTGATGCAAATTTGGACTTTAAAGATAATCAGACTTTTTACATATTTTTTTGGATACAAGTGAAATCCTATAAACTCTGTAATATATTAGTATTTAAGTTATTTAAGAATAGCAAGATAATTCATGTGTTAATTAATCTAGGTTGATCTGACATGTGCAATCTACAGTAACAAACAAAAAATCAGTTGCACAGCAGCTTCCTTTACTCTACTCCTTTTTTCTTTTTTGTAACATGTGTTGTGACAATTCTTTCATAACATGGTTATTGTAAAAGAGATTCCTGTCATCTGTGTTTACACGACTTGCATCTACTGCTGATTTAAATGAGGAAAAAAAAATCAGACTCTTGTACAAATTTCCTGTAAGAACACGTTCCGCTATACATTTTAACAGGAGTATGTGATGAATGAGCTCTGTAGTAATCCAAGTAGTTTTGAAATTCGCATGTCTAGAATGCAGGTGAACATCACACCTACGTCAGAGGTAATGATCATACAAAGGATTTGCAGATGGTGATTTTTTTGTATCTCAGGCAAAAGAACTTACAAAGTGATGAGACAAGGTGAGATAACAGTTTTCAGTTTCTGCTGGATTTTACAGGCACAGGGGGACTAATTATCAGGTAAATGTAAAAATGACGCACACGTGCTATCTGCTACATTTTCTGAGTATACAAAATATAACAATACATACAGAAACCTCACCTGCTGTGTGTAGGCAGTTCGGTGTGTAACGTTTTATTTATTATGAATAATTTAACTAGTAATGAAAGAGCATCAGAGCTTGTAATCCCACTGACCACAAATGACAGAGTCAGCTTGATCAGCATCTACACCCCAAATCCCCCTTCACAATGGGCACAAAAAAAGAAGCTCTGGAGAAAACCACTGCTTAGGAAGGGGAAATGAGGAAAGAGGGAAATTCCTGCAACATCCAGACAGAAATGAGTCAAGGCCCGATTTCAGCTCATTCAGACCACACACAAGCCTGGAATTGATGAAGTGAGCAATCAGCAATGTGTGTGTTTGTGTGTGTGTGTGTGTGTGTGTGTGTGTGTGTGTGTGTGTGTGTGTGTGTATGTGTGTGTGTGTGTGTGTGTGTACGTTTTTGAGTAACAAATTTTGCAGTCCTTTCTTTTTAAATAAGTATTTTCACTAAAATGCAACACAAAATAGATAAATCACTTAAACATATATAGTTATGTAAAAGATTACAGACTGTCTCAGCCGAGATTTCACTCCAAGATATATCTCATTCCAAAAATGGCTTACATGTCATAGAGGAATATGTGTAGAATAGTAAATGAATAACCTTTAATCAATTTTAGCATTGGAGTAGCAGTGATTCATCAAGGACAATCTCCGAGCAAAGGTGTACTGTATGTGAAGGTGATTATCATCTATTGGGCTAAACCATTTTCATGACCTTACACCCAATTTGCATATTAAGTGAATCTCATACTTCATTTATTTTATCACTGTTATTTTGGAATAAACCTTTTCTTTATTAACATCTTGGACTTTTTCATTTTTTATATATAGTAAACATTTATATGGTTGCTTTCTAGTTACTATGGTCAAAAAAAAGCTAAAAATTTACCCTTTGGGCTACTAAAAGATTTTTATTTTTATTTTCCTCTTTTCACTACATAGAGAAAAAGCAAACTCTTTGTAATGAAGGTAAATACCCTGGCCTCTGCTATTACCACAAGTACCTCTACACGAGAACCACTGTTTATTTTTTTTGGCATGTGTTTTAAGGTTGTGTAAAATAAAGCATCATCACTATGATCACTTTTTTTTAGCCTCTGTATCTTGCTAATACCTCTTGCTAATAAGAACCGTTGCTCATAAGGATTGGTAAATATTACTACTACTACTACTACTACTACTACTAATAATAATAATAATAATAATAATAATAATATGGGGGCATTTTAGTATATCAGATAATGTTTTTGTTGTGAGTAGCTCAGCAGCTGTGTTCACAGTCTTTCCAGGTTTTTTAAAAGACTAAGGGCTCTCTATATTGAGTAGGTGACTTAAGTCCTAAAGTTATGTCAATATTGATTTTGGGAAAGTTCTGCGTATTTAGAATCAGGTTAAATGTTTGCTTGAGGTAATTTTCAGTAATTTTCTTAACTATGACTAGAAGCATCTGAGAAACGATCATAACATTGTAACAGCTTCTAGACCATCACCTTTTGCTGTGAAATGTAATATTATGTGATACAAAAGCAAGAGGCAATTCAGTGAATAAAACTGATAGGTAAAGGAGAAAATGGACCTAATTATAATGGTGCAATGTTCATTCATTCATTCATTCATCTTCTACCGCTTATCTGAACTACCTCGGGTCACGGGGAGCCTGTGCCTATCTCAGGCGTCATCGGGCATCAAGGCAGGATACACCCTGGACGGAGTGCCAACCCATCGCAGGGCACACACACACTCATTCACTCACGCAATCACACACTAGGGACAATTTTCCAGAGATGCCAATCAACCTATCATGCATGTCTTTGGACCGGGGGAGGAAACCGGAGTACCCGGAGGAAACCCCCGAGGCGCGGGGAGAACATGCAAACTCCACACACACAAGGTGGAGGCGGGAATCGAACCCCGACCCTGGAGGTGTGAGGCAAACGTGCTAACCACTAAGCCACCGTGCCCCCCCCCGGTGCAATATTTTCAATGCATAATTTGTTTATTTTAACAATGTTGCTTTTATCCTCACCATTTGGAAAGTTCTGTAATGGTAGTTCATCCTGCAGAATATATTCAAGTTTTTGATATTCCATTTTTTTTTCTTTATTTAAAATAAAAAAATATTGTGCTCTGACAATTGTGCTCCGCAACTTAGTATCCACAAGATACTGAATTGTAGTGATGAGATAAAGGCAGGAAATTAAGCTATTTTAATTTTTAGATCGGTGTTTTTGAATTGTTAAAACATAATTTAACAACTCTTTTGTGTTTTTGTTGATCCTGTATGGAAAACATGGAAATGGTTTGAAGGATAAACTGATTGAGCACTTGTCTGCTCAGCCTACAGCTCACTTTAAATGTACCTAATAACTGAGTTTTTTTTTTAATCAAATCAGAATTAGCTTTATTCGCCAAGAGTACCCACACACGTAGAATTTGATGCGTTTACTGGAGTTCTCCTAAACATAGTGTGTACATAGACTAAAGTGTACAAATATAAATAATATACAAGATGCAGTTGAGTTCTTACAGTATTACAGTTGTGAACACTGTACATTTATAATGTGTATTTAAATAGATTCTAGTAAAAAAAAAAAATGCTAGTAAATATGAGCAATGTCTCTGTGTTGCGATCGGCAAAGGCGAGTGAGGATCCAAATGCAGTTTAAACATTTATTAATCAAAACAAGAAACAGATAAAGAGACAGGCAGGCAAAACTAGGCAGAACACAGAGCTAACAGGAAACAGAAACATAAACAACGACTGGCAACAGGGAAGTGAACAAACAGTGTGTATATATATCAGACAGGAACCAATCACAAAGCAGAGACAATGAGTAACTATGACAACAAATAAGAGGGAATGAATGAGTTCAATGAGTGTCCATGGTAACAAACGAGTGGGCGGAGCAAACAATTCACAGCAGGGCAAGACAGCAGACAGAAACAGGGCAAAACACAGACAGACTCATTACACTCTGATTAAGATGAAAACAAACAAACAAAAAAAAATAACAAGAATGAATATTAAATTAAATATACTGTTAATTGATAGATATTGATTAATTGATAAATATTTTTTTTTTATTTATAGATTTAATATTGGCCTAAAATTGCATTCTATAGTCTTTTTTCAAATTTCAAATCCACTAATGGCCCCGGACCTGATACTGCCCCTTCCGTCCAGGGTGTATCCTGCCTTGATGCCCGATGATGCCTGAGACAGGCACAGGCTCCCCGTGACCCGAGGTAGTTCGGATAAGCGGTAGAAGATGAATGAATGAATGAATGAATAATACAATGAAAGATGAGCTAAGGTTCAGGATCAGAATTGCATGTAACTTATAAAACTGTGCAAAATTAAATTCAAATTGTGTTTATAGCACACTTTCTGTATTAACTCCTCCTTACAGACACGTAACTGAATATCATCCTACAGTACTCACCCATTTTGGAAAATGGGCCGATGCTACGATGAATATTTATTTTTGAAATACAGATCACGGTTTTAATGTTAAAGTCTTTGAAGATGAACAAGACCTCAGTAAATTTGTAAAAGACTAAAAACAAGAGAGAAAACAGGAGATGTACAACCGGGCAA
This sequence comes from Tachysurus vachellii, assembly GCF_030014155.1. NCBI lineage: Eukaryota > Metazoa > Chordata > Actinopteri > Siluriformes > Bagridae > Tachysurus > Tachysurus vachellii. The sequence continues at coordinate 11,658,586 of NC_083470.1, forward strand.
TGTTGTTGATTTGTTTGTAAAATCAGATAATAACAGGTCCAAATAAACCTGCTGATCATGACTAATGCACAGCTGTACAGTATGTGACACATAAACATTCCACAGCTGAATGGCAGCCTGTGTTTGTCCATGATAATAATCTTCTACCTGCAAAGCCCTCGGGGTTTAGAAGTTGAGTTTCAGTCCGTGCTGTGATCTCAGACTTCCACACCCTAATATTGTGGAGTGAATTTCTACAGTTTGTCATTCCTTAACAGCATGTGTGTCATGGAAAAACAAGTAGATGTTATAAGTAGATGTTATAGAGAAGGAAAACACATTCTGAAAAAGTCATGTGCTGAATGAAATCTATGAGAACTGAAATATTATTGCTATTATTGCAATTATATTTCTATGCGCAGATTTGAACAACTAGTTTATTTCTTCTAACGTTATATATAAAGTAATGCCAAAGATGTTATATAAGTAATGCTATGATTCTTAGTTGTTTCCATTTTATTTATAATCCCAGAATTGTCATAAGCCTGCCAGATACAAAATGTATGCTTTGTTTAAAAAAGTATTATATTAAATGCATTGAATCCAAGGAGAAAATGGAGATAGTGGGTGAAAAGGGTATGTATGTGGCAAATACACTATTTAGCCAACAGTACGGTATGTGGATACCTGATGAGGAAAGTGGCTAAGCAGTGCATGGAAGAACAAAACATTTACATGGATTTGCTTTGCTTTCAAGTTTCCCCAATCCTTAGCTCCATAGAAGAGGTTGAGTACATCCATAAAATCAGTTGCCCTTATTGGATTCAGTGGATTCCTGCACAATTAATATTTACCAGTAATGAATCAGCCATGGTTTTTTTTTCATTGTATGGCAAGAATATATGGATAATAAAATCAAACTGATTCAATTCAATTCAATTAAGGTTTATTTGTATAGTGCTTTTAACAGTGGATATTGTTTCAAAGCAGCTTTACAGAACATAAGAAACATTAAAAAAATATATATTATACAAAGATTAATATAATACAAAAATTCCAGATTTATATTAGACTTATATTTAAATGTGTTTGTTTTTATCCCCAATGAACAAGCCTGAGGTGACTGAGGTGACTGTGTCAAGGAAAAACTCCCTTGGCTGGAAGAGGAAGAAAGACACAAAAGGGAACCTCATCCTCATTTGGGTGACCCTGGAGGTTGTGATTATAAATATATGTATCTTTTGATATATCTATTAGTTTCATTGATTATAATTGACTATAGGGAAAAACACATACATATTGTGTTACAGTATTAAAGTTTTTTTTTTTATCATAAACCACCATTTATGATCAAAACCATCATGCTTCATACAAACACACTTCCAGGGATGGGGTTTTGATTGCTGCCTTGTATGCGCTGAGTTTACAGGTTTTCCATGTACTTCAGGCACTCCAGTTTCCTCTATAAGTCCAAAGACATGCATTGCAGGCTGACAGGCATCTCTTAATTGTATGTAGTGTGTGAATAACTGTGTTTGGAATTGCACCCTGTTATGAGTCCCTCGATGTGACCCAAGTTCCTTGGGATAGACTCCAGGCACCCCATGATCTTGTGATAAGTGGTACAGAAAATGGTTAAATCATTGTAAGTAACTAGCTAACAAAGCAGAGGATATGAAAAATCTGGTTACAATGTGCATCAGAAAATAACAGCAAAGTTGTACGGCTACATTCAACTGAAGAAACTTCACACAAAATAGTCCCATAATGCTGAATGTAACATACAACAAATTGATTTAATACCAAACACAATACAAAATACATTATATACAGCATGTCATATTTTACACAATGCTTCTCAAACAGTGCGAAAGAGCAATAGACTGACATATAGATAGATAAACAAAAGTACTTATGGAAACCCATAATGGAATTTAGACACCACAATATAATAGAAGAAATCTAGCCTTTTACACCACAAGCTGACATCACCAGCAAAGTGCAGAAATACAACATCATAAAACTCACTGGCATTTCAGTGTGTGTGAGATGTGAGCTTTTATAATCTGTGCACTAACATTAAGTTTTGTGTTGCTGTCCTGCTGTTTGATTAAATTATAATACAATTATAATTATAATACAGACTATTACAATTAGTATATGCAGCCAGCTTAGTAAAGTTGATGTTCTTTTCCAGATGAAACAAATTGCGCTATTTTGATGTTTACCCTGTGCTGTTTAATGTTACCAAAATGCACCAGTGCCTTTGCTAGTGTGCTTCTTCTTGTCCAGATTCTGTTTAGTTGTTATTGCGTTCACTTATAAATTCAGGAAACTGCTGAAAGCACATTTACATGTGGAACTTGTGTTTCCTTTACTTTGTGTCAAGAGGTATTTAGTCTATATACAGTACGGTGCAGTTAGTGCTAGAATGTACTGTAAGACTTCTAGTTGTTGCTAGAGTCTGGTACTTTTCTTCTTTAATTATGTCCAGGAATTGTTCATGCTTACGGGAAGAGGTCACATTACAAGCAACTAAACTGAGCCTTGTCACCAAACAATCAAGAACATTTATTCACCACTAATTGTTTGTAACAAATTCTGGAATCCAATGACTAGCCTATATCTTGTTTTGAAAAAGCTGAGATAGATTTGTGCGATCTTGACACAATTAGGCCTAAGAGTACTTACCCTGTCATACCTGATGGTACCACAAGGTTTTATGCAAACAGAAGTGGAACCCAACAAGGTCTTTTGCTTTGAGCCTTGAGGCACATGGGGCTACATAAACTGTCTGTATGTAAGGTTTATGAGGTAATTGTTTTTTCACAATACTGTATCACAATACTGTTTTAAACAATTTAAAAAAAAAAAGCTTGGATTTGATAATGATAATTTATAATGAGTTGTGCTTGCTTTATTATTGACTAAATCAATGGGATTTGATTTCTCACAGATTAAAAATGATATATATTTTTTGCAGTGACTTAGAGGTTCAACAGGTACTGTTGCCACCTCACAGCTCCAGGACCCAAGGTTCAATACTGAGCTACTGTCTGTGTACAGTTCCTGAGCATATTCTATATAGGTATAGGTTCTGTATAGGTGCTTAGTGGAAATTAATGAATGAATAAAGGATTATAACTTTTGACTAGGAAAAACATTTGAAATTAATACTGAACATGCCAAATGTTGTTCAAGTCTCACTAGAGGAAAAATCATTATTCCCAAAATGATAATCTTTTACAGACAGAGCTGAAGGTAATATATTTCACAGGCTCCTTTATTCTCGTCCTCTATGAGGAAATGACTCATTGCTGTTTGTGGTCACTTGGACGATCGTCAATTGCCTCATCCTGACAGTGTAATATATATGGATGGTATCTCTTTCTCATCTATAGTACCTGAGCAATGCAAAGATGTGCTGAAGGTTAACTGTCCTTTTCGCTTTTCTCCTTTAATATAATGTAAAATAAAATACTTTTGCCTACAATAAAACAAATCAATCATATTATATAAATAATTTATTGGCAAAGGTACATGACAGAGATTGTACCTACAAAATAAGACCACAGCATTGACTGCATATAGTATATAACCAGAAGTATATTCGGTATATTGTACATTTTTATACTAAATATAATATATAACCATGCAAAAAATAACATTTGCTCATATGCAGCAATTATGACAGCATCATGCTAACATCAGTGTCTTCATCTCACAGAAAAAGGCAAACAATGTACACAATCAGATATGCAGTAAAGGCATCTGAGCCGCCATCTGCTGCATTCCTACCTATGATATATTCTGCCCTCTCCCACCACCCCCATTCACACCCCACCCCATAGTCTGAAAAAAAAAATTTGCGTAATTGATTACACAAAAGAAACTGAAATTTCCCAGTAGACATTAAAAGAGAATCAGACTAGATTTTCCGTGGTGCATGACAGCATGCTAGATCTCCATGGGGAAAAGATCAGGTGAAAGGAAATCTTTCTGGTAAGACAACCTGATAAACCACAAGACAATCAGTGAAAAGTTGCACAGTACACAGTATGGCTCTATTCAATATTCTAGATACAAAAGGCAACTCAGCTGTGGGGAAGATATGTTTGCACAGTACAGTATATATGCCGTGGATACTGCAATAATGAAGTTGAATACATTTCTAATAAAAAAAAACAAATTAGAGCCTGCAATCAGAATGCAGTAGCTCCTTTTCTATACGGCTATAATAAACAAAAGCGTCTCAGACTAATTGTAGGTCAGAAACAATTTAAAATAGGTGATGATTAAATTATTTCTCCCAATGATAAAACTTACCATTTATATATAATGTGGTTTAGAATTAGATTAGTCTGTGGCAGTATGTGAATATATGATATGTTGTTATGCCTCCTGTGCCCATCAGAGGGCAGCCATGGCTCAGTGATGTAGCAGGCAGAGCCCTGGGCATGTCCAGGCCTCCTGTGTGCATTCATACTGTATGCACAGAGCCACGAGGGCATTTAATTTTTCATTTAAAATTTATTTGTATAGCACTTTTAACTGTGGCCATTGTCTCAAAGCAGCTTTTCAGAACATAAAGAACATAGTGCAAGAAGTACAAAAAGGTTAACGTTATACAAAGATTTATACAAAGATTTAAGAATAATATTGTACTTATCTTTAAAAGTGTTCGTATTTATCTACAATGAGCAATCCTTAAATGACTTAGGTGACTGTGGCAAGGAAAAACTTCCTTAGATGGAAGAGGAAGAAACCTTGAGAGGAACCAGACTCAAAGGGGAACCCATCCTCATTTGGGTGACAGTGGAGGGTGTGATTATAAACTGTTATAAACACAGGAGAGTGTTATTATGTCCTTAATATCACCTGGTAAGCCCACAAGACATTTATCAAGATCTATTTCACATATCGCAAATCTATTCATAAAAAAAACATTAAGAAATAAATACTGATACAAAGCAGCTTCACAGAAATGCAGATGGCTTTGTCTCAACAAAAGGCTTGGTTGTGGCGAACACTGTATATAAATTAACCACAGAAATATCTATGGGGGCACAGTGGCTTTGTGGTTAGCACATTCACCTCACACCTCCAGGGTTGTGGGTTCGATTCCCGCCTCCGCCTTGTGTGTGTGGAGTTTGCATGTTCTCCCCGCGCCTCGGGGGTTTCCTCCAGGTACTCCGGTTTCCTCCCCCGGTCCAAAGACATGCATGGTAGGTTGATTGGCGTCTCTGGAAAATTGTCTGTAGTGTGTGATTGCGTGAGTGAATGAGAGTGTGTGTGTGCCCTGTGATGGGTTGGCACTCTGTCCAGGGTGTATCCTGCCTTGATGCCCGATGACGCCTGAGATAGGCACAGGCTCCCCGTGACCCGAGGTAGTTCGGATAAGCGGTAGAAAGTGAGTGAGAAATATCTATTGAATTAGAACTGCTTAGAGGAACCAAGGCACTAAGCTAAGTGCATGATGACACACTTTTATTAAATTTTGAAATGATTAATTAAAAACATACTGGCATTGTGACTGTATTCAGCAGAATTTTTCACCAGATAATTAAATAGCGGTCATGTATTAAGTATGGCCTTCTCACAACATATTAAGTCATAGTCGCAAGTTACATAATTCATGGTCAAGACTTTTGACTTTTGTGCCAGACTCATTTGTGGCCACAAGATACATAGTTTATGTCCTCAAAATATTAACTTGTGGCCACAGTATATTGATTCCAGGAAATAACTTATAACACAATTACTAGCACTTCACCTTAGAGGCTTCATACAGATGATGTAGAACTGCTATCTGTACTTCAGTGCATCTGTGGTCTTGCTTTATGGTTTGTTCATGACTGTCCTTGAGAGACATAAGTTACAGTAAATGCTTTAGTATTCTTGAGCTTGTACATTTGGCCAGTCATAAAAATCATCTCTTGGTTATGTATCCTCCTTTGAATCCTCCTTTCTCTCTCACATTCATTAACACCTCATGTGTTCACCTTCCACACCACCATGACAGCCATCTGCTGTGTTACTGCCGACATGCAGAGAATCTGATTTTTCCAACAAGAAGAAATAAACAACTTGTTTTGCATTAAGCCTAAATACAAGTTACAAATTCTTTGTGCTAACCATTATATTATAAAGCCTTTGAAAGCTCTTGTGGAGCTCACTTTATTAGGAACACCATTTTATTGGGTACAACGCCCTTTTGCTCTCAGAAGAGCCTAAATTCTTGTGCTGGAAACCTTAGATTCCTTTATGCTTCTGGTCCATGTTGACATAACTGCATCATATTATTTTTGCAGATTTGTCAACTGCACATCTATACTGCTAATCTCCTACTTTATCAAATCCTAAAGTGCTATTGGATTCAGAACTGGTGACTGGGAAGGCCAATGAAGTACAATGGCCCACCAGTCATTACAATATTCATAAAAACAGTTTGAGACAGCTTGTGGTTTGTGATATGGCACATCTTGCCAAATAGTCATTAGACGATGGGTAAATTGCGTCCATAAAGGCGATGCACATGTGCACATGATCAGAAACAATACAGGGAAAGGTTGTGTAATTGGTATTAAAGTGCCAAGCGTGAGTCAAGAAATCATTCCCTACACTATTATAGACCAATGTGGTCTTCTACTGTTGTAGCCCATCTGCATCAAGATTTGATAAGCATGTCCTAAGATGCTTTTAGGCTCACTACAGTTGTAAAAAGTAATTGTAGAAAGTTTCTGTAGCTTTAATGTCAGCTTAAACCTGTCTGGCCTATGTATGTATATATATATATATATATATATATATATATATATATATATATATATATATATATATACATACATACATACATAGGCCAGACAGGTTTAAGCTGACATTAAAGCTACAGAAAAAAACTATTTTTTTTCTAGAGACTTTTGTATGTAAAAATCCCAGGAGATGAGCAGTGTCTGAAATACTTAATCCAGTCTGTCTGGCACTAAATTCACTGACACCTTAGGCGGCATCTGCATGATTTTATGCATTGCACACTTCACTAGATAAATCAAATCTGGGCTGTTAGAGCATGTTAAAGCATGGATGTACATTTCAGGGAAAAGATTGATAACAATTGATCCAAATTGACACAGGGGAAACATTGTAGTCAGGTAAATCATTGTAAATCATTGTAATTTACATACTGTTAATCTTTCAAGTGTTATTGATAGTGAGGTTATTAGTGGCTGTTAATGCTCATTTGAGGTAAGTCAAGCTAATTTGCTGCAGGTCTGGCTGCAGCACTGACCAGGTTTAGATTTATGTACTAATAAATGTTACGGTACCAACGAGCCAGAGTCAGCGAAAATCCATGGCCAAATAGGAAATAAGTCAGCAGGTGACACCTTTATAGCCCACCTGGTCTACCTATATTGCCATGTGCTAAATTGGAATTGGAACCTGTGTTGTTGAAATAATAATATATTTAGTACAACATCTATAACAAAACAAAATTATATTACATAAAAATATTGCTGACATTTTAGTTCTCTTCAGCTTTAGATTGCAAATGTTTCAGGAGCACACGGTTCGAAGGTGGTTAATGCTTTCAGGTTTCACTAATGAGGTCGACAGAGCTTCACCTTTGTAACACAGGTCAATATGTCTAACATGCTTTCTACAAATATGATCTGGCAAGCCTGCTTTTCCCTTCCATTACTGGCATGAAGGTGCAGCTCTAAAGAGCTCACATAGCAACCAGAAGCGCTCAGGCAGCAACACCCTCTGAACGAACACATATCCCTAAAAATAGTGGCAACTGAGACAAAAAATATCCACGGTACCTCCAGAGAGCTTACCCAACCTTGTTCTGTAAGTAAGTGCATAATGCAAACCTACAGCTGTTTATTGCCTCTCTTAGTCTTTTTCTATGAAAGATTGCTTTCCAAGGACTTGCAGTATTATAGAGGTTCTTGAAAATGTCCTTGTCCATCTCCTGTGAGCAAGTGAACAATGGATTTTAAATGGACAATCCAATCAGTCTCTGTCATAGTTGTGTGTCAGTGAGCTATTAATATCTCCTCCAGTGGGTCCCAGCTGAACCCACTTTACTCATCATGACTTCCACAATCAGTAAACATTCGACACAACAAAACAGCTATACTGCACTAATCAAAAACATTTTTGGTTTATATGAATATAAGCTGATCTTTGTAGTCAGGTCTGGATTATGTTCTGCAAGGTTGTGCCTCAATCAAAACAAATGCAGAAACAGAATTGTCAACCCAGCCAGAAAATGTTAACTCAGTGCCGGTCACAAGCCCATATAAAATGAGTGGGTTGCATCTGGAAGGGCATCTCTTTGCTGACCGCCAAATAGGGAGCAGCTGAAAGAACAACAAGATTTCAAGTGACATTGTGTGGAAATATTTTTCCAGAAATATTGCAGTGTTTTATGACATGTGCAGTGTACTATTCAGCCACCCTCTTCAAGACACACAAACCCCCCACACAGATATACAAACACACAGACACACACACACACACACTAGTGAGCACTTACCCATAAGCAGACAAGACTGCATACTCATTACCATTTTATGAGGCTCAGCATGTTGTCCTGAGTGGCTCAACGAGCTGGAATTAGCACCTCACAGGTTTTTTCATTTTAGCAGGTAGTCAGCTCATAGTTTCATCCATGAAAATGGAACTAATGAAATTTTTTTAAATCAAATGGAACAAAGGAGAAAAAGATTATGAACCAAGCTGTGAATTCCAAAGTGCATTTCTGGAGCTTATTGTAAAATGTATCCCTATATTCTCATTGCAGCATTTCCACATTGCATTGTGGTGCAATAAGGTCTTCATGGCTGTCTCTCAATAGACTGTATCTCCTTTGTGTCTATGATTTACATGATTTCTTTAGAAACTCTTGCAGATAATTGACATATTCTGTTCTATACTCATCCCGGGAATAGAAGATACAATTAAGGTTACAATCTCGATGGAACACCAGTCCTTGGCAGGGCAACATGCAAATAAACAGTCACACATTAAAAAAATAAATAATAATAATATAGGTAGGAGAAAGCCAGAGAACCTAGAGTAACCCACAAAACATGGAGAGAACATGCACAGACAGTAATCTAATCTCAGGATAAAGCTGAGAGAAGGGAATGCTACCCGATTTATCTAGACAATATGTTGTGATCACACTACACACTTCATGCTCATTCTCTACTGACTGTGAATTACAACAGCATTTTTTTAATTCCCTTTGGGCAGCCTTTTTGTTAAAACCTAAATATGGTTGATCGATCAAAACTCAGGATCAGGATATTTTATTTTATTTCCAGCACTGAGAGTTTATTATTTTTAACCTAATTCTTGATATGCTGTAGATAACCTGAAGCTAAGTCAATAAATTCAGTGGAGCTTGGTAGCATAGATCTTAATGATATACGATCTCAAACAGAATTTGTCATGAACTGTAGAAGCTTCTGGTAAAAATTGCCTAATAGACTCAGTTAGCAAAGGTGTTTACAATAGGATGTTTACATTTACATTTACATTTATAGCATTTGGCAGACGCCCTTATCCAGAGCGACGTACATAAGTGCTTAAATCTCTAGCATTGAATACATTAATGCTGGCTCACTAAGTTACATACTTAAGATACCATGGGTTTAAAACAGTTGCTCAAAGTTACAATGAAAAAGTCTCAAAGGTGTTTTTTTTTTTTTGTTTTTTTTTTATAAATGCAAAAGATAAGGAAAGAAGTGCTAGTTGAAGTGTTTCCTGAATAAGTAGGTCTTCAACCGCCGTTTGTAAATAACCAGTGACTCAGCTGTCCGGACCTCTAGGGGAAGTTCATTCCACCACCTTGGTGCCAGTACAGAGAAGAGTCTTGTAGTATACTTGCCTCTTACCCTGAGAGATGGTGGAACCAGTCGAGCAGTGCTGGTAGATTGGAGGGTGTGGGGTGCAGTGCGCGGAGTAATGAGGGCTTTGAGGTAAGAGGGAGCTGGTCCATTTTTGGCTTTGTAGGCCAGCATCAGCGTTTTGAATCTGATGCGTGCAGCTACCGGAAGCCAGTGGAGGGATCGCAGCAGCGGGGTGGTATGCGAGAACTTTGGCAGGTTGAAAATAAGCCGGGCAGCTGCATTTTGGATCTTTTGCAGAGGACGGATTGCGTTCATAGGTAGACCTGCCAGCAGTGCGTTGCAGTAATCCAGTCTAGAAATGACAAGAGACCGAACAAGTACCTGAGCAGCCTGTGTGGACAGAAATGGCCGAATCCTTCTAATGTTGTAGAGAAGAAACCAACATGAGCGAGTCACATTAGCAACATGAGAGGAAAAGGACAGTTGATTGTCCATGGTTACCCCAAGGTTGCGAAAGGTGGCTGAAGGGGAGATCAGATCATTGTGCAAGGATATAGCAAGGTCATGACCTGGGGATGAATCACCTGGGATGAACAGCAGTTCAGTTTTGCTAGGATTGAGCTTTAACTGATGAGCAGTCATCCATGATGAAATTTCTGCCAGACATGCTGAGATCCGGTCAGAAGCTGTGGCATCTGAGGGTGGGAAAGAGAAGATAAGTTGTGTATCATCAGCATAGCAGTGGTAAGAGAACCCACGTGAGGAAATAACTTCACCAAGAGAGTGAGTATACAGGGAGAAAAGAAGAGGACCAAGTACTGAGCCCTGTGGGACACCAGTGGAGAGTCTGCGTGGAGCAGATGTCACCCTTCCATGTTACCTGATATGAGCGTCCTTCCAGGTAGGAATCAAACCATTCCCAAGCTGATCCGCAAAAACCCAAGACTCCTGAGGGTGGATAAGAGAGTCTCGTGGTTGACCGTATCAAACGCTGCTGAAAGGTCAAGGAGGATAAGGACGGATGACAGTTTGGCTGATCTAGCAGCATGTAGTTTCTCAGAGACATCCAAAAGGGCTGTCTATGTGGAATGAGCTGCTTTAAAGCCAGACTGGTTGGGGTCTTGGAGGTTGTTCTGTGAGAGATAGACAGACAGTTGATTATAGACAATGCGTTCAAGAATTTTTGAAAGAAATGAGAGAAGTGATACCGGTCTGTAGTTACTGATGTCTGATGGATCCAGAGCGAGTTTCTTTAGGATGGGAATAACCCTTGCTCTCTTGAAAGTAGTTGGTACCTGACCAGATGCTATGGATCTATTGACAATAGTGGAAATGAAGGGCAGAAGGTCTTGCGAGATGGTCTGGAGCATAGTGGAAGGGTGTGGATCCAATGGGCATTTAATATTTGGTAGCTACAAACAAAGAAAGCATTTTAAAGCTGGCAAAAATATTTAGCAAAAAGAGAAAGCAAATCCATCCTCAGAAAAATCCTTGATTACAGTGAGATAGACAGTCAGCACTACAACCCAACTGTGATTATGCAAGGCATTCGTTCCTTCAAGTCAAGGATACTTCAGATCTTTTATCCGCTTATCTCTGTATGGTGTAGCAAACATCAGTTGGTACTGTTACGTATACCACAACTTCCTCCTGCCTCCTTTTCTAGTTTTAGAGCCTTCAGACTCATTGGAGGTCAAACAGAAGGCACTATCTCACAATCTTAGCTAGCTCATAGTCATTTTCATTCCAGCCAACTCATTGTTTGTACTGGTGTCTGAATCTGAAGTTTGCATCCCTTATTTTTCAAGCTGTCTGAATTTGAAGGTTATTTATTTATTGAGTGTCTGACCAGGATTTTCCCAAATGTAGAATTACCCACTATTGTCAAATATATACATAGTGACAAACCATCCTAGTGCCAGCCAAATGATAGTGTGAGAACCAATGACATCAGAGCTTACATCCTAACAACACTCAGGAACCTTTCCCATGATCACTTGCCAGAAATAACTGCACTGTGAGCTTTTGTTCAGTTCATTCATTAGACTCTGTTTGGTTTTGCCATTGCTATCAGGCAATAAATTAGTTTACACAGAAGGGTTGTCGTAAAGTGGCATACCATTTGCATTTGCCACTGTTTCCACCTTGCCTGACCCCTGTGATTTCGGAAAAATAAACATACTATACAAGAATCACAAAAAAGGTCTTGTTAAATGAATCTGCACAACCTCCAGAACACTTGTCCAGCAGACACTGGTACAAAAGGAATATCATTATCTCAATATCATTATTTGTTTTAAAATAATTTGTTTACTAAAATGTCAGGCTGGTGCCAGAATTTCAAACAATTTCTTGGACAAGCCAAAACTGCTCTTGTCCTAATGCAATAAGTCTGACTCAGGTGCTTACCAGTACTACAGCTAATTCAGTTGAACATCTCTTAGTGCCAGCATAATAGAGCAAAGCCTGAATGATTTCTGTTCTGTCTGATATACTCCGTTTATGATTAGTGGGTCTAAAGCTGATCATTAGAATCTAGCAGGATGCTTTCTGCAGGTTAGATTTCTAAGAACACATAACCTTTATAAACTTTCCTACCACATTGTTGCAGCATTCATTTTCACAACCAAAAATTCCTCGTCAATAAATTCCCGCTTTATGTATGTATGTATGTATACAGAAAAAGGCATCTTAAAACTCTGGCATTAAAAACAAGAACTGATTGATTAGCAAGACCTTGAACTTAAGGTGAATTCCTGACAATCAAATTCCTATCAAACCAAAAAAATCAATAAATCACTTCAGCCCCTTGATATTCAGTCAGTGTTCTTATACTTCTTCAGGCAGCACTGACATTCTATTGTTACAATGGTGAGCTACCACCTTATCTACTTTGAAAAGCTTGGAACATGACCCTCTAAAATACCTTTATATTTTTACTAAGAAGACTTTTTGATATCGTGAAGCTGATGGCTTGATACATTTTTTCAGCTTGGTGGGAATAAGAGCTGAAACACAATCCAGTCTGTGCATCAGATCAATCTTATTATAGAAACATGTTTTTTTATATAACTCACTTCTCATATTGATTAAGATGGTTGGAAAGGGCAGACCCAGGAAAGGCCAGTATTGGGGCTTAAAATAAAGCAGACTAACCTTGAAAACCCATATAATATCACACCTCCTCCCCCAACAGTTTTCTGAATAAAATACAAGATAATGAAGACTGTGTGTGCCAGTTATTGATTGCACTGCCATGAGATGCAACCTAACACTAAATGTCACTGAATCACCAGGGAATTACTTTTTGTACTGTATGTGGGCCATTTAAAAAAATCTGGAATAAAAGCGATATAGTAAGGTTTCCTTTGGTTATCTAAGCAAACCTAAAGCCATGAAGGAGAGGAAGAGGGATAATCTTGTATAGAAAAAAATTTCAACCCTCCTAAGGACTCTCTTACTGCAGAAATGGAGGAACATTATGAGCACACACACACACAAAACACAGAGTAGGCAACACTGAGGAAGTTTGAGCAAACTGTCCCAGGGGCTGATCATTTGTAATACATGGTTTTCCAGCCTTTTGTGAGAGATTCTTCTAATAGCCGATGTTTGAGCACTGATACTGATGTATTGGAGACAGGAGAGGTTAACTGGGAGAAGACGGTCAAGTCCACCTGTTTCATTCGACGGCTTTCTCTGGCACTGTCCCTGATTCAGTGCCTTTATACTCCTGATATATAGGCCACTTATCATCATATGTGCACTCAGTGCATGACTGCAAACAGTGAGGACTAGGATGTATGATAGATGTACGTATGTATGTTGAATTCTATGGTATGGTTTCCCATTAAAATTGCCACATTTTCACACAAGTAGTTTTCAGCTGAAAAGATTCCCTGGATGTGTAGAGGCTTTGTCACGCTGGAAAGTTTTAAAACACTCTCACTCACTCACTCATTTTCTACCGCTTATCCGAACTACCTCGGGGAGCCTGTACCTCGGGGAGCCTGTGATCTCAGGCGTCATCGGGCATCAAGGCAGGATACACCCTGGACGGAGTGCCAACCCATCGCAGGGCACACACACACTCTCATTCACTCACGCAATCACACACTACGGACAATTTTCCAGAGATGCCAATCAACCTACCATGCATGTCTTTGGCCCGGGGGAGGAAATCGGAGTACCCGGAGGAAACCCCCGAGGCACGGGGAGAACATACAAACTCTACACACACAAGGCGGAGGCGGGAATCGAACCCCCAACCCTGGAGGTGTGAGGCGAACATGCTAACCACTAAGCCACTGTGCCCCCCAGTTTTAAAATGTTTAGTCAGAAATTTTGCTATTATTGTTGTAGTGGTTGTGCTTATTTATCCCATTTTCTTGGTTTAGTTGGTACTGTACTTGACAGGACAAGAGATAGATGAAAAAAGTATGGATGGATGGATAATAAGTAATAAAATATAATGTTATACAATATTATCATTGCTTTTTCAAGAAAGGGAAGGTTAGAGTGGGGTCAATCAATGACATATAATATTTGCATCATAAGAAAGATCTGCATGCTCCCTGTCACATATACTGTTTACATTTTATTTTATAAAATTTTATTTCTGCAAAACCCTCCATGAGGACAGTGGGATACTACTGTATGTCTGTGGCTCAATACTATCCAGTTGACATGTAACTATTATGTAAATTAGGCGAATGGCTATCCTATAAGTATATACACTGACGTCTTTTTGGCATTTAGCAATTTAATGTCAGATAGAGCTTGTGTTTTTGTCAAATTTATCTGTAGTTATCAAATTTTTTCATGCCTTATCCAACTACAGAATACTCTATGATGCTGTAATTACAGCACAGCAGCAGACGTTCTCACTAACATAGTTACACCATCTGTTCAATCTCATCCACCAGTGAAAAGTGTGAGCCAGGCAGATCCTTGGGATTTAGAGCACTGATGGCTGGGTGACTGACAGAATGGGAGGTGAGCTGTAAGCAAAACCAGCCTGTCAAATTTCCAACATACAAACATTTGTCCTGGCCCACAACTATATCTAGTTTGTTTATTTGCGGGAAAATCAGCTCAGACGCGGTTCACCATTAACATCGAAGCTTGAATAGGACAAGGAATGCTTCTTGGAAACAGCCTTGGCTTAGGGGTATATTCATATACAGCTCACTTGTGGAATATATATTCGTATGCAGCTCACTTGTGGACTAAATATAACTGTGAAACTATCCAACTATCCATTAAATGGTTATTGTTTGGTGCTGTAACTCTACTGCTGTATAGACCTATAAGAATTTATTTAAATACCAATTTAATAAAATGCTCTGTAATGGATTGGAGTTTCACCGAGGGTGCATTGCTGCTTCCAAGAAAGGTTTCAGGATCCACCACAAACCTGACTATGATATAAAGCAGATAGTCAAAGTGAGTGTGAGTCAGGGTTTAAATAAAACAGATTTTTTTTAAACATCCTAGTATTAATACCTAATACACATAATACATTATTGTTTTCTTTTGCTCTAACAATAATAATAATAAAATCTGCAGTCCAGATAGCTGAAGATTCCAGTCCTAATATGGCCAAGTTTAGGCTTGTAAGAATGTTATGGGAATGGAGGTCTTGCCAAATTTTTGTCCCAAACATTTAGAATATGAGACTATTAAATTGTAAATGGCAGCAAGATTCAAACATGTCATTTGCCATCACTGAACCAGAGGTATAAGAGCCAAAGGAAGTTCATTTACATTTGCAGATTATTTGAGACGAATGAGGCCTTTTTGCAATCACATGATATAAATTGCTCTCTTAGTTAATGCATGCAGATGTGCGTATTAATTGGTGCTATGTCTAGCAATCAAGGGTAGCATTGCCATCTCACAGCTCCAGGGTTCTAGTCTGAGCTTCTGAGTATGTTCTTCTCATGTCTGCATGGGTCTCCATCAGGTTCTCTGCTTTATACACCTATATATAGACTGGATATACCAAATAGTCCCTATGTGTACATAAATGTGTGTGAGCATGATGCAATGGACTGGAATCTCAGTCAGAGTGTATTCTTGTTTTCCTTGCCCAGTGTCCCTGAGATAAAATGAGGATCCACTGTGACCTTGGCTGTTATAAAGAATCTACTGGAGGTGAATCAATGAAAGAATAAATGAAAAATGAATTCACTATGATTCAGCCATACCACATTAATATAAAACTGGATCCCATAAAACAAGACCCATTAAAGACATTCTTCAGTTTAGGAAGCACATCTGTTATTAATCTATATAGCTCTCCTCATATTATAAAACATTACATAAAAACAATGTGCAGGTACAGTAAGACAAAGAATCATTATCTAAAGCTTCCTCAAGACAGCCCTTGGGAATATTTTGTATTCATTGTAACAGCTTCACAGTTCTTCACCCATGCTCAGTATTGCCCAGCTAGGAATTAATTGTCCCTTAAATAGATTAAATAAAGACCTTGATTCCAAGTCCTTCTATGCTGAACAACTGACTGCTCATTTAATCCATAAGCTATTTTAAATTGTGTATTTCATACTGGTTTGCACATGAATCTACAGCAGATTCAGTTCTGCATTTTTATTTATTTATTTATTTATTTATTTATTTTTTATTTTACAAAGTACAGAATGAAGAGTTTCCAGATCACAAGCTATAGTAGGTGAGAAAATTGTCTTAAAGCTCTGGTGTTCTGGACAAAGCTCTGGAGTTTTGCAATTGACTGACAGGGCAAGAAATAACTGGAGACACATCCAAGTAGTGTTGCTGGAGGCCAGCATGTTGGAGTAGGATGAAATTAACACTAGCAGGCAGTACAATATTATGTATCTTACACACATGCCATCCTTGTAGTCTTGAATTATGCTTTAAATATCACCTCAGGTGATAGAGTATAAATATGTTAATTACAAAAAATGTATTTTATACTAAATAATCTGTTCTGCATTTGACATACAGTATAAATGAAATGAAACAACGTAAATGAAAGGTATTATGAGGCATGAACAAGTGAGTATTCTCTTTAACCTTTTACATGTCACCCTTTCACCCTGTCAACCTACATACATTATTCAATAATGCTTCTCGGTTGTTTTTTTCCTCTTTCATTGTCCATAAATCACTACCACATTTAATTCAAATAATAGACTCATTCACTCTGTCTCAAGGTGAAACAAATGACAAAGAAAAAAGAAAGATAAAGAATAAGCAGCTGTTTTTATTCAAGTGAGCTTCCTGTAAAAAGGGCAAGGTCACCTTGCTTCATCAAACACGAAGCTTAGTGCACTCAGCATGCAAAATATTTCAGCACATAAATTTTCACTACCTTGTACAAGCATGTACCTCCACATTTGTAGAAATCATTTAAGCCAGGTAGTATTTCTTTTCTGAGACAAAATTTGATATTTGCCTGAACTTAGATTTGTCAAATGATGCCAAAATGACACTAGAAATATATATAAAATATAACACATCTCTAAATCTCTGTACTGGAAGGAAATGAATGATTATGTGATCACTGAAATCTATAATTAATGAAGACAAGGAGAAGAAAACCTACTGCACTGGTTACAGTATATAAATAAAACCTCTGACACACAGAGAGAGAGAGAGAGAGAGAGAGAGAGAGAGAGAGAGAGAGAGAGAGAGAGAGAGAGAGAACTGGGTAAATGTAACTTTTTTCCAATTACAATGATAATAATAATTAATTCCCTTTCCTGCTGAATCCATCCATTAAATGGTAGACAATGCCTTTAAATTTTCTAATGAACAGATTAGAAGATGAATTATATGTGCTTTATTAGATCAGCTCTCAGGTTAATATAATTACTTTCAATCCTATAATGCAGCAAAATACCCCGACACTACAGAGAATCACGGGACTATAGGACTTTCTATCCAACAAGCTTATGCATAAATAAAATGAGCAAATTTGATTATTATCTATCTTTAAATAGTAAGCTTATAGTCGTGAGACAGTCAGAGTTTAAATGGGCTGGAGTGGGCTGAAGACTCAAGTGAGCTGTGCTGCCCCACCTTTGGTTTATGTAATTGACAAATGGAGATGAGCTCTGGTACTGTGTTTTAAAAACATTTACAGGAAAGGCTTCATATTAAAATATTAAAAAGTGTCTCTGCCAGAAATTAATCAAGATGCCACTGCTGAAAAGTGCTGGCCAGTTGCATTTAGGTAAATTACGACCTGAGGCCAGGTATATAAGGAATTTATGGAAAGCATGTATCACCACATTTGCATGATTGGAGATTTCCACAGTATAACACATATAGCACAATGAACGCAGCTGTTCCCACATTGTTGGCATCCATGGAAGAAGTCAATTTTCATCTTCTGGTAACAGCTGTTGTGTTGTGAATGATAAACAGATTTAAACAGTATGTACTATGCCATAGCACTTCGTGTTTGCTCTTTTATATAAAAAGTGCTCAGACATTCATAATCGTATACACTGTAAACTTCTCAAATGAGTCCTATCTAGTCTACAGCAATTTGGTTAATGGACATCCTGGCAGTTGTTTCTGAACATTCTGGTCCTACTTGGTCCATATTGTGCAGCATCGTGTAAAATTGTGACCAGTTGTCAGCGCTGTTGTGGATGTTGTGCTATTCTATTTCATGCCAAGCATAAAATCAATGATGCAATTCACTGTCTCTGGCGATCAATTACTACCAACTGGTCTTTAGGCAAATGCATAGACATTCTTTTCTGTAAAACAAATGGAAAGAAAGGCCTTTATGAAGAGTCTTCATAGATAGCATCAAGACTGAGTTTTACTAGTTTAATTTGATCTTCTGTGAATGATGGCTGAGATCTGAGTCAGATGTGTCTTAATCTTAATCTGATAAAAGGAAAAAAAAAGGTCTGAAGCAGCACATTTCTCACCACTATGATAAAGGATCTGTTACCAAGACATCGTTCTTTACTAAACTCTGACTCAACACTCTGCTGGAATAGTCTGTCTGGCAGTTTATGAGTCTAGATTGGGTGACAGAACGGGAAATGATGGCTGTGTGTGATCACTGTGGGAGTGAGAGAAGAAGACTATGAGAAAGCACTGAAAGCTTACAGTTATTGTATTTGTAAATATTTTACTATGGGTCAACTCTAATCAGGCTTCCTGCTGTGATCAAGTACGTAGCCTTAAGCCTACTGTAAACAAATTTTCAACAAGATTTGTTACAACATGACAAAATATTACCAAAATCTGTCTTTTTTTTCCCTGTAGTCTGTGTCTGAAACTGAGACTTAATGAATGTTAGGAGAAACTGAAGGGCTTCAGTTTCTCCTAACATTCATTAAGTCTCAGCTTGTCATATCATAAAAGCGGGTGGTGCCATTTAAGGCCGTAAAGACATTCGAAGAGAGTTTCTCCACTGCAAGCTTTAATCAGTGTGGGAGGCTTGGGCACATAGACTATTTAAATATCCTAAAGATTAATTGCTTTGCAGCCAAACAACTAGTCTGTCACTACTCTGAGTATACTACATCACTCAGCAGATGTTTCCAGCCCTCTCAGCATCAGAGGGCAAGCCTACTGAAATGTAAGCTTTATCAAGTAGACATTTTTCACCTGTCTAAACATATCATTTAATTTGGTTGTTCATTGTTCCAGAAAAATGGTTTAAGAGCAACATCCTAATCTTTTAGTGGTGCTATAATGCCCCAGCACTGATAAAGGCAGGGCAAAAAAAGGGTCTGCTATTTTTGAACTCCTCTGTGGCACAACTTTAAGTGCTTGCTGATATATTGCCAACTGTGCTCAGCAGCTTTCCTCTGAAGCGCTTACTGTGAGGTTTACAAACTCATACTGTACACCTTCTGCTCTACAGTAATTTAATCCATCACGCCAATAAGAATTTAGCTTGTCTTTAATTAAAGAAGATGTTCTTTCTAATCATTAGCATTCACCATTACCAAGACCATTAGCATTAATTGGTTATAGGATGTCATTGTATACCAATTTGCCCTGGATCAGATGAGGCTAATGTAGTGAGCACAGCTTAACCTAGGCCATGTCGTAGGCCTATATTTCTGCATATTTGTTAGATTAATCATGAACACTATGCGCTAAGCTGTTGTCTTAATGACAATTTGCTCTCAGGACCTATAAACATGACTTAGGTCATTATATAAGCATAATATATGTTTAACAACATTTTATAATGGTGGCAAGGAAGAAAGTATCTCAGAATGCAGAGCACATCCAGCCTTGAGGCAGATCAGATACAACGGTGGACAGCCACATCAGGATTAATTTGTATCAAGTAAGAACATGTCTAAACATAAGTTTTGTTGAGCCTCTGCTGAGGGTAGCCTCAGATTCACTATAATTATAGAGCTCAGTTTCCTCTGATTTTTGTGCTGACAGAAACACTACTCACTGGATGTTTTTTGTTTTACGCGCCATTCTGTATAGACTCTAGAGACAATTTGTGCATAAAAATCCAAGCTCAGCAGTTTCTAAAGTCACCACTATGGTGTTTGATGTGAACATTAAGTGAAGCTATTAAAGTGTACTGGGAACGTACATAAAATCCTGCATTCTTACAGGGCCCCCTTGTGGCTCAGGAGCCCAGGGCGACTACTTAATATTGCATATAGCTACAGTACAAATGGCAATATTAATACTAACTAGGGTTTAATTCAACCCTGACACATTTACACATTGCCCAGAGGTGTTCTGTGATGGATGAGGCACTATGGACACTGTGTTTTCCTTTATCACACTGTGACCAGTGTAAATTTCAAAGCTCATGCAAATCATTTCCCCAGGCAACTATCTTTATTCTGTGACATAAAAGGCCCTGTGTGGTTTGTTTTTGCATGTGACAATATAAAAACAACTTTTACTGTCTAAATTAGAATAAAAGGTTTTGAATGAACGTGCAAGTCTAGCTATGACTTTCCCTCTCATCCATAGACCTATTTAAAAATCAAATAAAAGGTTAAATGTTGGATTGATTGATTTTTTTTTCAAGAACGCTGTTGCATGGCAGCTAGACTCGCTGGGGCTAACCTGAGAAAACAAATCAGGCCAGGCATTTTAACCCACACAAACACACACTCAAATTCAAATGCATACACATGCACACACGCTCACATGCAGGCACTCAAACATGCACACACATACAAACATACAGCAAATACATCGATGTTATCAACGATGCTATTCATTTCTTTTCTTTTCATTCTTTTGGGGTCGCCGCAGTGGGTTATTGATCCGCATATTTTGTACACATTTTCCATTTACATCTGTTTATATCTTCAGTTATCTATTCACGCTTACTCTTTGTATCGTCTGTTTACATTGTATGTGTGTGTGAATGTGTGCACCTTTTACAGTAAATGGCAATGGTTTTATGCTGGATTCTTAATTTGCAGTAGTACTTAGTAGAATTCACTCAAGTGCTTGATCAAATTTAAAAATTTCATCCAGAAACATAAGTTCATAAGATTATTAGTTAATTAACACAAGCTGTAATTAATGTAGACATGCTCTGTGTATGTGTGTAGAAAACCTGGTCTAGTCTATCTCAGGGGACTCGTGTCTCCTGTGGACACACTCGAAAGGGTGTCAGTCCATCACAGGGCACAAGCACACACGCTCACAGTATATACCCATTCTCACGCTTCAGAGATGCCAATCAGCCTACAATGCATGTCTGTGGACACCAGAGTGCCTGTAAGAAACCACCAAAGCAGGAGAAGAACATGCAAACTCCATGTACTCCATAGAGGGAATCACACCCCAACCCCAGGGAGGTGCAAGGCAAACATCCTAACCACTAAGACACTGTAATACCTGCTCATTCCCCCTTAAAACAGACATGGAATAATAAAAGGAAAGTAAGAAATAAAGCACAACAGAGAATGAGTTCTTACACAACCACATGCCTTAGAATGATTTATTCTGCAGATATAAATTGCAAAGAATTACATATTTGTCTTTATGAAAGAACAACAGCTTGTTTTTTTGTGTCTATTTATAAACACAGTTAGTGTTCTGGAACATCTGCAAAACCAATTAGTCGATGCTATCGTTTATATTATAGCAGCTTTAAACAGTCTAATTACTAGCGTTCTTTCTACCTGTCATTGTAGCTCCATTAACACTTAAACTCATACCTTCAGCTGTTTCTAGGCAATGTGTTAAGCTCTGTTTCACCGAATCCTCAAATTGTATTTTTCCTGGATACATACATTCATATATAACAAATAAAGTTAGTTTGAGCTTGTGTATCAGAAGTGTCATCTCTTTCCGTAAACCACTACTCATCCAGTAATCTCAGAATTTCTATTCATCTAATTAACAATTTCATCGTCATCACTATTTCTGATTACAGGATAATATTTCCTGTAATTTTATTAAATTCATTAACATTAGCTTTTTCTACTGCTGTCATTTAACTACTTTTGTAACTTGATTAACATAACTGGCATATTACTGAGCATCAGGCAAAAATAATGCTAGAGACAGCACCAGTGTAAATGTATTCAAGGGTTAAAATGTGACATTGATGCCTGTGTTACCTGAGCATTTCCTTTCCTGAAGCAATTTGTGCAATTATATCCGGTGAGCTGAGGTGTGACTCTGGATGCATATGATTAATTATTCTCAACACATTCAAGCACACCAAGTGACGTTAGCAGCAGGGGAGAAAAATACTGCTTTTAAAACTGAAAATAATGCAAGCAGCAAAGGTAAATAAAGAATGTGTTTGTATTTGTGAATCTTTCATTATGGCTAACCCTAAGTCCTCATTCTCTAGCATGTATTGGTTTTAGTCTGATGGCAAAGTATAAGTGCAGAGCATTTGTTTTAGGCAGGTATCCTGTTATTCACAGATACCCTGGACATAAATTCAATTTCTCTCTGCCTTAGAAGAAAATAGCCCTTAATTATGTCAGAAATTGGTTCCTCTGAGATGGTTTCATTTTGGAAATTGGGTTTTGATCCCTGTACTATATGAGGACTCCATCCGCTCACACATCCTTCAGGCTATTTTCATTTCCCGCATAATAATTTTTTTGCATAATCTTAATATTACCAGGCACTGCATGTCAAGGTTCAGTTGAAGGTTAAGCACATATTTATTGCCAACCAGTGTTCCCTTAAATGTTTATTTGGAAAAAAAAGATGTGCTTTCTGAAAGCCCTGCAAAAGCTTTCAAAAGCAATGAAAGCTTTGATTTGTAATGAACAAAAATTCTATTTCGTAGAAAGTACATATGCCTCTGTTTTATTCATGCCACTAAGATTAAAGTAAAACAAATCAACACAATTATTCTTCTTTCTTTTTTCTTTTTTTTTTTAATCCTGCTTGAAAATACCCATCAGAGCAGACTTCAAAGAACTTCAGCTCCCATGTTTCTCTCAAGAAAGGGTATTATTATTCCTCACTCTGTTCTGGAGTAACACACCTAATCCATTTTCTGCACAAAACTATATTCATGTAAAAAAAAACGCAGGACAAAATGATTGAATTCTGGGAATGAACATAAATCTAGCATCCATAGTCTAAATATAGCATTTTTATAATATCAAAATGTAGTTTTGTCTGTTTGTCTTACTGACACACACACATACACACACACACACACACACACACACACACACACATACACTCACACACACAAACTGTTTGATAACCTTTTCAAGTTTTATCCCCATTTTTCAATTGGCTTATTAAGGTATAAATCCTCTGCTGCGGCTTTAAAATCCCATCCTGTCATATTCCTCAGTGGCTGATGTTTTGCTCTCACCCTAATAATCATATCCCTCCCATATGTCTCCAAACCTTTTCAGTAGCTCCATTTCTCTCTTTTTCTCCCTCATTATTTTTTTTCTCACTATCTCGCATATAATAGAGTGCTTCCTGTAGCCACTGCTATAAACATACAACAGGTCTCCAGAAACAGGTCTAATCAGTATTACTTATCTGTTACATTTTATCAGCTATGTCATGACCTTTATTTTAGTGATATGTTATATAAACGCATTATGTACTGTACAGTGGATTTGAACAGTCGTCACATCCCTGTTAAAATGGCAGTTCATGTCAGAACTTTTTCCACCATCAATGTGAAATTACAACGTATAAAAATTACTTGAAAAAAAAATCAGAAACATCATAGAAAAATTTGGAAAAATAAAAAAGTTACAGTAAAGTGGTGGCATAATTGTGCACACCCCATTATATTTGGAGATGTCACTGTGTTTAGATTAAACTAATCATATTCTGTCTCGTGTTCAAATGTAATTATTCTACAGTTGTCATCAATGAAATGATTCTGATTAAGCCCAAATAAAAAGCAGCTGTTTGTGTAGGATTTCCTTGCAATCGTTTTGGTTTCATCTGACTGCTAAAGCCAGGGTCCACTTACAGTATAAAGTGCTTATAAAGCATGCACGGTACTGATCAGGATTGGTGTATAAAAGAATTCCCAAAGAATTTCCAAAGTACCATGGAACACCATCATCAACCTCAACACACAATATCACCAAGAACAAAGAACAAGACGTATCTCAAATGTTTAACAAGGCTGGCAAAAGACCTTTGGCAACATTAAAAAAGCTACAGGAATATCAAACATGCATTGATAACTCTCTGCATGTTCTTCACGTCTCTGGGCTATGGGATAGAATGGCTAGACAGAAGCTCAATTAAATCACCTTAAATCATGTGGCAAAATATGTAATGGTCTGACAGGACCAATCCCAAAATGTATCTACAGTGCAACAAAAAGCATATCACCAAAAGAAAAGCATATGATGCAGCTTCTTTTCTTAAGCCAGAACCGTGGCGTTTATTCAGGTTGAGTGAATACTAATTAGCTGCAAATACCAATTGATTTTAGTGCAAGTGTCTTCAGGTGTCCGCTAGTAAGCTAAAGATGAAAAGGAATTTCTTTTCAGTACAACAATGACCCAAAGCATACATCTAGAACAACAAAGGAATAGCTTTACCAAATGAAGACCAACGTTTTGAAATGATCTAATCAGAGAGCAGACCTGAATCTAACTAAATATCTGTGGGGTGATCTGAAGCAGGCTTAACACAGGAGATGCCCTTACAATTTGATTGTTTCCCACAATTTGAGTGGGAAAATATCATCAAGTGAAGATGTGCCATGCTGATAGACTGAGTGCTGTAATAAAATCCAAAATTGGTTGTCATGGTTTTTGATTTGGAATGTGGATTCATACAAAGGAACAAAGATGATGTGATATTTCTACAGAATATCTCTGGCTGTGGAGTGGTAGATGCGTCAGCAGCTCTTCTCTAGCCATTTTCTAACAATAGAGCACTACACTGAGTAATGCATTCCTGTTATAGGGTGTTGAGAAATTGCATTCATTCCACTCATGCAACTTTTTTGTATGTAGATAAAAGGCACACTTCGCAGAACATTATTTCAGCAGCCAGTATCTACTGTATCTATAGGAGAAGCACAAAGTGTCTGTAAAAGTGTCATTTTTCTTTAAGTGCACCAATCTGTTCAGGTGAATGGTTTATGGTAAGAGGAATAAGATGGAACCTTATACACTACTGCATGAAGCACTTCACGAATTACAGAATCTATTCCCTTGTTTTTGAGAGCTTTCGAGAACAAGGCTGATAGACTTTTTATAGAGTGGATGAAGTGGAAAATTGGGCATTTAGGGCAGAATGCTGTGGAAAATAGAGTCTTCAGTGTAAGTAATTCTGCACAATCTCTGACACAACATCTCCCAGGAACAACCCTGATTACCTCAAATTACAATAAATCATTCAACATCCTCTTTTAAATATTCAAGTGTACTAAACGTGAATTATGTAAAGTGTACAAAAAAATATGCTTTCAATTAAAATATTTCCACAAAACTCGTGGAAATCGTCAATCAGTGTGTAAATAGTGCACTATGTTTCAACACATAATCAAATTTAAATATGCTCTGATTTAGTAATTATTTTCCATCAACGTTATGCATTATTAAAGACTAACTAAGTTTTTTCTATGTAAGAAGACTTGCTGAGCGGCCATCTGCTAGCATTTCTGGGCTTAAGAATCACTGAGCACAGTGACAGGCCCAGCACTCTTAGTTACAGCAGGTTGGCAGGTTTTTTATGCAGCAGAGCACTGGCAGTCATTCAGAAGTCTTCACTCAGCAAAGGGCCTTTCATTATTACTTCACGTTTTAAGTGTGGGCTAATAGCAGAGTAAATAAAACAATCATTTAAGCTGCCTGTGTCTGGTAAATCTATCATTCAAATGAAGTGTGACTTGTCAGCGTGCACCTGGCACCAGTGAAAAGCTGGGTCTGCTCATGCTAAGAGTAAAATCTTTTAGTGCTCAATCAAACAGACTGTTTGCGTGCGGTGTTCAGATGCATTTCCATTGTGAAATAATGCAGCTGTCATGTTTCCGGTAATGTTGTTTCCATTTGTCCATACAGTGTGACAGCAACTTGTCCATATCACAATAAATATCAGCTTTAATTCTTTTTACCAGAGGCCAAAAAAAAAATGGAAGAATTTCAAAAACTTCTGCCTGTTTATGCTACACAGTGGTTGTAAATGGATAATAAGAAAGTAGGCACACAGAGATTTAATATTTTGTAAAATATTTATGTTTCTGCCTAGCTTTGTGAGTGTGGACTCTTACAAATACCTGGCAAACTGGACTGGACAGACAATACAGAGGCAATCTACAGTATACGAAAGGACAGAGCAGCCTCTTTCTGCTGAGGAGACTAAGGTTTTTTGGTCTCTTGTCTGCCTTATAAGATTGAAATAAATGTGTTAATTTAATTTAATGAGTTAACCCAGTTGCCCAGAATGTAGCGTACTTAAACTTGTCCACTAAAGTCTATTTGCAAATAACAAACCACTGAAGGTGTGTCCTTAATATAGAATATGGAAATGTAAGTGTGTCACTGAAATCATACAGTATTAGGATTGAGGTCAAAGCAGCTCAGATTAATCCTGCTTTTTGCTATGTGTAAAACTTTGATTAAGGGATAAATGAAATGCATTAATTTAAGTTATTAAGGTATTATTTTTCATGTATATTACTATAATGAATATTTTTTATGTAGATCTACATTATAACTAGGAATGTGTGTGTGTGTGCTTGTGTGTGTTGCATAGTAGCTGCCTGTAGAGCAATACAGCGTGAAAACATCAACACTGGCCTCTAAGCAAAGGACTTCTTCACCAAAGGTGGGGCAGACAGATGTAACATTTCTGGGTCACTAGACATAAATACGCACAGCAGGTAACACTGTAGACTTACAGACACAGGGTCTGATCCTGAACACTGGTTTATATCTGTGTGGAGGTTTGTGTGATCTCATTGTGTACACAGTGTACACATAGATTTCTGTCCAGTTCCATAAATTGCTGGTAGGTGATTTGGCTACTTGTCTCTGGGTTTGAATGTGTGTGTGTGTGTGTGTGTGTGTGTGTGTGTGTGTGTGTGTGTGTGTGTGTGTGTGTGTGTGTGTGTATGGTGACCTGCAAAGGAAAGGTATGCCATCCAATGCATATACCAGGGTAAAATCAAGATCCACCACAACCCTCACTAAGATAAACAAATGAACAATCAAATAGATAAACTAACAAATAAATAAACAAACAAATGAGAATTCTATCAGCTCACAGCAGCATATAGTAAAACATGGTTATATTCAGTGATAACACTAAACTATCAGCTAACATAAGATTAGCTGTGAATTTCTTAGATGTTCAGGGGAAAAGCTTTTCAAATGGACATGACCTGGTTGTCTGCAAACAGGCCACTCAGAGTGTCTGTATAAAATGAAAATTTTCCATACTCTGAGAACTTGAACCCTCTGGTTTCCAGGATGAAACATGCAGTATGCTAAGCAATATGGTAAAGTTGAAAATTAAATACAAATTAAATGGGAAACAAGAAAAAATATTTTGCATAAGTATAATTCTGAAAAAAAAAACATAGGGTTAAAAAGCTTAAAAGGGTTTTATTTTTATTATTATTATTATTATTATTATTATTATTATTATTATTATTATTATTATTATTATTATTATTATTACATTCCAAGCATTTCATAAAGGCTATATTCATGGCCTTGTGGGTTGGTCTAAATCCCTCAATTTGGTCATATAATAGCACAGAATCTTCAAAGTGTGAATCACTCTCACTGACTAACAGCCTACTAAGACCTGTAATGGCCTTATGGTCTGTCTTAAATGACCCGTGTAATGTAGTGGGGTTCAGTGAGTCAGCTTTAACTTATAAATCTGCTAGCTAACTTATAACTGAATCGCACACACACTTCAAAACAATAAGAATAAACCATCAACCAGCACTCTCTGTACACTGCTGCTCCCTGAGACTACACACCACTCACATTCTTCAGGAATAGAACAACAGCTTTGGCTAAGTTTCCAGTCCAGTAGATCAGCTGAGTCTACACTTTGTGTAAAGCTTGTGTGGTGTACTCACAGCAGATGACACCCAAGTGAAAAATCTGAGTAGGGAATCTTTAAAACACACGTCTTGAGGGCCATTTATATCCCAAGAAGATTTGGATTCAAAGCGCTAATGTTCACTGAGTAGGCACTCACTGTATTTGTCTATTCCTTTTGTAAATGCTAACTAAAGACTGATCCGGAAGTCATACATTATTACTAACATCAGGCTAGACTATTGATTCGAGCTAAAATATCTTCAGTGAGATTGGTTAAACAGGACAGCATGGTAAAATCCTGCCTGATTGGATGCATTTTTCAGCCTTTGTTGCTTTTGTTCTGCATCTACTGTCTGCAGTTGTCAGCTCAGTGAAGCTTTAGTGTTGATTTTGGAACTTACTGTCGGTTCTTTACACACTGAACTCTACCACAGTGAAGTCAAATGAATAATCTCATTTATAATGAAACCACAGTGCTATTTTGCTTTCAGTAATGTTTGTATTCCCCATTAGTTCTCACACATCACACGTCATCATGCATTAGCAGGACATGCAAAAGAGTACTGGAAAATCAACCAGTAATGATTACATTATCTCTACATTATTCACCAGCTAACATGGTCAGCTAAGCTTAAAAGACATCACAAATTATCCATGCGATTTTAAAAATAGTCTGTGATAATGGGTTAGGGTTGTCAGATGTTTTTGATAAAACTAGCATTGCAGATTAGCCTATAAGTAAATCATTCAAATTATGTACATGATAACATACTTGGTATAGGAAAAACGTTTTTAATATACAGCATATGTACCGTAATCTACCTCATCAGTTAATGTTTTCACTTACTAGCGTACAGTAAAAATACCCTCGACTTAAACCAAACCCAATGCCACCGGAAACACAGGGATCATTCAGTGTATTCTAGCTTTGACAGCTGCTTATCTCTGTCTAAATCTTTTGAGAGATAAGACAGCTTTTTCTTCCCACTCATGTAGGTATTATTTTTGTTTGTAATTATCATAAAGTCAGCGGGTTCGTTTTTGGTAAGAGATTGGTGTGCATCAAGACTCTTTCTGTTCTGTCACCGAGGTAGTGGAATGAACTTTCCCTTGATGTCCGAATAGCTGAATCATTGGCAATCTTCAAATGATAGGTGAAGACCTTCCTCTTACTAGCGCTTATTTTCCTGTTTGTTGTTGTACTCTGTAACCTTGTGAATTAGTGTTAATGTACTCATTTATTAAAAAAAAAAAAATCAAAGCACATTTGTATGTTGGTCTAAATAAGGGTGTCTTCCAAATCCAGTAAAAGTAAATATAAGTGCAAATTTTCCCAACATAGAAACAGACCAATAGACTAGTTTAAACCACTGCTACCCTGAACAGGCAGTTACTAAAGATGAATGAATAAACATTAAATGCATCCTGCAGTGACTCATATTCATATTAATGAATGTGGTTTCTTTGTTCCATAAGATTCATATTTCTTATGAAGCCATCAGAAGCCCAGACAAGGTGTACAGCTCTACTTTCAACCAGATACCCCGTGTGGGGAAATACAAACTGTGCTTTCTGTCCATATGTGTTTAGAACACAGACTGTTCTTATATGAGCATTGCAGCATAATTTATATCACCAGACCTTAACCTTCATAAAGCCCTCAACAACTCCATACATTTTCATTTTATTGAAATTCTAATTGATGATAAAATAAAAATACAAATGTATTTTGAGTCACTGTTTATTTATAACAAGTTGCTATTTGACAAATTATAATCTTGCTT
The DNA here is from genome assembly GCF_030014155.1 of Tachysurus vachellii. Lineage (NCBI taxonomy): Eukaryota > Metazoa > Chordata > Actinopteri > Siluriformes > Bagridae > Tachysurus > Tachysurus vachellii. The sequence continues at coordinate 11,688,697 of NC_083470.1, forward strand.
TCCTCTGTACATGTTGAGCATTCAGGGTAACATGCTTATTACCCCATTGAGCTTAATATAGTTAATATTGCACCATGTCTGAAAATGGGAATTGCACCAAGCATTGATGGAGGCCAACTGGGGCAGGAATCATCCTGCCCAACAGTCGGAGGAGAAGCAGAGGGCAGGACAACTGATCACAGATCCTGGCTGCCAGGAATTATAAACTGTGCTGGATTAAAAACAAGCAAAATAAAAAAATAGACTATGGATATAATCTTGTTTTATAGCAATTAAAACGACTAAATGGTAACAAATTCCTCCTGTAAACCAGACAACACAATATTTAATTGATTATGTTAGTATAATACTCTAGACAGAGTAGTGTCATTCATTCATTCATTCATTTTCTACCTCTTATCCGAACTACCTCGGGTCACGGGGAGCCTGTGCCTATCTCAGGCGTCATTGGGCAACAAGGCAGGATACACCCTGGACGGAGTGCCAACCCATCGCAGGGCACACACACACTCACACACTACGTACAATTTTCCAGAGATGCCAATCAACCTACCATGCATGTCTTTGGACCGGGGGAGGAAACCGGAGCACCCGGTGGAAACCACCGAGGCACGGGGAGAACATGCGAACTCCACACACACAAGGCGGAGGCGGGAATCGAACCCCCAAACCTGGAGGTGTGAGGCGAACGTGATAACCACTAAGCCACCGTGCCCCCCCACAGTAGTGTCATGTGTAGCTTAATTCAAGTATGATAGTTGCGTAATTTTAATTTGTTTGAGGCATAATTATACAACTAGTACATCATTAGTTGATGGACACAATATACAGAGGTATCATCTCACATTATTTTCCACATATTCCTTTCTGTAGCAACACGTCTTCACTGAGCTGTGTCTTGGTACGGATGATGTAACATAAACAAACTTGAGAAAGGAGGGACCCATTTGGGTTTCTCCCAAAGCCCTGGTACAGCAATAACAGAACAGAAGCTTTAAAACATTAGATAATTCTAATATACAAACAGACCTGAACGTGGAACCGTCAAACCTCTTGCTATGAAATAAAATGTGTTCTTTCAGTTTTTCCTAAGAAATTTAACAAAACATTGCTATTCAAGCAGAAATTGGGAGCTATTTTAAATATAGCTATGTGTGGTGATGCTATGGATGTTCTTTAATATGATATCCTGAAGATCTAGGGTTAGGGTTACAGTAATTCTCCCGTCAAAAAACACCCAGAAACCTGACATATTTGCTTGGCCTCACCACCAAAATGATTTCACTGAATTTTACACAATAATCCTCTCAATGCAGTCAGCTCAACACACAAGGAATACAATCAGCCTCTGAGAAGCTGTCTGTGGAACCTGCTGACTGAAGTGCAGCAGTTTGTTTATGGAAGAAAAGCAGGTATTCTTTCTATTCACAAAATCCCTCTTCTCTAAACCTCTTAGTGATACAGAAACACTTGTCAGCGACTCTCCTGTATTTTTATGGTCTGATCCAAACCTCCGTCTCAAAACTGTTTGCCCATAAAACATGTCAAGGTGCGCTGCATTATAACTGCACATTTTAGAAGGTGACACATCAGGAGCGCAGTGTAACAGGCTTCCCGTCTGGGCTCTTTATCTTCGCAAGAACTTAGTGTCTTGCCAGTCAGTCCTGTCTCCCTTTGCAAATCTTCTCTTTCTGGAACATAACAAATGTTGATCCAAGACAGAAGAATTACTATGTTTTAGATGATCAAACACATCTTACCATGTTTGGGGGATATAAAGTGCTATCTGAACTGATTTATAACTGTATCTCTTTAACATACCTTATATAGATTCCTTCACAACTAACAGCAGTCTTGACAATTTCCAGAATAGGGATTTATCTTAACTGTTCCAAGTGTGATTATACTGCTGAGTCTTCTCCAAAACTCTAAAAAATAATTTATGGCCTGAAGAACATTTATTTGTCAGTGAAATCTGTTTGAATATTGCACCATAAACAATAGCAACATTTTTGCTTTTCTAACAGAAATAGTGTATCATAAAATATTGTGAAATTTATGATTTTGGTTTGGCCACTTAATCTAGAACAGTATTTCTAGATTAATTCCTAATATTATGTAGAGAACACATCATACGCATACAGTATCAAACACTATACTCTCTATAAAAGCCATTGTAGCTCCATTCATCAATCCTTTTTTTCATACAGTTTATCCTATGTAATGTCAGGGGACTCTGGGAACAAGGTAGGGGACACTAAATCACAGGGCACTTTATGGACAATTTAGAGATGCTAGTAGTCTAAAATTTATTCGACTTGGGAAAGAAAGCAGAGTAATCAGGGGACACCTCTGAAGCACAGGGAGAACAAACTTCACACACACACACGGGTCGAGCTCTTGACCCTTGGGGTGTGAGGACAATGTGCTTTCAGCTCTTATTCCCCCTCCTTTCAGCTCACAAATTAATAATTGTTAAAAGAATATTTAGCACAACTGACAGCAAGATTTATTTTTAACTGTTTTGCTCAACAGAAACGTTATGCTATTCACTATTCACCTTTTAAAGCATTTTCTGTGACTAGAATTCACTGTGTATCATCTTAACCATCTTATAAACAAAATAAGCATTTTGTGTTACCTGTTTAGGATATATTATACATTTAGTGACTAAAATGTTTAACTGTGTAAGATCATTAAATGAAATTCTTACATACACAAAATAAAGCAAAATTATTACCAAATTTTATTCAAATATAAAGTGTATTCAGTGCACAGTTATTTTTTTTTATATACTTCCTACACAAGACTGCTTGTTTCTTGCTTCTTTTGGACAGATTGTCACAGTGCATTATTTGCTTTGTTTTATAATGAAAATAATCCACTTCATGACTCACTTTGTGCACAAAAATGGCCATCTGGAGCCCATTTCAGGAGCCCAGGAGGCCACCACCATGTGTTGAGAATGTGTATGTGCATGGGGCTGTGCTATGGAAGGCAATTTACATTACTTTACTTTCCAAATGTTTTGGGGAGATGGAAGAAACCCGGAGAGCATGAAATTATCCCAAGCAGGTAGACACTAACCTGGTGTGTGTGTGTGTGTGTGTGTGTGTGTGTGTGTGTGTGTGCGTGTGTGTGTGTGTGTGTGTGTGTGTGTGTGTGTGTGTTCACTATATGGTGGGTTTTATCACAATAGCATTTATAAAATCTTAGTTTATTAGAAATCTGGGCTAAAGAGAATGACATACAGCACAGTGTTACTATAAAACTAGGCCAGGCATATCTACTAAACAATACAGATAAGGTAAGAACCTCCATTACATATTTTTCCTTAGGGTGGCTTTAGCTATTTTTAGCAGAAGATGACAGGCCTCTGGAAAAGGTTAATTCTAAAGCCTCTTGTGATTTCAATTAAAAGCAACATCCAGAGAGCACAGCTACAAGCAGATGTCAAGGGGAAAGAATCATTATTTATGACAGGTTTTAGTTTATAAAGGTCTTCTAGCTGATTTATTGGAATATCTGCTAATTACCTTTGGTAGCTCAACACTAGTTGATTTTTAACAGCTAACCTTTGCTCGGTATTTAGGCACCAACAGGGTGCACCTTGCTTAATTGTATCTTCAGGTTTTAGCAATGGTACAGTTCAATAAATACAGAATACTTAGTCTATTACATTACAGCCTTAGTGATATTTCCAAAAAAAAAAAAGCTGGAGTGCTACATTTTTATCTTTCTAACACTTCCCTGCTGCCTGCTAATTGCATTATATAGAATATGCTTCCATGCCATATGTAGTGCACTGTATGCCCAACAATTAACTCTTTAGGATTTATGGCTTGTAACATTTAAATGAGTCTCTTAATGGTGAAAGCTGCTGCATTGCTTCAGAGACCCAACTTGTCATTCTCGCACTGTTAAGCTCTACAGGATCAAAAAAGTGCAAAAAGACAAAAAAATAAAAAGGCCAAACAAGCAAACAAAAATCAAAAACAACCAAGCAGAAACATTCAAAAGCTGAGGTCTATTTAATAAAAGTTTTTATTTGTGTTGAAATAGCTAGAAGCAAAATGTGCCTTTAACTACCCTAAACAAGGATGTAGGGATCCTGCCTGTGATCACACATTAATTCGCACACAGTAATTTAGAGATGCCAATCAGCATCTCTGTGCATGTCTTTGGTCCGGGGGAAGAAATACCTGGAGGAAACACCTGAAGCACGAGCAGAACTTGCAAACTACATAAGCACTATATACTATATATAGGCACTATATAGGTGCGTGCTAAATACTAAGCCACTAAGCGTGCTAAAACATTAGGCTACTATGTTTTAAAACATAGACTTTTGAGTTAAATTGAAGTACTTTTTTGCATTTTTTCAGTTGTGGTTTGTATAGGAATTTTGCAAAAACTTTTCATATTTCTATTCATATTAGTTCAGGGTACAATATCTATTCAATACAATAACAAGTTTATATTTGGTTACACCCCTAATATATATTTATAACATTATAGATTAACATTATATATGTATATATAATTTTAAATGACTTATTTACTAGGCTAAGCTCAGACAGAGACAGGTCCTTGTGATTGACCTCTACTACCAAAGCAATAATATATTAGAATGAGTACATGACTATAAGTCATGTGTTCCCTTGCAGCAGGCACTTACTGAAGAACAATACTCTTGTAGAAAAGTAGTTACCTTATAACCTTTTGACCAATCACATATATGAATTAAACAGCACTGGATTTAACTACTGTTCAAGTCTGTCTAGAACAATTAATTGATGAACAGTACCAAAAGCAGCATATAACACAGCAACAGTAAAGATACAGATGATCAGGGGGTCTGAGGACATTGACTACAATCAGCAGCACTTTGTGTAGCCACTTAATGAAGTGGCTAGTAAATTGACTCGCTGTGCAAAAAAACCCAGTGACATGTCGTTATCACGTCAGTGTCACTGCTGTGCTAGAAGTGGCACATAAATTACATCGACTAATGGCACCTAAATTATATCTGGTCAGTAGTCAGCTGAGTGATGGGGTACAGGGTCAATTATAAATGGTTGATTCCAAAATATATTCTGTGATTAAATACTTAGAAATATATAGTGCATTTATATTTTAGGACCACCGGGTAAAATGACCAGTGAGTGTAATTCCATGGTAGGTGTCCTAATAAATTGCTCACTTGGTGTGTACTCACTATGTAGAATGATGGTGTAGTCTAGGATGAGGCATACTAATAAAATAATAAAGTAGTAAGCTTGTGAAACATGTAATATTTACAAGTAGCCATGTGTTACTAAATTGATCTATCTAAAATAGAGTTTTTATAAAATAGAGATTTTATAAAAAAAATAAAATCTATCTATCTATCTATCTATCTATCTATCTATCTATCTATCTACAGTATCTATCTATCTATCTATCTATCTATCTATCTATCTATCTATCTATCTATCTATCTATCTACCTTCACAATTACAAATAGCTCTCATTATGTTCCTGTTAAAAAGGTACTATATGCACTACTGAATGAAGTCATTAGGTCCACGCTACACCTCTTTCTATGCTAATGCATCACAGTGATATCAGAAGAAGGACGCACACATCTCATTTTCTTAAGAGGGCTGGACCGGAAACGCTCGTGGCGCTGTACTACAAGCTGTGAAGGAAACAAGTAATATTTGCTGTAAACCGTTGTTTTTTTTTTTTTTAAGCTCGTGACGGTAAGGACTCTCATCTGGGACGGTCCTTCTCTCTCTCTCTCTCTCTCTCTCTCTCTCTCTCTCTCTCTCTCTCTCTCTCTCTCTCTCTCTCTCTCTCTTCTTTTCCTCTTTATTCCCCTGCCCCAGCTCAGCACACTCCGCTCCGCTCTGCGGGATTCGGCTCAAGACCATTTGGGACTTTTTGCTCAGCCAGAAACAGACGTCGAGTCAGGCGTTCATGCGTATTTATTCTAAGAAATAAAGGTAATAAATGGACACAAAGGGTAGACCGGGTGATTTGTGACGCTGCGCACCCGATAAATACTCTCAGACAGGTTGAGAAACAGTGGATACATGGACGGATTGCATCCAGAGCAGAAATGAAGAGATTTCTCATCCCATTTTTGAAGTCTTGGATGGTGGGAGGATTGTCCGACCAATGCAGGTGACAAATGAAAGCGGAATCTAACTGCTTTCCTCGGACAAAGACATGCAAGCAGCAGGACATGAGCTCAGGTGGATGTGATGAACAGACGCGTTTGGGTTTTGCGAATATGGTTCCACCATCTGAAATTTTTCTTTTACGAAAACGAATAAAAGCACCCATTCTGTGATGCGTTTCTATTCTGTATTATCTCTGCATGTATTGCTCTGTTTCTAAAAAGCATGCTGAGTGTGCAGAATAGCCCCAAGTATTCCAAGAATTTGGACAGGAGGAATTTTATGCACTGCAGTCAAACAATTAAACATCCCTTCCTTCTGAAAGCCAACATCCCTGCCAAAGTAGAATTTATTATATAGGCTTTTATTACCATGCCCGCAGCTCAAGCCCTGTACATGGGCATGGAGGTGTTGATCGCCGTGTCCTCGGTGATTGGGAACGTGATGGTGATTTGGGCGGTTAAGATAAATAGGTCACTGAGAGACACAACTTTCTGGTTCATCGTGTCCCTGGCTGTGGCCGACATCGCAGTTGGAGCTCTTGTCATCCCGCTCGCCATCACCATCAGTATCGGGTTCCAGACTCACTTTTACAGCTGTTTGCTGGTGGCGTGCACAGTGCTGGTGCTCACTCAGAGCTCCATCCTCGCCCTGCTCGCCATCGCCATTGACCGATACCTCAGAGTAAAGATCCCTACCAGGTAACACACATCCTTCTCATTCCACTGGAGTATAAAGTTATAGAGCTGCCAAGGTCAGAAAGGCTATAATTGAAGATAAAACTGAGGAAAGACGAATAAATTCAGTTTATTAACTTAACTGGTGCTCTCAGTTAAGTTCTAGATGGCTTTTGTGGTTTTAGATGTTGTGGTGGACTGACTGTGGAAAACCAATATTTATCTAATTTCACTAAGTGACCTCTTTTCAGATTCCATACTGTTTATAAAGATATCAGTTTAAATTGAAGCCTAAGCTTGAAACGAATTCTATAATGAGTATCACATTCCTTAACTTCTTAAAATATTACACAATGTATATACAGTAGAAAGAAAAATGTCAAATTGGAAACACAAACTTAAATAAAAAAAGAAAAGAAAAAAAAATAGACTGGAAAAGAGCATTTTAGCAGCTGGAATAAGCATACAGTAGTCGTGACTTAGGACCCATGGAGCTCTTGCCTGCTCAAATTGCCTCTCACCTACTACGTCTTTTGTTTGCACAAATTCCTTTTCACTGCTGCCAAAATGCCAGTCTGCAAGAAGTAACCTTTTGGTCTAAAATATGCTGAATGCTGTGAGCTTTATAGTGGCCATTGATTTTAAACAGTCTTCTCTGCTTCATATATAATTCACTGGGATTGTTCTGTCTCATTTATTTGATCAGTTTCCATATTCTGTAATTTACATGGAGCAGAACTGCATTGAAACCTGAGAGGATTACAGTGAAATGTAAATACACTGAACATAAGCAAACATGGTTCAGAGAACTGATCTGTAAATGCAATTTATTAAATTATGATCTGTTGACTTAGGAACTAATCATTTAGTTTCTGAATATACAGAGGAAGAAATAATCTGTTTTACACTGCCTTGATACATTTTCTGCCGTATCAGATTAGTATAATCATAACCTAACACGGTTTACGTCTTACTAATAAGGCAACAATGATGAAAAGGTTAAGAGGAAATTAAACAGAGAGGTAAAACCGAGACCCTTCTGCTTCTTTTTAAATACTGTAGCAGTTGATAGAAATCCTTGACAGCTCTATCTGCTGATGTTTGGAAATATTATAGTAGTCAGATAACAAGGTCGAAGTCATTTGAAACCTACTGGACCAATATGTTCACATCTCTCATCAATTTGAAAGCTACATGCTGAAGTTCTAAAGGATAAAGAAATAATTAATGTCCATTCAGTAATACAAATAAATTTCTGTTCAAACAGACTATAACACATTTCTATTGAACAGGATATTGTTGTCATTGTTTTTACACGTTCGTACATGATACTATTTAACAGGTTACAACAAGGTAACTACTTCATCAGACTGTTAAGTATTTCCCCAATAGTTTCATTTTGAACCCAATGTAACGTGTCTAATATTTGTATACAGTGATCGAGTTATTATAAAAACACTAAGAGGGATGGTGGAAGCTGCACTACTGCAACATAGCATTATATAGCACATTATACTGTACAAGGTGTTATGAGATTATATAAACAAATTCCCTCAAGATGTCTTCTAGTAGCTGTTGTCATACCTGTCTTTAAAGAAAGATCTTGTTGTAGTTGTCACTTAGCCGTTTTGAATAAAAACTGAATAAATAAAAAATTGAAATAGGGCAGTGGGGCAGTGGGTCACAACACCATCACCATCTTCTCTGATTATTATGGTCTGATTTGGGTTTCCTCTTGGTTCACTGGTTTTCTCCCACCTCCCATAGGACATGTCAGCAGGTTGCTGGTGTGTCCAAATTGTCCCTAAGTTGAATGAGATAATGAATGTCACCCAAATGAGGATAGGTTCCCCTCTGAGCCTGGTTACTTCCTCATATCATCTCAGGGAGTTTTCCTTGCCACCCTTATATCTGGCTTGTTCATTAGGAATAGGGATATATGTTAGATATATAGTAACTTAATTTTATACTTAATTCTTTTTTCTGTTTCTATACTTTTGTAAAGCTGCTTTGAGACAGCGTGAATTGTTAAATGTGCTATACAAATAAACTGAATTGAATTGAATGTGTGTGTGTGTGTGTGTGTGTGTGTGTGGTGTGTGTGTGTGTGTGTGTGTGTGTGTGTGTGTGTGTGTGTGTGTGTGTGTATGGTGCCCTGTGCTGGATTAGAGTACCATCCGAGGTATTTCAATCACATGGCCAGTGAGCCTGACCAAGATAAAGCGATTACGAAGATAAATGAATGAGTAAAATGATCACAACATAATATTTCATACCATGAATTCAAACAGGACAAACAAAAGGGATTTTATCTGAAATGATTGTCAAGCTGAAATGAATTTCCTAATTGATTGAGGCTGGTAGTTCTAGTGAAACATGTTACAATTGATAACACACACATGCCTTTGCAGGCATAATTGTACAAAACACTAGAAGTGGGAAAAGAACTTAATCTAGAAATAACTCTAGGACCAGAGATTTCATCTTCACCTGGAGACAGCTTGATTTAGTGAAGTAGATGTGTGATTAAATTTCCTGTGTGACAGAGCTCTGTCTTGTTTTTCCTTGTATTGGAGAACTGATTAGCAGCAAGATACACAGTGACTGATGAGGGAGATGTTTTTCTCATGGGCAGGACCCTATTCTGCAGACTCAAATTATATTACTGTCTGTGATTTGGTGAACTCTGGTAGTAGCTAACACACAAAAGGGCATTGTAGTTATTCACTGTTTATAAACGCAGACTCAATAAACCCTGACAACCACACCATGTTTCTTTTAAGATTATTTGTAATTTAGAGATTAAAACATGAACAGTTATGCTGACCTAAAAAAATGGCCAGTTACTGTATCATGCTGTGTTATACAGTTATTCTAAATAATATAGTAACATGAAGATGGTTAGATTAGTTCCAAATAACTAATTGTACTGATTGATGGTAACACTAAATTCTTTCATTGTTTATTGTTACAGTTACAAACGAGTGGTCACTCCAAGACGAGTGGGATTAGCGGTAGTAGCATGCTGGGCAGTAGCCTTCATAGTGGGCATGATTCCTATGCTCGGCTGGAACAAGTTACACAACCTCCAACAACAAAATGGCTCGCTTAGCAGTGACGTCATCATCACCTGCCAGTTTGAGAATGTCATCAGTATGGAATACATGGTTTACTTCAATTTTTTCAGCTGGGTGCTGCCTCCACTTCTCCTCATGCTTGGCATCTACACAGAGATCTTCTACATGATTCACAAGCAGTTGAACAAGAAGGTGAGCACGAGCCACAACGACCCGAACAAGTACTACGACAAAGAACTGAAACTGGCAAAGTCGCTCGCTCTTGTCCTCTTTCTGTTTGCTGTCAGTTGGCTTCCGCTTCATATCTTGAACTGCATCACGCTCTTCTGCCCGACGTGTGAGAACCCTATCCAGCTCATCTACATCGCCATCTTGCTCACTCACGGCAACTCTGCAGTGAACCCTATCATCTATGCTTTCCGCATTAAAAAGTTTCGCACTGCGTTCCAAAGGATCTGGAAGCATTATTTCTGCTGTAAGGACACTCCTCCCATCGAAATGCAAATGAGTGAACGAATAGATAAGGATAATTGCAGTCATGCTGTTCCACCTGCGTTACCGGTGCAACACAACAACATTTAACTGGAATAGCAGGGACTTACTGAGCACGAAGGCATTCTGCTACATACGAATGTAATATGAATGTTAATCATATGCTGACGGCAGGTGTGAGTGCCCTCTTTCTGCAAATAATATTAAACATTACTGATCTTCTGTGACGGACACAGGCGAATGCAGATCATGATGAGGGCAGAATAATGTATGTGTTAAAAGTTGTACAGAAAATGTTTTATACTTGTTAAATACCACTCTACTGTGGTATGAAGTGTCAAACCACAGTGGGTGTAAATAATATCTACACTAGATTATTAGCACCGCTGTACTATCCAAAATGTGCAATACTCCCTAAAACGGTGCATCATCTCTTTGTTAATCAGAATTAGCTTGTATCCCAGTACAGTTACTGTATATAAATGAATTTGAATGTTTACAGTAGTTTGATATACTGAACATTGAAGTAGTTTGATATACTGAACACTAAAGCACAGTTATCGTAAAACAATGTTAGGAATGATAAAGGAAGAAGAATTATATATATTTCAATTTCACCTTATTTATATACCCTTTTTTATCAGTAGTCACAAAGCTGCTTTACAGAACTCCTGATCTAGGCTAAAGCAAAAAACATTCACAACAAAAAGCCCTAAAGTACGTTAAACCCATTTAACACCAGACATGACATGGCATGTGCAGCAAGCAACACTCACATGTGCAGTTTCAATTCACACTGGGTACAAATTGTACAGCTGACCAGAAGTGCAGCCTCATGTGCTGAAGGTGAAATTTGGAGCGCTTGTTTCTGTGCTTTCTCTGTACCGATCATCAGATTATTATGAACATGCATTACAACTGTAGAATTTATTAAGATTTTCAGTGCTATAAAGAAACATAACACAAGTTTAAACAAGGCAAAGGAAGCCTAGTGTAAGCTAAACCCCAATAAGTCTAATGGACATGACATTCGTTGATGCAACGATATTACAATTACTGGATACTTTGCATCACTTTACTCTGTAATATATGAAGCATGTAAAAAAAATTCCCTACTGATGTATATAGCGTGCAAATACTTTGAACTGGACAGGCAAACTGCCATAAACTCTTGCATAATGACTTGACCACTAGATTGATTCAAAGAAAAACCATGAGCTTAACATTTCCCTTTAGCATGGATTGCCCTCTTCTCAGTTAAGCCTAAAAGATTAATTTGAATGAAATGAAAACAAATGAAAGCTTTTTATGATAGCTTATGTATATTCTGTACACACTTAAGCAAATCCCTTTTCAGTTCCAGTTTATCGAATTAACTTAAATATTTAGGATTTGAATGCCTTAAAATATTAATGTCTATTGAACAAACAAAGCATAAACCACAGAAGATGAAAACTGAATTGCTTTCTTAAGTAACGAAACTAAGCAGAAAGCAGTGTAATGATTTTATTAGAATTTTAGTTGTTTAAGATCATTTGTCCCCATAGAGTTTATTTGTTTTGTCCAATAGAAAACCACATGAAATTTAGTTACAAAAAACATTCAGCATTAATAGTTAAACTTATGAACAGCCATCACAATTCAACCCTGAGGAACCATTCAGACTTCAAGGGTGTGTGCTGATGCAGCAGTGTTATAAGTTGAAACATGGTTTATATGCTATGTAAATCGACATATACAGTAACTACGTAGCATGTATATTATATTTTGTAGTGTTAGATACGTTGGATTCTGTAAGATACGAAAAATAAAAAAACTGCAGCAACTCTGTCATGCACACGTACAGTAAGGGCAGTGCATGCGACGCAGTAATCTATTTAGATCATGCACTCACTCCTGCTCACTACTTTATTCACTATCTTTATTATTTGAAATCATAAGCTGTGTATTATGATTATGCGGCCAGTGGTTGCAGAGCAAATTGTTTGCGCAGTCATACGAATTTCACAAAAATGGGGAACCAGAATAAACCAAACATGTTGTTTAATCGCTGTTCGACTGTCTTGTGTCATATTTATTGGGAAATAGTGTTAGAATGAGCTCACATGTGGTCTTATGTGGCATAGGGGCTGCATAAAGAATTAAAGCACCACTGCAACACTACTTTAATGTCTGTGGCTCAGTATCTTGAAAAGAAGAAATATTATAGAGAGACAAAGACTCACGTTCTGGTAGATTAGATCTGCAGAAGCACTGGGTGTGAGTAGATCATACAGGTAATGACATAGGTTAGAAAAATAACAGGTCATGTCTATTACTATATCAGTAATAAGTGTTAATTATTAACACACCTGACTTTATGGCCATATAGAGATTCACTGTGCTGAGCAAAAGTCTTGTCTCTGACATTAAGTATTAAAAAAAAAGAACAATTTTTCATTATAATAAATGTGAAATACTACTACTACATATAATAATAATAATAATAATAATAATAATAATAATAATAATAATAAATATTAAAACAATAACAAATTGCAACAATTTATTAAAAAATAAACACTGTTTTATTCTTATGTTCAGAAATGATTAATTATAATTTTTGTATTAATTATTATACAATATTAGATATAAAATATCTACATAATATCTAAAAAAAAACAACTGATATTAGTTCTGTTAAATTTTAAAACTGGGTGTTTCAAAAACAAAATTCAAATTAAATGAAAAAAAAAAGACAAACAGCATTAGCTGATGAATGATAGCTAAAAGTAATTACTTTATGGAACGGAAGCAATCCATAGAAATGCATACTAAGCATCTGGCAGTTATCTGGCAGCAAAGTTCCCGCTTAAGCTGTGATCAAAAATCTTAGGAGAAATTATTTTTGAAGACAGTAAACGCTTAGAAATCTACATGCAGAAAGGCAAAGCAGTTTTCTGCTGTGATTGTGATATTAATACAGATATTATTCAGCATGTTAGAAGCTTGTGGAAGTGTCAGTGTAAGGCTGTAGGTGTAGGAAGCACACTGACCGCGATGTCATGGTTTAGGACCTGGTTAAAATAAACTAATAGAATGGTGAATGTTGAGAAAGGAACATTTTGATTCAATATAATGTGCATTTGGGCATTTGGGAAAACAACAATGGTAAAAGCTCTCACTATGATAATGACTCCACATTGCAAATACAATTAGGACCTACTTACAGCAGTAAGGCAGATAAGCTAATTACAGTCAAAAAAAAAAAAAAGAAGCTATAACAACCCTTTAAGTAAGCTTGGGAATACTTAGCAGCATTGTGCATTCAATTACATCGTATATCATAATAAAAAAACTTTACTTTATAGGATGGAAAAACAGTATAAGGAACAGGATAATACAGTCAGTGACCAGCTGTCAGGATTTTCTTGCCTCCCAGCTGTGTGTGTGTGAGTGAATGAGTGAGTGAGAGAGTTAGCGTGTGTGTGTGTGTGTGTGTGTGTGTGTGTGTGTGTGTGAGAGAGAGAGTAAGTGTATGTGTGAGTGTGTATGTGTGAGTGAGTGAGTGTGTGAGAGTGAGTGAGTGAGTGAGTGAGTGAGTGAGTGAGTGAGTGAGTGAGAAATTGTGAGTGACTGAGAAAGTGTGAGTGAGTGAGTGAGTGAGTGAGTGAGTGAGTAAGAGTGAGTGAGTGTGTGAGTGAGTGAGAGAGTGAGTGAGTGAGTAAGTGAGTGAGTGAGAAAGTGTGAGTGAGTGAGTGAGTGAGTGAGTGAGTGTGACAGTGTGAGTAAGAGTGGGTGAGAGTGAGTGAGTGAGTGAGTGAGTGTGTGAGAGTGAGTGAGTGAGTGAGTGAGTGAGTGTGTGAGAGTGAGTGAGTGAGTGAGTGAGTGAGTGAGTGAGTGAGAAAGTGTGAGTGAGTGAGTGAGTGAGTGAGTGAGTGAGTGAGTGAGAAAGTGTGAGTGAGTGAGTGAGTGAGAAAGTGTGAGTGAGTGTGTGAGTGAGTGAGTGAGTGAGTGTGAGTAAGAGTGGGTGAGTGAGTGAGTGAGTGAGTGAGTGAGTGAGAAAGTGTGAGTGAGTGTGTGAGTGAGTGAGTGAGTGTGAGTAAGAGTGGGTGAGTGAGTGAGTGAGTGAGTGAGTGAGTAAATGAGTGAGTGAGTTAATGATTTTTTAATGACATGTTTGTCAGTCCAATAAAACTAATTTGAATTGAATTGAGAGTAAGTGAGTAAGAGAGTGAGTCCAGAAAGAAATAGACAGAGAGAGTGAGGGACATATAGGTATGAGAGATAGAAAGAGATATAAAGAGAGAGAGAGAGAGAGAGAGAGAGAGAGAGAGAGAGAGAGAGGTGCACATGCTGAATATCTACAGGAGATAGTGGGGAAAGGCACTGAACCAATTTACCCCAGAATGCATCAGCAGATTCAGTCTATCATTCTTAACACTCATAAATACATACTATTCTTTTTAAGTCTTTGTGTAGCTACTTAATACTTAATTACTTGCTGCTTTAAACCCTTCAAGGGGAAGGAAAAGGCAGGAACTGAAGTTGTTATTAGATCTAGAGGACAGCAGGGTTAGTGGTCATGTCTTTGCAGATTTTACACCTGTTTCTGTTAAAGGTTATTTTCATTTTCTACCTATATTACACACACTGTATGCTTGCTGCACAAATCAGAACAACTGGATATTATTATACTATTCTTCATTTTATTATTCCTTGCACTAACCTTTTCTCATTTTTATAATAAAAAACATCTTTTTCTTTTTTTTTACATTGAATCAAACACATTTAATCAAAATGGCCACACAACGTCTTTGTCACATGTCACATGATCACATGATTTGTATGTATAATATTAGTCTATAATAACACAAAGATGATGCAGCACACTTTGGGACAGCGAGATCCCCTGTACATTTACAAGATCTTACTGCAGAGGTGCCAACATCACTAACAAGAAAATCCCAGCAGACAAAATGACGACAGACAGATAGTTTCATTTAATCAAACAAATTCACTGGGAATAATAAAAAGCAGAAAAATAGTTACAGAAAACATTTTTTACCCCATATGTGTTTTTTTTTATGTGTGTGGTAAGGCAAATGCAAAAACTATTGGGATTGAATTCTCCTACATACTGTATTCCATGCGTAGAAAACTTTATCAGATCATAAAAAAAGCTTGTTGTTTGGTTTTACTTTACACAAGACACCCAAACAATGTGCTGAACCACTATACTGACATTAGAGAACTTACTGTATGATAAAATGACACAACACTTCATTTCCGTCTTATGCTTGTGCAATCATGTCCTTGTTACTGTACCATTTATGTATTCATATGATTGGTGAGGAATTCACTGTGTTTGCCAGTCATGTGTCAGAAACGCCCAGGTCAAAGTCAATCGTCTGACAGAAGATTAACTTTACCTGAACCCAAATGCATGCAGGTAACAATATGATCAATTCAGTTCAGCTTTATTTGTATAGCACTCTAAACAATGAACTTTGTCACAAAGAAATTTTACAGATATGTGTTTATACATTTTTATACCTATTGAGCAAACAAGAGGTGACAGTGGCAAGAAAAAACTGCCTGATGATATGAGGAAGAAACCTGGAGAGGAAGCAGACAGTCACTGATGGAGACTTGAGTGCAAATTGCAGTCCCAAAGCTATCATATCAATTGTAGTCCTAAGACATATAGCAAAACTGTTCAGAGCAATTGCAGTCCAAATTCATCTTCACGGTTTCTAAGTGGTACCTTCCACAGTAATCTCGTGTCTCTTTTGACTGACTATGTAAAGCCATCCACAGCAGCGGCAAGTTTTCCAAGTGAGAACTTAAACTCAAATGGATCAGGCAAGTCTCTATTACAATATAATTGTGGCAGAGACACTAATGGCTCTGTATTTCCTATATAATTACAACACATACAGTAGGGTTAAAGAGCATTTCAGACTCTACAACATGTTGAATCTTAAGGCAGATAGTCTACAGTACAAGAGATGTTTGTGTGCATCTCTTCTTTGCCACAATTTACCATCATCTATTGGCTCCTTCCAGCATAATAATGCAGAAGTCACAAAGCATCACAACGTCATCACAAACTGGTTTCATGAACATGACAATGAGTTCAGTGATCTCCAGTGGCCTTCTTAGATGTGTGTTAGACTGGAAGCGCACCTGAAAAATCTGCAGAAACTGTGATCAGTCACCATATGCCAGAATCCCAAAATAATGTTTTTTTGACCATCTTGTGAAATCCATGCATTGAGGAATTGTGGGTGTTTTGAGAGAAAGAGCAACCCTAGTTCCTAGTGTTAGTGTACTGTTCCTAATAAAGTACTCAGTGTACGAATAAGAGAAACACATGGCGCTGATCTTATGTTATGTCGCCCTCTAGTGGTTATTATAAAATGACATGCTGCAACCTAAACTTCAGATAATATTCAGATATAATTCGTCTAGATAGAAAAAATAAGATTTTAATAATATAGACGAGTTGTGTTTTTATAATATGCGTTTATTTAATGTCTCAGCTTCCGTGTTACCGTATTAGATTTGTAGTGTTAATGTGCCTTTAAGGACTCCATCAGCCAACGGGAACACAGCGAGGTGATGTTATGCACGTGGATTGTGTTTTGTTTGTTTGTTTAATTGTTTTTTGTTTTTTTTTTAAACACACTTAAAATACTATCCGGGTGTTTTAGATCGCGAATACATGGTTCTGGTTATCTGGCTAGTTTAAACAAAGCTGTGTTTTCACCCTACGGCACTGTTAGCTACGATAGCTAGCTAGCATAATAGCACATCTGACCGCCTTTTTATTTATTATTATTATTATTTTAGTAATTCATATCTCAATAGTGTTATATAAATAAAATATTTCTATTCAGGCGTCAAAACTACGGATAAGTACAGCTAAGTACAGAAATGTTTTTTTGTTGACTAGCCGAAGCCTGTATTTATTGTCATGTTAAAATTGATGTTAAAATCCATAAGTTACTATGACAACGCTAGGGAAGTTAACATCTGGTAGAGTCAGTGAGATATAAACAACTGAGTATAGAGTAAATGCACTACTCAGAAGCGCACACTTGTGTAAACTCTTGAGGTTTTTCCAAGTAGCAGAGGAGATGAATGGGAAAGTTATTCCCTACACCCCTATGGCTGTGGACTGCTGGCAGCTCAGAAAGTGCAGCCACGTCCGGCTTTTCTTCCTCTCACACATGCACTCAGATCACACATCTGGACTCACATCCACCTGGAGCCACCGACCCATATACTGCTCTCCTCTCACCGCAAAGCTCCTCACACTCAAACTACAGGTAAGTCCTGGGTTTCTGCACTGGATGGACTTTCAGAAAGATCCAGTTTAGTCCACTGGCAAAACACAGGCCAGAAGGTTCAAGCATATTTTCCAACTGTTATGTGCTCTGTCACATCAAACGTTGACTTTAATGGGAACATGTGAACCTCTGTGACGTGACGTACAGCTAAGTATGGTGACCCATACTCAGAATTTGTTCTCTGCATTTAACCCATCCAAAGTGCACACACACAGCAGTGAACACACATACACCATGAACACACACCTAGAGCAGTGGGCAGCCATTCATGCTGCGGCACCCGGGGAGCAGTTGGGGGGTTCGGTGCCTTGCTCAAGGGCACCTCAGTCGTGGCTGGCCCGAGACACGAACCCACAACCTTAGGGTTAGGAGTCAAACTCTCTAACCATTAGGCCACGACTGCTTATTTATGCAATTATCCAGAAGTTGTCAGCTGAAGAATGGATAAAGACCAGATGGGTTTTCTATTCTTACGCCTTCCAGGTGAGTCTGCGTCCACTGTAACCTCTGATTCTTGTTCATGAATGACACGAAGGGAACCTGATGTAATTGTCCGCTGTTGTAGTTCGTCCATTTCAGGGTTATCATTATTATTATTATTTGAATTGCTATAGTCTTATTGTAAGTTCGACCCCATTTGGCTGTTCTCCACTGAGCTATTTCATCAACAATGTGCCTGCAGGCTTTCCCCTTATAGGATGCCCATTCTGTGTAAACTCTAGAGACCACTGTGTATAAAAACTCCAGCAGATACTCTGTCACTAAGATTTCATAGACAAAGTCACTGGAATAAAATTTTATCTCTATTTTGATTGAATATTAATTGCAGCTCTTGAATGCGAAAGATTTTATGTGGCAGTGCTGCTAATTGATTGGTTAATTAGAAAATTGCATGAATGTTCAGGCGATTCTAACAAAGTGGACAAAGAACTTTTAGAAAAACAATTTGACATTAAGGTAATTAGAAAACCTCTCTTGATTAGTCAAATTAAAAGGAAGCTCATCAGGACTGGAGCTGAGAATACAGTATTATTGGAAACAAGATGTTTCTAGTCTTTTGATTTGTTTTCTACCTCATTGTTGCATTTGATATTCTTCATATGCAGGTGAACGAAAAATGGATCCGGCCTCTGGAGGTTGGGGAGCCACACATGTTGCCCCTGGATGACATTGGGAAGGAAAAATTGACTGTTACGCTTATTGATGCCAACCATTGTCCTGGGGCTGTTATGTTTTTTTTCGAGGGCTACTTTGGCACTATTCTTTACACTGGTAGGTTTATTTTAGTAGTAGGTTTACATTATTATATATGAGTAAAGCAGTCTGTAAAACGTTAAGTTCATTTGCACTCAGTTGTTAACCACCTTTCCACATTTTACAGGTGACTTTCGGTACACTCCATCGATGCTTCGTGAGCCGTGTCTCAGGAACAATACTACTATTGATGTGCTTTATTTGGACAACACTAACTGTGACCCAACACGTTCAATTCCTACTCGCCAGCGAGCCTGTCAGCAGATGAAGGAGATTATACGAAGCCACCCAAACTACACCGTGGTCATCGGTGAGATTTACATTTTATGATGTTTTAAAAAACGTCACATGCTGAGTTCTGTTACACCTTTCAAAGTTTCATTAAATAGGAGTTCAGAAAAGAAGGAGTAAAATGCTATGAAAATCGATGTGGCTGAATTCTGTCAAACATCCAAAAAGGTATTTTGGACAAAATGTTGCTTATTATAAACTTTTCTCACCTTAAGTTTAAAAAAAAAAAACAGTAAATAACATCAAAATAAGATTGATCCATCCTTTTCTTTTCACCATTGCTTAAGCTCTCAGTCAGTCTGCCTAAAGATAACTAACTGATGCACTATTCAGATCTCCAAACATACACCTATTTAATGTTGCCAGAGTATGATTTCAGTAATTATTACTGATTCTCAATCAGAATAAATCACACATACAGGAGTGACTTCACAACATACTCATGGTTGTCAGCACTAAGAATTCCATACGTAACTAAATATACTACATCTAATTCACTAAGAATAAATACAAATACAAAAAGTTTTGACCTTCATCATAAATTTGTGGATGTGCAAGTTGCACATGTTCATTAGTAAGCCACATGTATATAGGCAGGGTTTCCCGCAGCACTTTGCAGTTCGGGCGGCCCGCCTAAGCTGGGAAACCATACCGCCTTTACTAAGTCGTCCAAAAAAAATAAATAAATAAATTTCGCTGCACAAAAGGCCGTCAAGTGCATCTCGGAGAATAGCGCGGATGTGCTTCACACCGCGAGCGGGCACGCGCGCCACACAGCAGAAA
The DNA here is from genome assembly GCF_030014155.1 of Tachysurus vachellii. NCBI lineage: Eukaryota > Metazoa > Chordata > Actinopteri > Siluriformes > Bagridae > Tachysurus > Tachysurus vachellii. The sequence goes on from NC_083470.1 coordinate 11,708,769, forward strand.
TGAGAGAAAGATGTGGTCCGTCACTGTCTGGAGGATAACTAGCCAGTTGTTAAAACGCGTGTCCGTGAGAACTGTAAGTGGACTTATGTTTTGGGTTTATTTAAGCCTGTTGTTGTATTAGTCTATAGTTCTTGCAAATCTAAAGTAAGTTAGCTGGTGATTTTGTTGTTTGAGTTCTTCACCTGCTAGCTAGGTTGCACGTGCCTGTTTTTAATAATTGTTAAACGTAGTACAGAGTCTGTGGTCTATCTCACAAAGAAGCCCCGCCCCCCCGCCCAACCCTACCGCCTTAACTAACAAATTTTCTGCGGGAAACCCTGTATATGCATGTATGTATGTATGTGACACCTCTGCTTTCCCACAGCGTTGAATGTAATCTCTATGGGATGTATATTATCTGCTGTCATTTATGCTGTTATATTTTACATAGTAAAATGACTGACATGTTTAACAGGACTTTCTCCAATAATTTGAATAAAGACATGACCCCATCTTAATATGGCTCATACAGCACAGTAAATAGTATTAGTAGTAAATAGGATTATTTTAAAGACTTTAAGTATCTGTGATGCACCTGTGCTGCACTGGAATTCTTTGAATGTCCAGAATCTTTGGATTATAATTTCTCGCTTGCTAGAATCTCATTTCATTTCACAAAGACTTGTCTATGGAAAGTAGCTAAATTTGATCAGGTGAAGAGTTTTCTCATGGCAACACACATTTACATTTACATTACATTTCTTCCTTTAGCAAATGCTTTTATAGCAAGCAAGAAGCTCTTGTTGTTTAAAGGCTGTGATGAAAAAGATTGAATTTCAGGGTCTATCTGGCAGAAAATTTCTCAGGTGCATACTGGCTAAGGTTAAGCAGTATAATGAATCTTTCTGTCCACAGTAATGTATGCACTGGATTAGGAGTCTCTCCATATTCTCCTGGCCCTGGAGTTTTTAAACAAGATAGAATTATTTTGCGTATGTTCTGATGTATAAAGTATGAATATGGTATTTTTCTGCACACAGGCATGTATGCTCTAGGAAAAGAGTCTCTGATCGTAGAGTTGGCGCTGGAGTTTAAGACCTGGGTGGAGGTAGATGTGGAGCGTCTGCAGACACTACGGTTGCAGGAGCTGCCTGATGTGTTCAGCACAGAGCCAGGCTCGGGGCGTTTCCGTGTCGTTGCTCAATCCGAGATCACTGCGTGCAATCTTTTGACCTGGAATAAGGAGCATCCTACCATCGCCATACTGCCCACCAGCCGCCCAGTGGTCTCCTGCCACCCTAATGTCCACGTCGTGCCCTACTCGGACCACTCCTCCTACCAGGAGTTGGAGGACTTTGTTTCAGCTTTGCGTCCTCTCTCACTGGTGCCGATTGTGGGCAGCTGCATGCCAAACCTCTCTCATTTGTGCCAACGCAAGAAGCGACATGAGGTGATGATACCCGAATCAGTACAGCACTACATGAGGTCAAAGCCTAATAATCAGCTGTTTACTTTCAGAAGAAACATTCATCATCATTCTTTGCACACAGTGGTTCAAGGGGTTGTGTTCGAGTCACCTGGAAAGAATCCCAGCCTCCCTAGCCATAATGCTGAGGAAGATTCAGATACTGTGGAGGCAGACATTGATTTTGAACTGGATGAAAACTCTGACTGCATTCTGTTAGACATGAGCACAGACCTCGTGCATGATGTTAATATTCAGCACCCTAAGAGTTTGATTAGGATCATGTCAGAGGATGAAACCACGATTGACAGTCTCCCTCTAGATGAGACCGATTCCCCCGTTTCTCTTTATAATAATAGCACCAGCAGAACCACACCTTTACCCTGTGATAGAGTTACTGCTGTGACCCACAAAAGTCCCAGGAAGAAGAGCCCTGAAATGGGAAACATTAACTCTAGAGTGATGTGCTCATCAATGGACAGCATTAGTCTTCATGACAGCAGTTGTGTAATTACTTTAGCAGCTTTAACACCATCTGAAACACATCCTGATTCATCAGAAGCATTCGAAACAGTCGACAGAGAGAAAGCAGAGCAATGGCTTCTCAACAACTTCACTATTCCAGAGGAAGAACTCACATGTCGATACGGAGTCGTTCGAGGCCTACACGAGGTGTATCCACTAACGCCAATCAATATGCCAAACGCTGAGGGTGATCTGTTTGAGGCTGCGATACAGAGATTCAAATCCAAATAGGTACCTAAATCATTTAGGATAGGGATCTCTTAGACACTTTGATTTCAGTGAAAACCTGAAGCCCTTTACTGACAAGACTGTAGACCCCGATTTACAACATGGACGATAGCGTATAAGATAACAAGAGTGAAGCATGCAGTTGAAAAGTGTGTGTGAACGTGATGTTAATGTAACATGATGTGTTTTATTAATTATACTCACCGTTTGTCTTTATTTAAATCCGATCTTGAGAAAGCTAAGGAAGCAGAACTTTTTTCTTCTGCTTAATCCAAGCCTTTGTGTTGATTCTACCACAGTAACAGCCACTACACTCTCTTCAGTTTTCCAATACAACTTGCTTAATTTACAGTTATTTACATCAAGTTGTAAAACTCTTCTCTAGTGTGTTCAGTATTTTTTTGCTTATTATGGTATATGTAGCACTTTAAACCATGTTCCTTCCTACTGCAGCATCTTGCATTGAGTTCTTGTTTTATAAAACCAAATCCATTATGTGTCTTGTTATTATGCCTAAGTGAGTGTTAACTGATTGTCTTTTTAAAAGTATGGAAACCATTATTGTATTAAAATATTAAGAAATAATTTTATAATTTAGCTGTTTTATAAGTTGTTTACTGTAACAGTGTTTTTGCAAAACCTCATTTTGGAATTGTAATAAAAGGTCACAGCATACAAACTATCTTACCTTTTTGGTTGTCATTTGGTCACATCATCAATATTAGAGGAGTATTACTGTATGTTGATTGTATTGTGTTGTATATGATGTACAGATGTGATTTGACACTAATGTGTTTTAATACCTGAATTGTGATTTCTTAGAGTGATGCTTTCAAATTCATGTTCAGATTCTAGTGAATCAAATTTGAGCTCATCATTAACATGGAAAGGAAAGTTATTTCATTCATCCATTCATTCATCTTCAGTAACCGGTCAGTGTTTTGGTTTGTTTGTCCTGGTAACACTGGGTGCAAAGTGGATATGATACCAGTCCCTCAAACAGACAGTCCACCTAACTGTATGTTTGTAGTCTGTCTGAGGATATGCAGAACTACACATTGACCCTATATAATACTGTAGTGATGTTATATACAGTATTTAAGTAAATGGCTTATTTGGCAGCATGTTTGCCTCATGCCTCCAGTGTTGAGGGTTATATTCCTGCCCTGTTCTGCATGCGTGGAGTTGCATTTACTTTTACGGCATTTGTGCTTTGAAGACTCTATCAATGAATACATCAACACTGCTTCACTAGATCACAGACTTAGGATACCATCAAAATAGTTACAAGCAAAGGAACACTTTAATACAGTGTTATTAAAATATTCTATCAGCTACACAAGGAAAGTGTGGGAGAAAATGCAGAAATAAGCAAAATGAATGTGTTATTTTTCTATTCACTGTTTTTTTTCCCCCCTGATTTAGTTGAGAAGTCAATCATGAAGTTTTTAGTAATGAGATAAATAAATGATTGTTTTACAAAATAAATAATATGATCAAGAAAGTCGGACTCCTATTTTGTTTAGTACCTTTTACTTAGAGTTAAAACTATGGAACGAGCAAGAGATGGAGGACCAGATTCGAAGAGTAGGGAGGAATGCATAGATATTCTTAAGATTTGAAAAATTTCCTTTTATTTTCTGTGATTTTCAGCTTCCTCACCCAGCTCCTGTTTTTGCCTGTAACTCCAATGGTCTGTCAATAGATGGCAGTAAATAACAGGCAAATCACTGATTTAATCCAAATTCTTGTCATTTTCTCCAGATAAATGTCCACAGTTTATGTACACATAATGCTTTGCCTACACATTTCACACAGGCATGTAAATGGTTATATCCCAATTAATGTAAATCTTACTAAGAAGAGCTAACTAAATTAGTGGTATTAACTGCATTAGCAATATTTAATTGTATAGGAGCGTTTCTCGGTGGAAATTCTGGACTGCTTTTTATCCTGGCTTTCTAATAGAATTTCATAATACTTTTATTTAGCACAAACCTTTTACAATTGTGCGGTGCTACTGTATCAAGCAGGGGAACAAACTCTACTCAAGTAGTCCATAAATAGCACCACTTTTCTCAACATCTCTGTTGTTTGGGATCAATGGCAACATTTTGAAATAAAAAAATCCATCCAGTGTTTTAATATAGTATAAATAGTACATTTAGCGTTGAAAATACTTTAACTAGGCTGGCTGGAATGGGGCTCCTTCTCAATTTTATTTCGAAATTATTCGTTTTAGAAATTTCAGAGAATGTTGACTTGTCCCTCATTCCCATGCAGTTTCTAGGTGCTGCTTATAAATCTAGCCAGTGGGAAAAGCGACAACAGTTGTGTTTAATGTAGTTCAAGCACAGTCCCACTGTGCTCATAAAGAATGAATGTGCTGAGGCTGTCTTGGAAACACTTTGCGTTTCTCTATGAAGTCGCTTTCCCATTAACCCACAGAACTCACAGCTCTGTGAAATAATCTTACATACACACTGATATGCAGGATCCATTTTATGATACTGTATTCTACTTGTTCCCCAGTTGCCTTCATCCATTATTATTATCGGTGGGTACGTACAGTAAAATCAGCATATTATATGTCCATTTAAAAATGTACAGTCACCGGCCACTTTATTAGGTCATGCAATAATAATAAGCCTAAAATTTGGCAGCAACACAATGCATAAAATTCTGCAGATACATCTCAAGAGTTTCAGTTAATGTTCACATCAAACACTAGAATGGGAAAAACGTGATCTCAGTGCTGGTGCCAGGCAGGCCTCTTAAAGTTTTTCAGAAACTGCTGAGCTCCTGGAATTTTGTTGCAAGCGTACATCTTGAACTGTCAGCTTTAGTTTATGCAGATTGTAGCCTGTAGCTTAGTACTCCACAGTAGACTCCTCGTCTTGGCAGACAGGATTGTAACATGGTGCGTATTTCTGATGGTGTAGCTCATCTGCCAAAAGGTTTTGTATTGTGTGTACTGAGATGCATGTTATCACAACACGTTTGTAAAGAGTGATTATGTGGGTTACTCTAGCTATCCTGTCAGCTCTTACAAGTCTGACATCTCTTGACAACAAGGCCCTCCTCTAACTGGATTCTATGTATAATCTACAGACCTTTCACATTAAGTGTTAAAATCCAGCTAGTTTCTAAAATACTCAAGCCATCCTGTCCAGCAGCAGTCACTCAATGAGATCATATGGCAAACCCCCCTTACACTGCTAACTCGGGATGTGGGGTTTTCCTTTACAACATCAGGATATTCTGGTATTTTCTCCTTACTGGGGTGCTTAGTAATTTTGAGTTTAGACAACGCCAAGATCTCCCACATTGCTCAGCTTCCTTCATTGGCTTTCTGCAGCTGCCTGCATCAGGATTATAACACAGATGCTTGCCTAAAAAGACTTGGAACAGTCCTCAAATTCCTCCCAAAACTATAGGACGTCTCAAACTGATCCAGAATTCCTCAAGATCCAACGAAGACTGTCCAAACAGTGGAGTCACTGGCTTTTTATCAAACAAATTCTGAAGATCTACCTCTTCACCGATCTCTAATTTAAAATAATAATATTAGTTGAACTCATTTAAAAGCTGATGACAAGGAATCTTGGCTAATCTTCTCCTCACTCTAAGGATCCTAGGGTTTTAGATTTTATTCCTTGAACCTGACCTATATGACCTATTTTTAATAGAGACTACAAAGCACTATAAGTCACTCTGGATAAAGCCATTTGCTAATATAAATGTAAATCTCACTGTCATGTCAACACCGGAATCAGCATCAGAATCTTTCCGGAGAACAGCATGGCCTAAAAATATGGCCACCAAGGAAACCACTTCCAAATCCACTCATTTAAACTCAACTGATTACTGATTACAAGCATTTGGACTCAATTACATGGCCTCAAACTCTCAGTCACTACTCAGTGTCAAGTATACATTTTGTGTTTTTACACCAGTTGATACCAAGCCATTTGTTTTTTTTTATTGTCTCTTTTTTTCTTAGGTTCTGGTTCTTTTGTTTTTGCACTTGTCTGCCCTTGTTTATGTTGTTTACTTCTGCAATACGTATTGGACTTGTTGTCTTCCTTTAGTAAAGCTTACTACAATATGCACCTGTGCCTTTATCTGCTGCTGTGACACCAATGTGATATAGATAGATAGATAGATAGATAGATAGATAGATAGATAGATAGATAGATAGATAGATAGATAGATAGATAGATAGATAGATCAATCGATCGATTGATCGATAGATAGATAGTGATATGAGGCTTAATGCTATCGTTGAGAATAGTTGCTTTTCTACTACAGTAGTACAGTATTTACCTGCTTTAGTACTTTTGATGTTTATTATATATTACAATGATGAATATTAAATATCAGTGTGGCTACAGTATACAAAACTCTCATGTTTAAACAGGTTTTGTAACTTTTTTTTTTGTCTTGTTTTTTTTTAAATCGATTGTATTACATTGTTTGAAAGCCTACAGCTGTGTTTTTACCCGTGGTATAACTCACTTCCACTGTGATTGCTTTCTACGCAGAGCTAGACATCTAAAGGTGTGTTGGAAAAGTGGAAGATAAATGAAGGCAAACTGCAGATATGGCTTTTATCCACAGCAGGGCAGCAGGGTGAAACCTAATGGCTTTGTTTCAAACCATTTTACTTTTTACCATTTTACTGAGCGGCACAGCAGTGTGAGTGCTTCCAGGCCATAGGTGGGAGTGTTCCAGGGGGAAACCCAGGCAAAATCAGCCACCAGAAAAATCTCATGTTTACTGATTATTCTGCAGATATGCTTCATTTGAATGCTGTGTCATGCTCCTATAACAAAAATGTCCAAATTTTCAAAGATTCTGATATTTTTAAATTTGATTTTCCTGTGTTGATGCAGCAGGAAAGACTGATTCCCTCAGTATAATTCTGACCATGTCTAAGCTTCAACACTTTCTCAGTTTTGTTTGCCATCATTGCATTAATGTTACTAACACTGCAGCACTGATCAGTCTATCTGTACAGGGACCTCCCTCTGGTCTCTAATCAGAAAATAAGTGTCAGAATGGCACATCGGCATTGCTCGTCTATCCTCTCCTTCCCCTCCTCTCTCTGCTTTGACACGGCACAGCGGCACCATTATCACAACCGGAGGTACGCAACTCAAGACTTCTTCTGAAAATAGGACATCTTACAAGCTAAATTTCAGCAAGGGGTTGGGAGTGTGTTCACAGGCATATCAATAAGGCAGTGTCACTCTTCACTGCAAAGCCTTAACATTTTAAAATCTGTATATCGGGGTTTTTACACAGCATAAATTAAGACACAATATATAATGTGCAAGGATGCATGGAAGGAAAGGGGGGATTGGGGAAAGAGGTGCCAAGGATTCGAAGGTGGTGCCAAGAAAAAAATCCTTTGAAATAGAAAAATCTACACATTGATTGTACACTCATTATTAAAGGCATTGCAGCATATGTCAGTATATTCTGTCTACTAATGTTGACGTATCTGTGGCTATATTATTTAGTAATTACTTTATAACTAATAGTTACATCAGTGATCAACTAAAAAGGAAAGGGAATCATTTAAAATGTAAATTACAGTAACAGTATTCTAAGTATATTTTCGAATTAAGTAAAAGAAAATGTTAAGAGTTATGTGTCTTGTTCAAGTCTATGGTTGATGCATTATACATTATCTAAATTTACATCTAAATTGGTGATACTTCCAGGATTTGTATTAATAACTTGGCAGTTTCCAATATCTACAGCAGCTGCACACTACAGCAAAGCTTTGAAGTAATCTCCTCCAAGCTCAGCAAGTTTTACAGCATCCCTATTCTCCAGACACACTGCAATGCCGCAACATACGTTGCCCAAAGCCATTAGTCCTAGAAGTCATAGACATTCTGCTTGTCTGACAAGATGACTATTGCTATTCTATTTTCCAATTTCTGCCATATGCTTATATGGACAAAATGATTGAGTGCTCTTTTTTGCTTATTACATACAGTCGTGGGCAAAAGAATGTACATCCGTTTCCAAATTCATGGTTTTATTTACTAGGGTTTAGATAATAACTGGACAACAATTGGATGGTCCTAACGAACGTCTATAAAAAAAATAATAATTCCTATAGAAAACTGTTTTACTACTGGTTCAGCAGAACAAAAAAAGTACAGCTTATAAATTCACAAAAAGTCTAGAAACAGGCTTAATAATCTTATATTTGGATAATTGTAATTGGAAAATGTAATAGGAAATAATAGAAAATCTGATTATATTCAAGACGATTGCAGTGAAAGTACTGTTAATGTTCCAGCTGTACCATGTTCTAAAGAAACAATGCCATGATCTCAGTTTAAGTAATTACAGTTGACTTAATGGACCATTTCAGCATGTAACGTACATTATATCCATGGAGTTTTTGCAATCAGCGCTGGCCTGTTCACATCCATCATTAGGTTCATCATTATTCATACACCTGCCGGTGGCACTGCAATGCACAGTGTGTTTGTCTTTACACATCATTATTCATTATTTGGATGACTTCTCATTCCTTTTTCTTTTCATTCTCATGAAATGGAATTGATCACCTACTCCGTATATTTTGAACCGTGTGGAGCTAAAACATTATTTGATATAGCACAAGCCCTAGTTACTGTTAATGTTCACATTTATTGAACTCATATCAGCTATGTAAATCTTATTGTTATGCAGTCCACCTCTTTTCATTTTATATCCAGTTACCAAAAGAAATTGGTATCTGAATAAAACACATTCCTCCTGTTGGGTGTTGAAAATGAGTGTGCTGTGACAGTAACACTAAAGAGAATTCATAATAATTACAAGAAACACACGGGCATTTCAGATCACTCACTTTTTCTCCTATTGTGTCATATCTGTGTCTGTCTCTCTGTCTCTCTCACGCCTTTGCCTGGGTGTTTGTGTTAACTCTATGCGTCTTGTCTCTTCTATAAGGTGCACAGAGTTATCACGTCAGACAAATTCCCGTAAATGTTTTGTAATTAGACAAAGTGAGACCTATAAATCATAAGACACTATTCGACTAGCTTTATTTACATGCCATTTCTTCTATCTAAGGTGTTTATAACAAAAACCTGCTTGAGTATAAAATATATCAATTTGTATATACTTTATAATTTTATTAAGCGGCAAAATATGGCTTTTATTTTAAATCATCTCAAATATATCATGACAGTATAGAAGGGTTTTGACCTATCTATTGAGTAGTCTAGCAACTGATTGTCAGACAGTATATTCAATTCATTTTAAATAAAAGTGTGTATTATCTCCTGTATTACGAACATTTATCCTTCAGCTCCTTCAGACCATATTTAGCCCATTACACAACAACATAACAGAATAATAGTGTATAGATGTTGATTTGATCATTGCAGACATTTAAACTGAGAGATATTTATGAGTACAGGAATGAGGTATGACAACATGTATTACAGAGAGTTTAACACGTATTATTACTGTTTATTTTTAGAATTCGATTGCCCTAGATCCCAGTATACAGCATTGGCCTGTTTCACTTCTCCGTCTTTGAGTGCTTTTCTTTATTGTGCTTTAAAAGCATTAGTGGCTCTTGGCCATTTTGATAAGGAGCAGTAGTGTTTGTAACATTGTGGATTGTTTGAAATTTTCCCCTTTAGCAAAACATCTAACTAGGACATGACACTACAGATATTACAGGCTTAAATCAACGTCACTGGTTCACAGTTGCTAATATTTATGGACTGTTATAGACAACATCCCAGATCACAAATTAAAAGGAGATTTAGACAGATCACAAATCAAAAACCAACAAGTGGAAGGTGTTTAGGAAAGTTTTGGGACATTAAAACAAGTTAAAATGCATTGTGGGATCTTAAACTGTACTGGAGGGTTGAACATGGTTCTTTCTTTTACTGGTGGTGCAAAGGATTCATCAATTTATCTTCCACACAGACCACTCAGATGCTTACTCAGTCCCGTGTCGTTCCAAGATTGGACCACTGCAACTTGCTCTAGGCAGGTTTGCTTCTGAGTACCACACAACCTTTGCAACTGATACAGCTGTGTTTGAACTGATACCATGTTGTTTTCTAAAATTCTCCCACACCACCCCATTGCACTGATTTCTTCACTGGCTTCTTATAGTTGCCCTCAATAAATTTAATACACTGATGCATGCCTACAAAGCCAAAAACAGGCCAGAACCCACTTACTTCAAAGCACTTATCACACACAGCACTGCACCAAACTCCCCCTGATACTTCAGCCCAGCGTCCCAGCATCCCACCATGTCTTATGGTACAAGAAGGGTACATATGAAGACTTTGAACCTAGCTGGTGAAATGAACTTCCCCTAGATGTCCAAACAGCTGAGACTCTGAGACTTCAAATGGCATATCAAATCGCTTTCCTAAATACTTAAACTAGCAGTTTAAAAAAAGGTGTCTGTGTGCTTGTCTTGAGTGATGATATTCTTAGTCCGTGATCCAGTGAACCATTATCAATCTATTCACTGATAGGGACTTCAAAAGTACGTCTGTAAGTCGCTCTGGATAAGAGCCAAATGCCAGAGTGTCCAAAATCCTGCATTTTTGTTGGATTGAAATAGACTAGTGAGGGTTTTGGCATATGTTTTTGATCAAAACTTTCATTGATTCATTGTGTACTGCATTTAGAGAAGGTCATCCTGGAAGAGATGACTCTCATCAATCAGATGATTCATCATAGTATAAGCATAACTTTGTACTGATTTGCAATGACTCTTGACTATTATCTCTTGTTAGTGAAATAACTGTCCCCGACATTATCACAAAGCCACCAGCTTATAACTGTCACTTAGCTTAAGTAACTGGATTAATGGCTAATTGTTTATTATTTGCACAATTACAGTATAAGATTTAATGCCTAATGATATGTGATCATATCAATGTCTATGCAACATGTTACATATGATATATCTTCCCTCATTCTGTATCAAATATCTTTTCTCATTCTCATCAAGAACTTATTCAGCATGTTCCAGATGAACAAATCAACTTATCAACAATTTTCTCTTTGCATATCAGTCTTAAGCTTTATAAAAACCTGGTGGTGGTGTTGAAAATGAATGCTTTCTGGGGCATTATACACAAATAAACAGTCAAAGTAATTATGCATGAATACCAGAAAGTGCTTGGCTTTGACCTTTACACACTGCTAATCAAAAGTCTTTGCCATACACCATATATCAGCCACACTGTAAACAATAAAGAGTGATTTAAATGAGCTTCTCAGTATAGAACATCTGCAGAGAGACTGGACACTGAACTGGGATTCCTGCCTGGATGAATGGTCTGAATGGTTTGACAAAAGGCTGTCATTAGAAGATTTTGTTTGTGCTTGCCAAGAGGGAGAGAGAGAGAGAGAGAGAGAGAGAGAGAGAGCGAGAGAGAGATGGGAGAAAACTTTCTTTTATTCAGTGCAGCAGTGTTTTTTCTCTTACTTCTTCAGGTAAAGAGCTGACGAGTCAGAAATAAATCTTAAAAAGAAACGGTACATTCTGGAAGACAAGGAGAGGATGGGGCTCAGACTGGGGCTCAAACTTTTCACATGAATATGTTCTGAGAAAAATATTTAACAATGGCCACTGTCTTTAAAAAAAAATCTAATAAAAGAAAGAACGAAATAAAAATAATAATACTAATCTATTCTGTTTTTTAAAAGTTTACTTGTTCCTGAACAATTTATTGCATTTCAGAGCATTCCATCAAAATGTTCCTTTGAAAAAAAAAAATGGCATCAAGAAGCACTCGTGTTGTTTTGTCAGAGCCCTTTTGTAGAAATGCCTTTTCATACCAAACAGCTGGCACACCACATCTGAAAAACAGGCAAATAAATAAATAAATAAATAAATAAATAAATAAATAAACTATTTTGATTTAAGAGACACTGGTGTGCAGGGTAATTATTACCAACTAAGATCTAATGTATCTTCATGTCTATGCATCAGCAGTAGCTTTCCAAAGAAAAATTAAATTTTACAACTTTCTGATAAATAAAAAGACTGACGTTTTGACACATTTATCTAAGCGACTAGTAGTCATTTTTTCATCTTCCAAGGAAAATAGAATACCAAAAGTATGCAGGTTCCAGTATAATTGCTGCACTCTTGATTTAACAGAGTTTACTATTGATTATTTCTGCCTTGAACATTTATTTTCAATGACCAAACAAACAATATTTATAACGCTTATAAAAAGTTGCAACTTTTTTTTTATTATTATTATTCATTTTAATGTAATCTATTACAAACTTCACAAAATTCATGGAAATGACAACATCAATGCTTTACGTTGGTTTGCAAAACCGTTCATCATGCATATTTACTGAAACCTAGAGAGGTGGAAAAGAGAGGGGAAAAGCACAAAAAATTATAATTAAGCCAAAAACAATGAGTTGTTTCATGCTGAAAAGCTGCAATGGATGACCTCTCACTGTAGTGCTGAGATACGAGAAGGAGGAAGCAGGTTACACAAAACCCGTCAGACTGTTTTAGTCCCAGCATGCACATCTCATATAGTAAGCACTGGCACTTGATGGGTGGCATCATGTCAAAGAAAAACAGTCTGGTACTGATTTGTGTCTACATGTCTTGTATAATGTTTCAGTCATTATCTCCTCAAGCAGATGTTCGTTGTTTGAAAAAGTCAGTGAAAGTCAGTATCTAGTGCTGAAAGAATTGTTTGCTCCTCTTCATTATGAACTGAATCGGGTATCACTTGACTTGTGAGTTTATACAACAAAAATGTACACAAATCATTGTAAGAAATCATTAAAGGCAAATTATTATACAACAAATCTGACCAAAAAATAAAAAGATTACAAGTGGACTAAATCTGAAACAGCCAAAATGAGCAAATGCATTGGAATGACTAACAAATCATTCATGCCTTTCCATTGTAAACGTTTACCAAAATAATGTGCATGACTGTTTATAATATCAATTGGCCAGATAAGTCAGAATACTATACATGCTTATTGTGACTGAACCAATACAAAATTGGTTGTTGAAAAAGGTACCCTCTAAAGTAAACCTACCACTCTGATCAAACACACTTTCTGAGGTTTACCAGACCATTTTCAGGACTAGGCTATTTGCAGATAGTAATAACATAAGGCTATTTAACATGCATATCCTTATTAAACATTTATGAGACATGAGTTATTGCACCCAATTTATATTAACACATCAATAAAGATCATCACATAGGGACGGGGAAAGAATCAACCAGGATCAGGATTTCAAGAGCACAGGTCACTCTATCAAGCAGACCTTTGATTTAATGGACTAATTGAAGGTCACTCTAAATCATATGAAACCAGTGTTGAATGGAATTGGAAAATTCCATGCAACTAATTAAATGATCACAATTTATGTTCACTAATAGTTTGAGTTTAGCCTTTTCATAATCTATTGCACAGCTATCACTGAAGAATTTAATAGAAAAATGCATAAAAATCGCAGGTAAAACTCCAGCATTGTTGGAGATGTGTATATCAGAATGCGGCAGTGAATGCGATTAAGCCCTGCTGTTCATCGAGAGTGTTGATGCACCGTAAGTCTCCCAGGAAGCACCTATTCTAACTTAACACTCATCTAGATTTAACTGTCAAAAACTAGAAATAAGAATATTAACAATGATTACAGTTTTGCCTAGTGAGTTCAGCATGAGCCTTTGTGTAATTTTAGATGAAAAAAATGACCAAAGATATCAAGAACCTGCAAGATTTTAGTAAGTCTGATCTACAAGTGTGCCTCTTGAAGCAAATTCTGTGATATATAACGTTATATATTTATGTTGCTTTAGAAATTTTCAAGCGTTAAGAAAACACTTGTGCTTTTCATGCACTTGGGTTTATATGTTTTGTTAAATGAACTTTTGATACCTGAATATATTTCCATAATTTCTCAAAACTGTAACCTACAGTAAGTCTGCACTGAGAGCCACCTTCAAAAATGTTACTCTCCAAATAATTCTCCAAATCTTAAAAACACCATTCCTTAAACACCATATCTTAAAATGAACACAATGTGTACAATCTACTATATTGCAATCCTTTCAAGGGCATTGTGTAGTTAAAATTAACTGATATCTTACTGTAACCACTAGTAGTTGCCTAAATTATTCTCTTTTTATCATATATTTACAAAGGTGGCTGCCACACATTGGAATATGACTCTGTCCTAAAACTATTGTACACTTACTGTACTGTATAAACCTTTCCTGATGCGGCTGTGCCGCGCAAGCAGAAAACAAATGAAGAAACGCAGCAATTGCCTCTGGAGAGCATCTCTTATTTACGATATACAGTACAGACTCCTAAATAGAAGTCTATAAGTCTCAGATTACAGTATGTACAACACACACTGAACAAACTCCAAAATGAGAACGTTAACTACGCTTGAAAGAATATCCAGGTCCTGTCCAAGTATTGAGATATTTTTTCATAAAGAATCAAAGGGTTCTTGCCACACAAAGAGCATATAAACACTAAAAGAGTCGCTGGTCGTTGTTCAGACACGGTATGGAGTGTGAGTCTTACCCTGTGGCCAATACTTGATTATTTGTGCTGTATAGTATGTCCACTTGTAGAGAGAATGCCTGTTAGGTTGTGAAAAGATCCAGATATGAAGAGGGAAGCCTGGAGGTAAGGCCTGTTTTGTCTTGTCTGAACTGGGACTGTGTAAACTCAGATATTGGAGGTTGGGCTAAGCACAGCAGGACTACAGTCTGGTGGAGTCTGGTTGGGTTTGATGCCTTTTGATTTCATGTAAGAGATTAACTGATCAGGGATCTCCGCTAGGACATCTTTGGCTAGCCGCGCCATGCTGAGGACATGGTTCCCTGTCCGGTCCATGTAGTCCCGGAATGGCACAAACTGTAGTGACACAATGAACAGTTCGTTTTAAATGAGCAAGTGCAATGTGGTTGGATTTGTGGTTGGTGCAATTAAGTAAATCATAAAATACAATCCACCCCTAAACCTTGTGAAAGCATATTTCTAAATAGACAAAAAGCCTCCATTCAAGCCCTCTTGTTCTAATCAATCACGTGGCATCACCTACTGTCAGGGGTCAAACATTTCTAAATGCATAGAGAGACAGATAAATATACATGTACAAGTGTCACAAACGAGAAGTAAGCAGAGGTAAATGCAAGATTTTATTTGATTATTAGTATAACACAAATAACTAATGCCATAAAACATAAACCATAACATAAACACAAAAGAACAGTCAGACTAAGCAATGCTGAGGAACACACAATTATGACTAAAAGCTTGCCCACTTAAAAAATGATGTTGATCGCGGGGAAAAACTGAACAGGTATGAGTGATCACTGGGACATGTGAAATGCTAGGGCTGATGGGTAATGCAGTTTAGTGTCAATTTCAATATAACCATGACAAAAACATGTGACTAAAATGCAATCCCTCAGACCACCTCATAGTTTGTGTGAACAGATTTAATTCTATATTAGATGTAAGATGTTTCCATAGTTCTCTAGAATCATACAGTATAATTAAAGGCTCTGAACCTTTTGTGAAAACACAACGGCTCATATGTAGTTCCCTTTTTCAAGTTTTATGGAAATAATTGGGGTTGTGCAATGCTTCTTTTTTCTTTTTTTTTTTTATTTATATTGAGACAAAATGGTGTCCAAGAAAAATCCAAGAGAACCTTTTTAAAAAAGCATTTATTTAAGTCTAAGTGGCTTTATGTAGTACAAACACTATGAGCAATACTACCTGAACAATGTCTCTTTCTGCCAGCTTCCCTCTTGAAGATATTCTGATGTCGTCACCATCCAACTCAACCATGGCTGAAAAGATAAGTTTATCATAAGTGTCATCATATCATCATATTACCATGTCAACATGCCAAATTAAAAGAGAAAAAAGAGTTTTCTCCTGAATGTATTGTAAATAAGCACTGGAGGCAGATGGTGCTCCATGCTCATTACATTCAACAGCTGTGAACTTATTGCAAATCCAGCAGGTTGACATCTGCTTATTATCCAAAACTTCCAAACCTCCACAATTAGAGGATGTCTAACCCCAAAAATCACTCTTTATTTGGCTCTAATCCTGGAAGCATGACTGCAAAAACTCAGGTTTAATGTTGGAGTGCTAAATATTTATGGAGACTGATGTCTGAAGTGACAAACATTAAGGATGCAAAGTGACCTTCATTCTTACCATCAAACTCAGCCTGGCCGACTCCAACAATTATAATGGACATTGGGAGTTTAGCAGCCTGTAAGGGGAAAGAAATTAAGAGTGACAGAAATGTACTGAGGGAAAACTGGTAATGATTTTAATAAATATCAATCATTAGAAACATCCAAATTAATCCTAATACAAGAACACACATTTAATTGGATGTTAATCAGTCACAATCAGTGCATAAATTTGAACATAGTGACTATAAACTGTGGAATATGAATTGTTTGCCAGAATATTTCTTGAGAAGAAAGCATCAGAGATTTAGTCTTTCATTAGTATCTAGACCACCACATTTAAACACAAGCACTGGCCTTTAAGTCCAAAAGGTTTTAAGAGAAAATGCAGACTATATTAAATTTCCTGTCAAATGTAATATGGTGTAACATAAAAGCAAGAGAGAAACAAATAAAACAATGTTAAATGAATAAGAAAAAAAAACAGTGTAATTAACATCTAATAAGAGTCTAGGATGTTGCCCATATATTACTTCATGAATACTCCTAATTGGATTCATCACTGTCACAAGAGACAGTTGTAGGGCAAGGCAGGTAGGGCAGATTTATTAAACAAGTAACAAGCTGCCCAACACATTTGGCAAACTCATGATCAATAATATCTGTTCAAGGATGTGGACTCATGTTTGTAGAAGCCATGTTTGTAGGCCCCAATGCATGATGGGATTTGCATATCAGGGACAGGGTTAACCTAACAATCACAATTTGTTTCCCTTTTAAAAACATGCTCAGGGTTTGAATGAGAAGCAGACTGAGCAACTGTACATTCTTGTAAGACAGCTTGTTTTAAATTGTGTAGTATATTGTCAAAAAGTGACACTAGAATTAACACTGCGCCTTGCTTGAAACAATAAAAAAAGTTCAAGGTCTGAATTGTCTGAAAGGAACACAGCTCTGGATTTAAAGAAGTCAACTTCTGCAAACACGCTCTGAAGAATAACTAAAAAGTTTTAACAAATGATCTTAAAAAAAATAATAATAATATTTAAAGCTATACAATTCACAATGGTTGTAACTTCTGTCATCAAAGGAGAAATTAGCCACATGAAATTCATTAACAATTTCCCCATTACTATCTAATGCGGAAGTCGTGGCCTAATAGTTAGAGAGTTTGACTCCTAACCCTAAGGTTGTGGGTTTGAGTCTCAGGCCGGCCACGAATGAGGTGCCCTTGAGCAAGGCACTGAACCCCCCAACTGCTCCCCGGGCGCCGTAGCATGAATGGCTGCCCACTGCTCCGGGTGTGTGTTCACGGTGTGTGTGTGTTCACTGCTGTGTGTGTGCACTTTGGATGGGTTAAATGCAGAGAACAAATTCTGAGTATGGGTCACAATACTTAGCCGTATGTCACGTCACTTATTATTAATGCTTTTATTGAATAAAGGAATATCATTAGGCCAAATGACATCAGGAGGTGTTTTTCTTTTTAGAAGAAGTGTCATTACATTAATGTGTTATTCAGTTTGAGTATAGGTGCTGTATCTGTAGGTAATATGGTGCTTAACTGCCAAGACTGTCCATTATTGGAAGGAAAAAATGGGAAAATACTCTGTTAACTCCTCTAAAAGGGAATAATAGAACATTTGATTATTTTCCTTCAATACAAAATTAAGACTAGAAGAGGTCTATGAGCTCTAGATGGAACTGCATAAACATGCAATCAAAATTAACAGGAGGCACAACCCCATAGTCACAAAACACACACAACCCTGTTTTCAGTCCTTTCAATCACTCAGATGAGTCAGTCATTAGCTCACAAAATCACAAGCCAGTAGCCAAGCACAGACATCTGTGGGACTTAATCAAGCACAATTAAACATTAAGTGGCTATAACAAGTCCAGATTTAATTGCCTTTAGCTTAACTCTGTAATAATTTGATTTGATTCAGAAAAATAAAAAGAAAGAACACTGCAACAAGGTGTAGAGAAAAAAAGGAATACAGAATGTATATATTACAACACATAACGTCAATGTGTGTGTTCCAGAGATGAAATCATTTGTATGTTATTGAAATATGGCATTTGTATGTTATTGAATTTAGAAAATGTCTGATATGATAAAATAATATATTGACAGAAATGCTTAGCAATTTGCTGCCTATTGTCTGTTATTCCTATTCATATATGACATACTATATGTAACTGTAATACTGCTCAGGAAATGTAATACTTCTTATAATAAGAGCAAGAATCATAAGACTAATATAATAAGGTTAATAATTCTAAATGAACAGTATATATAAATCTACACTCACTGAGCTGAGCACTTTATAAGGAACATTATACTTATACTGGGTATTGCCTCTATTTCTCTTAGAACAGCCTCAACTCTTAAAGGCTTTGGTTCTACAAGATTTTAGAAACATTCCTTTGAGATTCTGGTCCATGATGAGTTGATTACATCACACAATTCCTGAGGATTTTAGGTACACTTTCATGCAGCTAATCCTCTGTTCTACAACATCCCAAAGGAAACAAAGAACTAAGAATGCTTTAAAACTTATCATCATGTTCATGAAAGAAGTTTGAAATAACTTTTGCTTTGCACCATGGTGCTTTATTACGCTGGATGGAGCCATTAGAAGATGGTTCATTTGTGCCCATGAAGAGATGGACACAGTGGCAAGTGGTGATTGATTAATTGGTATTTAGTCACTCAGAGTGTGCCATGAAAACACCAGCCTGTACTGTTGACTCAAGGCAGGTTGGATTCATGGTTTTATGCTATTGGTGCCATATTTTTCAATCTTCAACTACATATATGGCATTTTGCAGACACCCTTATCCAGACTAACTTACATTTAGTTTATACAACTAAGCAACTGATGCTTAAGGGCCTTAGAGTGGCTACTTGGTGGTCCTGGAAGTCAAAATATGACCTTCTGATCAGTAGTCCAGCATCTTAACCATTGAGCTACCAATTGTGTTTCTGTGTGCACTGTAGCCTCAGAAGAATTGGAACCTCATATAGTTATCTGCCTCAAGAATCAGTGTGTTGTACATTCTGAATTGCCTGAGTTGAGTTAATTGAGTTAACCTTAATGGTTATCTGAGTTACTGTAGTTTTTCTGTCAGCTCGAAGCAGTCTGGCATTTCTCAGCTGACCTGTCTCATCAACAAGGAGTTTTCATTTACAGAACTGCTGCTTTTTCTTTATTGCACCATTCTCACTAAACTCTAGAGACTGTGTGAAACTTCCTGAAGATCAGCAGTTCTGGCACCACAGTTAAAATCACTGAGATCACATTTTTGATGGTTGCTGTGAACATTACCCAAAGCTACAGAACCATATCTGCAGGATTTTCTGCACTGCAGCTGCACAACTGACTGATTAGATAATTGCATGAATGATTATATGTACAGGTGTAAATAAATCTACAAAAAATGTATTTGCTGTAAAACAAGATGATTAACCCATTTGCATGATTATATAGTTTGCTAGAAACCAGGAAAAACATAGAAAGAATCAAAATCAGCTAATACTTAGAAATTTCAGTCAAATGATTTGTATACCGGGCGAAGACACTGGCAATTTCTCACTCACTAATCCCTAATCAAATAAAGTCAATAGGCAGAGCTGCAGAATTTTACAATATACGGATGATTTCCAGTTTCCAAGCTATTAAATTGAACAAATTTCATAGTAATTGTGATTAAAGCTTGCAGTTACATCTATAAATTATAGAAAGGATGGCCAATAAAACAGAAATGATGCAAAACAATTTGATGAGAGGTCAAAAGATAAATTGAGAAAGCTGCACAAGTTTTGGAATGGATTTGTTCAGACACTGCCAGAATACTTTTTGGCAAATGAAACAAGAAATTGATGGTGAAAGTAGGTCAGTGTTCTTGGAAAAGCTTTCAGGGGCTAGAGTTCATCACAAAGAAAAGAAAACACACACACACACACATACACACACACAACTTTTTTACTGCCCCTATGGCAATGCCACAAGCTTTTTCATTGCTCAGTCTCTCTTTTTTGCTGGTACTGACATTCTGAATCTCACACAGTGAACATCAACATATCTATTCAGTTACATCTAAAGTACAATAAACATAGAGTAATTAAAAAACACATTCAAATCATCACCATGATCTTATAATGTATTAACCCTGACAGAAGGGTGCAAAAACAAAAATATTGGCATGTACCCCTATTGACACAATACCCCTATTCTGCTCATTCATTATATGAATTTTCATGGTCAACTACTCCAATCTTTCATCAATAAATGAGCACAAAGAACAAATGGTATCAGAGCAATCCTTTTAAATATGTGGTGAAACTTAAGGATATAAATGAGTCCTTGGAAGTGGGGCAGAAAGAGAAAGAGAGAGAGAGAGAGAGAGAGAGAGAGAGAGAGAGAGAGAGAGAGAGAGAGAGAGAGAGAGAGAGAATCAGGATTCGAACTGGAACAAATGAATTAGGGTGCAGTCACTGATTCTGTCACCTTGGACTGTCAGGTCAGGAAATCCTTCTGCATAATTTAACCAACAGCTGTGAAAAAGAGAACAGCTTCACATAGCAAAGTGCCCAATTTAATTTACTCCACATAAAAAAAGACTGGCTAGAGAAAAGATGAAGAAGAAGAAGAAGAAGAAGAAGAAGAAGAAGAAGAAGAAGAAGAAGAAGAAGAAGAAGAATATACTGTAACTCAACACTTATTCAATCATGTTCAGAATATGATCCACCTTAATCTAGGTACAATGAAAGTGCATGAAGCTGTTTGTCACATAAATATAAATATAATCTAGTGACCTAATTTAAATCACCAGGGAGTTAATAAGGAGTGCTACAGGATCATTTTAATGAATACAGTCTTTGTTTGTCTCCCAAACTTCATGCTTGAGCATGCTTGAGAAGGCATCACAAGAAAGTTAAAACCTCTCTAATTTTTTAAACAAACATTTAATATGACATTAAAAAATCTAATTTGCTGTTTTACAGGTCTAAGAACCTTAAAAAGAAATAGAACTGTTCATCAAGGATGGTATTAAATCTCCTAGTCTGAGTCTGGTGGCAGAAAAGCGATGCTGATGGATGTGAAGAGACAGAGCAGCAGACAAGATCTTAAAAGGAAGGTGTGGCTGTTCTAATGGTTTGACTAACAGTCGCAAATTCCCTTTAAATCCAGTCTGCTGGGTAACTGATGGAAGGGACGCAGTTTTCCTGGCAAGAGAACTTCTGAAGTTGTAGCTGCTGAGAGAGCTTTCAATCCTCCTGAAGACAGTTTCGTGTAAAGGCATTTTGTTTTAACATGATGCAATAAACTCAGAAACACTGACAGTTTTGTAAACAAAGAAGGAGAAACCGCTAGAAGGAGGTGTGTGTGTGTGTGTGTGTGTGAGTGTGTGTGTGAAGTTGTTTGAGTATGTATGTGTGTGTGTGGTTGAGGAAAATATACGTGTGTTATATGTGTGTGTGAAGTTGTTTGAGAATGTGTGTGTGCACACGTGTGTGTGTGTGTGTTGGAGGAAAATATACACATGTAATTAAGAGATACTCACTTTGACAATGGCTTCTTTGGTCTGAGCCATGTCTGATATAACTCCATCTGTGATTATGAGGAGCACAAAGTACTGTGAGCCGTCTTCCACTACTGCCGCATATCTAATACACACAGTTCCACACAGAGAAGAAACCAAGCATCAGCATACTCCAAAGTATACAGAAGTGTCGCACCTAAAAAAGTGAAGGACTTATATTGCTTAATGAATGTGTTTAACACTCCACTGATTAACCATTAATATATCACACGAGCAAAAACAGATCATGAAACAAACCAGTGAACCCGGTTATAATCCATTTTTCACAGGCAGCCTGAAATCCATGCATTTTCCTCTTGGATGCCTCTTGATCTCAGCCTCTGCATTGTTTATCATCATCAAATTCTGTGATTCAAATCGGTTCATGCATGTTACAAAACTATAAAAGATCTAGCTGGAGATTAAATCTCTCTGGTGTCACAGCTTCTGGCAGTGATCTCGTCTTACGTGCTTAATGTAAAATCAAGCAGCCGGGTTTGACATGCATGCTGTCATTTGTTCCTTGAGCCTTAAACTGAAACGAATGCAACTCAGAAAAAATGTCAGCTTGTCTCATTAGTATAAGATAATGACCTTCAAAAAAAATGGACACTGGGTCCCATCAGGTCCCATAAAGTAATATCTTTTCTGTCTTGTCGAGGCCTGGCACATAATGACATGTTTAATTAAAAGCTAGACGAGAGGATTAGGCACTCTCTACAGCACCCGTTCATTTCAGTTAACTACAAGAGGCATTACTTTTCTGTCAGTGGGCAGCAAACAACAGCATGTGTCAAGCCTACTACTTGACTGGCACTTTAATTTTCTCTTTATTCGTGTTCTGTGTACAAACACAACTATTAATTACTGTTATTGCCATGACTTTTAAATGATTCAAACAGAGATAGTTTTTAGATGAGTCTGAATATAAAACAATGCAACCATTAAGGAGTTTTGTAACCATCACCCCAAAGCTGATATCTTTTTCCATAACATCACATCCAAAAGGGTTTTACTTGACTTGTTCCACACCAATCTGCCAGCTTTCATTAATTAAAATATCCTGTGATGTGTTGAATTATTTTGTAGTAGAAACTTCTGTGAAAGAAGCTAGATCCTGTTATCACATGTATTATAGAAACTATAAACAGTCATTTCCTCACACTCTCTTTACTTTTATGTGTTGAACTTAAACAAACAGCTTACTGTACCTGCAAATGCACCGAAACTGGAGTATCCTTCTAAAAATCTCTAAATAAACATCTCCGAGAAAGCTACACTATTTTAATGAGCACAATTTATATGGAGCCTCCAAAAAACTAGTCTCTAAGTCCTTACTTAATGACACATCCATATTATTGCAATAATGTGAACCTTGCAGCTGGAGTGACTCTCAGAGATGCTGGTATAGAAAATGAATCAATCATAGCCAAGCACTATGGTATAAATTGATGCAACATATTGCTGTTGTTTTTTTAAACTCACCTCGCTACGTGATTGATGACTGGGGAGAAGTTAGTCGGTCCATAAAGCTGAACCGTCTTGAGACTCTCGTGGTACGCCTCTAGAATCCCCTCCATACCATTACAGTATGGGTTATCTATGTTACCATTCTTTAATTAAAAATAAGAGATCAAACATAATATGTACATATTAAATAAATCATATGGAAAGTGAGATATCCTGTCAATCAATCAACGGCACAGGACAATAATAAACAATCTGCTCATCACAAGGCATAAATGAATAGTTGAGTAATGCTCCGTGAGCGAATACAGATATGAACTTATTAAAAAGTGCCTGGATTGTGCAAATGAGGGTATAGTGAAGAGACAGAGAAAGGAAGAGAATATTAATTAAGTGTATTAGTTCACAGATATGAAGAATGCTGTATTGAGACTCTGAAGCAATATAATGGGTTTGCACAAAACTCTACAAACATATTAAGTGTAAACAAAGAAATTTGTCATATAAAGTAATAGTTTCACATACATATTTAAGATTGCAAACAACACCATCAAAAATTTAAACATAACAACAGAGAAACTCAAAAATGGGAACAAAATATCCACATATTATGCAAATATGCAGGACTGTAAAAATTATATTTTAATACTTTGGCTATTCAGTAATGATCAGTGAGCAGTGCAGCTCTTACCAGGGGGAACTCGTGAGACACTCTGCCATCAGGGGGTAGTTTGGCACCAAAGCCCAGCGCAGGGAACATCTTATCACTGTCATAATCCTGGATGATCTCCCCGACAGCCTTTAGTGCCATAGCATAGGCGTTCATCTGGTACGGGTTCATATAATGGAGAGATGTGGACTGAGATGGGTTTCCTTAGAGAAGAGAAATGAGCAATGAGAACATTCTGTTTTACAGAGAATAACCTGTTGCAGAAAATGGTGGAAATACACCCCTTAAAAATAATAATAATTATAATGCAACTGACACATGGCACCTTTATAGAATAGAAACACGTCATTATAGAAGGAAGACCCGATAGAAACCCGTGAGATCCAAATGTACAGTTATGCATTTCGGTGGCAGCCACGTCTTTGCACTATTTTCTATTCAAACTGAAAGAACTTCATGCATATTTATTAACTAAATTAAAGTGACTACGTTCTATTACATGTGAATTCGTTGAGTAAAGAGATTCTTTACTCAAAGAAAAGCATTAATCATCCTTCTTAAAGTCAATTACAATGTTTTAAAAATCTATTTTTGTTCACATGTAACATTTTAGATGCAGATTAGAGTTTTCTTTTGTTTCTGTGCTGTAAGATCGACTATGCATCATTAGTCTGTAATTAACATTTCTGAGTGCTTGCTCATATACAATAGGTGGATATTTACTCAGAGAAAATCCTTATCTTTAATGCTCCGGATGAGTTTTAATGTTAATAAATAAATCTAGTAACAAGGAAGAAAATTCCAGGAGAAAATTCTCACCATTGGAAGCAGTGAAATCAATAGCCACGGTGAAATGGATCTGAGTGCTAGAAAACAGGGAGCAAGACATGGATGAGAAATAGAAGGAATGACTACAAGTATCACTTGGAAACACAAAAACACCTTGACAGTGAGCATTAATATCAAACTCCAACTCATCTCGAAGCGTAAACTCTCCGGATATCGCCTCAGCACGGAGGCCATCTGATTGAGCAAACTAGTGCAATCACAGGCTCCCTGTGGGCCTACATTGTGTTAGTTCATTCTCCCACTGTGCATCCTCTGCCTTTGTTCATCTCTGTCCTGGCATCCTTCAGAATCTGCTTTGGATTTAGGACAGTTTTTCCAAACCCAAACCATTCTTTAAGTTGTTATGATAGCGGCTGCACAGTGGATTCCAACCAAATCAATCTGCAAAGGACAATCTGTATCAACACCTGCGAAATCATCCTCTTTCATTCCAGCCAGCAGGGTACTAGTGTCAGGTCAGCAGGAGACACAGCCTAGCTGTTGATTGCAGGTGCTTGTCCATCATTTATTCCCTTCACCTGTCACAGCTAGCTCCCCACAAACCCCTATAACAGGCCATTATAAATGTATGAGGATGTCAGAGCTCATGGAGGTTGAATATTGCTGATGGCTGTCCAAAGTGCAAGCCAGTAGAGATTAGATCTGAAGAAAGATTCCATGTATATCATGTTTTTTTTTTTTTTTTTTTTTTTTTTTTGATTTGAGAAAAAAAGTTTTTGACCACATAAGCAAGTCTGTTTGAGATGATGGTTTTACAATGGTATCTGTTTTTTATCCTCATGTATTTTGTTTTTTGTTTTTAATATTTAATATAATATTATATTATATTAAATATAATAGAAACAAACACATAATAAAAATATGCTTCATTAAAAACATTATTCACTGTACTCATTTCTTAGGGTGGCATATGTAATAAAATATGTCCTCTATAATAAAGCACACATCTGGACAGCTTTAACACAAAACAATCAATTTCTGCAAGTCCACATATCTGTTATATGATAAAATTGTTATATCACATTTATTCTCAAAACACTACAATGCTATTACAGCATATGAAAAAAAAAAAAAAAAGTTTGCCTATAGCTCATTATAATGGGTTGTTTAAGCATCTTGTGCTCTTTACTTTCTTTTCTTTTCTTTTTTGTAGCAATTGAAGTTTGGATTAAACCCATGTAGGCTAATGAATATACAAACTTAACAGTAAATATAGTGATTTTAATAATGGATTGTGATTCATCCCACTGTAACAAACGTTACTTTGAAAATTTCGGGTGTCAATTTCTAAAGGACTGATAAAGGATTCATCATTTCTTCATTGGCTCAAGTGTTTAAAAAGCCGGTGTGCATTTAAATAGTTTTTATTCATTTCTTTATTTTTATTAGGTGTGATTGATAGAGATTTGGCTTTGGACTACAATCGAACAGTTTTACACTCAAGGCTATATAAATGAACATTTTTATATTGCCAACAAATTTACTTGGTTTAAGCAAGCACAATTTTTGGCCCTGTAGTACACAGTTATAGAAGGGAAATGATTTATAATCACTGTCTGGTGCCACCGAGATGAAGATGGGTTCCCTTTTGAGTCTCTTTTCACTCAAGATTTCTTCATCATTTTGTCTCAGGAAATTTGTCCTTGCCATCATCATCTCTAGCTTGCTCATTAGGGATAAATTTACAACTGTATAAATTAAATGTATGATTTAGATGTTTCTCTAAAACTGCTTTGTGACAAGTTACTCTTAAACAACACAAAGATAAACTTTCGTCTGCTTGAATATGTTCAGGAAAATTTTATTTTTTGCCATCACTGTTCTTTTAATTGTGGTTTATTTTGTTCCTTCTTCAGTTCAATGCAGTTAGAACATGATGTTAGTACAATAGTGTTTATTTATATATCTGTGTATACTTACTTATTTTCATTACTAGAACTCAGGCTTCTTTAAAGTGTTATTGGGTTATTTCACATTTTATCACAAGAGACTTGTGCATTAATCTGTGTTATATCTCCAACTACATTCCAGCTGCTCTGACTGAAATGAGTTGTTTAGGACATGGCATCGCACTATTCTAATCTTATGATGATTTTTATTTCTCTGGTCTTATTTATGAATGTCACATTCTGTATAAGTACAGTATGAATTTTACACATAGCTTAGAGACGTGTTGTTGGAACAGAGAGTAATGATTTACCTATACAGAGCTGTCAGTGGGTTTTGGAATAATGTACATAAGATAAATATGGGGAATAAGGAATTACAATGACTCAACTCTCTCTCTCTCTCTCTCTCTCTCTCTCTCTCTCTCTCTCTCTCTCTCTCTCTCTCTCTCTCTCTCTCTCTCTCTCTCTCTCTCTCTCTCTCTCTCTCTCTCTCTCTCTCTCAGCAAGTATACACAAACTCTTTCTCTCACCCCCCTTTCTCTCTCTCGTTCCTTTTTGTGAGAGCACATATGCATACACAAATGCATGCATTCTCTCTCTCTCTCTCTCTCTCTCTCTCTCTCTCTCTCTCTCTCTCTCTCTCTCTCTCTCTCTCTCTCTCTCTCTCTCTATCTCTATCTCTCTCTCTCTTTCTCTTTCTCTCTCAGCAAGTATACACAAACTCTTTCTCTCATCCCCCTTTCTCTCTCTCGTTCCTTTTTGTGTGAGCTCATATGCATACACAAATGCATGCATTCTCTCTCTCTATCTCACTCTCTCTCTCTCTCTCTCTCTCTCTCTCTCTCTCTCTCTCTCTCTCTCTCTCTCTCTCTCTCTCTCTCATTTTATCCTACACTGTAATCAGCTTGTGTTTCATTCTACTCTACCAACCGGTGGCATGAAAAATCTAAAGTCCACCATAGAAAGAAATTCAGCAGCATTTTTAGCCCAAACAGCAAAAGGCATGGGAATCATAAAAAGGGGGACACAGGACAGGTTTCCTAGTGGTGTAGATCATGCTCAAACAATACACATGGGCAATGTGTCAGTCTGCAATGGCTCGTTTGAGTGTGAAAGGTCAGTCATTTCCTTCACAGTCAAATGTCTTTTGTGCTACCTCACCCCATTTCAGTGACAATGTGAGTGTAGAATTCTGTCAGTAGGTGAGGTATAACTGTGAAACACCGCCAGGCATGGCTTAGAAATCAGGCCTGCTGCTGATCAATAAAGAGATACATGCACCACTGAGTTAGCAGAAACATTAGAGCACATTAGAGCTGTTACCAACTACAGTAATGTGAGGCCAGTTATCACCAACACACTAATTTAGATAAGGTTGGTGTGTTGTTTGTGTACGTGAGTGTGTTTAATTTATTTTACATTATTTTGTTTTTATTACACACTGCAAAAAAATATATAGTCAAACTTATCTAGTATTTCTAAGAAAGAAAATTTAGAAAGAAAATATTTCTAAGATTAGAAAATTATAATAAAGCAAATCTAGTTTTTCTTTATTGGCAAACATGTGATTAACTTTAAGCATGTATTTGTAAAAACACTAAAAAATAAATATTTGGTCCGTCAGAATTTTTTCCCAGAAATTTTCTGTATAGTATTACATTTAATCATTTTAAACATACATGGTAGAATAATGCAGTGGTAAGGTGTCTGTTACAAACCACCAGCATTGTGAGTCTGACGCTCAGGTATGATCAGTGGTTCGATTTTATTCAGAGCTTTAAAAGTATGTGATGAAATCATGTTGGATGAATGAAAACTTGTGTTATTATGTTACTTAGTTAAATCACATGGAAATAATGTGATTAATTCAATTACCTTTTTTTTCAGATTTTTTTTTCTTTTTCAGCGAAGAAGCAAAATTAATCTTATTAATTTTATCTTATCTTATTATTATAATCTTCTAATAAGAAATATTACAAAAATTAGCAAATATTGAAGATATTTTCACTTGCTTACTGTAAATATCATGCTCCAGCGCAATACCCTATCCAGGAGTAATGATTTGTAGATACTAAATACGATTTGATTATGCTTCTGATTCTGCTATTATTTATTCAGAAGGCACAGGTGAAGCTAGAGCATGGCATAATGTGAAACCAAAAATGACTAAATTGCATTTTAATGTGGTGTCTTCTTAATCATCAGTAGAATATAATTTTCTACAAAATGCAGAGCTGTAAGGAGGTGAATGCTGGTAAAAATAAATAAATAAATAAAGGCAGTACAGCAAATAATATCAATTTCAGAGCACATCAGTGTGTTAGGAGGCACGGGCCAAACCGATTAGTGTTTTTTCTGCAATCAAAGCCTCAATTTTGAAGCTCTTTTTATCTTTTCATCAGAGTAAGCTAAAGAAGACCTGGCAACACAAAATGATGATAAGTGTACTGATAGTAGCAGCTCTGTTTGTTGTGTCTGGCTTCTTCTCCTTATCAGTGATATCCAGACAGTGTCAGCTATGTCAGTGACCTTCTGCTATTGAGCTACTATTTAAAAGTAGAAACTAATGTTTTGTGTTCAGACACACTTTTCTTGTTTGGATTATTTTTCGGAATCTTTTGAATCCACCATTTAATGCTAGTTTTTAAAATGCTCAAAACAAAATTGGGGATTATTGTTCCCTTTACTGTGTCTTGCATGAGCGTTTGTACTCACCCTGCTTTGATGTAATCTAGAAAAGTATGCTCCGCCTCAACAGAGAATGAAAGCAACGTCACCTTGGGAATGAGAGAAATCAAAAGTTACAACACATATGTATACATTACGGTCCACATGGACAATCTGCTACACAACGTGCTATTTATTGTTAAACAGACAGACATCTGAATTGCTGCTCTTTAGTATAAGAACTGCACAATTGATCATTTTTCAATCGTTGTTACAGAAAACTGCAGAATCAATTCGTCAGAAAACTGAAACTGCTAAAACAGCTAGTAAAAATATTTTCTGTGCTTTGAGAATTCTAACTAATCTCAAACAATAGTGATCCTGGCACAACCCTGGCATTTGCTTTATGAAAACTGACAATTTTGTACAAAATAATCTTTATCCATGTCATATTATGGGTTCCTAAGTGTATTTTAAGGCATATCTGTCTCTAAAAACAAACTGCAGTTGGATTTTTATCCATATTGTGACACTCCAATTTGTATTGTCATTATTACAAAGGGAGAGTCAATGTCACTATGCTATTATAATGATATATGAGTATTTCATCCACCACCGCACCAATTTCTATACCAATTATCCTATAAAGCGTCAAAGGGAACCTGGACTCTTTCCCATGGAACGTGGAGCACAA
Source organism: Tachysurus vachellii (assembly GCF_030014155.1). NCBI lineage: Eukaryota > Metazoa > Chordata > Actinopteri > Siluriformes > Bagridae > Tachysurus > Tachysurus vachellii. The sequence goes on from NC_083470.1 coordinate 11,739,031, forward strand.
GGCAGGTGACTTCCTGGATGGGTGCCATTCATAGGGCCTATAATCGCATATACTCTGGACTCTGGACAATTTAGAGATGCCAATCAGCCAATAATGCATATCTTTGGACTAGGGGGAAACCAGAATACCTGAAAAAAAAAACTCCCAAAGCACAGAGAGGACATGCGAAGAGAGGCAAGAATCAAACCCCAATCCTCAAGGTGTGAGTCAAATCTGCTAATCACTAAGCCACAGTGATGAAGTATTCATGTGTCTAATTATACGATTTTCACCCCTTCAGATCAATGCAGGGATTCTAGCTGGAACAGCCTCAACAGTCCAATGTAGAGATTTATTACCTGTACAGTAATAAATGACTATACAAATCACCAAACCAGATACCTGGGACAAGCAGAATTTATGTCCAGGCTACTAGTTTTTTATTAGTTGTTGCCAGACAAGTGGGTTTAAGAAAAAGGAAAAGTCTGTATAGTTCCTATTATTGATTCCTAATACAAGACACACTGGCTGAGTTGATGGTAAGCACAGTCTACTAGAACGTTTTTATAGTAGGAGGATTAATTAGCTTTCATGATGACAGATGACCTTTTTCTGTATCAGAAATATGCCAGGAAAGTCAAAAACACTGACACAAACAAAACTGACACAAAGCCACCACATAAATCTCCAGCATAATACTGTACATAACCTCACCTTCTGGTTAAAAACAGCAAAAGAAATTTAAGATGCTACCTAGACTCGATTATCATTTAGGTGTGTTTGCAAAATATCATAGCTCCAACCTTAGCAAACATATTTGCAGATGTGCTACATTAGAAACATTGTTAGAAGTGGATAATAGTCATACTCATTTGTTTTAATTGTCTGTGTTAATGCAGCTAATGACTTTTTGCCTAGTCAGTTTCTAGGCAACCACTGGCCAACCAATGCACGAAAATAAACTATTCCCTAAAATATAACAATAATCATAACTTGATGCAGACCGACACTGACAGCGACCATAAACTGTAATATACATAAATGTAGCTGTATTGTTTATGTCCTATTTGCTTCAGTCTACTGATTAAAAACACTCAATCCATTTAATAGTGTTGGTTGTGTGTGTGTTTTTTTTATATAGAAATGAGTAGTACATAAGAATCTACCAAAATAAATATATAGATTTTAATTTAAAGATAAAGACAAGACAACCAGAGACTCACTGTTCCAGAGTTGATGTATCTTCTCTTCTTTGTTTTCTTTTTGGCATTCACCACCTGAAATCCCCAAATTACTCATCAGGGACATTTTAGACAAGTAGAAAAAAGTAAAGCATATGTGATAAAATCTTTAACAAGAGATCAAGGAAAATATTTTTCAGAAAAAATAAGGCATGAAAACAGAAGTGTATACTGAAAAAAAATAGCAGCTGTAAAACTTGGCAGAGCTGGTGTGTTGATCTGATGTCTCTGGGTCCTGCTGGGACTGTCATGCTCCATTACAACTGCTTTCACATCCTACATCTCCCCACAGGGATAACACTGTACACCTTCTACACCAACTGTCTCTTATTCCCCATCCTTATGAACTATCCAAAACACAAATTCTGATGTTCTCAGCCCTCAGAGGTAACTTTCAGCTTAATTCCAACTTTCTTTCTTCTGTTTGCTTTCAGCTAAGCTGGATTAAATTCACCAGGGTCTCTAGGTTGTAATAGTTTTTATGCTCTCTTTGTATTTTTCTCTCTCAGCCCCTGATTTATTAAAGCTTTAAAAACATGAATGAACTTGATAACACCTGCAAAAAATGAGCAGAGTTACTGACAGGGCTGAGATATAATTGTGTCTTTCACATGAACCAGAATGTTTCAATTTTATGTGACTGCTTAATCAACGTCAAAGTAAAAAAAAAAACACACTTGCTGTCAACATGAATCAAATTTTATGCCCGAATTGCAAATGATTAAATTACTGACATGAAACATACACCAAGGATCCCAACCTATGCCAACATTCACACAAACGATGGACAATTTAGAGATGCCAATCAACCTGCACTGTATGTCGTTGAACTGGGAGAGAAAACTGGATTACCCAGAGGGAATCTCAGAGCACAGGAGAGAACTTGCAAAGTCCACACACACAAGGAAGAGGCAGAGCTTGACGCCCAACCCTAGAGATATAATTCATTAAATTCCTGGTAGTTGAAGAGAACATTTTACCATTTACACATTTTTAATAATAAGTAACCTTACATAAGTTATGCCATAGTAAAATAATCCAAAAGTGACTCAAAATAAAAGGTTAATGTACCATTAATGGAGTTTGCTCTTTAGATATTCACTGCATGTCTTTACACTGAACCTTAAAGGTTTTCACTGGCACATGCCTTATTAACATTATACACACTATTTTATTCATTTATTCATATCATTTTTTGAACAGGTTTTCCACCCATCATTCTGCCTTTAGTATTATACTTTGGTTTCAGGTTCTATTTACTTTTCATAGAGCCTGAATTACATACTAGATATGCTGGAGGCCACACAGGCATGGCTAGCTTGATTGTCACTTGTCCTGGCACAATGTTGCTTAGAGGATTTTTTTTTGCCTGACTTCTTCACCTTTCTCTGGTGCTATGTGGCCTCAGTGAGGCATGGAGTGAACAGCAGATACAATTGCAGAGCCCCCTAGAAAGAAAAAAAATAAGTTCCTTTACTACTTAGCAGTGGCAGGAACAAAAGTGGGCAGAAGACACCACTGAGTAGTTGCACTGAAGAGAAGAGAGTGCCTTTTGAGATTTAGAGCTTGCGGGAGCCTAGTACAGCATTCTCACATAAAGTGACAGCCCTTGATGTGCTATCTCTGTATTTCATTTTTTAAACTTGAGGCCTTTTTTGGCAGACAGCACTGATAGCTGGACATTGCAGAAGAGACACTATATTTGTAGTACATATGGAAGTGGTTGAGCTATTCCTTATGTACTGATTTCATTGATAAGCTCTATCTGCATTTAAAAGTGAAAGCTGATGCCTTATAAAATGGCAGGCATACTGGCTGCAATGTTAGATACAGAAACGTCTCAGTGGCAGATACAATAGGCGTAAATCCTGGTATGTAAAACATATGATACATGGTTAAATAGAGGATGCAATGCAGCCTCTTCAATATCTTCAAGATCTTTAATACAATGGTACATTGCAACTGGCCCTGAAATATATAATCCCTGCCTCAAGACATGGGAGCCACAGCAATCGAATCAAATCACTGTGGCTGTTCAAGCAGTAGAGGAGACAAGTTAGGTTGGTGTAAATGCCATTGTTGGAGCTTGGTAAAATCATTCAGCACCAGCTGTCATTCTAGCAAGAAAGTTGTAACAGATGCATTAACCGAGACAAGAGCAAAACTTGTGATGCAATAGTTTGCACTTAAGTACTGATCTGCACCAGATCATTATTCCAGTGGGATTGGGTTACAAGGAGTTGATGGAAGCCAGTAATGTACCACATTGTTGCTGCTAAATCAATTCAAAACACAATGCCAGAACAGAGTAAGATCAAGTCTCTCAAGCATTTACTGAAACTGCCAGGGGATGCCAGCATTGGTTCTAAAATCACCCCGCTGATGGTGTAATAGTTCTCCTTTCTGCAACTCAACCAGTAGAGTTTAATAACAACAGCAACAGGATATCATTTACAGTTTTTACTATCAAGCTAAAGGTTCTAGACCCAAGCCAGTTTGTTACTGTCTGTGGAAGTGCAGGTGCTACTAGAAAAAAAAAAAACAGACATTATAAAGAATATTTCTGAAATAGGAGTTTAGATGTAAGTGACATTTATTTTACAAATGACTGCCACTTCAAATACAATGCATTACAGATGTGAAGTGAGTGCTGATTTGAAACCACAGATTCAAAGGATTTCAATTTCTACTTTCCAATTTCTTTGGAATGCGGATCATTTTTACTTACCCATAAGCACAGAGAGGAAAAGCATCTCCATGATTGAGTATCAAGACCAGTTACTAAGACTCATCATCCTTTGTTCTTGCTTCAGTTGTTCTCATTGGTTGTGATGTTTAGACACTAATTATACATTACTTATTATGAGGCATTGCAGTATGTTGCATAATAGGTATTTAGCTGTTTGTTCTATTTTGATGTGCATAGTTAAGCTGTTTTGTTTAATAACCAAAATTACATAGGACTTGATTGTACCTGTTTAAGGTAATGCAAAAAAAAATGTATACATTTATAAAGAAATGCAAATGTAAATGAAATGTTGCAGTTGCTGTCAATGTTTAAATTGAACTTGACTATTTAATAATGCCTTGTAGAAAACAATTAAATATGGATATACAGTATTTAGTATTTAGCACATATTGCTCAATCTAAAACTAAATACATTCCAGAAAAGTAAACAAGCTTCCAATAACTTTTTTATTCGTTTTCTAATTAAAATTGTTCAAATCCCCTATCTAGGTCATAAATAATCATCGAATATGCTGAAATAAGAAATAAGGGTAAAAATAGGGCATTGTTCAGTCGTAATAAATCTCTGGATTACTAAAAGAAACTTAGAGTATTGGGTTCTATACATAATCCAGATATTTGTGGGCAGATTACCCAGCATTGTGCTCTTAAAATGACCATTTACATTGAGCACCAAATGACATTGTACTGCACTCAGATGTAAATACTTTATACTGCACACAGCCATCTTGTCAATCCATCTATATTCAGTAAGCGATTACAGTGTTACAGGGTCACAGTGAATCTGGAGCTTATCCCAGGAACACCTAGGGGCAATTTAGCATAGCCTATCCACCTACCAGCAGTTTGTGGAAGAGAGGGGAGACAAGAGAAACCACAGGAAACCTACAAGCACACAAAGAGACAATGCAAAAGATAGGAGACCCAAGTTCAGGATCACAGAAGGGAACACCTCTGGCTGCATCACCAAGCCATATTTAATTAAAATTAATTGGCTCTCAAATATCACATAAGATGTATTAATGAACTTCACAGTTATCCGGTCTGACACGAGAGTCTTTATTTAGTAAGAACTTTTCATTTCATTTCAATTTCAATTTATTAACTTATCTTTAGTACTTAAGCTAAGCGTACAATTCCTCTTTGTGCTCCACTTTTGTTAACGGTTCTGTGGTTTTCCAGTTGACTTTCAAATTGGAAAACTGCATTTTTTTGTTTTTATACAACGGCCCCATGCCAAATAAAAACATACATAGCTTAGAATGTTTAAAGAGTATCTGTGTTCCAAAATGTTGTTATTATTATAAAAAGAAGCTTGAGCCTCCTTGTGGTCCAGCAGCAGGATCCCACGCTCTCATTGCTGTGGCCCAGGTTTGATAAAATAGAAGGGCGGTGTCATGAAGCGCATCTGGCATAAAACCTGTGCCAAACCTACTATGCGAACCACATTATACACTGTAGCGACCCTGAACAGGGACAAAGACAAGCAACATACTGTAAGTAGTAGTAGTACTGGAATTTTATAATTATTGTTGTTATACAAAGTATTAGAATTTTTTTTATTCTATTGAATTCTTTAGATGTTTTGTTTATTCTGTTCTGCTATTATCTCTAATAAATTCCTATTATTAAAAGTTCTTTTTATTATTTTTTTAATTCTCCCCTTTCCAAGTGGACAGCTGTCTTTTCATCTGACTGCAACCAGCCTGTCTCTTGCTGAAGGTCTAGATCTCAAACACCACCTGTATCCACCCCCAAGTTATCCCACTATAGTTCTACATATAGTACATAAGAACCTCAGTTATTAATCATGGGGTGTTACATTGTCGCAATCCATAATCTAAAAATAACCTTTCAATGTATGGTCCATGTTTTTGTACGAGGTTGTGTACAAAACCTGACCTCATAAAATCCAACAGAAATGTTCTGTCATGTCAGTGATACAGTAGAGTCAGTTCACCTAATGCCCCTTTACACACATACATAACACATTACTTCTATCAATGTTTCTTCAGCCACTGAGACATGACATTGACATGGCCCTTCTTCACCACTTAATCCACAGAGACACACTCTCTAATGAGTCAGTGAAATAGGGAGAAAGAGAAGACTCTGTACTACAGCATGACTGAAACCTGCTATAATTACTGTACACACCAGTCCAGCTCTGAAAATATATTATTTATATTGACAATAATCAATTTTTAACAGTACTATTTGACTATATTACATTTAAGAGGTGCATTAGTCAATATTAGTCTAATTCTGCTAGGATTTGGTCTCCAACAGTTCAGCAGATGGATTCAAGGACATTTGAAAGTTTTTTTTTTATTCTTTAAATCTACTCACATTCCCACCACATACACAAATAATTTTCCACTGAGTTAAGTATCGCAGCAGGACACATGAGGGTTTGTCATGGTAGCTGAACAGCACTTGACTTTCCTTTATCAGAAAGATTTAATAACTCCATTGAAAAGGGAATAATTTGTGATTCTACTGACCTCATAAACATTGAACTGACTCTGGCCCCGTGACAGTTCCCGGTAGCTAGTGGTAAATTCTCCAATAAAATCGTGGCTGAAAGGCAAGAAATAAAAGAGTATAATAGCTTAATGCTGTATAATTGGTACTTTAGTTTAATTTGGTCATTCTTCACTTTCAGATTCAAATAAAAAATGGTCAATAAAAATAATAAAAGAAAAACAAAAGAGAATTTGTTTAAATGTTGGTGCTGGCAGAGGCTACTTAGAAGTGACCACTTACATTGTCATTCGTGTGTGTGTGTGTGTGTGTGTGTGTGTGTGTGTGTGTGTGTGTGTGTGAGAGAGAGAGAGAGAGAGAGAGAGAGAGAGAGAGAGAGAAAGAGAGAGAGAGACCTACCTGCCATCCCTGTCCCAATCATATATTTCCACCTTAATTGACCTGAAAGATATACAACATGGGTTTCAAGAAACATAATTAGCTAGCATGAAAAATCATGTACTTTTGTCATTAGCTGCTTTCCAGTCACTTTTAAAACCGGTGTATCAGGCTGCATACAAATCACCGCCATCTATTTTCTGTACCAGTTTTACACAAGGCCACAGAGAACCTGGAGTGTATCTCTAACCCAATACATGGCACAATCACACACACTCACACAATTTAGAGATTCCACTCAGCCTACAGTACAATGCATGTCCTTGGACTGGAGGAGGAAACTTAGTACCCAGATAAAGCCGTGGCAGAAACTGAACCCCCAATCCCAGAGGTGCGTGGCAAACTGTCTAACCACTAAGCCACTGTGCTCCCACAAAGCCACATAATCATACTTAATACTAATAGACAATGCCAGCGATATTAACCTGACAAACTATTTAGTATGGAAGTGGGTAGATTTAATCTTGTCCTAAAACCAATCAATCATATCTCATTAAGTAATGTTTAGAATTGCACAGCAATGAGCATGAATCACAGAAACTTGAATCATGGTTTAATTACATTTCATCATTTATTATTATTACACTTTTAATAATTAAAATCTCATTCTTTTCATGGAGCACTAATTTTGGCAATTACACAGAGACACTCTTGATTTGTAACCTTGCTGCCACGAATAGGTAATAATCGAACACACGTTGTTAAGCATCAAACAAACCAAGCACATCGTGATGTGCAAGAATGTGATCTCATTTATTTGCTGATGCTCACGAACTGCAGAACGAGTACAAAAACAAATAGAGAAAAAAAATCTGCTGTATTCTGTCTGTCAGAGCATGTTGAATAAAAGTAGCTCAAAATAACCTCTGAGTGTGCGGAGAGTCACTAATATTTGAGAATTAACAGAGCATTTCTGAAGTGAGATGTTAGCAGGCAGAATTGGGAAAATCAGGTTGTTTATACTTTATAGAGAATCTTGATACCTGAGATTAATGGCAACATGACTAGCTGTGCTAAAATATAAGTGTGTCTGTCTAAAGCCTGAAGCCACCCTCTTCAGAACCATCCAAATGGATTCCTCCATTGACTGGGCATTTAACACAACTAAAAGGCTTAAGGAAGTACTCAATGCCTCAGTAGGAATCCCTATAGACATCAAAATACTGCAGACATTTGCAATTAGACTGGCTGACAGGGTTAACCAGTGTGTCAGTGTGTCTTACTGGGTGACACATAGCATCAGTGCATGGAATAAAATGACAGTATATAAGAGCTCTAAAGAGTACCAGCTCTGACTTAAGCATGAAATCCGACAATTAACAGAAATTCGGAAATTGGAAATTGATGAGTCTAAAGTCTATTACAGGATCCCTGAACTTCCATACCTCAGGACAGTCCAGCATAACCAATCCACATAACAGCATGTTGAAAGAACCCAGAGCCCCTGGAGCTGTGAGACAGATACCCACCCAGCGAATATTATTTACATACATAATTGTATTTTATTATAAACATAAATAAATAGACCATTAAACCAACCTAATCAAGCATAACATTTTTTTCAAAATTAGCATGTTGCCTGCCAGGTGTTTTAAAACGAGGCAAGGATTCCTGCTATAACCTCTGTCTGGTGAACAAAAATAATATATATCCTCTATGATATGCAGGATATCTGTTCATTTAAATAAGTTGAATTTAAACAAAAAAATAAATCTGCAGCTAAGTCACCCCAAGATCTAAAACTAACAAAGGCCAACTCAAGACATTTTCCAAGCTATACTGGAAGAAGAACCATGATAAGATCGAAGATAATCCCGCTACAAAGAACCAAAATCAAAACCAACCGACCAGCTACTAATCAGAGTTCAGGCTTTTGTAACATCACACTCCTTCAGCCTTGGTGAGTCAAATGCCTGAGCAAGAGAACCAGATGACTTCTAAATCAAGATACCATCTGAGAAAGTAATATAAAATCATTCATGCTGAAGGGGAGCTCTTGAAATCTTCTAAAAACGAATAGTGGATTGTATAGCCTAAGAAATATCTACTGTAACTTCAATTGCATTGATTAATCATAAAACCTTTTGAAAATATAGACTAACTAGTTATGGCTGTCTATCTGCTAAATGATTCTTCCTTCATGTTTCATCTAAGAGGTTTTTCATTTGAAGTTAAAACAGAACGTCTAAGTGTTCAGAAACTCTTAAAGCCTTCAGAAAGTGGTTGAAAAGTGGTTAGATAAAAAAAAAAAACTGAACACAATGTAAATTAATACAGCATTCTCCTAGACTTTGTTTCATAGTGCACTATTTTACTGAGCTAGATTGTGCTGGTGTTTACGATTGGTGACATTTGCTCTGTTTTAGTACATTTATTGCAGTGGCTGTTTGATTTATAGTTGTTATATATTTGTGTGTGGGGGAAGTGTGTGTGTGTGCTGTTTGACAGCACTATCTTTGCTCTGAGTTAATGCCTGTGTTCTACCACTTCATTCATGTTGGTTTCTGTGTTAATGGGAATTTGACAGGGATCAGATGTAATCTGTGGTTATAAACATATTTTTTTCTTACTCATTCTTGGCAGAATTTCAAATGGAACTCTGGAGAATTTGCGAGTAACTCCTACAACCAACAATTCCATCTGCTACTGTAATGTATGCTTGTCAAACATGGCCCAAATCTTCGCACTTATATTGATCACCCTGACAATTTTCGTCATCACAGCATTCATGTGTTCCAGCCAGAACTTGAAGATACAAGTCATTTCTTCATGAAAACTGTTACAGTATGTGATAGAGTATGTGGGTTGATATCTGAATATACATCACATGGATTATTAATGATAACAATGGAACAATGGATGATACTTGAAAATAACAAAAGCCTCATGGCTACATACAGTACAAGAAATATTAAATGCCATAAAAATACTACAAGCTGTTTGTTTTTGTAACATATATGCCATTATTTACTGCATCATGGTTTACTTGTCTTTGTTTAAATAATGCTACATTCACAAACAGCGACTCGCATCCATAAAGCAAACAGAGACTGATTCATGTTCAGTGAGAGCTGATGACTTCCTGCAACATGAGTATCAGTTGGTGACTAGATGTGGCTTTGTATCCGGCAAATCGACAAGGATATCATGTAGGAAATTGGTGCAGTGACTGCCAATGCCAATGAGTGAAGACAGAGAGTGTGTGCTTCGTGAGAAAGAGCACAAACTGCTTCTCCTTCATCATACAATACGATAGATATATACGCTGCTGAAACTTAAAAATACAACACTCTTTTCCAGAATGTTTCATTTTACCATTTGAAATGAGCCACTAACAGATAAACGTTACTACTATAGCAACCAATAGCAAGAATGTACCACTGTGACTTCATAATAGAGCAACTTGCGATTTGCAGCAACAAAATTGTTATATGTATGAAAATAGCATAACAACTGTGATATCATTAGCAGTCATCTTTAATCCTTATCACCCATACATGTTCAGGGGTTTATGATTCAAATCGTTCAGGAAGCAATACAGCTAAACAGCTTTCAAAGTACAAGGTGGATATCCCAATGATTCCACAGCTATTCACGACAAGGAACCATTGAACAAAATTAGCTATGGAATGACAGCACTGTCAATATGTATAAACCAACCTCTGTACCACAAACACACACAAGGGGTTAAAATGTGACTTAACAAAGCATGATTTTGTAATTAGCAGGCAGCCTTATGGCCATTCAAGATGATTTAGATTACAAAATAAGATGTTGTATTGCAATTGTTATAATTGTAATGTTAATTTATCCACTTATTAAGTTCAATGTTATTTGTGAGATAACTGTCAATTTAGTCGAGCATTAGTTAGTCTAATTTGGTTAAAAGGATAGTTGGGCAATAAAGAATGTAAATCAATAATGCATGTCGATATGTGCCTGTAGTGTTCTTCCTTGACCTCTGACAATCTTTTCTCCATGAAGTGTTTACTGATGTTACTGAGTTACTCTTTTTCTTCTACTTCTGGTTTTTCCCATTAGGGGTTGCTACAGGGAATCATCTGCTTCCTCTACTCTCGCACCAATTATCTTCATGTCCTCATTTAACAGATCCATATATCTCCTTTTTGGTCTTCCTCTTGACCTTACCTGGCAGCGCCATCTCCAACATCCTCCTACCAATATAACCATCTCCCTCCTCTGTACATGTCCAAACCATCTCAATCTAGCCTTTCTGACCTTGTCCCTAAAACAGCCAACCTGAGCTGTCCTGGAGCTCATCACTCCTAAAGAGAACCTCAGCATCGTCACCTCTGCTACCTCCATCTCTGCCTCATGTCTTCTCCTCACTGCTGCTCTTCTCCTCTCCTCAATGCTCTTACCCATACAGCATAGCTGGTCTCACTATTGTATTTTACACAAGATGTTACTGAGTTACTGATGATTAGAATTACATGTCAAATTGTCAGCGTGAACTTTGTCAGGAGCAGATAAAGGAGCGTTACTCAGATTCATAGTAATTTGAGGGGTATGAAAACTTTGCTGCTGATCATCTGTCCATTCTTAGAAATAGTCAGTTTACAGTATATAAGAATCATATGTATTATACCAGAAGATCAGGGGCAACGTCAGGTAAAGACTGTGAGACAGCTGTCTCTGACAGCAGTATCGAGAAAATACTGCCAGGTCTGTCAGGTTTACCCGCTTAACAAACACAAGCAAACACATTCTGCTTTTTTCTGAATCGCTTCCCAACACCTCTCTCAGATATAATGGCAGATGCAGCTGGTGCAGTTAGTCGGAGGTGCATCAAGAGCATGACTGTTATTTGTAACAATCAATCAAATTAGACCAGCTTTTCTCCGCAGGAAGCCGCATAATCCCCTCCCCTTTACACTCTTGGATACAATAACACTCACAAATCATTACTGCCTGGGGCACACACATTTGAGTATCATCATGCTACCAAATGATACATACCACGCTATTGTTGGTAGGAAATAATCCTGCTGTTGGATGGCACTGTGTATGCATACCTATCATAGTCTCCATTGCAGAGGGCTCTCACAGGGATGCTGAAAGGTTTCCACACAGGGTTGAGTGTGTTTTTCATCACCTCAGTCTTATGGCAGATAGTAAATCTGAATGCAGAATTAAAACAAAGATGAGCGAAGAGCTACTGCTACACAGACTAGCTATACAAAACATATTAATTTCGGGATGCATATCCATTCACATTCATGGATTCAGACAAATAAATACAAACATGTGATACTATGCATAAATTAACTTGACTAAAATTTTAGTCTTGGTACATTTTTGGAAGTGATGTCTGCACACCATAATGGTCTTATTGTTTGTTTGAAAAGTATTGATGTGAATAACATATTCCAAAACACTCACTTCAACATACTGTCTTGTGTTAAATCCTAAGAGTGTACGTGAACTGACTAACTCACGTTCCGTCCTCATTACTCCGGTAGAACACCATGAAAGGATCTGAGCGACCAAAGAAGTCTTTCTTGTCCAGCTTATTGGCACAGAATTGCATAGTGGCACAGTCCTGGGGGGAGTTGAGAAAGAGAAAGTGAGAGGCTGTAAATCCAATAGGATTATAGTTATAGCTTGCTCGATACAAAGAGACAGTTTGTGTTGACAGAAACAAGATTATCAAATTAAAACCAGACCATGTGCATGAAAATTTCCTTCTTAGTTTTACATAAAATAATTTTTCAGGTTTCCAGCTACAGCATAAGGAGACAAGATAATTATAATTTTTTCTGTTTTTTTTTTAATCTGTGCCTAACTGATGTTTGTGTGCAGAGGGCCAGAAGGATTAGAAAAAACAAAACAATGTGTCTTAATGTCAACAGAGAGGGTGCGATTGTGAATGTTCTAGTGTGTGTATGAGTGTGTGTGTGTGTGTGTGTGTGTGTGTGTGTGTGTGTGTGTGTGTGTGTGTGTGTGTCTGTGTGTGCGTGTGTGTGTGCGCGCATGTGTGTGCACTGAGGGATCCTTTAAACAGTAGTAATGATGCATTTACAAAGTGTTACGGAGATTACTACAATTTATAAGATATTATCAAGTTTCATTCTCATCAGTGGCACAATGAAGTCAATTTAACTGCCGGCTCACGTTAGGTGCTATTAAAGCATATGATTAGAATGAGGTCTGAAGTGGAAGAATAGGGATGGGGAGATAGAGAGATAGAAGGATAGAGGTAAATCAATGAGTGAGAAGAAGCATTAAAAAGGGAGAGAGAGATAAAAGAAAGGGAGGGATAGAGCAGCCTGCCAAAGGTCCAAGCTAAATGACAGTTTCACGGGTGTTAAAAAGACCGTTATAATCCAGCACACTTCACTAGGCAAGATAACTAGTATTCTGGCAGTTGCTTCTCTCGTAGCAGAGTGTAGCTGCAAAATAATGACTTTGAGATAAGCCAGAGGTTTGAGGCACTTGACCGAGTATGTGTTTGTGAGTTGTGTGTATGTGTGTGTGTGTGTGTGTACACTGTGAGTGACAATATAATAGGGAGAAGTTTCACTTGTTAAATATGGACAAATGGAATTTCAAACAAGGCTCTTCATACAGTAAGTGTATACAGGAGAGAAGGGAGATTGTAGTGATATGAATGACATTTTTCTATGCAAACATTATTATATAACCAAAGTGTAATATTTGAACACTGCAATTGCACTTAGAACAGTGGTGTAGTGTTACCTCATCCGCGGTCTTCAAATGTATTTGAATACCATTCTGTCCATTATGCACAATGATGAGCTTTGCTCCACCACCCTAACTTATACCTGCCATCTGTAATACCTCTGGCTATAGGAATACAATTAGCACAGCGAAGGTCATCATCATTAGCTAGAATATTGAACCTCAGATGAATACTGGAAAGAAGTGCCTGAATATGTGCATTATACCCCAGAGAGACTGTGCCTGATGTTAAAGCTTTAAGACTGGGGAGATTTGTTCTGATACTGCGAAATGAATAATGCCTAAACCAGAGAAACCAAGCATTCTATTGCAAACTGTCTGCATTATCTATGCCAGCTTTCACTAAACACAGCATACATTCTGTCTAGGAGTCTTTTTGGCACGCAAAAGAACCTGTACAAAAGACAGAGTCCAGAGTACAAAAGACTTTTTTGTCTTAATAACCATATGGTTTAAGCAGAAAGCCTACAAAAGGTGTGTGTCGCAGAGTGCTCTGAATCTGTGTCTTACTGGTCCCTGGTGGACTATAATGTTCTCCCAGCTGCAGAGTTTTATTGAATGTCATAACACTGGTGTGGCAGTAAATTTAATGAGACAACAGGGAGAAATTGAACTTGCTTTCTAGAACATTCTAAGAGAAAAAAAATCATTTTTCTTATTATTTGACTTTCTGTTATTTTCAAGTGTGATCACAAACGATTTGGATTTCCTGGATTGCTTTAGACATGACTTGAAGGCACAGATTAAGTTTAGGGAATAAATTACTGGAGATAAATGCAAATGTCTTCAGTAATCTTTTCTCGATAATTGTCATGTCTCTTTTGGTTTCAAGCAGTTTACCAAATCGTTTTCCAGTCACAACACTGAGCACATCTCCCTGTTTTCAGTAAATCTTCCAAGTTCCCTTTAGTCACTGGGGTCCTCTATTTGTAATATCTCTATTTGTGTCTCTTGTTTCCCACCAACACTATATCTTTAACTATGACATAAAGCCCTGAGATAATATCCACAAGTCTGTGTCTGTTATCAAAGTTAGAATCAGATTGTTTTTATTCACCTTGTACAGGGTGGACATGGAATTTATTTGGTGCAGTGTCACATACAGGACAGCGCATTGACCACGGAGTACAATAAAATACATCACAGCACAACACGGTATGATACAATACAATATAATACAATGTCAATCAGTACGACACAATACTACATACTACAATACAATTAAATACAATATATCTGTACAGGGAGACTGAGATCTGTACATATATCTGATGTGATATCTGGATACTGCTGATATAGCAATATGTAGTAGTATAATATAATTATTACTATGACTATAGGTGTCCCAAATCACACAGCTATGCACTGTACTATGCCTTTTTTTTAGTGTAAATAGGTGTGTTCACACTGAAAATTCCAACAAGAAGCAATGTACTTCAAGTGGATGATGATGCACTTATTCAACTGAAAAAATGAGTGGAATGTTGGATACTTCATGTACTTAATGCTTGCAGCTCTGTTTAAGTAATGGAAAAGGTGCAGGGCTATCAGGGGATGACGTTAGATGAAAAAAAATTTCCAGATGGCCAACAACACTCTGGTGGACAAGACATCTTATAAATGACTTTTAAACTAGCCCACATTCTGTGCTATATATTTTTTAACATTTTAAAAATTCACGTATTCTGCGAAAGCTTATGTGCTCTTAGCCTAATTTGTGGCTTCTAATATAATCGACTTTGAAGCGGCTTATTCTTCCAGTTATTAAAAAAAAAATGTTCCATTAAAAAAAAAGTGTTCCATTTAAGACAGCTCAAGTCTTTTAAAATTCATACACTAGACGGTACAATGCATAATACATAGTGTAAGTGCACAGTGTATAGTATTTGGATTCAGCTTTAATTAGTGTTGCTGTACAATTACTGCAGGTGTTATTGGGAGGGTGTCTATTTAGAATTGTAGCCTATGAGATGAAACTGCCTACAGTCTATACTGGTATTGGGATTTCAGGACTCTTATTCTGGGTTTTTGTTGTAAAGTGAAATTCTAAAAAAGTGTCTGAGATGAGTGGAGTCTGCCATGATTTTCCTCAATCTCTTCTTCACCCTGGATGAGTGCAGGTCAGCGAGGTTGGGGAGCTGACACTCAATCGTTTTGTTTTTTTCTGCATGTCTGATGATGCTCTGCTTGCATTAGGAGTGTGAAGTTGCAGAGTTGAACTCAGCAGAAATGGAGGATGTGAATATTGATTCTGTTGTACTGTAGCTCTGTAGAACAGGACTAGTAGCTTCTGTGGCAGTTTACATTTCTTTAGAAGTCGCAGTAAGGGCAGGCATTGCAGGGCGTTCTTGGTGATTGTTATGGAATTTTGCAAAGTTTGAGGTCCTGCTGTATGATGATTCCTACCCAGGAATGTGTGAGCCATTTATTTCTATATGATGGTGTGGTTGATTCTATGTTCTGTAACCCATAGTCATCCCTACAGTATTTGTGTTGTTTGCTGCACACGCTGCTATTAGATGACTGTCTAATATGTGGACTCATCATTTTTTACATGAATCCCACAAGGGTTTGCAAAATTTATGAGCTTGATGGAGTCACTCTCAGACCTGCAGTTGTTGGTGTACGGTGAGTAGAGCAACCTTGTTGCACAGTGGAACTGGCCTACTGTTTTCTGGTCGACAGGGAATCGATAATTCAACAGAAGACAGGATGAGGTAGGTTAAGATGCCTTACTTTATCCAAGAGTAGGTCAGAGATTATGTTATTAAAAGCTGTCAAGGTTTACAGCAGGACTGAAATGCACTGTCCCCATACAGACTCTGATTGTTTTATAGACTTGCTGTCCAACACAATTAAGAACAAATGGGACTAGAAGCATACATTGAGCAGTACATTACACTGAAGAGTAAATCACAAGCCCTCAAGTTGAACTATATTTATCCCCTTCCATGGAATCCCATCCCATGTCAGTCACATCAAGAGTTGCCTAAAGTGACTCCCGGACAATCAGCTCAATGTGAAATGAGAGTTATTAAAGTTGTCAGCACAGAAGAAGTATTGATTCTATTAAAGTTATCCTTTTATAACAAGCCTCTTATCCTTCCATCTACTGTAGTGTTCTGTCAAATATCAATTACACTAGAAACATCAGTAAATAGGAAATGCATAAGCCATTATACTGAATAATCTCTCCAATAATTCTAGCTGCATACTTGGACAAATGATAGATGCAAGATCTAATTCTTCTGATTATTTTTTTATGTATCATGAACGTTATCTAAAGCCCTGTGCATCTCTTTTAAGAGAAATTAAGAGAAATGCTGACATACTACATATGACCCTAGAAAATCACACTGTTCAAGTCCTCTCTCAAAAATACAGTTAATAATTGAATGGCTTCTGTTCATCTAGAACAATTGCATAGACAAGAAATGTAGATGTAGCTAATGTGTATGTGTGTGTGTGTGTTCGTGCATTTTAAGTGAGGGAGGAAAATGGCTTCAGATATTTTTTTTTTATGCCGGATGCCCTTCTTTACGCAACCCTCCCATATTATCTGGGCTTGAAGAATTAACACTTTAGGAGCTGGGTTAGCACCCCGCCTGGGAATTGAACCCGGGCTGTGGCAATGTAGGATGTGGGATGGCTTCAGATATATATGTTTAATTTTTATTGCAAAATTGGAAAGCTAAGTACAACAGTAAAGAATTAAATTAGCTAGTGTAAGCTTCACTTCACAAGCTAAATGAGCATCACAAGAAATTATGCTTAGCAGAGTTATAGTCTATTAAAATATCTACATTAAGGGCATACATACCCTGCAGTTCCCCAGTTCTTCTGCTGTTAAAATGATAGTGCCACATTTTTTCCCTGGAATGCCCCTGAAAACAAACATAAAAGGTAAATTCAATAAAATTAAACAGTTAAACAGTCAAAAACTTTTTAACTTAAAAAAAAAAAAATCAGTACATTTTTATTATTTATTATTATTAATATCTTAAGCAGCTTCAAACCGCAATACTAAATGAAAAACATGTAAGCTAAGTAAAAACAGTAAAAATTTATCCCAATCATCCTGTTCAAAAGTTCACACCCCTGGCTTCTAATGTAACATGTTGCCTTCTTGAGGATTAGTGAGTGATTGTGGAAATTGCGTACGAGTCCCCTAAAGGAATTAAAAATACTGAAGATACCAGAAAAAAATAGGTGCAGTTTCTGGAGAATTTTTCTGAAAAACTGTGGAACAAACAAAACAAGGATTTAAATAAAAAAAAAGAAATCAATTATCATTGTGTCTTGCGGATTTTATGAAAACATCTGCTATGTGAAATAACTCATTCAGGCAAATAAAATAAAATAAAATAAAATAGAATAAAACACATTCAGTAGAATAAATAGATATAAGTTTTGAGAACACATTTTTTAAAATGTTCTTTGTTCTTCTGTGTTTCCGATGTCATTCCGATGAGTCACTAAAATATTGGCTGATATAAACATTTGAAATACTCCATCTAATTTCCTGTCACAACCCTTACTAGTGAATCCTGTTGTTTATTATTGATGTGGTTTTTACTACTCTCTGCTCCCAATGCTTCCCAGCACAGCCAAACAGAATCAATCACGTTCACACCGCCTCATGTCCCATTTCCAATTGATTTGCATGTGATCAAACATCAGAACTCCTTCTGGCCATGCAAGCATAGTGAAAAATGAAAAATAAATAAATCTTTAAGAAACTGTTTTTTGATGTTTATATAGTGGTGCACACATGAAAATTGAAGCAGTTTTTGTATAGTTTCATACAACAAATTGATTCAGGTTAAATAAATAAATAAATAAATAAATAAATAACAATGCAGCACCGGAATACCTAAATTAGTGATTTGTATATGGAAGATCATGTCCTCTCTAAAAACCCTGTTGTGTCTGAATTATCAGAACATATAGAACAAACTGTACAGTATAAAGCAATAGCATTGTCATGAGAGGGTAAGTGGTTAAAATGTCAAGACATGTAGCATTATTGATTGACAATAAATGTCAGTTTAAATAAATAAGAGATTTATCATGACAGAGCTAAAATCAACATAGAATTGACAGCAGAAACAAGAAAAAGTTTAAAATAGTCCAGTTTCTGCTTCAAAAATCAGATTGTCTTTGAGTTAATACTACATACCATTATATGTTCATCTGCACAAAAGTAATACTGATCAAACAAGGTTATAATAGAGCCTGCTAACCAAGCCCAAGTCGTAACACACAGGGTAGAATAATTTTACACACTGATCACACATGAAAGTGAGTGAGCAAGTCTAGAGATGTGATCCAGTATTGTGCTTGTTATTCCCCACCACTATTTACAGAGCTTTTTTCCTTTTGTGTCAGCCACGCTTTAGCATCTAATTTTGTATGGACGGACCTGATTGGAGATGAGGACGTGATTTATGAAGGCACTTCTGAGCCTAATAACCTGCGCTCTGTTTGTCAGGCAAATTTTGCATTCTATATCAGGAACCATTTAAATTCTGGCAAAGCTTTGAGCAGATCCCGGGACTGCAATTTGGTTTCTGCTCAGGCATGTCCTACAATAGGAGACAAAATATTAAGACCCAAAGAATGAACAATGTTCCAATTAATATAGCATCAAGCAATGCTCTGTAGCTGTGTATTGACATATCTCACTACATGCAGATAATACTGTCATCCTGTGTGACTTTAGAAGAAAAAACATAAGGTAATTTAATTGAATCAGTACTGTCATATGAAACTTCAGGAAAGGAGTCATCTTGGAAGGTTTGCATGCATACTCATTAGGATGAAAAATAGTGCTGATATTTAAACAAGACTGCAAACTGTCAAGTGGCAGGTGGGGGGAATTTCATATTTGGACATACTACTCAGGATGTGATGCTAGAAGCTCAAAGCAAACACCATTACCGAGGTCATCAATATGCCAATGCCCATCAGACTTCACTACTAAAATATAAAGGGGAAATGTGGAAAATGAGAAAAACATGTTTATAGCCGGAGTCTGGAACAACAGCAGTGGCAGAATCATATAGTGGGACTTGGAAACTCATTTGTTTTCAGGCAGGGGATAGATTTACCGGAATGATCAGAAATACACACCAATTTTTCAGTTAGATAAGCTTTGTATTCATAGACCAATGGTCCATCAGAAACATTAACATTTAGTTTAAACCAGAATGAAATGAATGAGGACATTTGTCTCATCATGTGAAACTAAATCAATTAAAGCTTTTTAGTCAAATTTGCTGGATGACAGATTTTATAAAATAAACACAACACATGGCTAACAACAGTGACAGCATTAAGAAAACTCTATAAGCAGACAGGATTAAAACCATAATCATGTTGAGTCAACACTGAGAATCATTATGTGTAGCAGGATTTAAACTGATCTGATGTTTCACATTCAGTGCTTGCAGAACTTCATGGTATTTTGACAGTTCACATTAAGCTCTCTATGAACCACTAATAGAACATTTCAACTAATTTTCTGCAACATATTGAACAATCTTTATATATCACTTTATTTAATACCATAAATTATATTAAATGAAATCCTTCTGATTTGAATGTGAAACCTATCAGGTATCAGCTGATAGTCTAGAGATGATCTACTCTATATCAAGAGCTTTAAACAGGGCATTTAAATAAAATTAAACCAAATTTTCTATAAACATTTACAACCAACCTATATATATACTACATTATTTATACTGTGGCAGTAAGCTGGAACAGAAATGAAAGATAAAAATCATTTAAACTGGAATGAACTAAAATATTCCTCAAGCCTGTTTAATGTTAATTTAATTTGATTGTACTGTAAGCAATGTGATGACATCATAATTATCATACAAGTTTTCAAAATAACATTTCCAGTATGTTTTTTTTATACAGTATCTTGCAATTTGAGTTTGTTTCTCTCTCTCTCTCTCTCTCTCTCTCTCTCTCTCACACACACACACACACACACACACACACACACACACACACGTATATACATATACTAGAAAAAACTAGTCTACACAAGACCTTTTGCCATTGTTCCAAAGACTCGTTATTTGGAACCAAATTAACATACAACACCTTAAGGTGATCATACCATAAAATACACCCTGTCTCTCTTATTTAGTACTCTGGTCATTATACATTTCCAAAAGGCTCAGGGGTAATAAAACATGCACATTACTCAATGGCAGAGACAAAATGCCATCTGCATCCCAGTACAGGAAACCTGCATCCTTTGAAAGAAAGTACAGTATGGTGCATTAAGAGTTCATGAAGTACAAATTATAGCCATTATTATATAAGTTTTAGCATGTTAGACGTGTCTGAAAGCGGGCTCTGATAAGTAGTGTATAAATAGGTTATATAGAAAAGCCTCTGACATAGGAACAGCACTTTAGAATGAAAGCTTTGTATTAAGTTGTTATAATTAAAAGTGAATTTTGAATAAATGTAAACACTTAGATATTATATTACTAGTTCTATCTACAAGATTGTTCTTTGGAATCAGTTAAGTTAGATTAGGCTAACCTAGTAAATTGGAATCAGACAATTTGCAGTTCATATAAATTGGAGTCAGATCTATTAAGGTCTATCAATGTATTAAGGTCAGAAATTTTATTAAAACATTGAAAAACACATATTTAAACTTTAGCTGCACCTACAGTATTTATATCCTTGTTCATATAGAGCAGACTAAGAGAGTAGCAGACTAAGAAAACATTCATTCATTCATTCATTTTCTACCGCTTATCCGAACTACCTCGGGTCACGGGGAGCCTGTGCCTATCTCAGGCGTCATCGGGCATCAAGGCAGGATACACCCTGGACGAAGTGCCAACCCATTGCAGGGCACACACTCTCATTTACTCACGCAATCGCTAAGAAAACATCATTTAATATTTTTGTCCTACACTGGAAAATGTCTTCAATGAATTCAACTAAAATGTTAGCTTTGCATAGCCTTTGTGAATAGATTATTACTTATATCTAATCATTTCTTAGGTATGTTACTTAGGCTCAGGCTGATATCTGTGAGAAGTCGACAACATCCAACCTCAAAAGAAACACCAGAGCATATGCTACGACTGCTTGTAAAATAAATCCACAAAAAGCATTGACATTAAGATGCTGGTTATTAACACCATGATCCTAATGAGCACATCCTGAAATACTTTGCTGTTAAATGAACCTTATACATATTAAAAATGCAGTTATCATCTTTTATTGTGGAAAAAAAATGCAGTTATTATATTTCTATTTAAATTTCAAGCAGGGCAAATTCGACCCTGTTGGTACCAGATCTCAACCAAGGGACTAGAATTAATTCATTCATTCTTTAATGTAAGAAGAAATGTAAGAGAAAATGTAAGAACGGCAGTGGTAAGGCTACTTTTCAGTAATGATTTTTAACTGTGAAGTCCTGCATGCCAATGAAAGCAGATTCTCACACCCATTTGCTGCCACTGATGCTTACTTATAATGGCTCTAACCATGTGCAGTGAGTGATAGCACTCATATCTGTAATTCTGTTATATATCCACTTGGCCATGAGATGCTCCAGTAACTCTAAAGCTCACAAGGGTTAGTTAAAACCAACTGCACTACCACATTTAATATCTGTGAGTGAAACTGCACCACAAAAACCATTTACTTTCAAAATAAGGCTTGATTTATTAGAGAGGTTACCCTCAATCTGTCTGCAGGTTAAGCAGATCAGCTAATGCTGAGGTGGCAAGAAGAGTAACACATTAAATTGTTTTTCTTGCAATTCAGACTATATAAACAATTGTGTACTTTAGTTAAATAATCTGAGACATTAGATATTCACATAATGAAAGCAAATATATAAACTTTAAATGTCTTTTGAATTATGAAGGACATCTCTAATAATCCATAAAGCAATGAAACAGTTATCACTTATCAGCTATGCATTTGCATAATATGGGATCCTGATGGAAAATTAAAAACTAGTCTATGCACAGAACACTAATGACCTATTTATTCGTTGCTGGATTATATAATCTGTATATATCCGTAATATATTATATCGGTCCTTTTCCTAGGTTAGAATGGTAATACATTAATGCAGTATTGTTAGTGTGTATTTAAGTGTATTTAATTTTTTATAAGTTTGTGATCATATGGCACAATTTAGTTGTCCTTAAAATGTGTCAGGAGGTTGTGTGTGGTTTTTATCAATAAACCACAAGAGGTGGTGTGGTGAAAATCACTTGGATAATGTGTGCCACAATTTCACAAGAAACAAACACACTTTAGGAGTAACTGGAATGGTGTTCAAATGAACTCCACACTTACACCACAGTAAGGGACAATGTTAACCCTGTATAACTCAAAGAAGCATCATGATTGCAGTACATAGTGAAATGAGACAACGTTTCTGTGTAGCACCATGGTCCTGGAGAAACCTTGTCTCATTTCACAATATACAGCATCAGCTATATATAGTTGAAATAACAATAAAAGCTTCTTAACTTGACTGGACTTGCAATGCAGATAAATAATGCTAAAAGTATCATATAACAAAATAAAGCTCATGGGTTGTAAAGTGTGGTGTTCACATCTTTACCCAGTGGGTCAGTACAGCACATATTTCCTCCACAATGAAAAACAGTTGATCTGATAATCTGGTGGCTTTCGAGTCCACAAAGTACTATAGGTCCTGTACTGGCCATAACAGGAAATGATCATCAGGTTCAAAGCTCCAAAATCAATCAATTGCTTAACAAAATTGAATGATATTACCTTGGGAAGAATTCCTGGCTTACTCAAGCTCACTCTGTAATCATCAGCCCTCTACTGCATGCAAGGTGGCCTTAGTGCTAAAGCATGCAGCTCCTCACTCTTTTTGTTGGAGTGATTGCTACCCAAAGGCAATCTTTAGAGAGACCCATTTCAATTTGGCATCCTGTGGCGGATGAAGGCACCTTGCCTCCAGCAAGACACCATCAATGGTGCTGTGATGCATTGCAATAGCCAACACATAAACCTTACCATAGATGGGGACTTTCCTTTGACAAGAGGTCCCTACATAAAAGCAATTACTACAGAAACTGGGCAGTACACTGGAGTCAATGAATTAGGTGTACGTCACCTGAGAAAATTAAAGGGCCTGTGTTCAAGATCTTCTTCATTTCAGGAGCGTTTCCATGACTGTTCATGCTTATCAACTGGCTTTTCATGCCAAATGTCAAAACCAGGACGTAGATAGGTAATAAGGTGGCTGATAATGTAGTTTTAAATCTCTCTGTCCATTATGAACAGCACTTAATTATCTACTCAGTAGGGATGCTGCCAATTTATTAAAAACAAAGGTTTTGATGAAAAAAAAAAACGTGACTTACAGTTTCAAAACTTTTCAGTTTCCTTTCATTTTTAATTTTACTGTAAACAAAATAAAAACTTTATTTTCCCCAAACAAATTTAAAACCTCTGGCAGTTTCTTTTGTTAAAGAAACATTTGCTGCATCTGAAGCACTCGGAAGACAAAATGCATTGACTCTCCCACTCCTATCATTGCTATATGACATTAATATTTGCCTTGAGCCATATGAAACTTTTGTTTGAGTAACAGTGACTTAGTAAGTCTCATACAGTACTGTCTGTGAGTGTTAAGATTAGACCCCACTAATCTAAGATACATTTGTACTGAAAATCTGGACAGCAGAGTGCCAGTTTGCAAAAAAGAAAAAAAAACTGACTAGCTCAAATTATAGAGAAATAGAGATGTAAGTAAGGGAAATTTAGCTGAGACGACAGCAACAACAGTGCTATCTGCCTTTATTATACTCATGGCAATTTAGTACACAATAGAGTTGTCCAACACTTTTCAACTGCTTGCAGAAACAAAGGCCAAAATTCTACCCTGTAATTCATCATTTACAATAATAAATAAACAACACAAACAGACACCAATAAAGAATACACACTGTGTGTGTGTGTGTGTGTGTGAGTGTGTTTGTGTTTGTGTGGGTTTGTGTACTTTTTCTGTCTTTTTTTCAGGCCAAATTTCTGTAAAAGTATAAGAATATCTGACAGTTCTGGCCTTGTGGTGACATTTGACTGGTCCTCATAAGATAACTGCAGCAAATAATGGGAAAAAAATCCATAAGATGTATAATTAGGTAATGGAAGGTTATCTCAAGAGATGTAACCAAAGGTAACAGCGTTTGTTTTTTGTCATCAGAAACTTGTCAAAAAAGGGTCTCTAGTTGAGAATAGAGCAATGGCACAAAAAGTAATTACAGTGAGAGATTTTTTTACTGTCATGAAAGCACATGCACAGACTTAGATATTAAACATTCAGGACAAAAAACATCATGTAGCATGATGCATTTTCAGCAATTGAGTGTTTTAAAGTGTTTCTGGGTGCATGATAAGCCTGATTATATTTAATTAAGAAAAACACTTCTGATATAGGCCAGGTCATTCAAGTTTAGTGTGTGTTTGAATGATGAGTTAGAAAGCTGACTGATACAGTATACTTCAGGAAAACAGGTCATTCAATGCGCTGCAAGAAGGCTCATTTAGACAAAGCTAACAGATGTGCACAAGGCTCCAGATGCTCTTTCCCCTTAATTTCTTTGCTTTATGGCACTTACACAAATGCAAACACACACACAAGCAAACAGTAGACACATACAGAGCGCACACCTTCCTCATCCAAACAAACAAGAGATATGGCTGGGCACTAGGAGGATCTGTACAGAATGTTGTGGCACTGAGGCTGAAATCCTCTGCAAAGCTCTTAAACTTCTGTAAGGCTCGTCAGTTTCTCCCACCGCACTCCAACAGATGAAGGGATTTCACACATTCCTAGCTAGAGTGGGACAGAATTGACTACTGCATTCGATCAGTTGAGACAAACACACTCAGACACACTCACATGCACACACACAATACCATACCCTTGCAGACATTCATACAACTTTTCCATCTGATTTTTATTTTCCTCGGTTGCTGTTGTGCTTTGACCTTGCCCACGATCTCTGATCATTCAGTTACTAAGCTGCACCTATTACTCACTTCTACTGTACTGTAAAAGAAATTCTATACTGGCAGTAACATTAGCACTTACGTAGCTAGCTGGCTCTCATCACATTTCACAAATATGATTCGATTTGGTCTCAGTTTGATTTGTCTATCCTCAGTGCATTATTTAACTGAATCAAGCTGTCAAAATATAAAAATATATATATATATATATATATATAAACATTAGTGATAAATATGTGTGCTTATTACTAATATTAGTTAATTTAGTTGCTGGCTAGGTTAGCATGATGTTTCTGTGATTCATCCAGCCAAACTTGCTAGGAAAAATAAAATCACTGTCTTTTTTTTTTTCTTTTTTCACAACTGACACGTTGTATTCTGCTGGCAGGAAATGTTGACAATTAAATTATTTCTGCCTTGGAAAGACATACCTACAAACATTTTGTTCTTTTACTTGACAGTGACAGTTTGAAGCTGCTGAGCCCCTTTTGTGAGATCAAATTTGATACACAGTATTCCCTAAATCATTTATGATAGAAGTACTGAGAAAGCAAATATTTTAAAAGATAACAAAGAAAACACATTAATACTGTGTATATCAACCTATATTATAAGTCATCTGGGAGAAGTTAACCATCTTAAAATCACAGTTTTAGTAAATAGATCTCAATCTGCTACCAAAGATAAATTATTGAGTGTTCAGTCAGCTCCGCTCCATTTTACAATGGCCTTCACAAGTCTCTATCACAAGATCCTTTTCTGAGCACTTGAACGTTTGCTCCCTAAAAATGCCAAAATGCACTGCCAAATCCAGGGAGCTTCAATACCTATGTTGCCTTATTAGAATTAACATATATTCTGAAGCCTCTCAGCAAAAAAAATAATAAAAATAGTGAAAAAACACTTGTAAGTAGCTTGTTATCATTGTTGTATCTCTCAAACCTTTTAGCTTTATTTAACATTCTATATACGATTCGTTAGAATCTAGCAACTATAAGTGTTTTTAAAAAATGTAATAGCTTGCCTACAATCCTGCTTAAAGTGTCATGACAGAAATGCATGTGATTAAGCTAACAAATGTATATGACATATGATAAATTAAATATTTTAGATGTTCAGTGACTACCTTAGAAAATAATGTCACCAGAAATTGAGTCACTGGTGTCTTAGTGTATAGTCAGCCAGAATTCTTCCCAGTATAAAAAAACGGGTATGATATAATATACAGAGAGCTGATTGAGATGGTCCAATGTTACAGTGTTGTGGAGTTTTTAGGAATTATTCTCTCTCTCTCTCTCTCTCTCTCTCTCTCTCTCTCTCTCTCTCTCTCTCTTTCTCTCTCTCTCTCCCTCTCTCAGCATCTCAGTATGCACAAACACGCTCTCTTTCTCTTACCCCCCCCCTCTCATTCCTTTTTGTGTGCATTTTAGTGCAAAATATAATACTGCTTATGTTTCAGTCACTTACAGTTAATTAAAACCCCTTTGCAACACCTGATCTTCTCTCATGGTCAAAACAATACTGAATAACTAAAAGTCCATTCAGTAAATCATTTCAAGTGATACATGTTTTTTTTTTATTAATCTAATAATAATAAATAATATAGCAGGAATTTATTTTAAATCAACCCCAAAATGTTGTTCTTGACCACTGTGTCTTCATGTTTCCTTCTTTTAGCCATAAGCATGGCTGCTGGGAGCATAAACAGCTGCTCGGATGTCTAATTGTAGAGTGGATGGCTCTGGTTGTGCAAGTTAACATTCACACTTATCTAAACCGTGAACACAGACTGCAGATTGTAACGCGTTAAGCCAACATCTTTCAGCAGTCCACAATGAAACAGAAGCAAGTTAAAAGCCACTCTATTGCTGGGGAAAACAGCCAGCCTCAATCAATAAAGAACATTTAATGAACATATAAGGACCAAATGTTTTATTGTCATTTTGGTATTTTTTGTATGATAAAATAAAATCTAGGGAATATGAGAATATGATTTTGTAAGTGTATTGTACAATGTATTATATTTGTTCATTTTCCTGAATTGGATCTCTCTGCTTTGCTCTGCTCTATTATTCTGGGCTTTTCTTTTTACATTAAGTGAAATAGATTTCTGTGATGCAGCAGTTTTTAGTATAAAGGTACAAATTTTTGTTTTTGTTTTATCATAGGGATCTGTAGGAATCATATCTCTCTGACAGGAATAAATATGAACCCATAAGCAGCACCATCTGTCTTTACTGAGAGGTGATTCAAGTCAAAAAATAATTTATACTTGCATACTTTTACTCTTGAAGACCAGAAGTCTTCAGTTGGTGTGGGTTGGTGTGGCTGCTGGTTTTCATCCTAACCAGGCAACAGTCTCACTGGTACCCATTTGTTCAATCAGTTCACCTTGGGATCATCAAGTGTGCTTCGAATTTGGCTTTAATGAAATCTTATCATTTGCTATATGATTGAATAGCCCCTCTCTTGACTTCTACTTCTCTAGACTTCTCTAGATCCTTGTTTCAGTGTCATTTAGGCAACTATAACCAAGCATTTCCCTTACAAAGCTTTCTTTATTTTCTCCGTTGATGTCAATAAGAAAAAAAAAATTAATCATAAAATCATAAACTGGTAGAAATCCTACAGACTCTTACAAACTGTTGACTTTCATGAATGATAAATAAACACCTGGTAAATGAAAACTGATGAATGAAAAATGAAAATCATATCAATGATTAGATCATTTCTCCTTGATTAAAAACAAAGCAGTTATTATCTCTTAATTGTTGCTCTTAAAGTTCCTATAACACACTAAGGTTAGAGATTGGACTGATTGGACTGAGTCCATTAATGTAAACCTGTAGTTGGTTTTACATTCAGAGCTACTCTGTTAGAATAAAGAATTCAACAGCACTGTGGTATATATTCAATTTTCATATTCAGTCACGTGCAGCATGCAGCCCACTTTAAATGTTCATTTATAAATTCGCTCATACATGCTAATTATATCCGGTTTAACATCTTGAATAAACTGTGCTTCTATCTAGACAAATTCATAAAATTCATTCTTACTACTCCACTTTTCCTGCTTATTCTCTCAGACTTGTCTCTGACTCTGTTTCTTGAGGTAACTGTGGATGGCTCTGATTTGGAGTTTCAGAACATTGCAGGAGTTATATTTGATGTGAGCCCTTTGAGTTTGATCCTCATGTGCAGAATACTGTGAAAACATCCTTCTTTCTTCTCAGAAATATTGCAAGATTACACCTCATATTATCATTCTCTGTGGCTGAAAAGCCGAACGGTGCTTTTGTATTTTTTTCTCACAGTGATTATTGCACTGTGCTCCTTGCAGGTGTGTCTAAGTCTACAATAAATAAACTGCAATATGTGCAAAATTCAGTCTAATTCCAGGAAAAATGATCCCATCAGTCATATTTTGGAGCCTATGCACTGGCACCCAGTCATTTCATGTTGATTTTACAATCTTCATGCTTTCAAACAAGGCTTTGCTTAGTTTGTCTCCTCAAAATGTAGTTTTTATATAGTTTAAACTTTTTTATTTATCTACCTCCTTTGGTTATATTTTTTATTCCAAATTGCATTCATTATGTTTGAATACCGGACAGATGCAAAAAGCATTTCACTGCATGTCGTACTCTGTACAGTATGTATGTGTATGTGACAAATAAAATTTGATTTGTTTTGATTTGATTTGACCCATTACAGTCCAGACGTGATCTCTGCTTATACAAGTCTGGTCTTTTAACTGTTCCTCAGATTTATTCACATACTACGAATGATTACTCTGAGCATTTTCTTTTTATGCTACTGTACAAAACTGTGGAACTCACTACCATCTTAGAGATGCATAGTCTCTTAGTGCCTTTAAATCTTTTCTAAAACATATTTCTTTTGGATAACTTGATTTTTCCCCCCTTTAATCATTATTATTACTGTAATTATTATTATTACTGCAATTATTATTATTATTCATTGTATTTTATTATTAACTGTGTTTGATGAATGGTTATATGCTTGGTTTTATGTTATGTACTTTTGTTTCTTTTTTCTTTACTACTGTACAAGAGGCCTTATTAAAGCTGCTATATTAAATTAATTTTGATATAAAAAAATTTTATGAAAATGAAGGCCATTAATTGTAAAAATGGTGAGTGTATGAATAGATATTTTTTCTCCTGCTTTGTGTATTAAGGAAGGCAACTTTGTCTGTTCCACAAATTCTTTTCAGTACATAATATAACTGATATAGCTTCTGCCATTGTGCAGCCAGCAAACATATGCCATTGTGCTCTGTGCATTAGTGTCTTACCCCAGAGGCTTTTCCAGTCGACTGGCTGGAGACCCCACTATCTCACCCAGAGTGCAGAAGGTCTGACCCAGGAAGTCCTGCAGAGGGTTGGCATGAAAAAAAAAAGAAAAGAAAAAAAACAAGGACCGGAGGCAAATCCAGAAAACAGGAAATGGAGTAAAGAGGGAGCACACTGAGTCAGAGCAGCATTTTACCAAGAAATGTGATGTACAGCGAATGAAGTCAAGGAAGGCATCCACGTACGTTGAATTCGGAGGGCTTCCAGGAGGGAGAACGGGCAGGCACCGTCATTAGCAATAATAACAGAGTAAATCATGTAACAGAAAGGATAAAAATGAAGAAAAAAAGAAAACAAGACTGCTATAGTCAGGTATAAGAGATGGTGGAAAGAAAAGAGAGAGTGAAAGCAGGAGAGAGAAAGGAAGATAGGACGGGGAGTGGGGATGAACCACCACCCTCGATAATCCATTTACACACTGAATACCAAATAATATAACATAATCTGAAATAAAAATGGAAATGAACATGTTTTGGTGATATGCAAACCAGTGGCAGAGGTTAAATAAATCCTTAAATAATATTCAGGGGTGAAAAATAAACTATCAAAGCTTCCACATCTGAAATACTATTAAAGTGTCTAAATTGTTGAATGTTTTAAGTTTCATGTTCACCTTTTTTATCTTTGGTCTGGCAATGTGAAATAAAAATCATTCTTTAACAACAAGCTCTGAAAGCTTTGATAAGGGCATCTAAATATGGAACATTTCATTTCCTTTAGAAATGAACTTTCACATTATGTGTGCATCGTAGGCACACATAAAATATGCTAACCACACATTCAAAATGAATTCCCATCAGTAGGGAAGAACTGGTTAATAGCGATGAGCAGATGTTACTTCATTAGTTAATAGACACTGATCCAAAAGACATTAATCTTTGTGCACACAGCGGTGTTATTATGGTTTAAAAGCATGTGGATGAGTAAGTCTCATTTGCATAAAACCAAAGTTAAAATGAGAAAGAGCATGCATGTTAAAATAAATGTGGTCAATATTTGATGTACAGGGGGGATTAAGTGCATTCTGATTCCTTGTTAGTCAACAAGCACACACACATGCAGAAGTATCTCACAAACTTACATGCTTGGCCAGTTCAGGACTTTTGGAATCAATGTCATATCTGAAATCAGGGAGTTAAAAATATTGGCTTTCATATATAGATCACTAACATCCTGGATTACTGTGATTTTTTTTGAGTGTTTCACAGGGGAAATTGTATCCAGATATGAAGCCTGTGTGTGCCATTAGTGGGTTCAGAGTGAATATGAAATGTCCAACATGTATTAAACATGTAGGTTTGCATTTTTCATTATGATTCTCTATGATCTGTTTGAATTATCATGATGTAGAAATCCTTTATATTAAAACACATCCATTGTTCATCTCACATTCAGTGAAAATGCACTCAGAGCTGCCATTCTCCACTTTTGTAATGGCATCAGCTTAAATACAATATGTTGGAGAACAAACTATTTAACTTTTATATGGTAATTATATGATCATTTACAGGTTCTGGGTATTCGCTTATTGTAGCTATTACTTGTACCTCACTAATGACAGTATATTGAGTTCATCATACAGATGAGTCCAAGTTTAATTACTCTTAGGACCCCAAGAGCTGTGTCTGCTTATAATTAAAACTAATGGCAGGATCCATAGAATCACAATGTGGAGAAGCGTGATATCTACAGATCTATTCTAATGCCCTCACTCAGACTTCGAAGCCCTCTTATTAAGCCATTATATTAGTCACTGGATCCCTGAGAGATGAGCATTAATAACTCACGATATTAAAAAGTTGAGTCAGATTCAATAGCGCAGAAGGTCATAAGGCCAGAAAAAAATTCTCTCCCCTGAGACCTAGTGAGATTCAGAGACAAGTCTCTGAGGTTTGCAATTAAATTGCACACCTCTGGTCAGTGTATGTGCTTTGCCCCTTCAACTGCGAAAAAGCTATTTAGGGCTAACAAAGTGAGAAGGAAGGATGGGTGAGGTTGTGAACACGTGTCACTGTCTTTTGCTGAAAACTGGTGACAAAAATGAGGACAAAATGCATTTGAAATATTTATCATTCATATTATCAACTTGACTTTGTATTCTATACATGGCAATTAAGATGTGTCCGGTATATACACTGAGAAAGAAAGAAAGAAAGAAAGAAAGAAAGAAAGAAAGAAAGAAAGAAAGAAAGAAAGAAAGAAAGAAACAGAAAGAGAGAAAGAAAGAAAGAAAGAAAGAAAGAAAGAAAGAAAGAAAGAAAGAAAGAAGGAAAGATTTGCTTACATGTCAAAACGCAGACTTTGCTTCTCCTCAAAAAAATAGTCCAGAATGAATTTCCTCACAAAGTCTGGGTTGAGTGTGTTGTCAATCACTTCTGTCCTCCCAAACTGAGAGAGAGAGAGAGAGAGAGAGAGAGAGAGAGAGAGAGAGAGAGAGAGAGAGCAATGATCTTTAACTTGAATGTGTGGCTCTGCATCTTTAGTATCTGCCTGGCTAGGATCGCAGTGGTTTAAATTAGGTGGCTTAGTGTTTGCCTCTGCCTTCAGTTTCCATGTTTGGCCAGAGTCTCAGGGGTTTCCTCTGTGTAATCCGGTTTTCTCTCCAGTCCAAAGACATGTGTTGTAGGCTGATTGGCATCTCTAAATTGTCTGTAGTGTGTGAATGTGTGTGTGTGCGTATGTGTTTGTGTGTGATTGTGCCCTGCCATAAGGTGTTCTTTCTAATGTTTTCCAGTGTTTCCAAGGACACAGCAGTAGGGGTGATACAGATACAGATATTTGGAGCACTAATGAAATTTACAATAGTATCATTATTATTAATATATCAGACTATAAAGTTCTCTCCAAAATTCTGCATTTGTGTTAACACCACTTGCTAATGAAAAGAATATTTTAAGGGCATTCTGTGGTCTCAGCTTTATTCTGGACTTACGCCTGTAACTAAACATATCCTTTTCAGTGAAACTTCCAGTCTACTTTGCCACCTGGCCAAGCAAACAGTGTAGCAGCTCAGAGAAAGTATTCAGGCTATTTCTAATATCTACATTGTACAATAGACACTGAGCGGCACTACCAGCAAATGTAAGGCAAACTCAAAATGCCACATCTAAAACTAACCCTTCAGTCATCTGGCTACAAAGGATGCTCAGCTGTTATGAGAACACAGCAGCTTGTCACAGCCCAGAGCACTAAATTCTGTGATCTCTGTCTTCAGGGGGAAGAGAGTGAGGAAGGGTAGAGGATGTTCTGCTCTAACCTAAGAAGCAGCTTGCCAAAAGATGGCACTTCATTCCCTCGTCTAATTGTGTTTACTATGAATAATTCAATTTAAAGAAGCAGCTCTTCAGACGTGCATTAATAAAGTATCCCTCACAAGTATTAGTGTACAGTGAGAGTGTGAACTCCAAGTCAGAGGTTTTCAATATAGTT